>NC_133472.1:33477046-34120866 GCF_025370935.1 Choristoneura fumiferana
TTCAAAAGATTTGATTTTCTTGAGATTCAATGAAGACGATGATATGATGATTGATGATCAACTTGAAGAAGCGCTTGCAGTTCAGGATCTTTGTCTTGAGCGCGTGCAAGGCTTTCGTAGTTGATTGACCATTTATTTCTTCTACTCTTGAGAGTGCGTCTGCAACAACGTTATTTTTCCCGCTACGTACGTATGGTCCGTACTAAACTGTGAGATGAAGTCTAAGTATCGGAACTGTCTCGGTGAGCATTTGTCTCTAGCGGTGGTGAAAGTGTCAAGGTTTTATGATCCGTATAGATGATGAGGGTCTGGCCTCGACCATGTGACGAAAATGTCTGATAGCGTCGTATATAGCCAGCAGTCTCTGTCATACGGACTATACTTCTTTTGAGCAGGATTCAGTGGTCTTGAAAAGAATGCTAGTGGTTCCGGCTTCCGGTGCTGCGCGCTGCTGTAAGACTGCGCCGATGGAAACGTCTGAGGCGTCAGTGTGGATAGCGAGCTCGACGTCTGTCAGCGGATGAGCGAGAAGAGTGGCTTGAGAGAGAGCTTGCTTACATGACTCGAATGCATGCATCATGTCTTCTGTCATCTCGATCTCTTGCGTTGGCTTCTTCTTCGGACGGACAGTACGACGTTCAAGGGGCTTGCAAAGCTGATGCACCTGGTACGAACCTTCTGTAGAAGTTGAACATGCCAGGAATCGTCTGAGTTCCTTGACATTCTTGGGTACAGGGTAGTCTTGGATTGCTTGTACCTTAGACTGCAGCGGACGGATCCCCTCTGCGGACACTTCATGCCAAGAAAGGTGATGTTCGTTACAACCAAACTCACATTTTGCAGTGTTGATAAGGATACCATACTCTGACAGTCGACGAAATAGTTGATGGAGATGTTGGTGATGCTCTTCTGCGTTTCGAGAGAAGATCAGAATATCGTCCAAGTATCCATAGCAGAAATCCAGACCTCGCAGCGCTTCGTCCATGAAACGTTGAAACGTTTGAGCTGCGTTCCGGAGACCAAACGTCATGTATGGAAACTGAAACAGGCCAAAAGGTGTGATGAATGGCTGTCTTCTTGATGTCATCCGGATAAACTGGGATCTGGTTGTAGGCTTTGACAAGATCAACCTTGGAAAATATTGTACTCCCGGCGAGTTGCTGCGTAAAGTCTTGAATATGTCGGATCGGGTACTTGTCTGGAATCGTACGCGCATTAAGGGCACGGTAATCGCCGCATGGTCGCCAGCCGTCATCTTTCTTGGGTACTAGATGAAGCGGAGAAGACCATGGACTCTCAGACTGACAAGCTGTACCGTTCTGCAGCATATCCTCGAACTCCTTTTGTGCGATCTTCAGGCGATCCGGAGGAAGGCGTCGGGGCTTACTTGCAATCGGCGGGCCAGGGAGTGTGCGTATATGATGCACTGTATTATGCTTGGGTACCTTTGTGTACCTGAAGGTCGGGTGATGTCGGGATACTGACGTAGGATCTCGTGGTACTTGATTCCCCTGACATCACCTTCACTGACGAGATGTCTTCGGATGTACTTGGGTTGGTACTGCAGCGGAGAGAGTAGTGTGGCCATCTATAATGCGTTGTTTTCTGCAATCAATCATAATATTAAAGAAGGACAAAAAATCAACACCAATGATGGGTTTAGCAACGTCTGCCACAACGAATCTCCAATTAAATGCTCGCCGCAAACCCAAGTCAAGTTTCAGCTGCACCGAACCGTAGGTAGATATAACTGAGCCGTTCGCCGCTGTTAACTCGTAGCTGCTCTTAGGTCGGTTGCCACTGAGTGACGTGCGCGGGTATACGCACAAATCCGACCCGGTGTCTACTAGGAAGAGAACTTTCGAGGAACGGTCCATTACGAAGAGGCGGCCCGGTTTGGTATGGCAGTCGTTAGCCGCTACTTCCGGCTGCCGTCGAAGTTTTCCGACCCAGGGTAACTGCAAGGCCTGGTACAGCGAGTAGAGTTGTCTCCGAACCTGTAATGGTACCAGCAGATGGACGGGTCTCTTGGTTTCGACGCAGACCGTGACCGCGCTTGACGTCCGACTGGAGTTTTGTTGCGGGAATTAAAACGCGAGCGCGATCTTGAGTGCGGTTGTCTACTACCGAACTGTGCTTTGAGCGAAGCAATTTCCGATGTTAGTTCTGCCATTTGCTTTGCCATTGCCACGAAATCTGAATTTGAAAATTTTTGCTGTCACTGTCATTTTTTACGGAAAATATTTGCGGTTCTTGTGGTACAAGATCGTGCACTTTGTCAGCTAAATCCGCGAGTTCATCTAGCGTTGAATTTGGCTGCGATGCGATTACGACCTGTAAATTTTTCGGTAACCGGCTTGACCATACGGTGCGCAAAAAATCATCCGTCACTGAAGTTCCAGCCAAAATGCGCAGCTGGCGTAAAAATTGGGATGGTTTCCTATCGCCCATTTGCTCACCTTGTAATAATTGCAGCGATTTCTTTTCCTGCGACAATGACAATCTTGAAATAAGCTCGGTTTTCAATTTGACGTATCGGTTTTCGGCCGGCGGAGAATTTATAATGTCTTTGACTTCTACCGCGTATTGATGTTCCAACTGACTAATTACATAATTGAATTTTGTAGAATCAGCGGTTATTCCCGACAAAGAAAATTGCGCTTCCATCTGCGAAAACCAAAGCGCAGGCTCTTGCGGCCAAAACGGCGGTGCTCGTACACCGACTTTGAAAACGGCGCCATCGCTGTCACTTGCGCTGTTTCCCTTTGACATTTCAATATTATGTAGGTTTTATATTCTTACTTGAATTTTGCTTGAATTTTGCGTTTCTTGTCCAATGCGGGGTCACCAGTGTAGGTGCGCCTCCTGAGGCTTCGATG
The DNA here is from genome assembly GCF_025370935.1 of Choristoneura fumiferana. Lineage (NCBI taxonomy): Eukaryota > Metazoa > Arthropoda > Insecta > Lepidoptera > Tortricidae > Choristoneura > Choristoneura fumiferana. The sequence goes on from NC_133472.1 coordinate 33,479,926, forward strand.
AATTAATGAAAAGAGATTTAGAGGCACACGAACGTATAATAAAGATTATCAAAAAGGAAAGTATTTACAATTGAATATTAAACTAGGGAAAAGGAAGGATAAGAGTTTAGCGCAATGGATAGTTGTGTTCAGGACCGCGTCGCCGGAAGGAATGTCGCTCCGCTTCTCGACTGGCCTTCTGGGCAATTCAAATGAACTCGAATACGCCGCGCAGTTCCACGCGCCGGTGTGCAGATGTTTACAGTATTGCCAACACGTGGAACCGACTGCGGCTAGCGGGGTAATGTCTTATCTGGGCTACATTAGCATTTCAACTAAAACTCAGAACATTTTTTTCTATGTTATGCAAATAAATCATTCATTCAACATAGTACTTATTAGTACCTTATAAGTAAGAAACCTGAATAACAAACTCATGCGTCATGGTTGCTATAGCAACTTTAGATATATCATGGTCTATATAACGATTAAGAAATATAATGCACTATTGGTACAACAACATTTTTATATTCTCATGATCTAACTATTCCGGTATCATGGATTTGTTGTACTTGTGTACCAAACTATTAATATACTAAGGGGCTGTTTCACATCCATTGATTACTGTTAACTGGTGGTTAGGTGTGATGCCGTCTATTTGTTTTGTTCGAATAGACTCAATAGACGGAGACGGCATCACATTTAACCGTCGGTAACGCTAATCAATGGATGGTGAAACAGCCCCTAACAGTAATATGGTATAATGCCAAATGAAACGTCGTGAGACCTTTGCTGAGATTTAAAGGACTGCGCTAAGTGAGATATGCCGTCTTAAAAATTGACCACCTAGACTGAGAAAAGCTTCGGAAAATTGCACTGATTGGTGCAGACGTGTGTGGAGGGCCGCAAGTATTGCGATGAAGGCTTGCCTGGCTCAATGCACTTATTGAAAAGAGACAGAAACGACACCAAGGCCGTTCTGCATCAACATCCGCAGACTTCGCTTGTCAGAGATGTGGACGGACATGTCGCTCTCGCATCGGTCTAGTCAGCCACCAAAGACGTTGTGCACAGGCAACACGCCAAAATTCGTCTGGAACAGACGCGTAGGCCTGATTGATGGTATAATATATGTGATATAACCTATGTTCGATATAACGTTCAGTGGGGTATAATGAATTACTGGTATTTATGCCAAATATCTTTTTTCTAGTGAAAGTATATCTAAAGTTGTTATACTGGTCATAACACACCCTGATGGCCATTCGGTTCCACCATGGAGCCGCAGCTGCAGTTATGAGGCACACAAACATCGCAGCCCAGGCGGAGAGCTACTGCCACCCGCAATGAGTCGTTGTCCAGACTGTTCCCAAATAAGGAACAGGCAACGCCTATAACCACGTTCCCGCTTTGACTTTTGATGCCGACTTCAGCCTGGCCAAACCCACCCCAGTGGTTACACCCACAGGCCGTGCTAGAGCGTCCCTAGCCCCCTCGTCATCCCAAACTCATTGTATCTGCGGAGCCCCGTGCAGTGACGCCAGTCTCATTCGGCTCGCCAGTGCATCATCCACATACGAAATGGTATTGGTAACCTTTATGAGATTTAAAAATTTAGGAGATAAGGCCACCAACTCCATGTGCCGATCCGAGGAACGCTGGCAAGCCCACATCCGCCGTACGCCGCAAACCGAGACCACCGTTACATAATATATGGGCAAGGACGCTTGGACCCATTGCTCATCCGCAAGGGACACGTTCAATACAGTCTCCTTTGTATCTCTCAACGTGACGTCAAAAGAAGAAGTTTTACCCGAACACAACCATTGGAGTGGTTTTCAAAAAATAGGTTATTTTTGGAACTGCGAAACACATTCGTAACAAAGTCAAGATGAGATGGGTATTAATACTCTTCAAATGTTCCTGGGCGAGCAAAATAGACGCTTCCTGGTCTCTAGTGCACTAGAAATGGCCTCTTGGAAAATAGAAGAACCCAAGAGGGTAAAGGTCTCGTGTAAAAAGCCCTTTGAGACCAGAAGAAAGACCTTTGAAGTTAAAGAAGGAGAACAGGCGGGGTTAAATCTGTCCCATATTCGCCGTGCCATCATCTACGAGTAAATACCAATATTAGAGGTGATTTTCGAGACGACAGTGCTTCATGAATAGTAAGACTGAAGGTAAGCGGTCCAGCTGATCTCCTACTGCGCAGTAGGGAGATCAGCTTGGACCGCTTACCTACCCACCTGCGAAAGAATTTTAGAATCGCCGTAGACAAGGTTAGAAGAAGAATGATAGACCTGGTGTAAAAAAGGTACAGGGTGGGAATGTATTTTTTCACTTCGCCCAACAGAACATCCCTCTCGCCAGTATTGGACGCGTTCTTGAGATCCTACTTCAAGACGACACAGTCTGGATTTCCGGGTTCCGTGACGAAAGTGCGTGTTGTGGATCGTGACCTCAGTGTTCCAAAACCCAGCTGAAAATGAGCTGGACGAATTCCGTCTAAGCCCACGGCTGACCCATTATGGAATTACCCTAGTGCTCGCACCACATCCTCCAAGTTTACCGGCAAGGCTTGAATGGACCGATCCGGCTCCCGAGGGAAATTTACGTGCGGGACGCGGGAGGATGCTTCGAACACAAGCGTCTCAAGACCCGGAGGTGCTACCGAGTCATCAGGCGAACGGCCCCCCACACACCGGCCTCATATACTTTGGACTCTGTAGTCTTAAGGACAGAATGCGACCTGGAGGAAGCCTGCCCGTCACTACTAAATTCAACCAAGTCCCATGTTCAAGTTTGGTCTCAGTTTGCGGCGTGTGGAGAATGTGGGGTTGCCAGTCTTCCTCGCATCAGCACATGGTTATTATAGTGGCCTTGTCTCTTAAAATTAAAATTCTCATGAACCCCATCGGGTTACCATTCCGTTTGTGCATGGTGCACTGGCGAGGTGGACGGCTCGACACCTAATAGCGTCGCTGCCTCGGGCTCCGCTGATATAACGAGTTTGGGATGACGTGGGGGCTAGAGACGCTCTGGCACTTGTGGGTGGGTGTGCCACTAGGGTGGATTTAGCCAGGCTGAAGTCGGTATCAAAAATCAAAGCGGGAGCGTGGTTATGGGCTTTGCTTGCTCCTTATTTGGAAATACTTCTGGACAACGACTCATTGTGGGTGGCAGTAGCTCTCCGCCTGGGCTGCGATGTTTGTGTGCCTCATAAATGCAGCTGCGGCTCCATGGTGGAAGCAAATGGCCATCAGGGCTTAAGATGATCGGTATAACAAATAACACATAATTTCACAATATTATGCTATAAGTATTTAGTAGTATAATGTGTAGATATAATTTAGTTTTCTTTATGAAATCGTTGGAGTTGCAATTCTAACCTAACCTAGTTTTCAGGCAGTTTCGTTTCTTGATAGGGTCGCAGTTCTAACCTAACCTACTTTTTTGGCATAACACATTATTATTATAATAGTATTACGTATTCCAGATTATACCAATAATTCATTATACCCACTGAAAGTTATATCTACCAATAATATATCTAAAGTTGTTATACCTAGCCACCGGTACGCACCCTGGCCATTTCACGCGTTGAGTTCTTGTCGATGTTCAGGAAAATTTCCGCGCTACTACGCTCTCTTTGACATACTGAAGAGGGCTTTAATATCCGCCAACATCCTCTGCGTTCTGGAGCCTTCGGTCCTCTGTCGAACCGACAGCAAAGGCCAGATGGCTTAACTTTAGTGCCATGGCAGAACGGGAAGTGTTTGCTGTCGGACGTTACGTGCGTTAGTACTTTCGCCGCCTCGCACCTCAGCTGAATAGTCCGCGGCAATCCGCGGTGGATTTTGCGGTCAAAAAACGGCAGAATTATTCGGCACTATTATTTTGTTCCTCTTGCGTTTGAGGCGATTATTTACATTCGGGAAGTGGGACGTCGAATTACGGAAAGGGGGTCTCACGCTCACGCCCGCGCGGATTCGTTCCTGGTGCAAAGATTGTCTATCGCCATTAAACGTGGTAATGCGGCCAGTTTGATGGCTCCTTTTGCGCCAGGGACAACTCGAGGGGGCCTTCTGGACTAAACTTAAGCTATTTATGTAACATTAATAAAAACAAATTAAAACTTCTTACTCTAAATTTCAAATACTTAGGGCCGAACATCATCTTTATTCGATGCAAACAGAACCGTAGCGATAAATTATAACTATAAAATTTTGAAATAGATTTACTATTGAGGTTGCCTGGGAGAGATCCCTTAAAGGGATAAGTCCGCCTTTGTACAAGTATCTCAAAGTTTGTCAATTGTGTTGTGTTTCTTTTCTTTTGTACAATTAAGAGTTTACATACATACATACTATTTTCTTTTATCCTTTTGCAACAAAAAGAACTTAAAGTTTTAAGGAATAATAATCATTATAATTTATAAATAAAGTTATAAATCTTAAGAAAATATGATGTTTCTATATACCAAACATCGAATTGCAATGATATTTTACTACGTATATATACTAAACACTTTTTTAATACACGATAAAGGTCAAGAGTAATGACTAATTTCACCAAATCTATAATATTTCGTGAAGTTTTTTTGCTAATCCTGTTTGAATGTATGCTTTTGTATATGTTAAAATGGCTAAAATGCCAAACGTATGTTTTAGTTTTTAAGAACAAATAGCTAAATTCTTATAAATGAATTCTTAGCAATACAACCAACGACTAAAGGTGTATAAAACTTCAACTCGGGGAGGGCATAATTACTGAAGTGACAAAGGTATTTTCTTTTTTTTGTACAAAATACTAAACGTCCAACATTTGCAAACTAGAAAAATGGCAAAAGACTGAACGACAGTAAATCGAAAAATGGCAAAAAGGTAACAGTACTAAAATGAAAATAATGAAAGTGATGCTGCATTAAGTAATTTGCTTCCCAAATTTAAGCGTTTTTGAAAGACTAAAGCGCCAAAAAAAAGTTAAATTTTGCTCCAATCGCTTTGAAACCTAGACAGTTCGATGCAGAAAATTCGCTGATTCTGGTGATATGCATAACTCATTTTAGCCCAAAGTGTCGCTTTAGTACTTTTGCCTGCCGAGCGACGATATGTTCTTATGGAAGTCACACGTTGTAATATACCTCGGTAGTTTTTAAAATGGCTTACAATGTCGATTTCATTCAGCGAACATAATTAACTTGACCAAAATGGCAGTTCGCTTCGCAAAATAGCAGCCACGGTATAGGTAGAGTCATTCACGATGACGCGTGCCGTGGTTCGTATTACAATGTCATTAATGGCTAATTTTTATTGGAATAGGTTGTATTATGCCTATTTTGATATATAAAAAAATATATTAACGTATGTCATATTTGGTTTAGATTCGTTTTGTTGACATACGTGCTTTTCTTCTTGTATGGATCTCCATTAAAAGACTCTCATAAGACAAGTTGTTATTTCACTGTTCTTCTTCCCACGTTGTGGAAAGCTGCTCCCCAACAATGGTTATGGGCCCAGAGTGAAGAAGTAAAAAAATCTGGATATTGTGATTATTGTGAAAATAGAATATTGAAATGTCAACCGTCAAAATCGAGCAACTTGCTCAAAATAATTATGAGACGTGGAAAATCCAAGTGGAAGCGATTCTTGTAAAAAACGATGCCTGGGGCTATGTGAACGGCAATCTCGTAAGACCGGCAGAACCACCAAGAGCCGTTGAATGGGATACAGGTGACGCGAAGGCAAAGGCAGACCTAATCCTATCAATCAGCTCGAGTGAACTGAGGCACCTGCGAGGATGCAAAACATCGCGAGACGTTTGGTTAAAACTTGAAGGCATACATGCATCAAAAGGACCTGCGAAAAAGGCGACATTGTTGAAAGAGTTATTGCTACACAAAATGGAGGAAAGTGGTGACATTCGAGAACATGTCATGAATTTTTTGATGTCAGATGTAAATTGGCTGACATGGGAATAGAAATGAATGACGATTTGATTTCGATTATGCTGCTGTACAGTTTACCATCTAGTTTCGAGAACTTTAGATGTGCTATAGAGTCTAGAGATACGTTGCCAGATCCGGAAACGCTTAAAATAAAGATTTTGGAGGAAGGAAATTCTCGTCGTCAGAATGAAAATGTGGATAAAGCATTTCATGTAAAAGAGAAGAAGTCTTTTAAACCAAAGAGCGGTACAGTCGACGCGGATTCGAAATTCAAGTACAAATGTTTTAAATGTCATCAGCACGGTCATAGGGCTTCTGAATGTAATATGAAGAAAAAGAATAAATGCCAAGAAACTTCTAAGTTTGTGTCAACAGACAGTACTACTTCTGATATTTTTGATTCCGATTTTATAACTTTCAATTGTTTTTCAGATGATAAGGCTGCAAGCAACGAGAGTGGGAATTGGATCATTGATAGTGGGTGTACGTCTCATCTGTGTAACGACGCAAGTAAATTTGGTGATACGATGTTACCCATGTCGTTGAAGCTAAATTTGGCAACAAATAATAGTACAAACGTACGAGGCAAAGGTACGGTAAGATTGTTTACATGTAATAATGGTTCTAAAACTGTTGTTCAATTGCCCAATACGCTTTACGTTCCGGATTTGCGATGTAACCTGATTTCAGTTGCAAAAATTACGGATCAAGGCTATAGTGTTACGTTTAGAGGTAATGCGGCTAGTGTAAAAGATAGTCATGGTAACACGAAGCTGATCGCAAATCGTAAGAGTAATTTATATTACGTTGAGGAACAACATCGTGAAACAGTATCGGCGATTTCCGAGAAACAGGTCGATGTGTGGTTGTGGCATGAACGGTTAGGACATTTGAATGCAAAAGATCTTATAAAACTTTTAAATAAATCTGGTGTAAGTGTAAAGATGTCAGATGCTGTAAAGTTGTACGATTGCAATGTTTGTATGAGCGGGAAAATGAGTGCATTACCATTTTCGAAATCAGAAGGCCCTTGTGATGAGAAATTGAAGATTGTTTATTCTGATGTTGTTGGACCGATGCGACATGAAGCCATAGGCGGAGCGAAGTACTTTGTCACATTCATCGACGACCATTCAAGATGGTGTGAAGTATATTTGTTGAGTAAGAAAAGTGAAGTTCTTACTGTATTCAAAATATACAAGAATTATGTCGAGAATTTGACAGGTAATAAAATAAAATATCTCCAGACAGATGGCGGTGGCGAATATTGTAACCACGATTTCGATGAATTCTTGAAGAAGGAAGGTATATCTCGAAGGCTGACCTGTCCTCGAACCCCAGAACAGAACGGCATAGCTGAGAGAAAAAACCGTACGTTGGTAGAAATGGCGAGATGTATGCTGATTTCATCAGCTCTTTCACCAGGATTTTGGGCAGATGCTGTCGTAACAGCATGTCATGTCAGAAATCGATGTCCTACGCGCAGTCTTGGAGGAGACACACCTTTTGAGAGATGGTACGGACGACCTGCGAAGATAAGTTATCTAGAAAGGTTTGGATCGAAGGTGCACGTATTGGACAAAGAACTGGGAAAAGATAAATTTGCTCCACGCAGTACAGAAGGAATTTTCGTCGGATACCCAAGAGATCGAAAAGGTTACAGAATATGGTTGCCACAGCAACGAAGAATAGTAATCTCACGAGATGTGAAATTTCATAAAATTGACCGAGATGTAAAATTTCATAAAATTGACCGAGATTGTGTTGGATGTTCTAGTAAAATTGAACAAATGGAATCAAATGTACAACCAAAGTCAGTTGAAATTGAATTTCATTCGAAGAAGACACCTGAACCTGACTGTCAGCCAGTCGTAGAACCCGAAGTCATTCCAGGACCATCGTATCATGATCATCAGGCAAATGACGTTCACGATGATGAATCGGGGGGAATGAAGAGAGGTCCAGGTCGACCGCGAACAGAGCGAGGTCATGTCGGACGCCCAAGAAAAATTTACCAAATGATACCCAACACGCAACCGGAGCCAATTGCGACTGTAGAAGATAATAGTGATTCTATCGAAGAATTTACGGACTGTCAAGATTTTGTTGGAGTCGCAGAAGTGACATTAAAACAAGCTTTGTCAAGTAATGAAAGTAAAGGATGGAAAGATGCTATCTTATCGGAAGTAAGGAGCTTAGTCAAAAATGACACATGGGAGATAGTAAACAAACCCATGAACCGTGATATTGTAGGCTGTCGATATGTTTTGACAACCAAGCTGAATGTCGACAAGACTGAGAAGAAAAAGGCGAGACTTGTAGCAAAAGGCTTTAGCCAGCGGTATGGTATTGATTACCACAATACGTTTGCTCCAGTTGTCAGGCTTGACACAGTAAGACTGTTAGCTGCACTTGCAGTTGAGCTAGACCTAGAAATTCATCAGTTGGACATTAATACGGCGTACTTAAATGGTTTGTTAGAAGAAAATATCTACATGAAGGTGCCAGAACTTTTAGAAGAATGTTTACTTAAATTAATAGAGACAGAAGCAGAAGGTTCTGATGTTTATCAACGAGCTGTGAAAATGTTGGACGATTTAAAGGCTGGAGGTGATGTATGCAGACTGAAGAGGTCGTTATATGGGCTCAAACAAGCTGGTCGTCAGTGGAACATACGACTCGATGAACAACTAAAACGTATGGGACTGCAACAATCGTTGAATGAACCGTGTCTTTATTTTAAGGATATTAGTTTTGATATAAAACTCTTTGTTTTGGTCTATGTTGATGACATCCAAATCGCATGCCAGAAAAGAGAATTTATTGAAGAATTTAAAAAATCACTGGCCACCGAGTTTGAATTGAAAGACTATGGAGTTGTCAAATACATGCTGGGTATAGAGTTTGACAAATGTAAAGATGGCATTAGATTGTCACAACGAAAATATATTTCGGATTTATTGACGAAATATGGTATGAATAATTGTAAATACTCCGTTTCTACGCCAATGGAAGTGAATTGTAAGTTTTCTCAAAATGATGACAAATGTGACAAGAGTGAGCAATATCCGTTTAGAGAACTGATAGGAGCTCTTAATTATTTATCAACAGGGACAAGACCCGATATTACTAATAGTATCGCAAAATTGTCGCAGTTTCTTAATTCTTCAAACGAGGAATGTTGGAAGGCCGCAAAGCGTGTGCTGCGTTATCTGAAACGAACTATAGAATACGGACTTGTTTTCAAGAAAACAGGCAAGTCTTTACAAGGGTATTCTGATTCAGATTGGGGAGGATGTTTATTGGATAGACGTTCTTATTCTGGTTATGTTTTCATGTTAGGTGGTGGATGTATATCGTGGAAATCACAGAAACAGAAGTGTGTTGCGACATCCACGTGTGAAGCTGAGTATGTGAGCTTGTCATCAGCGATGAAGGAAGCCGTTTATCTCAACAGTTTACTAACTGAAATTGGGTTAAGTAAGTTTGCACAGTTAACCTTACATGTAGACAATCAGGGGGCGATGTGTCTTGCCAATGATCCAATGTTCCATTCTCGTAGCAAGCACATAGATATAAGGCACCATTTTATAAGAGGTATTTTAAAGGACAACAAGAGTATAGAATTGTCGTACTTACCTACAGATTCTATGCTCGCTGATATATTAACGAAAGCTTTGCCTAGAGTTAAGCACTATAAGTGCATGTCTGGTTTAGGCATTACTTGTTAATAGTTTATTTTGCTAAAGTTGTTGTTCCTTTGTTATACTTTCTTTGAAAGCCCTTTTGTTTAATACATGGTTATTTATTTTATATGAATATGCATATTAAAGGGGCGTATTGGAATAGGTTGTATTATGCCTATTTTGATATATAAAAAAATATATTAACGTATGTCATATTTGGTTTAGATTCGTTTTGTTGACATACGTGCTTTTCTTCTTGTATGGATCTCCATTAAAAGACTCTCATAAGACAAGTTGTTATTTCACTGTTCTTCTTCCCACGTTGTGGAAAGCTGCTCCCCAACAATTTTGACAAAATCACGCATCTTCGTGGATGGCACTAGGTATGCCTTATGCCTGCTTATGCGTTATGCATCTCTCTACATGTCTCTACTCTCTACATTATTCATCAACTAGGGTCTAGCCGAAGTTTCAATTTCGGTCTATTTCAGTAGTTCGGCGACTTGGTTTCGGCCAATTTTTTATATTATAGGGGGAATAGGCGCAGGTGGGTCACCTGATGGAAAACAATCACCGCCGCCCATGGACACCCATAACTCAAGCTGAGTTAGGGATGCGTTGCCGGCGCTTTGAGAAATACCCTTTCGGCCTTTGTTCTATTTATGTTTTTACTGTGTTTTTGTTGTGATGTGGTGTGTTATGTCAATAAATCTGAATATTTAAAAACTAAGATTAGAATCTAAGTAGAAGGTTTTTGTAAATCAGTGAGATAAACAGATTTTATTTCAAAAATGTTGTGAGTTTGAGTTTGAAATGAGTAGGCTCGTTGTTTTAACATCTTCAAATGGTACATACCGGTCCGGAAATACTGGGGCTGCAAGCTGATTCCAATTTTTCACCGTGCGTGGCAAAAAGTTCAGCAAGCATCTAACTGTAGTAGACTGCCAGGTATTAAGGAGGCGAGGGTAAAAATAAAGGGGTATGATTTTGTTGATCACTTAAAAAATGAATTTTCGGCGACCTAATAAATAATATTTGTTCCTAAAATACTAGATCTGTCACCTAAATTGAATCACCAATTTATATTAAAAAAGTTACCTAAATATTATTTTAAAGTTACTCTGAAATAATATTGATCATCAAATAATTATATTGGGTTCCAAAATAATAGATGTGTCACTAAAACTGAATCTCCAAACAATATAGAAATGGCTACCTAAAAATTAATTTTAATCACCGGAAAATAATATTTATCATCAAATATTTTAACTGAAATTTGTCGATAATGATTTAGAATGAATGAAATAATTATAATAATAATATTTTCTCATAAATTACACCAATTGACCCAGCTCCAAACTATACGAAGTTTATTTTATTGGTGCAGTAAACAACGGTTATACATATAGACTTAAATACAAACATCCAAGACCCAAGTACCTACTACAAACATTGGTACTCATCATACAAGTATTAGCAAAAAAAATGTTGGGTTCTGGCACTTCGCCGGCCGCTACCGCGGCACACTTGCTTCACTCGCTCGGCTCGCGCAGTGAGGGTCGCAGTTCTACCTAACACTCCTCCTCGCTTCACTGGTCGTCGTACCTAACCAGACCTGCCTTAGTAGAAGCATCGAATTAAGGAACTGATCTATTTATAAGGTGACAGGTCTATTATTTTGGTGATCGAATTTTGATGATCAAACTATAATTTAGGATACAGGTTTACATTTATCTGATGACTCATACATAGAGACAGTTTTGATTAATATGATGACTTTATTTCTTAGGGATAGATATTATAATTGGGGTATCGCAGTTTAGTGACAAATCTAAATTTAAGTGACAGAAAATATAGTTCCCAAAAGAAAGTCGGTTACGAGTGGTGCAATGTAGAAACTTACCAGCAGCCAATAGATCGAACAGCTCTCCAGAGCACTTCCCATGGTAAACGCGGTATAATATGGACGAGATTGAACATCCCATCGCAAACACAGCGGGTTCAGCTGTCCAAAAAGTTCCTGGTCGTTAACAATATCAATCGACACTTCGATCTCGCTGAACCTTTGACCAAATAAAAGTAAAGATGGAGTTCTGCAAACGGAAAAATTCAGGTGGTAAAACAACGAACGCCCCGTCGTGTATAATAATCGTTAAGTTGGGCAGGTACGTGCAACCAAACCACGCCAATTAGCCAAAAGGTGAACATAGGCATTCTCTAAGGGTATTGCAATCAGTTTTGAGATTACTGAAAAACCAAATTGCTTCCGGAAATATTTACCAGATTGTCCACATTGTGAGAGGTAGACAAACATTTAATATTTGAGCAAAAGCTTCGGGTATTCTGCATTTGTGAAAAACACATGAGTTTTCTAGATACAATAAACAGAAATACAATTATAAATTTCGTATAAAGTTTCGGTTTCGGCCAAAAATCTTTAGTCAAACACTAGAGTCAACCATTGAAGAGCAACAAAAGGACCTAAATCCATTTTAGACCTATATTCAATTTGGACCAAAGAGCCAAGCTTGTTAAGTTTATATTAAAACGACAATGAAATGCGACTAACCACTTTTAGTATTAATGATCGAATATCGTTGGTCAGCGCACATCAGTCATCAGGTCAATTAGAAGCTAGACTACTATCAAACAACGAGTGAATTAGTAATGAAACTAATAATGGCTATTTCGATATTTGGAATGCATCAATTGAATTGTCATTAGCAGCAAGTGGCACAATTTGACAGTTGAGTAGACACTTATCGTTCAGAGTAGTGTTCCAATGGATACTTCTGATAAATATTATAAATTGGAAGGTCTGTTAGTGTGTGATTATATATAATAATGTCGGAGGTTTATTTTGTGTTCTCTACCACGATAATTTTGTGATAACGTGATTATTTGTTGTAGGTTTCAATGAACACGGAATTGAAACCGTACTGTAATCCTGGTCGATTCCACGTTTTTACTGTTTTTAGGGTTTCGTAGCCAATATGGCAACAACGGAACCCTTGTAGTTTCGCCATGTCTGCTAGAAAGCTGTAATTTTTCACATATATATAAATGATAACTATGCCGACAAAATGATAGGTAGGTACAATAAAAATCAAAAACATTTTTTTAGGGTACCTCCCATAGACGTAAACTGGGGGTGATTTTTGTTATCTCATCCAACCCTATAGTTTGGGGTATCGTTGGATTTAGTGATTTGTTTGCGAAATATTCAACTTTAAAGTGCAAATTTTCATTAAAATTGAGCCCCCCCCTCTATACCGGTTGGTGGAAAAATTTGAATTATTAGTAGTTTAAGAGTAAATAGCAGCCTAAGGTATAAAATATACCTAAACTTGGAAGATTCCGTACAAAATACGAAATCCTTAGAAAAATATTACTTTATTATTTCGTAATGGCTACGGAACCCCTATTTCGGGCGTGTCCGACACGCTGTTGGCCGGTGCACATTAATTTATTGTCTCTCTCGTTTCCTTCCTGTGTTGTGATTCAATAAACTCATATTTTGATAAAACATATATTTTAATTTTTATTTCCAATGGTATTTATAAGTAGTTAATATTGTAATTAAGATCGGATCGAATTATAAAATCAATAAATAGTAAGTGAAATTACAAGTTTAAAATATTTTTTTGTTAAAAAATTCATTTTCAATTATTTTTGTTAATTGTACAAATTATCCTACTCAATTTTTCGCTGAAAATATGGCCGTATAGATATGGGGTATATTTGATATGTTATTTTAGGTAACTGGTTCTTGGAAATATTTTCATAGGCTACTTTTTACCCGACTGCCCGAAGGAGGGTTATGTTTTTCGAGCGTATGTATGTATGTATGCATGTGTGTATGTATGTATGTATGCATGTATGTATGTATGTTGTGGGTATGTATGTCCATTCGAAAAACATAACCCTCCTTTGGGCAGTCGGTAGAAAGAATCATACTTTCACGTTCCAATTTATTCTATGCATTATGTTTTGCTTGAGGGATTACAACTGGACTCCAAAACCAATGCAAAGGTTCGCTTACTAATTTTTAAATATTCAAACTTCGAACGCGGCATTTCATCCAGATCAACACATTTGCTAAGAGGTTTGTAGACAATACAGTACCCGACATGTTTCAGACATTGTTTTGTCATGATCAGGGGTCGGACAAAAAGTGCGGATGACGTAAAAATGACGTAATCTTGCACACAAGATGATGTTTTTATTTAAACTTCCGTGTGACATGTAGTAACAAAGTAGCATTAATGAAGTAACAAAATAATCGTAAATAAATCAATGGAATTCAGTGAATAAAATAAATTTCATATCGTTTAATAAAGAGGTTGATAAATGATAAGTGATAATTGTTTATGAAAATCAAAAATACTATTTGAAATCAATCAGTGGTTTGACGTCATCTCATCGGCACTTTTTGTCCGACCCTGTCATGATTTTCTTTTAAATGAGATTATTTTTATAATGAACAGCAAATGGAATATTTATTCAGATTTCAATTCATTTTTCAATTTGAACCAATTATTTGTTACCGTTCACGTAAATTGAAATAATAATTACGTCATAACTGAAATGATAGTTATTTGTAATATACTTGTTAAGGATTCGTGCTCCAATATGATAGTGAAATGTTATCGGAATATGAATTACATTTTAATATTCTTCAGCTTGTTATGTTGAAAAACAACTAGCTAATAAACTTTCTCCCATCTCAACTCATCTTATAATTCTGTCTTATTCAACTGTTGATAGAATTTAACTCATTTTTGAACACTGCTGAAAATTCGTCTCGATTTTTTTATAAACTGACTAGCTGGTGCCCGCGGTTTTGCCCCCCGTATAGTTTTTATTTTTATTTTCTGAATCTTCTTTTACAAGAACCTTCTCCTGACAATAGCAAACACAACAAAAAAAGAATTAGCGAAATCGGTCCAGCCGTTCACGCATGATGCCGTGACCAAGGGAAATAGGGATTCATGGGAACTGAACTGAACTGAACGCTCCTCTCACCCACTCAAAGGTTGAATGTGTAATGATAATATTTTTGGCCACCCTACTAGGATACGGGGTAAACCCCAAGGAAAATCAGAATTTAGTAACGTAATTTATTCAATTCCGTTTTCAACGACGGAGTCACTTATCGTACCTTAACAGTAGGGCAACTTAATTATGTAGTGGGTACAATAATTTTTACCCAAGGGTGGGTAGTTGGTGTCGAGGTTTGGCTGATCACGTTTATGGTATCTTTTTAAATCCCTAAAGTTATTAAAGTCGGCTTATCTTTCGCTGGCTCGTTCCCGCAGCGTTGCTCAGGTAAGCAGATACGGACGGGCGGCGCGGTTAGTCTTAACCCGTACCATACACCTCCTGAAATTGGTCAGGACCTCCGTTCAAGTAAGCCCCAGAAGCAGGTGTACGCATAGCAGTTGAAGTGGGAATAGATTGCATTACCATAAACGCGTAGTAATAAATATAACACTGAGTAGCTTGTTGCAAAATAAAATGAGGGTGGGCAAAGTTGCATGGCAAAGAAAATATTAAAAACCAAGGCGTAAACCAGGCAAGAAGTAATTAGGCTACTCAGTAGTTTATTGCAAACTAAAATAATAATATGTAGTTTATTATAAAATAAAAGTAGGGTGGGCAAAGTTGCAGAGTGCAGAGAATACTAGAACAAATTTTCTGTAAATGCATTGCAACGGGTATAAAGTAATAAAACCGCTCAGCATTTCAATTTAAATTAATAGAGGTTGGGCAAAGTTGCAAAGTACATCAAACATTGACACAAAAGCATTATAATTGCATTTAAATTGCTGGAACGCACTAAATGATTTTAGGATATACCACAACAGAAAATAAAGGTATGTAAGGTCTCAGAATATAAGAAATATTAATCCAAAGCGTTGCAAATGCATTTAAATAGCCAAAAGGAAAAAAGTGTTTCAGTAATTAATGGTAAAATAAAATGAGGGTAAACAAGATTTCATGAGTACATGGAATATTCCAGGTGCTGCAAATGAATTTTGATTTGCAAAAGCTAATAAGGCAATTAAATATAAATGTACCTAGTTATTATTTTCAACTAACAAGGAACGAAAGACAGGGTCTCCGGAAACATGCCGAGACTGACCGACGGGGTCGGTACCAAAAGTTTATGGAAAAATAAGATAAATTATAACAATAATGTTACTAGAATGCGATGATAAGCATCTACAAACATTTCACATAAGATAATGAGTAAAACAAATCTGTCCGGGGAACCCTGCCGGGGTTCGGGGAAATATTTAAAGAAATTAGATATTTAATTAATGTGAAATAAGTGCAACGGTGTGCTGTGCTAGGTTTAAAAACAACAAGGCAGCTGCATTAGCTATGCAAAGAAAGAATATAATATAATTTGACCAGGTGGCAACCGAAACCCTACCCTCGCATTTTGGGAAAAAAGTAAATGCAAGAATTACTTACTTTTTAGAGGAAAAACGTCCTGCCGGGTGTTCCAATGTGACGATTGTCAACTCCTTGTGCCGGACAAAAGGGTGATTGCGTTTGCCACAGTCGCCGGACGCAATTTACGGATGCTGTAATATTGCAAGAAAGAAACTATTTAATACACGGTCGGCGGCAAATAAATTTCGATGTAACGTGTAATATAAGGTACTTACCAGGTTTCTATTTGCCGATCGACACTGATTTTGTTAGAAATACGGTACTATGAGGCGTCGATAGTCACACCTTTTACGGGTGCTGAAATACAAAATAAAAACTGTTAAAAGCCGACAACGATTAAGAAAATTGCTAGCCACGCAGCCAATCGCCGAGATACTTACAAGGGAATTTTGAACTCCGGTACTGAACAATGTAATAGTCTCGAAATATCGAAATTCGGAAATAAAATGCCTCGTAATGGCGTGACCATTGGTTTTTATCGCCTAGAATTCGTTTAGGTCGACAATTCGATGAGAGAGTTGCAAGTTTACAAATGCCGGAAATTAGGGAAATCAAGGTACCATTTCGCCCTAGCAATTTGTATTCTTAAGAAATAATAAAAAGAGGAAATTTGGCCATAACAATGCGGGCTGGAACCCTGAAACGATTAATAAATTGTCAATAACGACGAGGGAAACAATAACACCTTAATTTTTGTAACTAATATTTAATAACATACTTATGTTACAACCCGACTTCACTCATCAATCAGAAAACTCGAACATACGCCTGGCAACACTTACCACAGATTACGCAAATTTATGAATATTTGTGTATAACGGGTGTTACAATGCCTCAAACCTGTCATGAATGTCAAACTAAATGACAGGTCCGCCAACATACCCGATGCAATTGCCATAAACAAATAGATGTTGTGAGGACGGACCAATGAATTAAACGTCACTTCTACTCCACACTAGATGGCGGTTTAGCGTAGTTATAGCAATGCAGGAACAATCCGGTAAGTGTTTGGACGTTAAAAATAATTATACATTACACACCCCCTCAACCGGGAGAATTTTACGTCGGAGGCGAGCTGAAGAAGTAAAATTCAAGCTCGCCCTCGAGCTGATACTAGCAGTCAAGGAAACAACGTCGAAACTTACATGTGGAAACAAGAAATAACTAAGAAGTTGGCAACGAAGATGACGAAGAGACGCTGTATCCCGACATCAGCAGCAGAATTCAAGTCCCGAACTAAGAGTAAATTCGAAAGTCCTGAAACGATATGAGATCTGGTGTAACACTTGTCTAAAACGAGGAAGATGGGTAAAGAATTAACGATAAGTGGAATGGTTGTCGATGCCCGTGGGGTCGACTAATTAAAACATAAGTCGAGAATTAACTAGACCGCATTGTTTATTTAATTCTCCACCTATTACAAATATCTACTTAAAACGAACTGGTATATCCTTGCTCCTTAGATAGGAAGCAAGGGAGGTAAATAAGTAATATGGAGGGTCGTCTCCCTCCTGGTAAGGGGAAGACGTATGAAATCATGGGTTGGGGATTAAGCTGCCTAACGTTAAACGGCTTACTTAATCCTCTTGCCACTACTACTTAAAACTAGGCAATGAGGTGCAAGCTGGCGCTTGCTTAACCCAGGTGGGTTGATAACTATACAACCTAAAGTATAAACGTAAATGAGAACTTGTTCGCCCCAACCTCCCGGTAAGTAAACGAAGAGGGGGGAAAAAAAACGAATCAATGGAAAGTTGTCTTCGCCGATTTCGGGGAAGGCGTATTAAATCATGGGTCGATGAACACAGTGAAGGGGGAAATAAGCTTGGTTGCTAACCGTTACAAAGAAAGACTAGAAAGGCATCCAAATCGTCTTGCTACCAGCTTAGCCAAGCCAGCTCATAAAAAGCGTCTTAAAAGATCTGCTATAATGGATTTAGTAACCAGCACAGACAGCTGAAGCGTTGATGTGGAAAGAGAAGAGGCTCCCGATGGGGATCTTCCTCGACAAGCCAATCTCACTTCAACCCATCTGCTTATAGTCTAGGGACTGATTGCAAGATAAAGAATTGGAAAAGAAAAAAAAAAAACATGGGTCGAGAATGAAGCTGCCTAACGTTCAGCGGCTAACTTGATCCTCTTGCCACTACGACTTAAGACTAAAGTATACTAGTAAATCCGAATTTCCACCATGATGATATTATGAGCGCCTTCGCTAATACGTTTTTGGATAAAGGCCTGTTCCATGTGAAAATTATTCACTATAAAAACTCTTTGCCCTGCGTGGACTTAAGAGACAACAAACAAGCGTTAGTGTACCAAGAAATGTTTGCTAGTATGATAATCTGTTGAAATTTCCGAATTTTGTGCTGAAAGACCAAAACTAAAACAAGCGTATTAGGTGCAGAACCTCCAAACAAGTTGTGGGACAGCAGTTTCCCGTATCGCAGCCTAGAGTCACCACCCGCTCTAGTAGAAGTGTAGGCTTACGTAAGGTGTCACTACCCGCACCGGTGAAGGCTTATTTCCCGCTGGACAGGGTGAGCTATCAGGGAGAAACAACTTATATAAAGGTACTAGAGAATTTTGAAAAGAGAGGTGAAAATATGATAACGCCAAATTTCAAAAGGATTCCTGAAACAAACAAACACTCGAAGATCCAAGCGACTATATTAAAGTAGAGAAAACATCCGAAACTGAATGACGCTTAAACTATGACTAGGATTCCCGGCCCAGAATCTCAAGTCCTGCAATTACCTTGGCATCGATTGAGTCCGCGTGGCCGACGCTGGAGACAATCGCATCGAGGCCTACGGTAAAGCAGCAAAATAGTCATTAAGTTTACCAATGATGGTTAAAAGTGGAACGTATAAGTAATAAGTTTTGGGGACTACTGAGTCCCAGGTTAGCGAAGTGAAATCTTATTGTAATACCAGACTGGTACCATCCTATATTTATAATTAACCTATAAGAGTACAGAGAGTTCCGCGGTAAACCAACTCGAACACGTGATTCCACTGTAAGTGAAGCCCGTGCCCGCAAAACTCGATTACTCAGTGCAATCTTTTCATTCAGAAATCATTCCATGTTTAAACTAACACCCAGGACAGCTGTTCTCGATCCATAAAATTCCTTACAGTCCGGGGGTTTAAGGAAATGAAATAAAGTTAAGTGGAGTTAGTAGAAGGTGGCTTGCAGTCTTTGACATGCCACTTTCCCAGCGGCTTTCCATTCATGTCCTCCAGTTCATAAACCAGACGGGATATTTTGCGAAGGACGCGACACTTCTCGTACTTCGGTGCTAATTTAGCTGCAAAATATTTGCCAGCATTGCTTTGCTTAAATGTCCGTTTCCACACTTCGTCACCTACATTGAATTCGATGTCACGACGCTTATCGTTGTAGTATTTAATGTTACGATCATGAGCTTTCTGCAACGATTCTTTCACCATAGAGAAAATATCCTTAAGTACGACAATTTTATCTGCGTAATCGCGTCTCGAGGAGAATATGATCTCCTCTACAGTTTCAGGATCGCCATAGATCGTACCATCCGGCACCGCTTCGCGTCCGTGCACTAGCAGGAATGGGGAGAACGACGTGGATTCGTTAACAGAAGTATTGAGTGCGAACTGAATTTTTGAGATATTTACGTCCCACGTTCTATGGTCGGATTCCACGAAACTGGATACCGCGGTAACAATTGTTTTATTAAATCTTTCCACTGTGTTGACTTGTGGGCAGTACACTGGCGTGTAATGAAGTTGAGGAATGCTATAAGTAGCAAACAATTGATGGACGTCCCCACCCGTGAAGTAAGAAGCGTTGTCCGCAATTATAGTTTGAGGAATACCGTGCACCATGAAGACATGGTTCTCTAAACGTTGTGAAATAACTTTGCCCGTTGCCCGGCGCATGGGGAACAGCATACAGTACTTGGTAAAACAACATACGACCACTAACAGAAATGTATTTAGCTGTCTCGAGGGCGGTAAAGGCCCAACAAGATCCAAGCTGAGGCACTGGAACGGACGACAGCAAGCTTTTGCGCTTCCCATGAATCCAGGGGTCGGATGCTGGCTATGCTTGTACGCTGCACACGTGGAGCAACGCGCAACGAATTTAACCACGTCTTGATACATGCCCGGCCAGAAATAGCGAAGTTTTAACCGTTTGTAAGTTTTTGCAGTACCCAGATGTGCTGCAGTAGGGACTGAATGATTAGAGTGCATGATTTCATCACGGAATTGCGTCGGTATAACCTCCTTCCATTCAAAATCAGACATGAGGACATTATTTGTTTTCGAGTAACGGTATAGGCGGCCGTCTTTCAATTGAAAATTTGGCACAGACCCTGGATTTGCCTGGCATCTCTGGTAAAGACTAAGGTACCATGCATCAGTAATAGTATTAATATCAATCGTATGTACTGGGACCGCTCTGGATAAGGCGTCTGGTACAATATTTTCCGATCCTCGTCGGTGCTCGACCACGAAGTTGTAAGGAGATAAACGACAACCCCATCTCTCGAGGCGTCCCGTGGGATTTTTCAAGTTAAGGAACCATTTTAAGCTTGAATGGTCCGTTATTATTTTAAATTGGCGGTCCCCTTCGAGGTACGGTCTGAAATGTTCAACCACGTTGACGACAGCTAAGGCTTCCCTCTCCGTAGCGGAGTAATTCCTTTCCGGTGGCGTGAGTGACCGACTGTAGTAAGCCAGCGGGTGTTCCTCGCCATCAAATTCCTGGGTCAAAGTTCCGCCAATGCCAAAGTCAGACGCGTCACAATGCACAGCAAACGGTTTGGTGAAATCTGGGCAGGCCAGGACAGGTGCTGTTGTCATGGCTAATTTCAGCTGGCTGAAGGCTTGCTCAGCCTCCGGTGACCAACGAAAAGGTGGGGCGCCTTTGCGAGTCGAGGTCAACTGGTTTAGGGGTCCCGCTATGTTACTAAAATTTTTAATAAATCGACGGTAGTATGATGCTGTACCGAGGAAACGTTTAACATCCTTACGGGACGTCGGTACAGGAAAGTCAGTTATTGCTTTGACTTTGTCGGGGTCCGTACGTAAACCATATTCGTCCACGACAAAGCCCAAGTATTTAAGTTGTCTACGAAAAAAGTTACATTTTGATAAGTTTATGGTAAGATTAGCAAATTTAAGGCGATCGAACACTGTACGTAGTAGCGTGAGATGCTCTTGAAAAGATTCGGAGACAACTATGATGTCATCGAGGTAAATAAATATACGACCATTGTACTCCGGACCAAACAGGATGTCCATCAGGCGTTGTTGGGTAGCCGGCGCGGAAGTAAGCCCAAAGCACATCACTTTGAAATGAAATAAGCCACGACCGGGGACCGTAAAAGCGGTCTTCTCCTTAGATGCCTGTGAATCCAGTCGTATTTGCCAGAAAGCAGACTTGAGGTCTAACGAAGATAAGAACTTGGCGTTTCCAAGTTGATCTAATATTTGGTTAATTAGAGGTAAAGGGTACGCGTCATGTTTCGAGACCTCGTTTAATTTCCTACTGTCCAGGCAGAACCGAAGGGTACCATCCGCTTTAGGAGCCATGGTCACCGGATTATTCCACGGGCTAGTGCTCGGTTCGACGACATCCAGTTGAAGCATTTCGTCTAACTGCTTGTTTAATTCGGCAAGTTTGTAAGGCGAGAGCATGTAGAAGCGCTGCTTTATGGGTTTTGCGTCACCGGTGTCAATGGTATGAGTAAGCAGATGAGTCCGTCCTAAGCCTTTCTTTTCGGAGGAAATGGTTTCGAATTGCTTAAGGATGTCCTCAGCATGAAGTTGATCATCGTACGATAGTGAATCTAAACCTTGTAAAAATCTCACTTCAGAGGTGAGTGCATCAATGTTACTTTCATCCGGCATCACATAGTCATTACTTATTAAGGATAATACGTCTGGAGCTATGTTAAACGCCTTCCAGAAGTTAATTCCCAACAATAGTTTGGTAGGTACGTCTGGTATTACATAAAATTTCACTGTTACTGTTTTATCACCAACAGTGACTGGTAAAAACATATGGCCTAATATAGGAGAAGATGACCCGTTCGCTGTCACTATGCGACTCAAATCATCAGATTTATGAATTGAAACTAAATGTTCAAAATACTTCCGCGTATCACCACCTACGATGGATAATTCTGAACCAGAATCCAAGAGCCCGGTAAAAGGTATGTCGTAAATTTTAACTTCAAGATAAGGGCGCAAATCGTAACCCTCGACCAAACTGTTTAGTTTTCGGTGCACTGTATCACGCTCAAAGAATGTTTTCACCGTTCGCAACCAGGACTGCCAGTCCTCCTGAATCTCGTCAGCTGATGGGCGGGCAGTAATGGCGGATTTGTCTAAGGGTTGCCTTATATTAATAGTGCTGTTCAAGCCAAATCGTACTGAAGGCTTGTTTGTAGTTACCGTTAGTGGCGAAGTAATTGATTCCAGTTGAATAATAGAGTTTGTGTAGTTATTTGTATCCTGGTGGTTTGAAGTACTACTATCATTTGTAACCTTATTGTCTGTATTCTTTGTAGTATTTGGATAAATTGTAGTATTCGCGTACGCGGTAGCATCCGGATAGGTAGTAACATTTGGGTAGGTAGTAATTGGATAAGTAGTAGTATATGGGTAGGTAGTAGTATACGGGTAGGTAGTAGTATATGGGTAGGTTGTAGTACATTGGTAGGTAGTAGTATATGGGTAGGTAGTAGTATATGGGTAGGTAGTATTTTGGTAAGTGGTAGTATTTGGGTAAGTGGTAGTATTTGGGCAAGTGGTATTTTCCGATAATGTATGGGTTTTATTTTGGGTAGAAGACGTGTTAAGTTTACGTTTTGGTGTTGGTAAAAATATTCTAGTTTTATATTTTGAATTAGATTTAGTAAAGACCGGGTCAACCATACCCTGACTCGGACCTATTCGTTTTTTGTAACAATTTGCTCTGGAATACATTTCTTACAGGTTTTAGCAGTTACATCACTCTCGCCACAACGGTAGCAGACAAGTTTAGGTGGGGCCTTACACCCTTTGAGAGTGTGCCCTTTAACGCGACAGCGAACGCAGAAGTCGTCAGTCTGAACAGTGGAAACAGTCTTTGAGGTAGATGGGTTGTAGACCAAATCGTGAGCCAATGACTTGCTTAAATCCCTGCTAGGTTCTGAGAAACGTTTTGCGCGCTGAGCTGCTGCTTCCAGTTGTCGACAGCGGTCTTTAAGTTCACTGATTGAATGTATTGGGAACAGAGCGAGTTGCTTTGAATAAAAAGGCCTGATATTTTGTAATAATATGCTAAGTTTCTCTGGCTCAGACAAGGGAATTTCTAAACGTGAGTAGTAATTAAGCATAATACTAACATAGTTAACTATAGATTCGTCAATACCCTGTGTCCTTGCTCTGATCTCACATAGCAAGCGTTCGTTATAATCTACAGGTAAATAATCGCGGATTAGTAAATTTTTAAGGTCCGTCCAGCAGTGGACCTGCTCGTAGACTCCGTCAAACCATGACAACGCTTGGTCCGAGAAGAGTTCACACGCTGATCGGAATAAGGTATCATCAGAGATGTCACGTGACGCACGCACCTGTTCCAGCCTACGCAAGAATGCCTTGACACAAGTTTTACCATTGTATTTTAAATCTAATTTATGTACTGCATTATATTGCGTCTGAGAATAGACTGGGACAGCTGTTTGCGGTAAAGAAGTAGATGCGGTAACATCGGGGGTAACGTTCGGTGAAAGCGCACTTTTAAAATTGAAAAATATATTGTCAAGTCGTATTAATAAATTATCCAGCTGTTCACTTAGTTTTATATGTGTCGTGGTTTCTGGTTCAGAGGGCGATAGGCGAGTTAAGCGATGGAAAAGGTGGTGAGCGGCTGCTTGTATACGATTGAGCACCTTCAATGACGTACGGGGAACCGCTGATTTCTGTAGTAAATTGTTAAGTTCTGACATTTTATTTTCTATTGTTGCGAGCTCCTCGCCGACGTCACACTCGTATTCAATAATCTCGTCTGATGGTAACTCCTTTCCTAATTTTCGAAGTTGACCCCGCATGTCTATCACCGTACCTTGAGGAACCACGTGTCTAACTTTTAATTCGTATTCAAGTTCATCCTTTGTTAATAAATTGTAAGCGATAGGACGTTCCTCAATGGAGCTTGACATTTTAAATATATTAATTAATTTGAGTCGGTGACAGCGAACGAGCAGATTTAAAAGCTAGTGCAGTTAATTTTAGGAGCTGAGAGAAGATCTCAAAATTATAATGTAATGGTAAGTTTTATTAGGTTTTTAGTTTCCGTAAATGGTAAGGGTAGAACGGAAAAAAAAATCGTAAGTATTAAGGGTAGAACGAAAATAAAATTTAAAAAAAATAACGCTCAAGGACTAGGTGTTAGTTGTCCTGTATGCCGTGTGTTCGACCGGATATCTCGCCCTCCAAACCGGAACACAACAGTGTATCACTGCTGCTTAGCGGCAGGATTAGTAGGCAAGACGGTGGTAGCGATCCGGGCGGACTGTGCATAAAAGTCCTACCACCCGCAACGAAGTAGAAAAAATGTTAAGATGGTAGTATTAAAAACGTGATCGGCCAATTACAAATGGTAATTAAAGTAAGTATTACAAATGGTAATTAAAGTAAGTATTATTTTTACACAGTAAAATAATTAAGTTTTAATAACAATGTAGGGTAGGTAGGTTCCCTTCAAAACCGTAAACACAGTATCAAAAATACCTGAGGAAAAAACAAGAACGCGACCAGCCAAATAATTCCTTCGTAGACGGAGGGAATTATCAACAAACCATCAACAAATCTGTTCGGGCGCCATGTAATGATAATATTTTTGGCCACCCTACTAGGATACGGGGTAAACCCCAAGGAAAATCAGAATTTAGTAACGTAATTTATTCAATTCCGTTTTCAACGACGGAGTCACTTATCGTACCTTAACAGTAGGGCAACTTAATTATGTAGTGGGTACAATAATTTTTACCCAAGGGTGGGTAGTTGGTGTCGAGGTTTGGCTGATCACGTTTATGGTATCTTTTTAAATCCCTAAAGTTATTAAAGTCGGCTTATCTTTCGCTGGCTCGTTCCCGCAGCGTTGCTCAGGTAAGCAGATACGGACGGGCGGCGCGGTTAGTCTTAACCCGTACCATACACCTCCTGAAATTGGTCAGGACCTCCGTTCAAGTAAGCCCCAGAAGCAGGTGTACGCATAGCAGTTGAAGTGGGAATAGATTGCATTACCATAAACGCGTAGTAATAAATATAACACTGAGTAGCTTGTTGCAAAATAAAATGAGGGTGGGCAAAGTTGCATGGCAAAGAAAATATTAAAAACCAAGGCGTAAACCAGGCAAGAAGTAATTAGGCTACTCAGTAGTTTATTGCAAACTAAAATAATAATATGTAGTTTATTATAAAATAAAAGTAGGGTGGGCAAAGTTGCAGAGTGCAGAGAATACTAGAACAAATTTTCTGTAAATGCATTGCAACGGGTATAAAGTAATAAAACCGCTCAGCATTTCAATTTAAATTAATAGAGGTTGGGCAAAGTTGCAAAGTACATCAAACATTGACACAAAAGCATTATAATTGCATTTAAATTGCTGGAACGCACTAAATGATTTTAGGATATACCACAACAGAAAATAAAGGTATGTAAGGTCTCAGAATATAAGAAATATTAATCCAAAGCGTTGCAAATGCATTTAAATAGCCAAAAGGAAAAAAGTGTTTCAGTAATTAATGGTAAAATAAAATGAGGGTAAACAAGATTTCATGAGTACATGGAATATTCCAGGTGCTGCAAATGAATTTTGATTTGCAAAAGCTAATAAGGCAATTAAATATAAATGTACCTAGTTATTATTTTCAACTAACAAGGAACGAAAGACAGGGTCTCCGGAAACATGCCGAGACTGACCGACGGGGTCGGTACCAAAAGTTTATGGAAAAATAAGATAAATTATAACAATAATGTTACTAGAATGCGATGATAAGCATCTACAAACATTTCACATAAGATAATGAGTAAAACAAATCTGTCCGGGGAACCCTGCCGGGGTTCGGGGAAATATTTAAAGAAATTAGATATTTAATTAATGTGAAATAAGTGCAACGGTGTGCTGTGCTAGGTTTAAAAACAACAAGGCAGCTGCATTAGCTATGCAAAGAAAGAATATAATATAATTTGACCAGGTGGCAACCGAAACCCTACCCTCGCATTTTGGGAAAAAAGTAAATGCAAGAATTACTTACTTTTTAGAGGAAAAACGTCCTGCCGGGTGTTCCAATGTGACGATTGTCAACTCCTTGTGCCGGACAAAAGGGTGCTCGCGTTTGCCACAGTCGCCGGACGCAATTTACGGATGCAGGTTTCTATTTGCCGATCGACACTGATTTTGTTAGAAATACGGTACTATGAGGCGTCGATAGTCACACCTTTTACGGGTGAAGGGAATTTTGAACTCCGGTACTGAACAATGTAATAGTCTCGAAATATCGAAATTCGGAAATAAAATGCCTCGTAATGGCGTGACCATTGGTTTTTATCGCCTAGAATTCGTTTAGGTCGACAATTCGATGAGAGAGTTGCAAGTTTACAAATGCCGGAAATTAGGGAAATCAAGGTACCATTTCGCCCTAGCAATTTGTATTCTTAAGAAATAATAAAAAGAGGAAATTTGGCCATAACAATGCGGGCTGGAACCCTGAAACGATTAATAAATTGTCAATAACGACGAGGGAAACAATAACACCTTAATTTTTGTAACTAATATTTAATAACATACTTATGTTACAACCCGACTTCACTCATCAATCAGAAAACTCGAACATACGCCTGGCAACACTTACCACAGATTACGCAAATTTATGAATATTTGTGTATAACGGGTGTTACAATGCCTCAAACCTGTCATGAATGTCAAACTAAATGACAGGTCCGCCAACATACCCGATGCAATTGCCATAAACAAATAGATGTTGTGAGGACGGACCAATGAATTAAACGTCACTTCTACTCCACACTAGATGGCGGTTTAGCGTAGTTATAGCAATGCAGGAACAATCCGGTAAGTGTTTGGACGTTAAAAATAATTATACATTACAGTAGTTCATGGAGCATCCCCCATCTTTACAGTTCCTTTTCATCGGCATCTACGCAAATAAAATAAAAAGTTATGCCTTAATTTCTTCACTTGGGTAAGGTAAGTAGGCACTTTCAAGGATTTTAAATGTATAAAGTATAAAATTGCGTTTCCACCAATAATGTGCAAGGATTTGTTGCAAGGAATGTGTTCATTAAACAACAGAAACGCTCCATTTACCGCGCCTCGCACAGCATATCTCTGGTGGAAACATCTAAGCGAAGCTAGGCGAGGTAAATGAAGCGCTTGTCTTGGTTAATGAAAAACACATTCCTCGCAACCCATCCTCGCACACAATTGAAAGAAAGATTTAGGGGCTGTTTCTCCATCCATTGATTAGTGTTAGCTGACGGTTAATTGTGATGCCGTCTCCGTCTATTCGAACAAAACAAATAGAGACGGCATAAATGTGTTACCGTTAGTTAACACTATTCAATGAATGGTGAAACAGCCCCTTATTTTGGCTCCATGAGTACCACCTAAGACAAAGACTAACTAGCACTAAAACTATGTTACTTGGTGACACGACAGGATACCAAAAAGGGTCTCCACTCGGCATGTGTAGCCGCACATTATGTGCAGTAACGCTGGTTTTCTGTGGAGCCCAAATTATTAAAAGATTGGTGGAAACGCTGCTTAAATCAACGCATACCCTAGCGCAAAAATAGGTAGTTTTACAAAAGAAAGATGATGCTGCATGAAACATAATGGAAGTTAAAGATCTGTTGAGTAATGTTTTGTCATCGTAATTTGTTCGACATGTTCGTATTTATCTTGCTCTCTCTAATAGCTTACTAAAGTTTACTGGGATGTCCCAATTTTTGACACCATATAATAAATCGAAAACCATTTGAAGAAATAGGCTTTGTGAAGCCTTTTCAGAAATCAGATTCCAAAAATGTGATGAACTGAATTAAATAAACAAAATTTAAGTAATGACCCTCATTTGACCCTGCAGTGTCTCGTCACAAAGGCAGTTATAAAGTAGGTCTACACTCTTAAGAAAATTGATAGTTTGAAATGTTCCTGTCCTGCTTATAATAGGAAAGAGTGACAAAGATAGAACTTTAATCACATGATGCGCACCTGGCCTTAAACAGTTGTCATTTATCGTAAAGTCAGAAATGTATACGAGTTTTTCCAATGTATTTTTACAAATTAAATTATTAAATTACTACGTTACAAGTACCTAAATACAAAAGATTTTAAATATCAGATTTTAATAAAAAAATGTCTATTTACTATCACACCATTAAATAAACATAGGAATAATCGAAGCTAGAAGAAGAGAAATAAATAAAACTATTTGTCATGGTTCATTTAGGACCCTAAACCGTGCTTGAATTATTGTCAAATTGTAATGCCACAGATTATGTTATGTACAACCTGAATTTTTCCAGGCAATGGAATGTGGCTGTTTCACTGTGACGTCATCCAGCGTATTTCGTTAAAAAAATATAAAAAATTAAATACTTATCCAAATTCAAAATCAATGAAAATGGTATCTTAAAATATCCTATTCTTTCCAAAAATAAAATAAAAACTATAGGTTATTTATTTTGGTGCATCCCAATTGAGAAACCAAGATAATACGAACTTTTCCGACAAAACACGATGGCAAAATATTATTCACTAACCCCCTTATTCATAAACGACAATCAAACCTATTTTAGTTAAAATGCTGCTAAAATTCGTTTGTCCTTATCTCTCACTTCGACATTTGTATTTGTTAGAAAGGACAAAGCATTTGTTAGCTAACATAGGCTTGTTAAGTTTTATGAATAAGGGGGTTAATCTATAGTACCTAATAATTGATTAAACACCGCTAGAACCATAGTTTGTAACGATAGAAAGGCCTCTGTCAAAGTTGTTATTTAGTCTGATTACTTCGACCCAGGGGCCTTCCTTTCTGTTCTGTCAAAAGTTCTGTGAAACGTAGATACACAATCCTAAATATTTTGTGACACTCATGCTATGTTTAACTAAAGCAAGTAACTAAAAATTAAACTAAACAACAATTCTCCACGGGACTTGCATTATAAGAAAGAGTTGAGGTTTGTTTAGAAGTCAAGTTTGCTGTGTTCTTATAGAACCATGCACACCTACGACTCCCATGATAAGTACCTATATGTTATGGACCAAGTGATTAATATAGGCATTATTTATAATGCCCGGGAATTATAAATAATGACAAGCTATACCGGGCCAAGTGATAGTGTGTGGCCGGGTCATGCACCGGTCGTTGACAGACTTACGTCGTTTATATAGGACTTGTACTGTACTACTAACCCTTAGTCTATAAGAGTGACTGTATCTACTAACAAAGCTATGGATTTTTAATCTGAAATAAAAATTATTATTATTATTATTATAATTATTACCTAAACTTCATTATTTATCGCATTGCCCGGTCATTTGGAATATTGCTGCATGATCGTTGGGAAATTTGATTATAACTGATTTTTGGGTAACTGATTTCTGATTCTTTCATTCGGAAAGTTAAGGTGTTTCGTTCAACAATGACCAAAACATTTATATGAACTATTTTTTTTTAGTATAACATACATTACGTTTCGGCGAGCGAGCGAGCAGAAGAGGCTTGGATAGGTTAGGTTTAGAAGGCTAAGGCGGGAGCGAAACGTAGCGTCCGCGTACCTATTATTATAACTCTTATATGATAATTGATAAGTTCTTAAATTTTATATTAATTACCCAATATTTTTATTACTCTGCCCAATAGGCAAAATAATTATTTGAACAGTTATTATCTGATATTGCCATCTGATATTGGTAATTCTTCATCACTTGGTCCATAACATATAATACACTCGTAGATATGAAGCCCGAATGTTTGAAGCATTTTAATTCTTCAGCCTGGTTTAATTCTCAATGCAAGTTCTATTTTTAACCCCCGACGCAAAAAGAGGGGTGTTATAAGTTTGACCGCTATGTGTGTTTGTGTCTGTGTGTCTGTCTGTGGCATCGTAGGTCTTAAACGGTTGGACCGATATGAATGCGGTTTTTTTTTTAAATTTGTAATCAGGTTTTCTAGCGATGGTTCTTATAGGGTTAAGCGTTCAAAGCCTTCAGAACTATCTGGAAATATTAATGTGGTGAACGTACATATAGGTGCTACGTTAGTCTGACCTATTTCCACCCGGCCGACGACCTGTGTCGCCGCAGTCCGGGCCAATTCAATCACCGTCAATTAATAGTCGAGCCTTTAAATGCTCCGTGTCACATAGCTGTCAGGCTATAGTACAATGTACTATCGGTAGAATCTAAGTCAGTGGCGAAGCTTGAGTAAATTATTATCTTCAGATGCCACGCCACCCAATTAATGAAGAGGGAGCCATATATACCTATATTAAAAAGCTGCACAAATGTTGGTCCTATGTAACGTTAACGAATTGACGACCGACAACGCCCAGGGAAACCCTCAATTCAGCAAAAATCTCCAAGGTAAGGAAAGTCGATTTTATATTTAAAAAAAATTGTATCAAAATATAGAACCGACTACAAAAACATCATGAACATCATTTTCTATGACCATGAAGACGGTGCCTCAGCAACAGGCCAACTCAATCAGCCAACAGGAGTGATTGAAGCCCAATATGCATGTATAGATGAGGTAGACGACTCTAGGTCCACTCCGGTATCCAATCATGAAACCAGTTGTCGTGAAGCGACAATTTAAAAAGCCTAACCTAACAACCAAACAACAAAAATAAGATGGAATTACAACTTAATTCAAAATTAAAAAACTAGGTATTTACAACAATTTCATAAAAAAATATGTGGAGTGGTGACTAGTGAGTGGGTGAGAATGTATGTAAGTGAGTTTGGTAGTTGACTGACGGAGACCGCACACCGATGATCGAAGAGATTGCAGACACCCGGCGCACGGTGGAGGTAATGCTCGACGCGCCTGGAGGTAGCGCTCTACGCGCCTGGAGGTAGCGCTCTAAGCAACTGGAGGTGGCGCTTGCAACGCCTGGAAGTAGCGCTCACGCCGCCTGAAAGTAGCGCTCACGCCGCCTGGAGATGGCGCTCGCACCGATTGGAGATGGCACTCGTAGCGCCAGGAGATGGCACTCGCAGCGCCTGGAGATGGTGCTCGCAGCGCCTGGAGATGGCGCTGGCACCCTGGGCAACTGCGCAGACACAGGCAACGGCGCAGGCACTGGTAGATGATGTACGATGTACGATGACGATGGTGACGACTTTATACTTTTAAAACGCGGAGGCTTGCAGGATCCCGGGGCTATGCGGCCCCGGGATAAGGCCTTAGGGAGATGTTTTCTTAGTGAAAACTGGAGAAAGACAGATTCTATTATGCGATTGTTCCGCTTTAATAGCTATTCGCGGAGCTCCGCGCTCGACGGCAGATCTGGGATAAGAACGTGAAATATTTTGAATTAAAAATATTTTTTTGTCGATGGCCAAGACAAAAAGAGTATTTTCGTAGAAGTATTGACAGAAAAACATCAGACCGGTAACAAATTTGAACAGAAATCGCCATGACAACCAGATAAGCAACGATGTCAAAACATGTCAAATTTGGGTTTCAAGCTCCTAACAGGGAAACGGCAAGGTTTTAAGTGAAAATCAAAATATTATTGATGGAGGAAAAAAGGACGCCCATAAGCTCGCGCGAAGCCCGAAGTTGTAGAGTTTCGGAGAACTAAATAAAAGACCGAAAAAGGTAGACTCCATCAAGACCGATTTAAAAAGTGCTAATAGCGTGAAGATACGAAGTGAAAACGGTTTGCTATTGTGTTCTTATGCTTTAAAAACGTTGCAGAGTCCTACAGAAATAAAGGTGATGTAAAATATCCCATTTTGAGGTGAATGACGGAGAACCAAAACAGATGTAAAAATGAACTTAAAACAGTGAAAAATTAAACGTAAGTAGCATAACACTACACAGTCCAGGGTTACCTATTCATGTACCTGTACCTTTTAATAATCAATTTCACTATAATTTCCTTTACTAACGTATAAATTCATATGGGGATGTCAACATGACATTAGTAGCACAAAGGTTCCACCCTGGTGCCTACACATTATTCAGTTTGTTCGACTGTACGTACAGTCGCCATCAGATATTTCGGAGCGGCCAAGGTGATCAAAAATATCGATACGTGAACTAATAATAGAGGGCATGTGCCGATATCTTTGACCACTTTGGCCGCTCCGAAATATCTGATGGCGACTGTTACATAAAAGTACTTTGCATTTTCGTTACCAGCGAGCAGAAATGGATACTTAGGTATTTATAATTTAAATTTTGGAGCACCCTTGTACTCGTATAGGCCACAATAGAGCTCTAGTCACGTCATCTACCTTTAGCTTTGTTAGATATTTACTCAGAGCTTAACGGCAAAGGCGTGAGTTTATAGCACAGAATAATTTATGTGCTCCAGCAGTTAAATAAACAAGAAAAAGTGACGAAGACAAAGGCTACCATACAAATATTTTATGTAAATGGCAACAGGCGTATGTCAGACAGTTCACTGGAGACACCTGACCTTACTAAACATGGAAAACTACATTTTTAATTACTACTGCTGCCCACAGGCCTCCTCTAAAAATGAAAGAGCTTTAGGCTGTAGTTCCCTGGAGAGCTAAGTGTGGATGCGAAAAAGCTAATGCTATATTTTAAACTAGCTGTGCCCGCGTCTTCGTCTACGTGGACTTTCGAGTAGATTTACCTCAGCCAGTTGTTGTTTTGACTACCTATCTGTTTACAAAAGACACCTGCCATCAAAATGTAATTAAATTTGTATATTGGAAACCAGTAGCTAAGTGTATAGTATGTATTTCATGTGTATTGATATATGTAATTCTTGTTTATACAAGGTGTTATTTAAATAACTGAAAATCTCATACACCCCAAAAATATTTTTTCATTTTAATTTAGTTGATTGCATTTATTTTCGGATACCTCATTATTTCAAAAAATATTCGTGGGTTTTGCTAAGTCAGTAGGTAATTCTGCTTGATTTCTAAGTCTACAATCATATAATTATTTTGTATTTGGCAGATGCGCTGCGCTTCGACGTTTTCAGAAGCAAATCAAACTGACAGCAAAACGGCCAGTATTAAATTATCTTAGATAATAGGATAATAGTATGCAACTTCGCTTGCATTCCTAATTTTTAGACTGGGCACAATAAAAAAGGGATTTAAAAACACAATCACAACCTAACACCTTATATGTATTTGTTAAACATGTAAAATACTGGTACAAAAGTTCTTCCACTTTTAGTTGTTGACATCTAGGTCAAACACTCACTCTGACGATTATCTTATGAAACTTAATTTTAACGGGTGACTCTTTCCCGGCCCGGATAACACCGACATGGAAATACCGGCCCTGTTTTTTGTGTACACGTCCATAGAAACTGACAGGCGCTTCTATGGGCGTGTATGTACACAAAAAACAGGGTCGGTATTTCCAAAAGAGAAAGGGAAAGAGTGTCACCCATTTTAACTATGTGTATCTTACGGAGGCAGAATATATGTTAGGCCCATCCTCATTCTTATAGGTTTCTATCTGTCGTTTGAGAGTGACATGGGGGTCGAGGACTCTTTTGATACTGTATTATTAGTTTTATAGTTTCTATGTGAACTAAAATAATTTATTTGCTCACTTTATGATAGTAAAGTTTATGCAAAATATACGTGTGCAGGCAGTTCCTCCACCTCCACACTGTAAGAACACTCACAAATCACACAAACCCATCTATCATGATGATGGAATAATTCTATTGTACCAGGCAAAGCAACATAACAATGTACCTTGACAAATTCGATAATTTATTTAACTATATAGTACCTACCTGGGCGACCGAGTTCGCTCAGAGATAACACCAAGCTAGATCGATTGTTTTGTTCGTCCCCGAATGCCTCCACACAACAAAATGACGTAAAAATCGTTAGAGTCGCTTTCAAGATCCCCGATATTAATAAATAAATAAATATACAAGAATTGCTCATTTAAAGGTAACGATAACTCGGATGAAAAATAGTACAAATTGTACGATTGTTTACAGGTTGAACTTTACGAGGAGGGCTGTAGTTTGCGACGTATTGGACAATGTTTACCTATCATAGTTATATTTTATCGTTGAAGGAGCCGTGTAGGTAAGTTAGGCAACCGACTAACTAATAAACAAAATGTGTGCTGAGGGCTTACGAGGTATGCACTGTTTATCTAGGGGGCGCAGCGGAGCGGCGCAGGAATTCAGGAGTCAAGGTTGACTGTGGGGAGCTTCGCCAGCGGCCGGGCGCACCAAGGTCACACACCCCGCGCCTCCCGCACTATTTAATCGATACCAACAAAAAACTTAATCTTGCACATCCTACTTTATGATGCCCTCTCGTCAAACGAAGCCAAAACGTTTTAAGGTCTAGACATTAAATAACGATCGCTAGAATAGATTCTGAATAAACAAAAATACACGTTTTCAACAACGTTAATATTTTCATAGTAACTTAAAGAAAGGTTTCACAGTAAGGGCAAAAGGTAACACCATAAAAATAATAATGCTGGATTTTCCACATCTAAATAAAAGTTTTATCAAAACATTGCTTTTGCGCGTAATAAGTTTTAAATTGTGAAAAATACTTACCTACTTCATTCCATGTTCAGGTGAATAGTGTCAAGAAGTTGTACAGGTAAGAGCGGTAAGGCGGGCGGGACGCGGGTCGCGCGCGTGGGCCGGAGCGGGGTCGCCCGGCGGCTTCGGCCGTACGCTGCCGTCTCCGCGTCTGCCACACACAGTAGCAGTACCCCCGGGGTTGCCAGACACGGCCTTATAATTTCCTGAACATTTTTAAAGCTGAAAAGGTAAAATCAAGTGGTGTTTTTGAAATGTAAAGAATTCGTTTATCTCTATCACAGGATATTAACATGCAACTTTCTAGGATAAAAGCTGTCCTGTGTCCTTCCCAGGGTCTCAAGCTATCTCCATACCATACCATCTGAATGTGTTCAGCGGTATAAGCGTGAAGAGGTAAAAGACAGAAGAGAGACAGACAGAGTTACTTTCGCATTTATCATATTAGTCAATCGTAACTACTCGTAATATTATAAAAGCGAAAGTAACTGCCTGTCTATTCTGTCAGTATTTATCCAACTATGCAATCTACGAGTAAATTGTAGGTAGGTACCTACCTAACAATTTCTTAATCAAACATACGACCATCAGGGTATTCAAGTTCGTGTTCCTTTACCATTAGCTCCTGTGCAGCATAGCTTTTTCGGCACTTGTTCCGAGTTAGGTTTCAGAAAATAGTAAGTAGTTATAAGTAATTAAGAGTAACAAACAATTGCACAGTTGACACATCTACAAAATTTCGGGACATTCCTAAGTTTCTAGGCCACTTGGCAACCCTGAGTGGCAGCCGCGGGGCCCACGGCGCGCGCACACTCCCCGCGCTTAGACAAGCCTGGCACAACTCCCTACATCGATTCATCGTTTAGGCACTTTTTACCACTAAAAGTAAAGCAATGCCAATCAATTGGGTCAACCGCGACCCGCAAGCTGTCGAGCGAAGGTGTTTCAAGCGCGTTCGCTAATTACCTCATAAATTATTATTTGAATTTACACATTATGTTATCTTAATCTGCACCATATAAGCCTTAGTGATCTAGTAGCTATATAAATTAGTTATTAGTATAAATTAGTGAAATTATAAAACAAAAACAACATTTTGATGTATAACTAGTTTGTTTATGCTCTTAAAGTGCAAGAGTAAAACGTACCACTTAAGTACATTATATTATAACTAGAGGTAAAAAAATCATGTTTATTTTTATTCACTTACAGTAACTTAATAGGGAATACAGCCTAGAACATGCACTAATATTATTCCGAAGGAAGTAAGTAATTGAAATT
This sequence comes from Choristoneura fumiferana, assembly GCF_025370935.1. Lineage (NCBI taxonomy): Eukaryota > Metazoa > Arthropoda > Insecta > Lepidoptera > Tortricidae > Choristoneura > Choristoneura fumiferana. Next base: position 33,516,085 of record NC_133472.1, read on the forward strand.
ACATGATTTTTAAACAAGTTTAAGAATCAAGATAGGTAGGTAAATATTGTAATAATAGACAGGCTTTGGGATGTGACGATCCCATCACCCTCTGATGTTATGGTGTCACTAGCTAGAGCAGTTAGCCATCGCATCGCAACCAATTTACCTACTTAGGTGGATGAAATTTGGTATAGATGAAAAGGGAAGGATATGGATCATATATGGATAGTTTTTAGGGTTCCGGAGCCAAAATGGCAAAAACTGAACCATTATAGTTTCGCCATGTCTGTCTGTCTGTCTGTCCGTCCGCGGCTTTGCTCAGGGACTGTCAATGCTAGAAAGCTGTAATTTTGCACGGATATATATATAAACTATGCCGACAAAATAGTACAATAAAAAATTCAAAAAAAAAGTACCTCCCATAGACGTAAAGTGGAGGTGATATTTAAGATGGTTTTTTTGGAATCTTTTTGTATTTTTTATTTCAATTCCAAATTTTTACTTTTACGGTCATCCCGTAAAACTAAATTGAAAATACAAACTGAAATATAGATGCACAGAAAAGCCAGAAAAATAAGACCATCACTGGGAATCGAACCCAGGTCCTCGGTATTCCGTACCGCGTGCTATACCGCTACACCACTGATGGTCAACGGTACCGACACGAATTTCCCCTATGCACCTCATATCTCAGCTTGTTTATTACTTATTTAGCCACTTAAGCAGTGACGCTAGCGACATCTATGCCGTAGCCCTCATCGAGAAACTTTTTCTTTTTTTTTTCTTTTTTTAGAGGAGTAACAAACATACACACTCACACACACATAACTTTCGCGTTTATAATACTGGTAGGGTTTGTAGAACGGTGGGAGCCGTGTGTTGACATGCGTCCATATACCTTGTTGACTATAGGTAGGTTTTTTAAACTGATGTACAGTCGAATTTGAAGTGACAGCGACAAGATAGTAAGTAAGTGTAAAGATATATCTTTGACCTCGACTGTACCTAGTATGGACATAAGTTCAAAATTGTATTCGAGAACTACAGGGGAGGTTTTAATTCAAAATTTGGCATCATTTTTTAAAAATCGGTCAGGAAAATAATAATATATTACTAACTCATTTTTCGGTTTTTTTTAGACAATTACGCCCTTGTACTAAAGGGTCATTCAAGTATAACGTAAGCACCGAAAGGGGGTGAAGGGGTCTTTGCTTTGCTTATTTTTGATGACATCTGGGCCGGGGCGGTCTAGATGTTGCTTACCTACGTCAGCAATATTTATTTATTATTTTTTGTGTTTTTTTTTGCAAAATGTAAGTAGGTAGTAGGTTTTAATTCAAGCAAATATGGCCCAAGAGGGTTACTTTTACTTGCAACAAATTCACATGAATAGCAATAAAAACCTGAATAGATTTTAAAATATATATACCAATGTTTACGTAAGCAAAGGGGGGGGTCGATTCTATGCTGACTTTCGCTGATAAGGGGGAGGGGGCTCGATACGAATGTATAAAATTCTGCTTACGAAATACTTGAATGACCCCTAACGAAGGTACCTGCAGGGCCCATTGGCATAATAAAGTACAAGCTAATAATATTACTGAATTTCAATACAAAATCGCTAATACTATTAGCTTGTATTTTGTGTTATGCAATTGGGCCCAGGTCGATTCACAAGAGCTGGCACGAATGGATTGAACGAAAGTAATGACACTTACCTAAACATTTTTGTATGAATATGACTGACGCATGTCATTTTCATGGCCCAATTGCTTAACAAATTACAAGCAAAATAGTATTAGTAAATTGTAAATTCTCTGGTTTCCGCGATACAGGTCCAGAGTCTAGTGCGGAGTCCGCCGATGGATCTAAATTGTAACCTTGTTATATTTCAAATAAATTCTTTCATTCATTCATTCAATTGGACCGATATTCTAATAGGTGTATTCAAATAGGTAATACACAGATAATTTTATTCACTAATTCAATCCATTCGTGCCAGCTCTTGTGAATCGACCTGTACTCTATTTACAAAACTTTAATTTATATGCAAACCTTGATTTATTTATACTGACTGACAAAAGAAAGGAAATGCCTAATTTTAATTAATAGGTAAGCATTAGGTAATAATAAAATATTATTAGATAATTTCAATATTTTATTGAACTCAAAGCATACGCGTGCCATATTATTTATATAAGGCTAAATAAATAATTCACAAAAGTTTAGGCCAATTTTTGACGGTCATTGGGTTCGTGTTCGTTTGTATCCCAAAGAAATATACTAAGATTTACAGGCTGACCTTGAGTGCTATTACTGCTATTAGTATTACTATGATTTAGTTCTAGAATAGATCTCAAAGTTTCGCTGCACATCCTTATTTCAAACCTGTGCAGAAATGCCTAATGTTTGTCTTAGTGGCGTCCTTGAAATCTCACTCCCTCTAAACCAATGCAAATTAAATTAATGATTATAATATTAACACTGGATATATTATGATAATAGTTTTTACAAAAGTAAAAAATGTATGTAATTGAGTAATAATAATAAATAAGAGTAAAGAGAACCTCCGTATACATATTTATCAACTATCATACCATAAAAGTTAAATTAACATAGGACCATAAAGATAAGGAAAACAAACAAAACTAAAAAAAACACACTAGGAATTAACTTTGGTAATGTTTTAATTCACCACGGATGGAGGTGGGTCGCTCGTTCTCTCAAATACCGAACAATTTATATTAAGTAAAAACTCTTTTATAATACGTACCTTACAGAAAAAACACTAACTAGCAAAATCAAAGGGTATCAAATAAATCCCCTTTCCTTGGGCAATGTCTTTTTGACTCGACGTTTTGATAGAAGACTAAAAAGATTTCGACAAGCAGGGCTTTAATAAAGCTACTATTTATTTCTTAATATTAGTATGTACTGATTTGTTAAAAATAGAAACCTAAAATAGATTTACTGTGAATTTAATTAAAACAACTAAAATTGACCAGATCTTACGTCTAATCCCCAAAATGTAGATAAACTCGAGTGCCTAATCAACAGTTTTAATGACTAATTATGTAATTATTCTATGTATTTAATTATTTCTTTAGTAAAAAAAGAGTTAACAAAAAATATTTATAAATCATTCAATAATCGCCATACAACAGTTGTTTTGTTGGTAAGTCATTTCTGGGAGCATGCATGTATGCATGTAAACAGTTAATGGTACAAATATGTATAAAGTAATAAACACAACTACCAACATTAAGATACATGTACAAATATGAATTTATCCCTTAATAGGATTCTACCAGTGACCTTTTGAGTAGATTAGAACAGCATTGAGCCAGTTTTCCGTATTTTTTAAGCGAAAAATGCCTCTTTATAAGAAGTAACGGATAAAATACCTTCTTTCGGTTTTCATCAATCATTTTAATTACATACGAGTATTGCTATCAGTACAGGATACAAGAGATCTGGCATGAATTAATTGAATGGGTAAATGAGAATGTCTCACCTGTAACAGGTGTAGCTTAGGTACATCACAAAATGATTAAATACCTACCTACGGTGATTCAGTAAGTGATAATCGAGTTTCAATATAAGAAGTACCTACTATGTACTTGTTTGCAAAGTCACACACAATAAAGGCACTCACACATTGAGAAGTTAATTTATTCATGCCAGTTCTTGTGAATCGACCTATATACGCCAACAAAAACAAAATAAAATAGAAACGGTCTCAATTAATATTCTATATATATCTGGTTAAGTGTTGATACAATTTTAACGAGTCACGTGACATAAATATAGCTTGTCTTGGTATTAAATTAATTTTAACCAACCAGGAGACAGGAGAAAGTGCCTACAGGAGAAGAAAATATTAATGTTTCTATAAGTTGTCATCAAATTTGTACGTATAATATAAAATATACTAATGAAATTGCCTACAAAATTTGTAATTGTGTAGACTTATAATGTACTTGATGAAAAAAATATATTTGAAAATCGTTCCATATACGCCACGAAATGCCGACATGGCCACTATGGCACTTTTTCAGCTGTCGTGTTTTACCGACCGTGGCGGTCAAAGGGCTAACGAAGACTTTCGGCATCTATAAGCATAATCTAATCTAAGCAATCTCTCGTAATGTTTCGATCAGATGCCAAGTAGTGTCCTTCGGCAGGACCTTCCCTTGAACATTGACGAGTGCGACAGAGATCTACAAATAGAAAACTAGCGAGCGAGAGCAGAGTACCTATAGCCTATATAATAATCGAACAGATGCCGAATACACGATTATAATTATAACAGCACGCGTAATCCAGAAGTCGTGACCTAATTCCCGTAACCCAATATTTATTAGGTACTCGTCTTGAAACAGACAACTATTGTACTGTATTTTCCATCTACTAAATACGAGAAGGGATAGGGATCATAATAGCCAGATTGTATAAACATGTAGGTACGTTCCACTACGCCTATGCTCCTGGATAGTTTTAACTTAGTACCTGCGTAATAAAGTTACCGCCGGGTCAAACTGACATTTGTTTGTTACAAAAGAAATATCACTAGACATTTCGTGGTGCATTGGATTGTGATTAGTTGATTACATTAGAAGTACTGAATGTCAAATCACAAAACTTGGTCGAAAATAGACAAGATTGGTTTACATACATACCAAGTTATAAACGACTGAACAAACCTAATATAATCGTGTTCAAAATTAAGCCACCGGTAGACCAGTTCAGAACAAATCTTTTAATATGGGGGATATTATTACAAGAGTGTCAAAATAATATCTAGTTGTTCGCAATATAACCGAGTTGTAGGGACACTATTGGCCTCGAATGACTGTTCTTTAGGCCTGATGCCGTATTGTCTAACGCGACGCGCTGACGTTCGCGATCGCGTTCACCATTTCTTTCTATCCGTGTCTTATGCCGTTGACAGAAAGAAGTGGTGAAAACGATTGTGAAAATATAAATCACAAAATAAAATTTGATAATGACAGTATGCTCCTACTTTCAAAATGTAAATGAGTATAATAAGTTATAAGCACCCATTCGCACCTTAATTGGGGATATTTGTTTAACCTATTTTATTAGTCACATATTTATCTTAACTTAAGGGACGTCTTATAGTCCCCTGAGTGATGCACAAATGAACATGTGAATTTAGCTATAGTGTACGGTTTTTTTTTAAATACCTATATATTTTAGCAGGGGATAAAGGTAAGTTGGTCAAAACATTTTTAATTCTTAATTTTTTTTTTGGCAACCTATAACATAAACAAACAAACATAAATGATCTGATCTACTGATCTGAGGGTAGGTACAGCTTACAGTGAGGTTTTCGATTTCTATTAGTCGTATTGTCAAAGCAAACTCCCAGTATGTACTCGAAGCATGCGAGAAGTTGAAAAACATGACAACGACGCAATAATTTAGGTAGGTAGGTAATAAGTATGTAAAAAGTTAACTACTACTTGAACACACACACACACAAAACACACACACAGGCAAAAAAATAGTCTGCTACACTTTACAATACAGAGACATAGGTGCGTAACAATTGAGTATATACTTACATGAAATTACAATAAAAGAGCATAAACTCAAATCGCTATGTAGGTACATAATCAAAACAGAATAAAATTAATTTTACAACATTTATAATATTTTTCATCTATGATGAGTTCTGTGACGTTTCGAGTTTGACAGTTTTAGAGATTTAACATTTATCGACTGAACTATCGATTTTTCTAAGAGTTTTAGTGCCTATTTTTGGATAAGTTGCACTATATGTTTTTGAAAAATAATATTTTTCCAGTTATCCGCCCACCGGGCCACCGTTTTCTCGTTCTCGCTCGAAATAATCCCTCAAACGTATTACAAACTCCCGACTCTGGGAGTTAAAAACAGTCGTTTTAGACCTTTTCGGCATTTTGCCAAAAAATAACAACAAACTTAACGAGAAACAGTAACAAAAGTCAACAACGATAATAACAGAAATGAAGAATAACAAATGAAAAAAAATGCAACGAAAACTAAACTCATATAAAAGGCAGACGCACTCGTACTGACAAGCACTGACCACAAGAGGCACAAGATGGCTGCGGCCGTGTTCCAAATAGCCGCATTTACAAAATCTTGCAAGTTTTGTTTAAAAATTTAAAATATCTTAGTGTTCATTGTTATTGAATAATGAATTCAAATTCAAAATTCAAATTCAAATTAAATGCAACTTGCACTATTTTTCGGGCATGTGTAAACTGGGCTTAAACTTTTGCACCTACTCTATGTAACTGCGTGACTGAATGACGGCTATCGCGTATGAATTCGCCGCTAGAGGCGCTAGTGTAGCGTGAGGTCTCCAAAATGTCAAATCTATAGTTTTTGGGTGAGCTACGCGGGTTTATTTATAATTAGAATAATTTTGTGAATATGTTGCATTACCTGAAATGAATTATGGCAATTATGCGTTACGGGGCAATGAATGTCTGTGTTTTGAGACAGTTTTGTCTTTCGGAAACTTTTATCCTCCCTTTTTTCCGAACAAAACGGGACTACGCAACACTGTGGTTGCTCGATATTTTTATGGTACGGTTTTAAGGTGTACAAAATATGATTTTAATCTAATCTTTGTTTTCACGCCCGTAATAACAGACTTTGAAAGCCACACTTAAAAACCTCACGCAACAGTGGCGCCATCTAGAAAGACGAAAAACGATAGCCCTCATTGCCGATAATGTTGTGTCACGTCACTACTCTGTTCCGTTTCACACATTGCGTCATTTAAAAAATAAATATCGTATTCGATGGAGTCTATTTAATGGACACTGATATTGCTTTATATTTCTAAAAAGTACAGTTGTACATTTTTTTGATTAATTTGCTTCAAAATAGAAAATATTCTTTAAAATTATTTTGCGAGGTTTACTAGTAACGGCGAATAACGTTTGGCAACCTGTTTCATTCCGCAACTTTTCATTTCCCAACTGTTTAATATTTCTGAAACTGTAAATATTTCAGGATTTTTATAAAACTAACCTAACCTAAAGGGTTCTACACGATGGCCCTGAAATAAATCCTGAAATATTTACAGTTTTAGTGTTTGCGAAATGAAAAGTTGCGAAATGAAACAGGTTGCCAAACATTACGTTGCGAAAAGGCAGTACTCGATTTTGCGAACATAGTATGCGTAATTCGGAAAATTTTCAAGTGTCACGCACAGAACTCATCATAGGTGAAAAATACAATAAGTAGTAATAAATTTAACAAATTGAGGATGGTCGCGTTTTGTTTTTAAAATTCACAAAAACTTAAATAAAAATAAGAAAATAATTTTCAATTATATAAAACGACACACTTAGTAGTAGTGCACGTAGTTTAATTCTGGACGTTGATTAACCACATAGTTCCGCCTACTATTCCACCATGTAAATAAAAAACTTTACTACTTAAATGTTTTCCTTTTAGCTATATTTCAGCGCTGCAATATTAAACTATGGACAGAATACAGACGAAACGAAACTTTTTTTTTAAAGTTTGAATGGTTAAGCGGTCAAGTACGATAACACACGATAAAATGCTCATTCATAATAGGGATTCCATGGTATAAGCTTCCTTACAAAAACATATGACAAGTATTTACACGGCTTACGTATATTTAATTGCTGACAAAAACCACCCCCTGTTATGTTGACCGCAAGAGGGGGGGCGGGGTTAAGTCGTCTTTCGTTGTCTAGCATGATATTGACTTTAATTTTAATTATAAAATAATTGTAAATAATCACACATTTTGTAACGTGTAACATGTCTGATTTTTTAATAATTAAGTCAAATCACTGCAAGTATAGTGTAGAGATTCTCCGACTGAGCGGCACTCCAGCTAATGCCAATAATACACTCATGAACTTGGGTGATTATTCTTTAGAATGTTGACACAGATGTAGTTATGCAAACAGAAACCAACCCACACCTTCCCCCAAAATTGAAATAAGTATGCAACAAGTTACTAAAACGCACTCTATCGAGTTGATAGAAGGTGCATTTTATTAACTTGTTGCATACTTATCTAAACTTTGGGGGGAGGTGTGGGTTGGTTCCTGTTTGCATAACTACGTCCTTAAGAACTAAATTAATTGGGTCGATCAACTTTTTCTTTTCACACTCGTTGCTATTTACGTTCTCCTGGGTCACTCTTTAAACTGTAAGTTTACAGGATTAAAATTTGCCAAACATGCATTTTTGTGGTTGTTTTAAGCCACTTCTATAACTCGTCATCTAATAAGCATGTTATTATAATGTGACACAGCATTTCTTCTAATTGTACTACTTTAGTCCCCTCGCTGATGGAACAATAACAACAAGAAATAGTTTATCTACCCAATTTCAAGGTGAATGTTGAAGTCAGGTTTGAACACGGTTTGAAATTAATATATTAGATAAGATAAATTAAAGAGTGTTGTGACCGTTAAGAAATAAATAGTTTGGATATGCGATACATTTTTGCAACGAAATAGTGTCCTATTTACAAATAGTCAACATTCCAATTGATTGATACAATATTTATAAGAGATTTTATTCCTAAACATCGATAAACACAGAGATAACACTTAAATTAGTACTAAATTTGCTTGAAATTTTCGAGTGATTCGGTGGATTAAAGCAATAAATGTAATCTTCTATGAAATAAATACTATGTACACCCATTTAGAGCACCCTTCCAATAAAGCGGCGCGAAGATTACGCAATCCTCTTGTAGCGTGATTGATAAATGTCACTTCATGCATACTTTCCTCAGGCTCGCTCCGCTTCAATGCAAGCGCACCTTTAGGGCTCTCTATCAGTGTCAGTTTCAGAATAATAGAATGTCACTATCTACTCTGACACTTATGACAAGTCAAAATGAAGGGTCACTTTGTATGGAGTTCTAAACAAATTGACGCTTTATTTAAGACAGTTTCTAAGACGAGTGTTGTTCGAGATTGTGTTCAGATCATGGCTCTTGCAAGGCGCGAAAGATCAAGCCGCCGCCGTTATTCGAATTGCATGAGATTCGCCGGTAAAGGTTTCACCATCTTATTTGTGACTTCTTGAATTTTGATCCACCATTGCATTGCTGTAGTATCGGATCCGGTTCTGAAATAAATACTTTTTTTATTCACTAGAAATATCTGGTAAAGGTTCCCAATCCTTATTGTCGAACGCACAGGCGCTCGCGAACTCATTCACCATCCCTTTCTACCCTCGTATCGTTTCGTTTGACAGAAAGGAGTGCTGAGAGCGAATGTGATTCCGAGTGCGTTAACAATTTGACCTCCGATCTTAAACCGAACCCTATAAATCCAAACTCAAAGCGAGTTGTACAGCGCAGCATGTTGGGTGTACCAAGAACCCATTGAAGCTCCTGCGCTGCCAATATGGGGGCGAACAGCTGAGCTCATGGGAGACCGCAGGATAAAAATAGATTGGATTTTCTATCGTAACGTAAGATAGGTAAAGGCATGTGTAATGTTATGCTAATAAATGCAATGCAAAGGGCACGCGGGGCGAGCGGGAGGGGCGAGGCAGACGCCAGCGGACCACCGTAGCGAGCGGACGCGTGTGCACTGGGCATTGGAAACAATACTATTTGTTGTTGCTAACTCCATCTACGACGTCAGAAGGGACGTCACACCATGCATAATGAAATAATTGAAAATCAAACCACCGGGCTCATGACCTCGTCAATTAATCAAGCCAGTGATGTTGATGTGTTAATTCACTGACGTCACTCTGGACTACCTATCCGCTTTGGCATATTGCCAGCCATAAAGTGCTTCCCGGTGTAGTTAGAATAACCATAACCAACACATTTCCACCCCCTATGCGTTGATCGTCGTTTTAGGCGCCAAAAGGTGTCTTAAATTTTTTTTTATTCAAAGCACTCCTTTTGAGATTAAACCTTAAGGAGCTGTTTCACCATCCCTTGATTAGTGTTAACTGACGGTTAAATGTAATACCGTCTCGATTTGTTTTGTTCGAATAGACGGAGACGGCATCACATTTAACCATCAGTTAACACTAATCAATGGATGGTGAAACAGCCCCTAAACCTTTTAAATAAAGCTCAGTTTTCTAATGTGTCCCATACTATTTTGGCTGCTACGCTACCAGTGGTGATGTGTGTGCTGCTCCGATTTATTTGTACACGGTGGATGTCCTGAGCAATTTAATCACTTTGATTGGGTCAATGTTAATGACGATTTGGATGTTTCCAAGTATTTGGTGATCTTGACTGCTACGTACTATATGACGCTGACTGTAGTTACTAAGAATTTTTGAGCTGGTCGTGATTCGAATGGGTCCCGACTGTTGCAGTTTAAGTTAGCTACTTAACAGAGTTCTCTTCCACTACGTCCACTTCTTGTTTTCTTCTTTTTAGTATTTTTTAACGCAGTCGGGTTTTGATTTTTAATTTTATTATTTTTTTGATAGTTAACCTATTCACCGCTATAAAAAAAAACCGCCGCGAAGTGATGTGCTCTGTACACCACAGAAAAACCAGCGACAAATCAACATGATTATTAATTCAATACAGGATAGATTGATATACATCATATTACATTCTCATGACATTCAAAATCCATTAGTAAAGTATGTAGATAATTATTATAAAATTAATATTTTATTTGTCAAACAATATATATAAAGTATTACATGAAGCCCACTAAAAATTAAACTAAACAAAATAAAATTAACCTAAAACCTATAATATATATAACCTACAAACTAAGACCTAAACTACATACAACCTAAAAACCACCATTCCGCGTCGTACCCGGCTCAAAGGTGCCCATAATGCCAGCCGCATTTCCCCGCTGTATGGCCAGCGCCACCTGCTGAACCAGGTACGACCCGGAGCGGGGGTCGCAACCCCTATCCCGTAGCCTACGGCCCAGCTCCCACACCAAAGACTTCGCTTCAGCCCCCCAAGGACCAGCCGTCTCGACCGCAAAAGGCACGAAGTCATACGTTGGCTCCAAAGCTGAGTACTTGAGGTGCTTAGATCGCGCGGCATTCTCAGCCGCGGCTCCAGCTGACCTCGACGTACAACCCAAGTGAGATGGCGCGAAGGTACTCACGCACGTCGCATCCCACAAGAGGCAACGTCCCCTCTGCCAAGGAACCAACGTAAGCCCATCCGGCCTCTTGCCGTCACTACTCAACCCCGGAGGCTCCAACACACAGGGCACATTCGCTTGCACCATCGCTCGGCAAATGATTAATTCAATTGGGATGCACCAAAAAAAATAACCCATAGTTGTTATTTTATTTTTGGAAAGAATAGGATATTTTAAGATAGTATTTTCATTGATTTTGAATTTGGATGAGTATTTAATTTTTTATATCTTTTTTAAGAAATACGCTGGATGACGTCACAGTGAGACAGCCGCGTACCATTGCCTAGAAAAATTCAGGTCGTACATAACATAATCTGTGGCATTACAATTTGACAATAATTTAAGCACGGTTTAGGGTCCTAAATGAACCATGACAAATAGTTTTATTTTTTTCTCTTCTTTTAGGTTCGATTATTCCTATGTTTCTTTAAAGGTGTAATAGTTAATTGATATTTTTTATTAAAATCTGTTTTTTTTTATTTACTTGTAACGACGTAATTTAATAATTTAATTTATAAAAATACATTGGAAATACTCATATACATTTCGGACTTTACGATAAATGACAACTGTTTAAAGCCGGGTGCGCATCATGTGATTAAAGTTCTATCTTTGTCACTCTTTGCTATTATAAGCAGGACAGCAACATTTCAACTGTCAATTTGCTTAAGAGTGTAGACCTGCTTTATAACTGCCTTTGTGACGAGACATTTCAGGGGTCAAATGAGGGTCATTACTTAAATTTGGTTTATTTAATTAAGTTTATCACATTTTTGGAATCTGATTTCGGAAAACGCTTCACAAAGCTTATTTCTCCAAATGGTTTTCGATTTATTATATGTTGTCAAAAATTGGGACATCCCAATTGCAGAAGGATTAATTTCGAGTTGAATGTTGGTCATGTATAGATGACCGTGGCGCCTTCCATTGACTACTAGATGACTGGGGCGGTGAAGACGTTAAACTTCTGAGTAAGTAATTCCTTTAATGATTTTTATCAGTTTCTTGGAAAAAAAATATTTCTATAAAGCATATTTCTCTTAGTTTTAAGTTTTTTTCTTCTTAGCTCTCACAACCGTCACTCATAAGCATTTCAGGCGAACTGACCTATAACTTGTGGAACTCCGCATACTAGTGGCAAGCGCGAAGCGGCTGCTTGACATTTCTACTAGTTTTTTTCTGTTCTGTGGTTAAGCCATATTTAGACCATGCAAGTAGCGTTACATCGCAGACTGTTGAGAGAATGAATTCAGATGATCAAACTACCGCAATGTAGTGAAACTTGCATGCAAGTTCCTGCATGGTCTATTTAGACCAGGGGCATTAGAAAAGTAGGCTAGGTGTGGTACTCACTTGAACTTGTAGAGTGTGCCGTGCTGGTGTATGAGCTGGAAGGAGTCAGAGGACTCCCCGCGGGTGGCCGTCCAGGTCTCGAGCGGCAGCGTCTTCGAGCGCTCCTCGCGGAAGTCCGCGCGGCTCGTGCTGCCCGACAGACAACTACATTACTGAGACTACACCTCTCACAAAGCACAATCGGAGACATATTTGACTGAGCATTTGGGATTTATTTTTATTAAATACCAACAGAAAATTCTGTAACTATTTGTTATGTTATCGTGACTTGAATAAGGCTGCGTTTTCATGATCCAATAGGAACGCATAGTCAAAATACCACAATCGGGACTTATCACGCTAAAACACACGAGTAATATTCACCTCGACCTTTCAACCACATTACAGTGGCCGTGGTCACGAGTAGACAATAGGAACGCTTTATTTACCTCACGCCTCGTCTCGCTCTGTTCAGCTGTTTCCACAAGAGCGGTGCTGTGCGCGGATAGGTAAATGAAGTGTTTCTATTGGTTCAAGAGAAAGACATTCTTCGCAACACATTCTCGCACATCTCTGGTGAAAACGCAGCCTAAAAAGTTACACATGGTCATACAACGTCGCATGGTTGACTATCAATATCTTGCCGCAAGTATTTTTTTTATAATTATATTTGTAACCCGATCAATGAAGGATCTGATGAAGGGTGATCTTCCGCTACCCCTCAAGCGGAGAATTGTCGATATGTGTATACGGCCTGTCCTAACTTACGATATTCAAACATCGTCTAACAATGAGTTACAGAAGACCAAATTAAAGGATTGCCAAAGGGCAATACTGCGCTATGCTCGAAGTGAAGCGAGTTTACCGGATCCGAAACTCTACGCTGTGCACCGAAATACGAAGTACTGGTGTGGGTGCCAATGCCAAGACTAGCAAGCTGTAGTGGAATTGGGTAGACCATGGGCTTAAGTAGTCACGGACTGCATACAGAGACGAATGGCAGTGACGTCGTAAGCCCAGAAGGCGCTGGTGGGACCTAGAAGTGTTCCTTAACGACTGGCCAGATACCAATATCGGGACACTTGGAGAAAATGGGTATTGCCAACAGCGTGACACTCCTCCAATAATAAAAACCTTTTTACAAGCTTTTATTTAACTTGCAATGTATGTATGTATGTGCGAGACCAATCTTACACGTTAAATTTGACCCACTTCCAGTGGTCTGAACGACTTGAAATTTGGCATACCTACCTACTTATCAGTGGCTTGCCCAATATTAAAAAAATACGACAGCATAACGCTAATTATTTATGAAGGATGTGGGCTCTTTACTTCGCCTTTACCACAGAAATATCTGACGCTATGCCACTGCTACTTATGTCTATCTGGTGACAATACAATAATTTGGCAGTGCCATCTTGGTAGTTCGGCCAGGATCGTATCCGCAGGACGAAACTCCTCAACGGTTATTGATATCGACTTGAAATTGAAACGTAGTTTAAATGACAATGCAAGTAAGTACAGTCAAAAAGTGCAGTCAGAAAAAAACTTGTATTAAAAATGACACATTCTACATTAAGAATTATAATTAATTATCCTTTACTCGCAGTTTCACCCGCGTGAACAATTAGGTCTGGTAATTGAATTGAAATTGTGTCACTCCCACCATTGAGGTGGATTCAATAACACCTCATATGTTAAAATCTATTAAACCGCAAGAATTAAAACATAAATAAAAAATGAAATCCTCTTTTCGGGCTGCTAATAAAGTGCAATTTACCCTTTGTACGACTTCGCTACGTAGAAGTCGAGCTGTTGCCCGTTGAGCACCAGCCAGTAGCGCTGCCAGGATGCCAGAGACACTTTCTTGCCATCTTTCAGCACAGTCTTCCTTCTCACGAAGCCTTCGTACAGACACTCCGAAGCTTCCAATTTGGACGGGTTGCTAGGAGCGGACATTGTAAATATTATCAAAATTTTAAACAAACAAAACTTTTAGAGCAGTAACAATAATCTTTATGATAGTTGCCGCGACACGACACGAGCCGAGGAAAAAATGGCAGAAACAGTAATTCGCTGATTTATTATTAGACACGCAAAAACGTTCTGAACGATTCTTATTCTCGCATCGGGTCCACTATTTATGTTAGCTTGGTAAAGAAGCGCGCTCTACGCTCTCGGAGTGAGCCCGAAATGACGCATCCGGCGGCCAATCTTTAGGAACACCAAAACAGTAGAATGACAACGGCCCTTGAACTGTCGGCCTTGGCTCATCACTATTACGAACACCCCCAGTCTATTTGGAATATTGTTCTATTACCGGCTCTCGCGAATATTATTTGATCACATATTTATTCATCAATTCTGTTACGCTGAAAAATAGGGATGACATACATAACCCCGCGTCTATATGGTTTATTTTACGATTCTGGAGCAAATTAAAAGTGTTATTTTGATTAAGAAATAATAAGCTTGTACATATTTCCGGAAGCCCATCAAACGAAACGACTTGAAGAGTGGGTACATTTTACACTTTAAGCAGTATGGTCACAAAACAGATAGGTACAGAATTCAATCTACATACAAAGTGCGCTCGAGCAACGCACACAGAGACACTGCTCACGGACACGATATCTCGGACCGGTTGGGACCAGTGCGAGCGCGAGTGCCATCCGCTTGAGACACGCGTCTGTGAACTTTTTTGTGCAATAATGGAGCAACAAAAAAAAAGTTATTATAACTGTTCAGTGAACGGTTGTTTAAATTCAACATTAAACGGTGAATTGTCGTTTTTTTAGCTACCAGTGGTAACAATGACATAAAAAATAAAATATTTTAGTTTTTATTAATTTACATTCTATTCATGTATCAATAAATGCTGAGTGAAATTCTTGTTTGGAGTCACCTCAACAATAAATTCACTACACCTACCTTTGTTTCTTAGACAGGCTATGTAAATACCCTACTGTAATATTGTTGTGATGTTTTTCAAAATAAATCATTGATTCATTCATATTTCCATTCTTGCCGTCAAACAACTCGATACATTCATTTCTAAAAATCAAACAACTAGATACGAGTGCCACTACCACGATAGTTTTTTGTGCATAAGCCATAGTTGACAACCCCAGAGCGAACGCCGAGCGTAGGTATGAAAAGTAAGTGAAGTACACATGGGATTGACTTCTGTACCAATCTGTTTTGTGGTATGGTAGAGTGTTTACCTTTACTAGGCGGGCGCTCCGTGGGTAGACCAGACAGACTTATTTTTATCTCTTGCTCACCTATTGGGCAAGGACTGCGACAGCTTGTCGCCGGCGACAGAGCCCGGGGACTCGAGCAGCGTGTCGTCCAGCAGGTTGACCGAGCCGGCGGGCGTCTTCTCCTCCGACTGGCCCTTGCCGAAGATACTGCAACCCAGGTTCTAGATCACTACACTATTACTGTAGCCTAACCCAGTGCCTTAACTAGCCTTTTTTGCTCCCGAATTGAGCTTCTATAACCGCACCCTTGAAATTAAAAACTTGACCCCGGTCTGATCATTCTGCGGCCCTATGTCTGGACACCGTTAGGACCACCCCCTAGTTACGTCATAGCTGTGTGACCCTAGCCCATCATGCACGACCAGCTAATAGCATAGCTTTTGGTTGCTAAGGTAACTGCCCTTCGGCCGCGTACGTAACCGGAGTTTCGTAACCAGTTGCGAAAGAAAACTTTTTCGGTCTTGTTCGAAACTGGCTTGTCATTAATATAATAATATATGCCATTTTCGTAGTAGGTATATGTAGACATGCATGATAGATTGTGAGATTTTTTAAAGAGCGATATAGGAATCATTACCACTTCTGTGATATTTAAATAAAATAATCATACATCGTTATCGCGGGAGCAAAAACAAATCAGTTAAAGAACAGATATAACAGAATGTATTTATACTAAAAACGGATGTATTCTGCCTACAAATTCTAACCATCTAAGAAGTTGAAATTGCGAGTTGAAATGTCGCTCCGCAGTAGATTTTGTTTGACGGAAACTAACGTTGCACTTACAGCAATATTATTTTGTATCGCGAGCCTGTAATTCGGGGTAATATTTTATCCACAACTCCACAAATTCATCGTACGATTTTTTCCCGTTCGTTTTTAAAAGCACTCAGTTATTATGTTGTGAACACAGTCATTATTACGAATAATTTATAAATGACAAGGTCAAATACGAAAAGTAACTCAAGAGTTTATGTACTAGTAATCAAGTCAAATATGGAGGTCTGATATACTAATAAATCATTTAATACAATAATCAAAAAATAAAGGAATAAACAAATTACAAAAAGGTACTACCAATCCACAACAAGTTTCGTCAAGTAACTTAAACTTTAAACAAGAAACGACATACACACCTACCCACAACTGACTCCATTAAAAACGCTTTCCTTTATTGCGAATGTCAAAACCCCCTCTCTCTTTCTCGGTCTGATATTAGAAATAAAGTTGATTAATTTTGAACTCGTAGGCATAAAATGTTGGTCGACATAAGTGTCACTTCTGTATTGTTTATTTGTCATAATCTTTCAGCACTCTCAAATCGTTTTTGCTCTAGCGATAACGATGTATGAAAATAATAATAATAGTGGATACGACTAAACGGTAAGAATGAAGTCCTTTAAAAATGCACTCATCAGTTAATAACCAGCAAATCTAAAGAAAATTCACGTCGGTACGTATAACTCGGCTACAGTGAATCTTGAAACTTTCTCACTAAATCTTAACTTATTTATTTTATTGATGAATTTAATTTTGAATTTTGATGTGTTTTTTATTATTGTTTTATGAATAAAACAAAACTTATTTATATGTTTCGAGATATTGCTTGAATGTTAGGACTAGTCATATTATTTAGTCATTCGTGCAATAAGTAGGTACATAAATGTAGCGAAAATACAAACTGAGACATGGATGCACAGAAAAACCAGAAAAAGAGACCAGCGCTGGGAATCGAACCCAGGTCCTCAGCAATCCGTGCTGCGTGCTATAACCCCTACACCACCGCTGGACACGAATGTAGCCCACACGACCGGTCTGGTTCTACTCTAGACCACTTTTGTACAATACCAAATAGTTTCGGCGTTTTACAATAATTCAAAAGTTTATCAGATCACTGATGTATTAAACTGTAGATCCACAGTCGCGCGCCCGAATATGTCCCAGCCAAATGAGCGCCACTTTGGTAAATGTGGCCTTCTTTTTTCTCAGTAGTAAGTTGTTGTCAGTGCAAGCGTAACGATGTCCACGTGTGTCTTTAAAAAGTGCAAAAATCACTCGCGAAAACGGGTTAAATCTGATGAAATATCATACTTTCAGTGGGTATCTGTTGTTTTTTCTATTAAATTCTAATAATCAGAGAGAAATATTGACTTAAATTAATTTTAAAGCCATCTCTAAATTGCTAATTAAAAGATAAACGTTGCCAGAATTCCATAACATTGACATATGCCTTGTCTTGTCTTTGTCACACGCATAGGACAGCTTATCAGTAAAACGAAACAGATAAACAACAGAACATAGAACAAAAGTGTAGTGGAGTTGCCGTCACTCTATTTTATTTCTATTCTTCTTCTTCTTATTATTTTTTAAAATTTATTTTAACATGTTTGTTTGTGAATGGTTTAAATAACAAACAGGTTAAAATAAAATTTAAAAAAGAATTAGAAGAAAATTTTTCGTTAAACTTTTTGGATTTGACAATTACTAGATTTAATAATAAACACCACAGATAAACACCAATTCAAAATTTACCGAAAGCCCACGTACACAGATGCCGTGATACCAGCATCATCTAATCACCCGTGGCAGCATAAATTAGCAGCTTTTCATTGTTATGTACATAGATTGTTAACTGTACCTCTTTCTAGGGAACATTTTGATTTAGAGTTAAATAATATTTATCAGATAGCGTTGTCGAATGGTTACACTAAATCAATGGTCAATAGTTTGGTTCAGAAGAAGCAGGCACGGATAGTGAATGGCATGCTTTACGCCGTGTTACCATCGCAGTCTTCTAACAAATATAGGTGTAGCATTTCATACGTTGGTCGTTTGTCTGATAGAATTTGTGGTATTTTAAAATCAAACAATGTTAAGGTAGCCTTTAAGACTAACAACTCTTTGTACTCTAAACTTTGTTACCAGAAAGAGAAGGTAGATAAAGGAACTAGATCGGGTGTATACAAGCTCACTTGTAATGACTGCAGTAAAGTATATGTTGGTCAGACAGGTCGCAGTTTTAATGCTAGATTTAAAGAGCATGTTTCGGCATATAGGAATGAGCATCCTGATAAGTCGAATTTTGCCAAACATTTGTTGGAACTAAATCATTCTTTATCGGACTCAGATTCGTATGAAGTGTTACATTATTGTGGCAAGGGGTTTCGTCTCGATGTTTTAGAATGCATGGAGATAATTAGATACAACAGTATGGGGTCTATTATTAATGAGCAGGTAAATTTAGTTTCATCTCCCTTGCTACGGCTTGGATCTAATTTCAGCAATGTTAGTTAATAAAACATGCCTTGACAGTTAATAAATAAAAATCGAGGTAGTTTTGAAGGACGGTTAAAAAATTATTAATAATGTGTGGGTAGTTTTGTTTTGTTTCATAAAACGTATGTGGGTACTTGGGGAGTTACAGTGACAAGTTAAAACGGTGGTTGTGGTTCGTTAGTCTAACAACTGGTAGCATGGTGTACGGTTGTGTCACTCTGAAGATGAGCTCTGGTTGAGTTCGAAACGCGTCAGTGTAGTGTGGTGGTGGTTATAGATGGGTTTGTGTGATTTGTGTGTGTTCTTACAGTGTGGAGGTGGAGGAACTGCATGAACACGCATATTTTGCACAAGCTTAGCTATCGTAAGGTCGCGGGTGAGCAAGGAAATTCTTTTAGTTCATCATATAAAATAGCCCAGCATACCTTTGTCACTTTGGAAATTAAAGTTCAATACGAGGTTTTAATTTTAGGTGGAAATTATATCAAACGAGGAAGGTGAATCTAAAACAAAAAAGGCGCGAATTGAAGTCCCTTCTCCCACATCTACATCACCGAAAACAACACCTGGCAACTGTATGTTTGAAACGTGCATTTTCTTCTAGTTCTGGACTAATTCCGCCTTTTGAACACTTGTTATTATTTTGTTCTATCGTCTTTCATAAATATTCTAAGTTACGTAATGATCTATTTCGTTGTTATAAATACTTTTTTTAAATAAATAAATAACATTTTGACTAAAGAAAATTAGCTTAAAAATTATCTAAATGACCTTTTTTTTAAATTGTAAAAAACTTTTTATAACGAAAGTCCTCTCCGAAAGTCCGAATGTATTCTTTGTTCTACAACCTGAATTCGGCCGTCATAAGAAACGTCAAACTCATCCAAGCAATCTTGCAACGTCGCCTTCAATGTAGCAAGTGAAATTAATCCCTCTGCCTTTTCTGATAAGGCTTACATTGATATTCGAGCATGCGTATGTGAAATTGTGGAGTTAGCTGTCAAGTGTCAAGCGTTGTGGAGTTTTGCCGCTAGCGAAATTCGACTGTAATGGAGTAAAGACTAGGTTCAAATTTCGTCACGTATTCTTTCTATTTGTTTGTGTGGTGGGATCAGTGTTTCTACGCACACGTAAATATTTTTAATTGTGGAATATGGCCGCTAGCGAAATTCAACTGTAACGTAGTAAAGACTAGGTTCAAATTTCGTCACGTATTCTTTTAATTCATTTGTGTGGGTGATGATTTTATTTGTTACACAAACAAGTAAATAGTTCGAACATTCTTTGAAGGGGATTTTGTTCGGCAATGTGGATCTACAGTTTAATACATCAGTGGTTACCTACTTTCCATTTTAGGCGAATAATGTACAGTCGAACAAATTGAATCATGACCCAGGGTGGAACCTTTGTGCTACTAATGTCATGTTGACATCTCATACTTTTGTCAACGAAATTAGTGAAATTGATTATTAAAAGGTTCCACCCTGGGTCATGATTCAATTTTTTCGACCGTACACTTGAGAATGATCATGTTTCATGTGCTTGGACTTGTTTGTGAAGCATTTGAAACACGATCAGTCGTCATTACAAAACAATAAATCGTTCTACATAACGAGTATAGCAACATGCAGTACAGCACCTACCTGTGTGGTCAATCTTATAACTTAAACTAAGTATACACTGCTACGTTTGCCACGTATTGCCTACGCTTAGCACTGCACTACGTCTCATACAATGAGGGCTATCGTTTTTTGTCATTCTTGATGGCGCCACTGTTGCGGGAGGTTTTTAAGTGTGGCTTTTAAAGTCTGTTATTACGGGCGTGAAAACAAAGTTTAGATTAAAATCATATTTCATCATACCTTAAAACCGTAAAATAAAAATATCGAGCAACCACAGAGTTGCGTAGTCCCGTTTTGTTTGGAAAAAAAGGGAGGACAAAACTGTCTCAAAACACAGACATTCATTGCCCCGTAACGCATAATTGCCATAATTCATTTCAGGTAATGCAACATATTCACAAAATTATTCTAACTACGAGATTTGACATTTTGGAGACCTCTCGTTACACTAGCGCCTCTAGCGGCGAATTCATACGCGATAGCCCTCATTCTGTCACGCAGTTACATAGAGTAGGTGCAAAAGTAAAGCCCAGTTTATACATGCCCGAAAAATCGTGCAAGTTGCATTTAATTGCGGCTAGATCTGTCACTCGTACGGTCATCATCAAAAGTAGCTGGTTACTTTTTTACTCTGTCACATTAACACATTTGTCAATCTTGTATGGCGCTAAGTATGTGGCCTTAAATGACAAAGTACAAAAGTAACCAGCTACTTTTGATGCTGACTATACATAAGTCGTAGACATCGCAACCGCGCTATATAATAACACATCAAAGATCTTTCCTATACGTGCAAGCTAGTCTTAAAAAATAGTGAAGGCGTCCTGCTAATAATAAATTTTACTACCCATTGGGCATCTAACAAGGTACTTAAAACTACAACACAAACAACGGCTAAATGAAAAGAGTGAGCAATGTGAATTAATTGTTATTTGTATTGAATTAATATAATAAATAAGCTTTTGTCATCGCATACGTTGACAGGGTGAATTTTGCTCGCCGATATATACCTTTTCATATCGTGTACAATTAAAATATATATTTTCTGACTATATTAGGTGTAATTAAGAGAAACGATCAGTTTTTAGAAAAGGATGCACTGAGTGCTTATGTGCATCCCTTTCAGCCATAGACAAATTCTCACAGTTCCGTCCGTTAGTTTTTAACCCCCGACGCAAAAAGAGGGGCGTTATAGGTTTGACCGCTATGCGCTGTCTGTCTGTTCGTCTGTCTGTCTGTGGCACCGTAGCTCTTAAACGGGTGAACCGATATGAATGCGATTTTTTTTATTTGAAAGTAGGTTCTTAGACATGTTTTATAAAAAAATTCAGCCGTTTTTGAGATATTGAACTTTGAAGTGACAATGTCGGGGGATTTTCAATTTTTTGTTGGTTAGGTTATATCAGCTCAGTATGTATTTAACCGTAAACCAATTTACAATAAAAAAAACTTCCTCAGACATGTCAGAACTGATTTTCATCATAAGCGCTTACAAATAAAATTGAAAAAAATATTACGTATAAACCACCCCTGTTTAAATTTACTGAAATTATCCAGTTTTATTCCGGATAGGGTCCACTTCAACTGATACATACGCAGTAAATTATAAGCGAGTTCTTCAAGGCCAGCTCTCCTAAAATGGCATCATCGTTGCGTCATCGCATCAACTACGCCCATTAGCTCACTACACACCCTGTTTATTTGGCCAGGAATTCTAAGCGAAGTTCCAATTCCAGTGTCAAATAGGATGCTATTATATTTTAAGCTCTTTAGAAGCCACATGGGTAATTTTAATTGGTTTGCCACACATTACAGGGACATAATACAAGCTTGTTTAAAAAAATTATGACGGCCTGATATACTGAGCGGCAAAAAATCTGGCCCTCAAATGTATGCCGAATCGGTAATTTTGTATGGAGGGTGGGCCAAATTTTGTGCCGCTGAGTATATTTGGGACAAGAGCATTAAATTCGCAACAACACTGTTATCATTATGATTTTATACAGCTTGTTATTTGTTATGTCCGTTAACTTTAAGTGCACATTCTACAGGTCAAATGAAGTTAATTTCTCTAAGAGACTAGTGGTCTAACTCTTACTGTTTAAAAAAGGTTAAAGCTTTAAGCATTAAATTACGGATTTCAGTTATTCAGAAAGCAACCAGTACGCACTGAACTAAAATTATAAGTTAAATTATACATATATGCTTATTGACGAACACAAAGCATGCTAGTTATACTTATACCGCGTTGCATATGATATAGTGTAATAGTATCACCATCTACGTTCCAAGGTACAACAAAATGCAAGCCGCCTTGCTTCATTCAACGATGAAAGTGACTCACCCCACACCAAAATTGACCTTGTGAAAATTTCTTGGCAAGCTCGTACTACGAAACCTATGTACCGGTCGTAAGAGGAAAAAAATATTGTACAGCCAACATCAAATAAGATAATCACATTTGAATAACTAAATTGTTATTTAAGCATCAAAAGTGACAATCTACTTTTAGGTTCACCATTGAAATATCGACGAATTTTCATAGATTGAAATATGAAACTATTGAAAAACTGACATAATAATTGATTGAATCAGGCATTACTTTCCACCTTGCTATTGCTACTCCACCATCAAGTTTTTTTTTTTTATTCGACTGGATGGCAAACGAGCAAATGGGTCTCCTGATGATAAGAGATCACCACCGCCCATAAACATCTGCAACACCAGGGGTATTGCAGTCGCGTTGCCAACCTAGAGGCCTAAGATGGCATACCTCACGTGCCAATAGTAATTTCACCGGCTAAGTTTGATTTAGTTGGGAGTAGCAAAATAATTTATTTTATTTTCTGATATAATTTAATGTATCTTTGATTAAACTAAGGACACGAAACAATTGTTGATGAAATTAGAATATTTCACGTAACTATTATATTTATCATCCAATATTATAAATGTGAATTTTTGTGCACGTTTGTTGCTTTTTCACCCTGAAACAGGTGAACGGATTTGTATAAATTCAATCCCTGGAATAAGAAATGAAAATTGATGTTTAGTGAAGAGTATCGACAAAACATGGATACACCATATTAAATTTGATGTAGACTGTACGTTTGTTTCACTAAAAACAAAATGATTATGCCTAAGGAAGTCTTACGGAGGGTATTCAGCAACCAATTATTTCTTAATTTTTGCGACCATATTTTATCAAGTTTGCTAAAATAATGAGAAATGAGTAACAGGTGTGGACAGCAGATAAAGGAGATTACTTGTGGCTGAAAAATTAACTAATGTACTTTAAGACATCCAAGATACATCATTCATATTATACTATAGGTATAAAGTTGTTACTTAGACAAATTAATTTTTCAGTTTAGATATAAGTCACAACATAATGAAGACTGGACTCAAATAGAGGGAACACTGATGTCTTTAGCATGTAATTATCCATTGATAATGTCACAAAAACTATGAAATTAGAGAATCATGATAGCTTTTTAAATAAGTAAGCACTCTTTAATACGGTTACAAGCAATGATATGTGTATAGCTTTAATAACGTTACCACATATCGTTTAAAATTTTACAAAACTGCACATCATTGCATGAGATTGTTCCGAATGTGACATGTTAAAATGGATGACTATTACTTTGACTTTGAAAATGGCATTAATTTATAATTTTACCTATTATAACTTACTTGGATCCAAGTGATCTGCACTTTCTGTGTGTCGGTATGAATTTAGAGTTGTAGTTGGCGTGGAGACGTAGCGAGCCGGAGCCGAGGCGGTGCGAGGGGGACAGGGCCGGCGCGGGTGCACCCGCCGCCTCCTTGACGGACTCCTTCGAGCCCGCGCAGCTGCCAATGGGCGATGGAGGCTCCAGCTTTAGCGATAATCTGGAATGCAATGGGTTTTTAAAAAGGTGTACGTATCCCATTAATATCCCGGGCCCGCACCTCAGTTTTGGAAAATTATGTACGAAGCGAATTTGCAATACGAGCTTTGCGGTTAAGGGAATCATCGTGAGCAAATCTGAACAAAGCAGCGAACCAAATCAATGGTGTGTGCGAAGTTTTCAATCCGTACTGGACCCGAATGGGAACTACGGCCCAATCGCTCTCATTCTGAGAGAAAGCCTGTGCCCAGCAGTGGGATGTATATAGGCGGAGATGACGATGGTCCCACTAACATTATAAATGCGAAAGTTTGAATGTTTGTTACTTCATCATGGCAAAACGTCCTAAGTAGTCAACGAATTTGGATGAGGCACACAGACAGTTAATAGCCGGAATTAACACAGAGAACATTTTTGCCCACGCAGGATAGTGATAAGCAGATTCTTTGGAGATGAGGTCCTGGTCGTGTTAACCATACCACAACAGCTTATAATAAAAAATAATAAAAAAATATTACGATTAGGCCGCGTGCCCGACGCAAGCAACACGGCAAGCGTGTTCTCTGTTCATTGCGTGTGCTGCCAAGTAACCACTGCACGGCGAGCGTTCCCGCCGCGCAATGAATAGAGAACACGCTCGCCGCGCCGCTGCCCGCGCGCGCCGAGCCCGCGGTCTTAGCCTGCGCTTCTACCAGAGCTATGGCTGTGAGAGATAGCTAAGCAGTTTACGACGTAAAATGACACCAATATGACAATAGTGTTTTGCATGTTTTTATGTGTTTAGTTTTTAAATAGGTCCCACTGAAAAACAGCGTTGCGATTTGCCCGTAACATTATGCTGGGTGGGGCCCACTTTAAACCTACTAACTATTTGATGTTAACTTTATATTCGTTCTCTCTAATCATACTCTAATGTAGACAGGCTAGAACAATTAAATATTGGTGGATATTTTGGGTTGCCCTTACTGGGTTACTAGATTTTCCAAGACCCAAAGATTCTTTTATAAACGTATATACATACATATGTGGCACTTACTTGTATTGATCATCTTCAAGAAATTTTTGAAGTTCTTCTATATATCGCACACTGTTTAGGTAAGTAGCAACATGTGGCAAAGGTACAATGTCATATTCCGATGTTTGGTACTTTTCTAGGGCTTTTAAAACCACTGCCATTTTAGCAATGCGGTGAGGTGAGCCGGCGGGGTGAGCAATGTCTATGTACACTAAGTCTGTTAAAAATATACCTGTAATAATTTAATTCATCAAAGTAGTTTCATTGATTCGGGTGATTTTCAATAATCACAAACTTGATTTAAGATTTACTAATTCAACTTTATTGCTTCAAACATTGAAGCAATTTTTTTTTCTCTTTTTTTATTTGATTTCATCTGTATGTATACAGTCGAGTTTTTATACTTCGAGGCAAAAAAAATATCGAAAATATGTGAACACGACTCTATTGGTACCGGCATAGAAGAGTGTTCAGATATTTTTAATAGAATTTAGCTCAGAAGTATAAGAACTCTAGCCTAGCATCGGGTAGCATGATATATAATTGTGTTGCTCTGAAGATGAGGTCTGGTTGAGTTCGAAACGCGTCAGTGTAGTGTGGTAGTGGTTATAGATAGGTTTGTGTAAAATTATTTTAGTTCATTGTATAAGAACTCGACTGCATACACAGATATCCGTTATTATTAATAATAATACGCATAGATACATCTGACACATACAATATTCCGATAAGGTACTCGTTACTTGGAAAACAGATAAGGAATTGAGAAGAACATCCATCTGAGAGTAAAAATAAACATGACAGGGCCATTATGCAGCTTTGACAAGATAAAGTTCATTACACAAGTACAATTTAAACATGGTAAAACTCAAATAAAATAACTTACCAAGATAGG
Source organism: Choristoneura fumiferana (assembly GCF_025370935.1). Lineage (NCBI taxonomy): Eukaryota > Metazoa > Arthropoda > Insecta > Lepidoptera > Tortricidae > Choristoneura > Choristoneura fumiferana. Next base: position 33,542,531 of record NC_133472.1, read on the forward strand.
GTATACAGGGAAGGGATATGCTTTTCAAATATTCCCTTAGCGCTGTCCAGTTATCCTCCTCACCAAACAGTTCAGCTAATTTATCAAACTGTTGTTTATCCTTTTTTGATAAGCAACCCCATGTTTTTGTTAATCTATTACAGGAAAATACATAAATGTACACAACTATAAAATCAAACGTAAAAGTTTATGCAATCAGCAAAAAGTGGGATGATGTGAAACTCAGGAAAAAAAGGCAGAATTATTATGTTTCTAAAAAATGAAAAGATTTTCTTACCTATAAATACTAGCACTATTTAAAGCCGATATAACAGCGAACAGAGAATGCAAATTGTTCAGATCATGTAACTTTTTTCCTACTTTAATAAAATGTGCCAGTGTCTCTGCTCTCGCTTTAGGTGACTGCCCATTCAAAACTTCTTGTACTGTCCAAAAGCTTACCTAAAAATATATTTGTTTGTATAGGAAGAATTACACAATAATTCGCGTAAAGAAATATGTTTTATACGTAATATTGTGATTATTACATTGTTTAATTATATATTTTATTTATTAAGATTAATTTATTTATTTAATATAGTGCTGTCTTGTGTTTAGTATTCCTTACCCTGTTGAACCTTTTTGTGAATGCCACAACATTTGGGGCTACAGTCTGTTTGTTCAGCTTGTTCCAGCCGCAAGTTGTCAGTTCTTCTGGTTTTATAGCTTTAAAACATGGCAGGTCAAGCAAAGTAAGTTGGTTTGCAATATCCTCTGGAGTCAGCCTTAATGCAGAACATACTATTTCATCCCACGATTGGTTTATGCTTGCTGCAGCAGGCAGACTGCTGGTCTTATATTGGTACACTGGATCCACTTGCCTGTTACTAGCTCCGTCACCATGTCTGTCAATAAAATAGTGAAGCTGTAAGACTAGTTCATACAAGTAAGAAGGTAAATGATAGGTAGCTAACTTCATCAGACCCAATATCTGTTTAGTTACTAGATGCTGCCCAATCTAACTACCAATTACAATAGACATATTCCTGCATGAATTACATACTCTTCTGCTTTATAAATAATAATAAAATAAGAAAGAAGAAAAGAGATCGCTCTGAAGCGATAAGGCCGCCTATTGCTTAACTCAGAAAATCTCTGTGTATATACCCTGTGTTTTCTGTACTGCTTACTATGTGTTGGTGAGCAATAAAGAGTTATTGTATTGTATGATAAATAAATAAATATCATATGGGACACTTGACACCAATTGACCTAGTCCCAAACTAAGCAAATCTTGTACTATGGATAAGTACTAGGCAACGGATAAACATACTAATATAGATAAATACATACCTAAATACATATTAAACATCCAAGACCCGAGAACAAACATTTGTATTATTCATACAATTATCTGCCCCAGCCGGAGATCGAACAGGGGACCTCTAGCTTCGTAGTCTGTTTCTCTAACCTATTGGCCATCCGGTCGTCCTTTGAGTCTCTTTTGCTTCACTCCAATCGACTGGACAAGGAGTGAACCAATATATGCAAACAACTCATGGCCATCCATGATATGTACAATATTGCAACATCATAGATTCTTAAAAATATATGACTATAAGATTTAAAAAAATATCAGACATAATTTATTGTATCAGGCGTTACTTTGCGGAGGTCCATATCAATGAACTAAAAGAATTTCCTTGCTCACCCGCGACCTTACGATAGCTAAGCTTGTGCAAAATATGCGTGTTCATGCAGTTCCTCCACCTCCACACTGTAAGAACACACACAAATCACACAAACCCATCTATCACCACCACCACACTACACTGACGCGTTTCGAACTCAACCAGGGCTCATCTTCAGAGTGACACAACCATACACCATGCTACCAGTTGTTAGACTCACAACAACTGGTCCATATTTTGTTTAGTTTGTTAAGTTTATCAGATAATATTGGACACATATTTTTTTAGTTTTAAATCAAACAAAAATAAAGTGCATAAAAGTTCTGGATTGGGGACCCATGATGTCTCTCCTTTGTAAAGTGTATTCAGACGTCACATGTAACTTTAACTGGTCATATTTCCAAATGTTTTATTTAATTGACAAAAGAAAAAATATGTGTCTGATGAACTAAAAGAATATATATTTAAATATATTTTTTTTAACCCCGGTATCTACCCATTTTAAATAGTCAAAGCAGTAGGATTACGATAGATTGGTAATTTGCCAACAAATGATTTGCTACTTTTTCTTTTTTACTGCCAGTTAATTCCCAACTTAGATCATGAATTAAGGACGAAAAAGCACCCATCGTTTCACTTATGAGTAGATAACAATGACAATAAAATGTAGGATCCAATTATAAATCAATAAAGTTCATTCATGGGCTAGTGAAGACCTTGGAGCATTATTGTAACAGTGCTTGATTTAGAGTTCTAACTGCACTAGGCTAACTGTGAATACGCACAAGTAACAATAATTCCTCACTGATCTAATGACCACTTTTTAACCGACTTCAAAAAAGGAGGAGGTTCTATGTTCCAATGTTTGTATATATTTTTTTATGTATCTTGTGAACTCATTTTCAAAATTCTTTTTTTATTCGAAAGAGTATTCTTCTGAGGTGGTCCCGTTGTCACCAAGTCAAGATATGATGATGGGATCCTAGGGAAATTGAGGGCAAACCTCAAATTTTATAGGCACACCTGTGGCGATTTTGGCATTTTTAGCATTAAGATAAGCATTTACATTCAGAAAGTATCATTTGGTAAACTGGACCTGATGAAGAAGACCGTAGATGGCCAATGGAACTCATCAAAGCTAAGTAATACTCGCGGTTTCATGAAGCATCTTTAAGTTGAATCTTTCTAAATGATCTGATGCTGAAGCCAGAAGGTAGGCAACGGAACTCTGTTATAAAACAACGTAACTAAGCCGTGTTTGGGCTTAATGGAATCATTGTAAGATGTACTTTGGCTACAAATCACTAAAAAGTGAGAAATAAAGAAATTTTTAACAAAACAGTAAAACCGACTCCAAAAAAATTGCAAAAAATGGAACCAACTACAAAACCCTTGAAAATATTTTTCTACATATTTAGGTACCTACTAGCTCGAAGTCGGTGACTCAGCACGACCAAGCAGGTGGGATTGAAACCCATAGTATGTAGGCGAAGTAGACAACTATTGCTCCACTCCTGCTGGGTCGTGCTGAGGCACCGACTTCGAGCTAGAAAAATATTTTCAAGGGTTTTGCAGTTGGTTCCTTTTTTTGTTATTTTCTTGGAGTCTGTTTTACTACTTGTTATTTTTCTTACTCCATAAATCTCAGCTCAGCTTCGCGCAAGCCGCCCCCTTGATCCTTACGACTTATGCCCTAGCCTTATTAGCCGTGGGTAAATCAGGCCCTGATTGTAACATCATAAGGAAATCTACTATGAAAAACTGAGAAAGTGTAAATCTTTTAACTGAAAAAAAAAACTGTGATTTAAAAATTGTTTAAAACAAATGATACTAAAATAATAATTAATTGTTCTTGTAAACTTAATCCCTGATATGCTTAAAATATGATCTGTGCCATATTTAAGTCTATATTTTTGTTTTTATATTTAAATCCGCAGAAGTTGTGCTTATTAAAACAGATGAGACTTGAATATAGTATTTTTTTGTTCCCGCATAAGAGGGGTCAATCATTATTTTACAGCTACCAGGTGCCTACATAATCTATATAATATAAAAGGCAAAACTGACTCACTGGGTTATATATCAACACACAGCCTGAACTGCTGGGCCTAGAAACTTGAAATTTGGTACAAGGGTTCCTTTCATAATGTAAGTGAGCACTAAGGAAGGATTTTTAGAAATTCATCACCTAAGAAGGTGAAATAGGGGGTTTTGTATAGAATTTTCTCATTTCTGGACTTAGAAGTATGAAAATAGGTATATAAGTTCTCATTACAATTAAAAATTATCTATGTAGGTGAAATGGATAAAATTCCCCTATAAAGGGGTAAAATAGGGGGGGGGGGGTTAGGGGTAGTTTGTACGGAAACTTTCTCATTACTCCGATTACATTAGGACACCCACCACTTACCAGTATGAAAATTGATATAATAAAAGATATTTATTTAATAGTTTGCTTACAAATAATAAGTATAATCAAACTATCAAATGGGAAAGCAACTCAGCTTATGCCTGCGCCTTGCAGAACAAAGTACCTTGGCTAACAAATGCTGGTTTTCAGTCGCCCCCATAAACCATAACCCTAATAAATACCATCAATTGACATGCGCATTTTTATACTTACAGGGTCCTGATTACAAATTAACCCTTTGACCCCCACAGACGGTAATACACAACAGCTGAAAAAAGTGCCATAGTGGCCATGTCGGCATTACGTGGCGCATATGGAAAGATTTTCAGAAAAAAAATTGCAGTGGCGTTTGGCGTTTAACCATGGAGGTTAAAAGGTTAAAATGATCTGCGTAGGCAAAGAAGAAGTAGTTTTCTACTTATTAGGGGGAGTTTCTAAGAGACTTCCTTATTTCTAGACTTAAAAATATGACTGTTCACAATTTAAAATGGTGTAGTGTTTATGACTAATGGGGGAGGGCGTTTTTCATACAAAATGTAGAACTAAAATGTGAAAGTTAAATTGATATTTAATGTGATGTGTGAAATAAATTTGCTAATCAGAATGCAGTACCTAACTTAAGGTTTACTCATCGGGTTGTGCTTAACAAAATCAATAATATTAAGAAAGGGTAATTTTTGTGTAATTATTCATTCTTATTTTTATCTTTTGCCTAATTTACAAAATATACTGAGCGGCAAAAAATCTGGCCCTCAAATATATGCAGAATCGTTAATTTTGTATGAAGGGTGGACCAAATTTTGTGCCACTCTTGTGCTTTGCATAAACTAGCTTCAAAGCTGTTAAAAAATGTTGTTTATAGCGAAGTACCTACTGTAGTAAACTGTTACCTTTTGTTTATGGCAGTACTTCCCTATACACGCAGATACACGTCACAATTATAATGGGGGTTAATTAAAACATATGGCTTTATAAGTAAAGTACACGAGGATGAAGTCGCAGGCAAAAGCTAGTACTATATATATGTAACAAATTAATAAAAGGGAGTCTTACCCATAGTTATAGTAGCAAGCACAGTCATCTTTTGTGTATGATTTTTGGTTGTTTAATGGAATGTGTATAGCTTTCTTATTATTTTGTTTACATGATGGTTTATCTTCCAGGGGCCAGTTCTCTTCATCTTCATGCTGGAAATAATTGATGTAAAGTTAGCAGCAAAGGTAGATGAACAGTTGTGGTGCTCAAAGTAATCTTAACACTCTTATTACCTTGGCAGTAGAGTCATGTCTAAATAGTTTTGATCACTGTAACTGCTCATCCACTTCTGCTGCTGACTGTATAACGTAACACAATAAAAGTTTTTCCAACAGCTATAGGAACTTCAGACTTACCTCTACTATCCTCAGGACTGATAAGCTGTCACTAAGAATATCCCTTGGCATTTTTGTTTATACGACAGTAGATATGCTTCAACTGCAATATGTAATTGACTGAATATTACATCCAACCCGGCGATACAGCAACCAACCACGAAAACAAACATGAAAATCTAAATAAGCAAATTCACAAATAAACAAACCATTAATAGATACACTTATTAAACGAAGCTATCTTAGTAACATAGTGTTTTAAGGATAGAATTTGCAGTTAATTACTATTGTTCGCCATAATTCATAACTTCACTAAATTGAAATTAATTATCGCGAAGTAGAGAACGACCTATTGATTGTTAGAACTTATAAATACACAGTTCTGCTATTTAAAAAATTGTATCAACAGGAACATAATTAACACTAGCATAACAGCTCACCAATTATGTTGACTGTAGCATTATTGTATTTAATACAATCTTCGATTAGCAGACAAAAAAACATTAAATTAAAACAACTATCGTCTAATTATAAAATGAATGAAATCAAATGAAATGAATGAATGAAATAGAATAGGTGACAGAAAGAAAAAAGACGACACGAACGAAACTCGAAACTCGAAGTTCGTGTCGTACCGTCTCTCTCGCTCTCGTATTACTCAGTATAAGTGTCAGAGAGACCGCACGACACGAACTTCGAGTTTAGAGTTTTGTAGTAGCCCTCAAAGCGAGCTGACAGCTCGAGGCTCGAGGCAAGTAGCCTATACCTACAATAATACGGTATTTGTCTATTTTGTATACGTTTTATAAATTAAAACTTCACAATGCCTGTTATCGAATAGAAAAACCATTTTTAAGCTACCTTTACAAATAACAAAGTTAAAAAGGTTTGAAATTCAAGATAAGACAGAGAAAGACATAGCCTTGCATGTGACGTCACACGCCAGTACCGCCATACTTGCTGCATAGAGAAAAGCGTTTGAGAAAGTGACAGGTATATAGATTTTTCAAAAAATCACTATAAATCCAATTTTCAACCGAATTAAATTTTCTCTTCGCTAAACACTACCTGTATATCGATATTCTCATAATTATGACAAAATCAGAAGTTGTCAAATACCGTATACAACACTTTCCACACACATTAATTTCAAGACGCAAAAAGCGTCTGCCACATTTTATGCTTTGGCTCATACCACCATGCAAGAAAGAGTAAGAGATAGTCTGACCTCACTCTTCTCTTACCTAGATACAGTTAATATTTAACCCCCGAAGAAAATATATATAAGTTTAACTAGACTGCTATGTGTTTCTGTGGATCTGTGTGTCTCTGTGTGTGTGTCTGTGTATGTGTGTCTGTGTATGTCTGTCTGTGGCACCATAGCTCTTAAACGGGTGGACCGGTTTTTTTTTATTTGAAATCAGGTTTTCTAGCAATGGTTCATATTCGTGTTTCATCAAAATTGGTTTTGTGTTGAATGTTAGATTAACCTATCATTAGTACTTAACGACTGGAGGGCTGCTCCAAAATTTGTTTAACATCTTCCCTCTTACTTTTCTATTACTTTATACAGGTGATTTCGGGGTCGTGAAGCAAAAATTTAACATTGACGTACATATTAAATAAATTTTAGTGACCAGTATGAGTGCTTGGACTAACAAAAAATTTTTATCCTTTATCTTTAAATAAAAATATGTCAAGCTCAACACAAGAGCCGAAGCAACTTCGAGATCCACGTCCACCATGCTTGCCTGTCCGGAATACAATACACTGACGGACGCGCTTTTAAGCGTGTAAGTAAAATGGCATTCAAGCGGTTGAATAGGCTTTTCAAGTTATTTTTTTTATTAAAATAAATGAATAACCGTAGTTTCAATTAAATCAACAGTTAACATCGCAATCATTTACTGAGTCAGAAAGTGATAGTTGGGATCACGACCCTGAAATCACCCTATATTAAATATTAATATTAAATTTGAAAGAACCTGCCATCAGTACATAGTTTGGCGTGAAATCTCCATTTTCCATGTAAGCTTCTTAATACATTGCGATGCGAAAAAAAGTTTTCAATCTCTCATTGATTGTCTGTGGTCGTACGTAAGCGTTGGGACTTCCGTTCGTTTTACTTCCCTTTCATTGTAATTAAACTAAAAACTTAAATTTGTAGACATAAAAAGTGTTACAATTAAATGGCAAAATAATATATATTGAAATAAAGTATTGAAACCATTATGGGTATAAACTTTTAATAATTCGTATTGTGAATGGTGATATCGTTGGTATTGGTATTCCATGTAAACTGTTATGGCGTTTGTCTTTACGATACACTACGCATATTAATATCTGTACCACAATCAAGACAAAAAATCTAATTTCAGATTGTAAATTTTATTTCATATCTCTATAGTGAAGAAAAAATATGTTTTTAACTTAGTAAGAGTTGATAAATGTAGAAGCGTACCTTTTTAGGTTATGTTTCCATCTTTTATAGGTATTTTAGGTGGGTTTAATTCAGAAAGAAGTTCAATTAAGAGTTTTTTTTGAAAAAGTATCCCATAAAGTGATGTCTGAATGAATTTCTCACGGTTTCTAGATATTCAGTCATGGTGGGAAGTGCCCAGTATCGCGTACTTTTGTTCTTTATTCAGGACTGCATTCAATCTTCTGGATTTTGACATCGAAGTGAGTATTACTTGTTTTCTTCGGAGATACTGTTTTTCCATCAGTGAATAAGTAATTAACGTTTCGCTCGTGGTTCAAAGGAACTAGAAGAAGCTCTATTAACAGATGGGACCGAAGAATCGGCCAGTTCCCTCCTGACCGAGCTCATCGTGCGTCTTCTCAATGGGTGTCTTGGAAATAATGACATCTCGGCCTTTAACTATCAGGTAATCAGTCATTTAACATCATGAACAACGTTTTTCCAAAAGCATATGTTGTCATTGTTTATTTGTTGCAGATGTATCTGAGAAGACTATTCAGAAGAAAATGTCAAGAAACAGGCAGATACAACCCATTTAATACTGATATTGATTTTCAGTTTCTTCCCCTTCGCACTAAAGTTGAGATTTTGTATGCTCTATGTGACTTCCGTTTAGATGCTGAGGATGTATTTGATTTGTTTAAGAACCTTGAGGCGGAAAGTCTAAGAGTAGAGCCCCTGGGGTAAGTTGTGAAAATAAATCTGATGAGTGATCTTTGTTTAGTTATATATAATTTTGTTAATGTGTGGTCTGTTTTAGATATGATAACAATGACTCTGCATACTGGTACTTCTATGGTACGAGATTATATCGTGAAGATACAATAAAAAAACATAAAGGAAAGAGCAAGAAAAAGAAAGCAAAGGAGAGCAAGAAGCGTGGCTGGTTCTATGGGGATGACTGGTTGGACGACGAGGAGACAGAGCGAGTGTGGCAAGTGGTATGTTTCACCGAGGAAGATTGGACCCACTTGACAGAGAAATTCAGCCGAGCTACCAGTAAAGTTGAGAAGGAATTGTACAGGTCCCTTTCACAAAACTTTTTGCCTGAAATACCTCGACTTTTCCAAGAAAAAGAACGGCTACAACGTAAAAGGTAAGATCTAGTTTTCTTTTTATATAATCCTTGAATGTTTTAAATGCTTCATATCTAAAAATATGGGTGCTGTCAGGTGTCATCAGTGTGGCCTTAACTTATTCAAAAGCACAGGAAATTGTGACCAGTCTTTAAATGTGTGGCATGTAGTCACAAGGCTTCTGTATAGAATTTGTATGTTTTATTAGTTACTAACTTGTGACTCATCTGTGAAGAATTATTTTATAGCTATCCCACCCCATGGTCACTGTGTGCATTTTAGGGACACAAAATATGGCATGTGTTCCCCAGTCTCACACAATTTCCATATAAAATTGAAGAAACATAGTTACTTTTGCTTTTATAATATTAATAGGACAATCCCGTGTTAAGTGTCACTTACAATGTTATTGAAATTTTGATATGTTGTCTTTTTGGGAACTAGAGATGGGTAAATCTGGATCTGAAGATTCAAAAGAGTCAGATCCTCAAGCGGATCCGAATCCCTTAATGACTCCTTTCAAATCTTATCGACTCCGGAGTTACTAACTCCGACCAAGTCCGGCCGGATCGAGCGGCTTGTGATCGCCGTCCCAATCACTCGCTTCGCTTTCACTCTCGGCTCGGCTCGGATCGGATCTTATTATGTTTGGTGGGGCGCTGAGTGAGCAGGTACCTACGTCGGTACTCGGACGGACTTCTCGCTCGGTTATATTGGAAAGAAATGAGATAGAATTAAAACACAATATTATATGACTGGAGCGGGCGATGCATATTAACACTGTTTTCAAACTTCAAATAGTCAAACAGAAAACTAGTAGGTTCTTAAAGTAGCTCATAGTTCTTTAAAAAATACACAATTTAGAACTTTCAATATTAAAAGGACGAAACGAATCGGTACTTCAGTTCAGTACTTTGACCTTGGTACCTACCGAACCGACCATAGATAAATTAATAATCGCTCGAAAGAATCGGAGTCAATAAAGGAGTCGGATTCAATAAGCAGATTCAGTACCGACACCGGAGCTGGATCTAGTGAGCCAGATCACTTCATGGAGTTGAGATTACCCATGTCTACTGGGAACTGACCCTTTGAACAATGAGTACTTAGTGTAAAATACATTTTTTTTTAATTTATGATGGAATTGTTCTACACTTCCACCGAAAGTAGAAATAGTTACATGTTTTGATTTAATTTTGTAACTAAAGACCCCATACATCCCTGTATTATTATTATTCTTATAATTTTTTCTTTAATTATAATACTTAATAGCTACAGTATAATAGCTTTTAAGTATTTTATTTGTAATTATTTCATTTAGAAAAAATTACTGCCGTTTCTTGTGGCGCATTCTTCTTGGCAATGATGGTTTTTCCGAAAGCACTGGTAGTTTAAAAAAAAATGATTTTAGATTATTTTCTCATAATATTTTTTTCTTTGCAGCTAAATTTCATTTTGCGTTTTTTCACGAATTTTATTTTTACAAGCCTATTTTTTTTCATGAAGCTTATTTTCACATTTGCATTCTTTTTGTGTCATATTTTTCCCCAGTCGCGTTTTTCCCCAATCCCAATTGGTACAAAAACAGTCTCGACGGAGCTCCGCTGCTCCTATCCTGGTTGGTTTTGGCCCTTTGGGCCAATGCAAAACTAACATAACGTAAACCTACCTATGAGCCGTTAAGCCTGGGTTTGTGGTTTAGTATTGGGATACATAACACTCAATGGGAAACAGGAGCTAGGTGATACCAGGTCTCCATCGACACTGTTTCTGTTTCTATTGGGATTGGGGAAAACACGACTGGAAAAAATGCGACTCAGGTAAAACTAAACTCAGGGAATGTGAAAATAAGCTTCATTAAAAAAGCAGACTTGGAAATATTGCCTTCGTGAAAAAAAGCAAAATTAAAATTTGCTACAAAGAAAAAAGGATTATAGGAAAATAATGTAAGAAACCAAAAAAATATTTGTAAAAGTGCCCATTGCGGCGTATTTACTGTTTTTTTTTTTTATTCAATATTCCGATATTTTAATTTGAATTTAAATGTGAATCAGAAACAATTAATTGTTGATTGGGAACTTGCAAAGTACAATGGACTAATGGAGCTCATAATTAGCTTAACCCCTTAATTCTGTTTCATAGTAAATCACAAACACACAGTACAGTTTAAAATGTATCAAATGGTTTCAGTGACAAAGTACCAAGGGGTCATGTATTTACCATAAGCAGAAAATCCACTCCATTGAAAGATAAATTCCATTGAAAGAGATAATATTTTGTAAATTCAATGAAACAAACTTTGACTTACTTTACGAAAAAAATTAAAATCCATTAGTATAAAGCCGGCTCTACTGAGCCAGCCGCCTCGCGAGGCACCCATTTTCAGCGCGATTTTGAGCCCTGTATCAAACAAAATCATGGCTCGCTTTATATTCAGAGACACCCGGCATAATATTCAGAAAATAAACTAGATTTTAATTAAGACAACAATTCATTCTGTGAGTCTGAGGCCTTGTTGTCTAACTTATTCTGTGCCCTTAGTGTAAGTTTTCGGTTACAAAATACGTCTCGATCGCGTTCGCGTTTAAATCTCAATTTGTATAGAAACACGAACATCGCAAACGTTCCGCTAGGGGCGCTGCTCGTGTTTCCATATAAATTGAGATTTTAACGCGAACGCGATCGAGACGTATTTTGCAACCGAAAACTTAATATAGTTAATAGTTTTGACTGCTTTTGTGCTTGTATAGGTATAGGTTGAGAGTAGAAAGAGATGGTTTGGCGTTAGACAATACAGCCTTTGGTTCTAAAATCTATGTCCATAATGACAAAATTTATATTTTCTTTGTTGCTAAACTTGTAAAAATATGTACATCACTCACATTATTTTATACAAAATTTTATGCTTTGAAGTTAATAACTCTGCTACTGCTGTTATGTAGTCAGGTTCAATTTTAATTTCTTTATAGGTAATTTGAAAATATTGCTGCAATGCGAAAGCTTTGTACATTATGTATTTTTCTTTTTCTCTTAATGTGTTTATAGTTCTTGTTTTCTAATTTTTGGTACCAAAACTGAAAGGATTTTTATGGCTTTCAAAGTCACAATGAAAGTTTAGAAAGTGCTTACATTTTAACCTTGGAGAGTTTTTTACGCACAGTATTACACGTGACTGCTGCTACTTATTGTTGTAGGGTCCTTTATGCACCCTATACTTTTGGCCTAATAAGTGTTTATTGGTGTCATGACTCAAAAGGAAAAAAAGAGCCCTTCCTCTGTCTGGTATCTTAACACAAATTTAAAATAATAGATATACACTTTACCCGCCGTTTTGCGCGCGTAAACTCGTTGACATGACAGTAGACCTATAATTTCCGGATTATCCTTTTATTTTCCACATGCAATAATATTGGGTGATGTGCTTGTGCCACTTGAATAAAAGTTCACATGTTTACCTTTACCAGCTGCTTGGCTCGAGTGTACCATCTGTACAGGTCGATTCACAAGAGCTGGCTGGTACGAATCGATCGAATGAGTGAATAAAAGTATCTATGTGTTACCTTATGAATACACTTCATACAAATGTGAAAATTTCTGGTTTCTGTCATTTTGCTAAAAAAATGTCTAATGTTCGTTCAATCCATCGTGCCAAATCTTGTGAATCGACATGTACTAAATAAATTCTGATGGGAGTTCCGAAAAATACTCAATGGTTTTCTTAGCGAATGAGATTTTAGAACTTTACACGCATAACTACATCCCGATCCCGTGAGAATATCGGAATAAAAGAAGGCTATGTGTTATTCTCGAGAGCCACCTTTCTAACACGCCAAAACTTAAAACAGGTTTTAAACACATGATTTCGCAATTTATAGAAATAGTAGGATAACGGCATTACTTAATTGCCAGACGTAATTAGTTTACTTGCTAATTCATTTATAAGTGTCTGCCAAGCGATTTTTTTTGACGACAACACAAGGAAACTAAATAATAACTATGATATCCACTCCTGTTCAAATCTATCTATATACTTACATATATGTACTGCAGTACAAGTGAAAGCACGTCAGCACTTTGTCGCATTAAACAACAATACAAGCTACTAGTGTTTAGCTACTTTACAACTTGACTGCTATTTTTTTATTTCGATGCGTCACATTTCTTTAGGCTCATTACATTAATTAATTATGATTCCCAACAGTCAGTCCATTGGTAGATTTCGTTTCTACATTACATAGTTATGTTTGAATATTTAAGGTTGCTGGAACTAGCACCGCGACGCACCTCCAGTCGAGTGTTACAAAAAATAAAGCAAAAAGAAGAAGAAGGCAAACAAAGCACGCAAGAGAGCAAGGACGACGAGGAAAGCAAGGAAACTCCTGATCTGGCTCGCGAAAATAGGGCCAAGAGGCGAAACTTGTTGAGGTAAGTTAAATTTTTTTATTATTTGTTTTTTTCGTTAACTTGAATTATAAGAAACAGACACTACTTTTTTAGGGTTCCGTAGCCAAAATGGCAAAAACAGAACCCTTATAGTTTCGCTATGTCCCAGTTTGCTGAGAGATAGAGTTTTCGCTCGGGAATTCCCGAGTCGAGAAAATTCGGAAAATCCACGTCAAATCGAGACGGGAAAAATCATTACGAGAACTCGGGAACTCGAGAAATTAATCTGCAAACAAAATTGAATTGAAATAACGGTAGTCAACCGCCAGGCGCCATCAATAATAAATTATATCAATAAGTTATATAATAAATCTGGTGTTGCAGATGTTTATGGGCGGTGGTGATCTCTTACCATCAGGAGACCCACTTGCTTGTTTGCCATCCAGTTGTATAAAAAAAAAAGGTCGGTGTCTGTATACGTTAATTTAAAGAATTTCATGGAACAGTTTTAGAAGAATTGCTGTAAGGTAGTTTAGCTGAAACTATGGTTAACAGTATATTTGTTTTGGTTACTATATAGCCCTCTTGTTCTGAGAGGAGGCCTGTGCCCAGCAGTGGGACGTATATAGGCTGGGATGATGATGATGATGACTATATAGTCTGTGCATACTATTTGGTCCTGTCCTGTCCGCCTGTTTGTCTGTCAGGCCGTATGTCAGAGGTATTTTATTTGGAAAATATGACTGATGTTAGTTAAGTTTTGATGGCACGTATCTTTTGTAAACAGCTAGGCAGTCGAAACAACAACTGGCTGAGATAAATCTAAGTCCACACAGACAAAGTCGCGGGCTCAGCTGGTTATAAATATTGTTGTTGATTCGAAATTGTGTATATTTTCAATTATTTTACATAAATTTTTGAATATTTAGGTTTTTTCTCGAACAACTCGGGAAATTGGTCTTGAGAATTCTTGTAACTCGGGCTTTAACTCGGGAAACAAAATGAGTCGAGAAATCGAAAACCCTACTCAAGAGACTATTCAGTGCTAGAAAGCTGTAACTTTGCACTGATATATGCAGCAACTATGCCAACAAGATGGTAAAAAAAAATGAAAATACTATATTTTAGGGTACCTCCCGTAGTACAGTGAGGGTGATGTTGTTCGTTTAACTCTATAGTGTGGAGTATCATTGAATAGATCTTTTCAAATTATTGACGACTTTTCGATTCAGTGGTCTGTTTGCGAAATATTTTATATTAAAATCGAGCGAACTACGCCCTGAGCCTTTTCATTCTGAGATGAAGCCTGTTCCTAGCTGTGGGACGTATATGGGCTGTGAGATGATGAAGCATCATCATCTCACAGCCATTCGTCATCATTATTCGTCATCAGCAGATATAGTTGTACTCCTCGATCATGTAACTAATGCCATTTGTTATAAAAAGTCAACTACTTACTGAAAAAGCGACACCCGATTTCAAGGATGTACGTTTTTTGGTCAAACGTAAAACGTCAGTTTTTGTATGTGTGCTAATAGTGATGTACATTTCACTGTCAGTCACACAGCTTACTTTGTCGATAAATTTATCCACGAACTAAATTATCGTTTGAGCAGAACTAGACGAACAGTAAAAAATGCATTTGGAATCATGTCTGCTGTATTTCGCATGTTAAGAAAACCTCTACCACCAAAAAAAGCCCAAATGTAGAAGAAAAACTTAAGCAAATGACCTGTTGTATTTAGTAGTGCACAGAATGAATGAAACTTAAGTCATTTTTAGGGTTCCGGAGCCAAAATGGCAAAAACGGAACCCTTGTAGTTTCGCCATGTCTGTCTGTCCGTCTGTCCGCGGCTTTGCTCAGGGACTATCAGTGCTAGAAAGCTGTAATTTTTCACGGATATATATGTAACCGACAAAATGGTACAATAAAAAATTCAATAATTTTTTTTTTTACGGTAAGTAGCTCCCATAGACGTAAAGTGGGGGTGATTTTTTTTTCTCATCCAACCATATAGTGTGGGGTATTTTTGGATCTTTGGTCTTATAGCAGCCTAAGGTATAAAATATACCTTAACTTGAAAGATTCCGTATAAAATACGAAATCCTTAGAAAAATATTACTTGATTTTTTCGTAATGGTTACTGAACCCTATTTTGGGCGTGTTCGACACGCTCTTGGCCGGATTTTAAATATGCGTGATAGTTTGGCAACTTTTTAGACTATTTAGTTTACTGCATGGCTGAATGTGCCTACCTACAAGACATTTATATTTGTATTTGTATGCCCACGGGTGCAGCATAGTGGATGCAAGTTTATGATAAATAATAATAATAATAATGCGGTGCATTTGATGAACCTAGAATAAAACTGACACAACTCAAAATATTCTCATTTAAAACTCAAGTTTATTTTGGAAATATGACTATTTCGAATTGTGACAGTTCATTCTAAACTTGCGAATAGGCGCCAAATGTACCAAAGCCTATTGGTCAATTTCTGTGGCCTGTGGGCTGTTTATACACAAAAGTAATAATAGTAATAATCGGGTACGCTTGGCATTTAGCTCAGTGCACTCTATTGTATCTCCTACCTCTATGGGTTAGCCATCCGCGGTGACGTTAACACCTTGACGTTGAATTTACCATAGACTTTACTGTAATTTTTATTTGTGCAGGCGAAGACTACGTTATCCATTATGAATTTGATGACGTCACGTCAGCAATAAATTAATATTTTTTTTTAATGTTGATAGCATTCATTAAAAACAAAAATACCGAAATTAGTTTCTTAAAATAGTCTATATTTATCAAATAAATTATAAAAACCATACAACAAAAATATGAAGCATGATCAATGGGGGCTATCGCGTATGAATTCGCCACTAGAGGCGCTAGTGTAGCGTGAGGTCTCCGAAATGTCAAATCTCATAGTTTTTGGGTGAGCTATTTTGCAATATCTGAAATTAATTATGGAAAATGTGCGTTCCGGGGCAATGAATGTCTGTGTTTTGAGACAGTTTTGTCTTTCGGAAACCTTTGTCCTCCCTTTTTTCCGAACAAAACGGGGAGATGCAACACTGTGGCATGCTCGATATTTTTATGGTACGGTTTTAAGGTGTATTAAATATGATTTTAATCTAAACTTTGTTTTCACGCCCGTAATAACAAACTTCGAAAGCCATACTTAAACAGTGCGCCATCTAGTGAGACTAAAAACGATAGCCCTCATTCCGCTCCTTGTTTATAATATTAGTAGGATAGCCTCCTGAGTCCTGACATTTTTTAACAAACTTGGCGTTTGAGACCTAGACGTGGTTGACCTGCTTTGTTACTTTGGATATTATTTCAAAATTCTTAGAATTCTTTATTCAATGAACAAATTGTACTTTATAATATAAAGTTCATTCGGCCGTTATCCCTAGTGTTATTTAGTCCTTTATAAAGTACGCGAGGACTTGAGGAGGTTATACACAATATACATGTTAAAAATGTAGGTATACTAATATATCTACAAATGTTTTACATAGCAACTGAATAATCCAAACTGCAGGCATTTTATTAACATGACAAGAAATTTAACTAAATTTATATCTACTCAGCAAAAATGAAAATAAAAGTTAATATAATAATTTCAGATCTAAATCAGATAGTTCCGATTCAGATAGTTCTGAAAGCGAAAGAGAAAAAATGCCACAAAAAGTGGCAAAACCAATGAAGAGTCACGAGAAGCGGTCAAAAAACTCGGCCGCTACGCATAAAGGCGAACCACCTCCGGAGCCGCCCATCAAAACAGGCCGAAAGACAAATAATTCGCTGGCGTCTGCCACAGGACAAATCGTCATACCTGACAACAATGAGCCTGTCAACAGCACCAGGAAGAAGCTCAAGACATCACAAATGTAAATCAGTCATTTTTTTTTAACACTAAGGGGCTGTTTCACCATCCATTGATTAGTGTTAACTGACGGTTAGATGTGATACCGTCTCTATTTGTTTTGTTCGAATAGACGGAGACGGCATCACATTTAACCGTCAGTTAACACTAATCAATGGATGTTAAAACAGCCCCTAACTGTTTGTCAGTATCAGTTTCTGTTGATATTAATTGATCTGTGTGATATTTCAGTTTCACTCAAACGGAAGAGGACATTCAAACGGATATGTATAAGGTTTTGGAACAGTTGACTGCGCATGATGATGCATGGCCATTTATGGACCCGGTAGAAGAAGAATATGCTCCGAATTACTATGCTGTTATAAGACGTCCCATGGATTTACGTAAAATGGAAGAGCGCCTCGACAGTGGTTACTACACAGACTTTTCAATGTTCAAAGCTGACTTTAAACTTATTGTAAACAACTGTCGGTTATACAATGGTCAAGATAATGGTAAATACATGATTTTTTAATACCATGCATAGCTTTATCAAACTAAACAAGTTATTTATTGTTTTAAATATTCTTATTCCGAATTTTCAGAGTACACAATGATGGTGGATAGTCTTCAGGCAGCATTTGACCGTTTGACAGAGAAATATATGCATAGATTGTCATCATCCGATGAAGAAATTGCTGTTGAGTACCAGCTGCCGACTCCTTCTAGGAAACATAAGCTCAAGTCAAGCGAATCTCCGAGCCGAAGTAAAAGAAAGAAGCGGAAATCTCACTCTGATGCAGGTAAACACTTTTTTAAATACCATTGATATTATAAGGTATAATATTTTAAGAATGCTATTTGGAGGTTTCAAAAACACTTATTTTTCTTTTCTTACAGGGGATCCTAAATCCAGTTCATCAGATCAAGCTTTAGACGAAACTAAGCATGGAGATAATGAATCACCTGAACATGAAACCAGCAAGTTAAAAGAATCTCAAAAATCTAAACTGAGCAAAGAGAAGAAAAAACGCAAAGGACATCACAGGCATGGTAAACATTCCAAAAATCACAAAAAAGAGTCCCATAAATCGGAGCACAGTGATAACAAAGTAATTAAAAGCAGACACAGTAAGAAACAGAGACATGGTAAAAATAAAAATGGAAAAAAATCTAAGCAAAAGAAGAAGAAAAGCAAACATCACGAAACTGAACCTGTAGAGTTCTTGAAACGAAGTGACTCTCAAGATTCTTTAGAAAGCTCCAATAGAAGCCGAAGTGCAAGCCCTCTACCTTCAATCCATACACCTACTCCATCGCCTTCTGAGGTCGATCATCAAGAGCCATCCGACCAACTGAACGATCCCGATTTTGTTAAGGATAAATACGATAAAATTAAGGAAAGAAGAAGAAATGCTCCTAAGGATGCTTGGGAATCACTTTTTGATTACAACCAAAAGACATGTGATAAACAGAAACAAAACCTTCACATACCTGAGAAAGAAAAAAATCAGAAGTTAAGAGAAACAATCGAAAAGCTTAAGGCTAAAAATGAAAAATACAAAGAAAGCTCTCTGTTTAACAGTTTATTTTCAATTTCAAATAATAGTAACAACGCCGACAAGATAGCTACAAGTAAAGACCGCGACGAGATTGAGATTTCTGACGAAGATTATAGTGATAATCTTAAAAATAAAGGAGGAACCAAAAAAGGGCACAAAAAAAATACAGCCAGAAACGAGTCCGCTTCCGAAGCCTTGGAACAAGCTGTTAAAGACATTAGCAAGTGGCTTGATGATGCGCCAAAAAGATCTGTGCATAGCTCTCCTTGTGATAGTCCTGCGCAAACTATTTCCACTGAAGAGCATGACAACAGTCGACAAGACGATGACTTTGTTCAAGGAGAGAAAACTACGATTACCAGAAAAGATCTGTCACGCAAACGACCTTCATCACGAGAACCTAAATTAATCAAAAGAAGAGAAATTCAAAGAACGATTGACAGATTACAGCCAGGAAAAAGCAAGGGGAATTTGATCACTAATATGGCGAGTAAGAGCGTTGAAAAGGTGGAAGAAATCACGCCACTTGGTCCAAGCAAAGCTCGAGATAGTATCAAAAATGATGAGTCCAGTCCCAAGCTAAGTCTTGGTTCTGTTTTGCCTACTGTAGAATTTTCTCTTGGCAAAGATCATAATTTCGGCAACAGCGAAGACCACAAATCTGAAGACGAAAAAATTACTTCTAATTCGTCTGGTAATGATAAAGACAGCAGACAAGAAGAAGTGCTTCCCGCAGCTAAGTCTGATGAAAACACTGTTCAAATTGATAAAAAGGATGCTGTTGTTGAAACAGAACCGCCAGTCACACCAAAACCAAGCCAAGAAAAAGCTACCCCGAATCTCAGTGCTTGGTTTAAAGCATTCGGCGCTCCGAAAAATACAAACACTACCACTGCTCCAGTTAAGAAGAAAGTGGAGGAAAGTGAATGTGAGGAGAAACCTGTGGAGAGCACAAATAGTGAGAGTAAAGTCACTAGTCCCAGAAACACGAACAAATACGATTCTCCTATCGAACCAGATACTCCTAACCCAGATGGTGGGGATAGTCCAATCCCTAATGTAAGTGCAACGCCAAGGCAACGAAGAACAAGTACAGGTAGCTCTGTGTCTGAGAGGTCTTCTTTCAGTCAAGACCTTGACTCACCAAGACATCAAATGTCTCATAACTCGCCTTTGCTTAGATCACCAGCGTCTCCACGTACGGATGATTTCCAGAAGATAACTTATCCTATTATTAATGGTACAGTGAGAGCTGGGTTCTATCAGGACACTACATCTATTAAAAGTAGCCCAGAAAAGAGTTGTAGTCCACGAGAAGCTCCACAATCGCCTTATTCTCCGTACTCGCAACACGTATACGCTTCAAACAGTGTGCTGGGTTCATCTACTCCTAACTATTTTCTTGATCACAACAAGAGTCCGCTTCCGACATATACTCAAAATCCACCACCTTATTACGACACGTCTAAAGCTCCCGTAGTAAGTAAACCAGCTCGTATTCATGACGATTACACGGCTTTGGGCCCAGACAGTTTCCAGCAAAACCCGTACAGCGGACCGTTTTCGCCGTCGCAATCACCATATCCACCAAACCAGCCAGCTAAATATTCTCAAGCGAAATTGTCGCCGCAACCTTCTGGATCCCATTTAGTTGCTCCAGTTAATACAACACCATCTTTGTCGGAGCAAAAAGCTTCACTCTTTCCGGTCAAGAAACGAATGTATAATGAACCAGAGATTTCTTCAGTATTAGTCAAGAATGTAACGGAAGGAAAAGATATTCCAACATCCATCAAAGGTGATTACCAAAAGAAACTTTCGACTACACTGCCTTCAACATCAGTCGATAAAATAGCAGCAGCTCTTAGTGAAAAATCTGAATTGGCCAGCCAAAACAGCTTGCGAGACAAAAATACGATTGACTATGTAGAACGACATGCAGTAGAAAATAGGGATACTGTTGCTTTTACTAATAATGATAACCTTCACAATAATAAGAAAGGTATTGTGAATGCCGAATTGAACAAATCAATTGCTATGGTTACTAAGGAAAACATAGATATGGTAAATATGGGCTATAACATGCACCCAGAGGACAAGAAAACTGTTTCTGAACCAATTGAAGTCGATTTTACGAGCAAAGACTTATCTAAATCTGCTGTCAACGTCCAGCCTAAGGGGTATGAAGTGGATGCTATTGCCAGAAACCTGGGCTTAAACCAACAATTTCAAAAATCTCAACTGTCTAAAACAAATGTTGCTTCCAGTAATATTATTCCTGCGCATTCTCATAATGAAATGAATATTAACCAGAATATAGCTCACTCGCATCATAATCAATACGATGGACTTTCCAACCAGCCTGTCAGTAACTTCTCACTGAATGACATTGAGCTAGCTAATAAAAAACTTTACGCGTGCAATAACGCGCCCTCTACCGCTGCTGCGATTGACTATGGCAATTGGAAACTTGCTAATCAAATACGGAAGCAAGAAGTGCTACCGTCTGATTACTCGACAAATTATAATGCTAATAATTCGGATAAAGTTAAAAACACCTTAAATGCGCCTAACTCCAACGCAGTCAACTACAACAAAAACGTGCAACCTCAGCAATATCATAACTATAATGTACCGAGAACTAATCTCCAAAGAAATCAAGATTTGCACCAGAATCTCCCATCCGAGTTGAGAATACCAAACCCTCGTGGTCTTCTCAAGAATGATCACGTTAATATATCATCGACGATAAATGACAGTGACCTGATTTCCAAAAACGAGTCTATACCTAAAGCGCAAAAAGCAGATAAACCTGTACAGAATCAACCAATAATTAGTTCAATGTCATACAAAACTCCTTATAATACTCACTCTTCACTTCCTCTTGATAGTTTGAGAAATTTACCAAACATACCTCAGATGCTTGAACGGTATACTAATGATGAACGGTATTTGTCTAGTTTTACAGCTGGCAACTCATCGCTATATCACGAAAAGACATTTCAAATGGCTCAAATGTTTAACAAAAGTATACCTTCAGATTCACAACCAGTAAGCACGTCTGTGAGTATATTCTCGCAACCTTCAATCGCAATGAGCAAAGATACTAGTATCTACAAGACTGCCAGCAGCACTTCTACTGCACCTGTTGACTCGAAGAGTAGGGCTAAACGAAAACGAACATCTGAGACAAAACAAGCTCAAATCATAGGAAATCAAAACTACCACACTCCTTGTGCTTCTGATGTTCTATCCTCAGTGAAAAATAGCATGGTTCCTGGAAGCGCATTTAATTTTGGAGCTACGCCTAACATGGCCCTAGGTGGAGGTCTCTATGGAGATGGCACTGGCTTTTCGATCGAAGAATTTCGAAACAGCACTAACCACATTATGGCTGCAAACTATATGGCCGCAGTGGCTCATCAACAGAGGAATAATGCAGAATCAAGTGCTGAGAAATTAGTGAAACCTGCTCATCAGAATTCGACCCATAATAGTGGATCTTTTCCATTTATCGGGCACGGGCAAGTTCGGGGCGGGTACCCATTTGTCGGAACGGAGGGGTCGGCGCCGCTGTACCAGCAGTACTTCCAACGGCACCAGGAGGAGCTACTGCGGCAGTCCGGCGTGTCGCAGATGATGGGCCTGTACCCGGCCGGGTACGCGCCCGCCGCCGCCGCCGCGCTAGCCGCACGGCAACCCTACGACGCCATTAACCGCCCGTCCTGGCTTTAAACGACATGCGCCTTCTACGTGCACCGACACTCCTCTCATCGCTCTAATACCTACAAAACTTAACTATGTACCTACCGTACTGTACATCGTTCATAATACTTATTATTATAAATGTGACAATTGTTATATAGGCATAGTATTGATTAGTTAATTTATGTTGTTTGTAGTTTCAGAATAGCATTTTGTGAAAATAATTTATTAATCATTCATATTATTTATAATAAGCAGATGCAATGTAGAATGTATGTCTTCACATATTTGTTTAATGTATTATTACTTAGTGTCATATTATTGATCGTTCAACAAACAGGTAATAATAATTCAGGTATACAGTTACAGGTTATTGATGTATTAACGACCTGCTATAGTGAATGTTAACTTTAAGGATATAACTTTTTATTATACCGTAATATTTGTCCACTTAGTCATACAAATGGCAACACCCTTACTTAATTGACCACTTGTGGACCTTAATCGCAACGTGACAAAGTGCATAAATCGTCTGATAAGTGTGTAAATCTTACAAATGAACAAATACATTGAAGTCTACAATTTACCAACATAAATGTTAGTGAAATAGTTTTTTTTGTAAGCATATTTATTTAAATAGTTTATTCTTTTTATACTTTGACCAAGTGCAGAGTACTCTTCCTTTGTTGAGATAACCCTCGCTTATTGAGATTTGCATATAATATAGTATGATTATATCTTTTAGTATAGTTCGTGTATCTTATATTGACATAATGCGACGCCTTTAAGCTATTAGCTTTAATTTACTGAACATTAAGGTCACATCAAAATACTTGTTATTATAATAATTTAAAATTTTATGTTATGCTACTTTGTAGGTTGTTGTGTAAATATTTCGCTATATTCTTTTGTTTACTACGTATTACTGTTTTAATAGCATTTTACTTTATACATCAAATTTCGTTAGCTAAGGTTAAATTTTAATTTAATAATAAACGGACATAGTATTAAGTAAGTAACTCATAATAGTAATTTAAATAAGATATGTATTAAAAATCTCGTGTAAAAATGAAATAAATCTTTTTCAAAAATACTTTTGTTTGTTTAGTTTATAGGTCTCGTGTATTATTTCGTTAACGATATCAAAAAGAGTTTCGAGTTCACGATAGACCTTGCATTTTACTATGTATTGTATACCTAAAAAAATAATGTGCGAGGGATGCGTTTTCATTATCCTCTCTCTCTCTCTCTCTTCAAGTGCCTCTCCAACTAGTGAAGGTAGGCAGTCGGCTCCGCATATCTGATTCGGTCTTTTGCCAGGCTAAAAAGCTCCGCGGTGCTCTTAACTCCCGTCCATTCCCGGATATTGCGTAGCCACGATTTCTTCCTACGACCCACTGCTCTTTTGCCTGCCACTTTGCCCATCATTATCAGTTGCAAGAGTTCGTATCTGTCATGTCTTAATACGTGACCCAGATAGGCAACTTTTCTTTTTTTGATGGTCTGCATTAGCATTTCATTATACAATAGAAACAATTTACACATCCTCGCACAGCACATCTCTGCTGGAAACAGCTGAGCGGAGCGAGGCGAGGTAAATGAAGCGTTTCTATTAATTGGCTAATGAAAAACATATTCCTCGCATATCTGGTGGAAACGCTGCTTAAAAGTTAATACTAATTATATTTAATATTTACCAAGGAAATTACTTATTCTGTGCCAAGAAGCAAGGGCTGGTGACGCACCTGTGGTACTTGTACCCCTCGTGTTGCTAGTGTCTATGGGCAGCCGTGATTGCTTCCCATCAAGTGACCCGCATGATCTCTTACATAAATAAAGAAAAAAGGTTTACAGTGCAGAAAAACTGAACACACCTGCGAAAGAATTCAATGGCGTGTCGGAAGTTCCCAAGCCCACGCATTCTGGGACGAGGCCTGTGCCTCGCAGTGGAACGTGTATAGACCGAGACAAAATTGATGAAGGAATAAAGGTGATGTGAGGAATCTAAGCGCTCTCAGTGCTCTATCTCAAAAACAGTTGTGTACTTTTCAAAATGTTTCAGGAGAAGATTATAAAACAATTTTATGTTCTACAATTTCATAAGTAGCAGGTCTCTAGATTATAAATTTTGTTAAATTCAACAGTACCTAAAGGCTGTGCTCTGCATTTTACAAGGACTCACAGTTGACCTAGTGAAGCAGCGTTTCCATCAGAGATGTGCGAGGAACGTGTTTGTCATGAACCAATACAAAACGCTTCATTTACCTACCCTCGCCCAGCGCAGCTCTAGTGGACATAGCTCATGGCTAGCGTAGCGCGCGGTAGGTACTTATCTCAAAAAATACTAAAGCAACTAGTAATTTGGCAGACATAGTCCTTGAGAGGTGCTCAAGAATGGAAGGGAAATTCCGAAATATCTGCAGGATAGTAGTGTTGCCGATCGATACTCCACTTTTTTTGTTTGAGCAAAAGCGATAGTTATCGACATTTCTTTTCGTGCAATACCTACTATCGGTAATCAACAATACTATCGATAGTTCGGCCTGGACGATGGTTGAACTATCGTTACGTTAGTATTGGTTTTCTCTGTGTACATTTTTTCTGTATCGCTTACTATTTCTGGTGTACAATACAATAAGTCATTGTATTGTATTGTTGTTTTCAATATTACATAATCTTTTTGTTTTGAATAATCGATTGTAACCGTTATTTCAATAAGTATTGGTTGCATCTACAGTGGCGGACTAAGAGGGGGGGGGGCGGTCCGCCCTGGCCCACACCTAGGGGGGGGGGGCGGTTTGGCATTGACAAGCATAGAAAAAAAGTTTACGTGGTGTTCACGTGGTAAAATTTATTTTCACCACTTCAGGTTGGTTGCATTTAACTTGAAATCCGTGTTGTAAATTCGATTTACATCTTTAGGGATGTAAAATAAAATAAAAAAATCGAATGGTGCTCCTTTGTATTCACGAACTGGTAAAAAAGGAGATTGTAATGCGTAATACTTACCTCCAAACCTCCATGCTGGCATAATGCTGCTGGCCAGTGCTGGCCGAATGAGTCAGAGTGCGAGACCATTAAGAAATAAAGACGGTTTGGGTTTGGCGCGATAAATTTTCTTCCGCTCTGTTACGGTTTTTCTTTATTTCCTCGCATTTGTGCTGAAAAGTAGTGTTCAACTCGAGTGTAAATGATCAATTACGCCCGCGAACTATAAGCACCCTCGCTCGCTTTGCTCGCTCGTGCGCCTAAATATCTTGGGTGTAATTGATCACTTTACTTTATCAATCTACTGAGCGCTTATACCTGCTGAGCTGGCAACGTTGCATTTTTGTTAGTTTTTCTCGATTACTCCATAAAAATTGAATGAAAATTAATAATGTTGTCTGATAGAACTCTTCTTAATATATAAGTTAATGTGTCTACTCCAATAATTATTCGTGATAGACTTTTATATTCCTTAAAAAACGAGTTTATGACCGGTTTTTAAAGAAAATAAAAGTCTATACTTAACGAATAATTATTGGAGTAGACACATAAACTTATATATTAAGAAGGGTTCTATCAGACAACATTATTATTTTTTATTAAATTTTTATGGAATAATCGAGAAAACTAACAAAAATGCAACGTTGCCAGCTCAGCAGGTATACCCTCTTAAGTATTCAGTTAGGGGGGGGGGGAGGAATTAAAGATCGCCCCGGGCTACAAAAACTCTTAGTCCGCCATTGTGCATCTACACGCATATTTCTCACCCATTTTAATAATTTGGTTTTTTACCCGACTGCCCGAAGGAGGGTTATGTTTTTCCAGTGTATGTATGTATGTATGTATGTGGGTATGTATGTCCATTTTTGGTCCTCGCTGCGTAGCCTAAACGGCTAGATGGATTATAACATATGAGGTATCACTAGAGTTTACCCGCGGCTTCGCACGCGTAAACTATTCGATCTGGTAGTTACAATTGAAATTCCGGGATTTTACAAAATTCCTGTGGGAAATCCCAAAATTTATATCGTAATCTTCATTGAGGTGTTGTGTTAAGAACAACTATCCCGTGGGAATATTGGAATAAAAGTAGCCTATGTGTTATTTCAGACATCCAGCTATCTACATACCGAATTTCATGACTCTAAGCCCAGCGTAATCTGGCGCGCGGCAATGAATGGGTAAAGAGATTTACAGACTGCAATGCAGGATAATGAATAGATTTCTTTTTCCCTGAATGGCAACATTGGTATAGATAATAGATCGCTCGTTTTTGGCTCGAAATTCGAACTTGTAATTTTATTTTGCTTAATATACCAAATATACACACCCAATATCATATTTTCTCATGTTTTTCGCGATTCCCAAGGTCAAAGAATCGAATTGCTTTAAATCATAATATACAAAGTAGGTATATTAGACATCAGAGACAGTAGTATTTTTAATAAAAAACGTAAAATAAGCAAGCATAATTTATGACAATAATACAAGTATAATCAATTTCATCAAAATTCAAACCAGTGAAAATCTTTGTATTACAAGATAAACCAAGTGTGAAACATAATAAGTGTTGCTTTGAGTTTCAGCCAGTAATACCTATTTAAACCCCATAAATCACACAACTGTCTTTGAGGCGCACAGACCTACCAATTCCATTCAGATTATTTTCATTGAAACCA
Source organism: Choristoneura fumiferana (assembly GCF_025370935.1). Classification (NCBI taxonomy): domain Eukaryota; kingdom Metazoa; phylum Arthropoda; class Insecta; order Lepidoptera; family Tortricidae; genus Choristoneura; species Choristoneura fumiferana. Next base: position 33,569,732 of record NC_133472.1, read on the forward strand.
GGTGCAGTCACACACACACACACACACACATTGGCAGGCCAGAATATTCTAACCGGAAATACTGTTAATGCTTGGTGACCAGGATTAGTGTGTATTTGATGTGCTACATTTTTTATTGCATTCTTGCCTTCCAGTTTCAATTCTTTTTACCCAGTTGAATTGGTAGGTTTGCTGCTGGCTTGAATCTTTGAAATTCTATCAATCATCTCATAGGTAATTAGGATTTATAAATTCCTTTGGGTTAATCCTGGCACAGACATCATTGAGAAAATATCCAGATAGCTCAATAGTTAACAAGCTGTTAGTGGTACATGAGTAACAAAATAAGACATTCAAAACAAATTACATATTTCTGTAGTTTTACAAGACATTTTAGGGCTTAAAAATACATAAAAAACATAATTTTTCATAGAAATCTGTTCAATAATAGGGTGATTTCAGGAAGATTTTCAATTAACTGCAAAATTTTATTTTTAGTTGCTTTTAAATGAAATAATAGTTGATCGTGTTGGCAAATAAGTGACCCATAACTAGCTTTTGCCATACAAAATCTTTGCGAGAATCATCTTTTGAAGTTCTGTAAGTTGTGGTTTTAAAATTTGAAAACCATTTTTTGACTTCTTCCATCCAATTGAGCTGAATTTTGGCATCCTTTTTCTACGCTGAGTATCAACTTAAAATAAATAAGTAAATAGCCCATTGGTTGAGTGTATTGTTAACATTTTTCAGATTTATATAAACATGAGGATCATGACAAACATCACAGGATGTTTAGCAATTTGATATTAGTAAATGATAAACCTAAAACTAAGTAATGCTTTGATAGTCACAATTGTTACAAATTACATTAAGATTTTTCACTTTGCTCCTTTCTCTGTTGGACCATTTCTCTGATGTTATCTTCACTTTCTTTCAAATTTCTTTCAAGATACTGTTTGTTGTTTTCCAATTCTTTAGTGCGCGTCCTAACATTTGCTTCACGAGTTTTCAGATTAGCCTTAACTTCTTCGAAATCGGTTAGCAGAAACATTCGGCCGACAGATTCATAGGTTTTCGTGTCAGGGGGCATGGTACTTATTTCACGCTGAGTGATGTCTACGTGCTGCAGGATGCGATTCAAAACATTTATTTGAGAATCAATCACCTGAATTTTCTTACTTGTTTCTACCATTTTAACTTGAAGTTCTACAAACGCTTTCTTTAATTCCAGATCTACAGGTTTAGCCATCATTATTATAATTTGTAAAGCAAGTTTCAGAGTCGAGACCGAGGTTAGTTAAGCTTCAAAACGTGATTCAGATTCCAGAATTTGTATTGGAAGTCTAGCCTTTATTGATTGGTCTTCTTTGAGTTTTCAACTCCCTCCACGTCCTCTAGCTCACCTCACTTAGCAGTCAGCGCCAAAAAGATCAAAATTAATCAGCTCAGCAGATAGTTCGTCACTTGGTCAGCTAATCAAGCAAAGCAGTGAAAACTTCAGGGTTAACAACTTCGATAAAAAGTTTACCCCCACTATATGACTACTAGAAAATTATAGAGAAATACTATCTCAGGTATCTTATCACCTTGATTAACATTTGTATTAGTTCGTTAGTAGTTCAATTATTGTACGTAAGAAATTAAAAAATATATCACGTTTAAATTTGAATTTACCAAGTATTGTAAAATATAGCTGATTCACGCTTTGCTTTGTCAGCTGTCGTAGCAACGTGGTGGTTTCAATTCGATTATTTGCGAGGTCTTAGATTTATACATCCATTTTACGATGGCATTTTTTCATAAAGCCCCTATTTTACCCCTAAATTGTGGGAAAAAGCATTTTGATTGGCAATGCTGGGCTAGCTACATATTAGTAATGTGTCATCTGTGATGCTGGGTGAGTACAACCATAGACTATATTTTATTTTTATGGCGATATCTATATAATATAATCTATACTTAATATTATAAAAAGGAAAGATTTGGATTTTTGTATTTTTGGATGTTTGTTACGAATTAACTCAAAAACTACTAGACCGATTTTAAAAATTCTTTCACTATTAGAATGCAAAATTATTCCAGTGCCATAGGCTATATTTATTACCAGAAAAATTAGGGTTCCGTACTAAAACTTCAATAATGCAATTCAAAGTGTAAAAAAAGTTGCCATGGAACATCTTTCATCGCATGCGCTGTGGAAACTATTTATGATAGATCAGGGTAGGACATGTCGAAAACTAGGGGGTACAAAAATCCTAAGAAACTACTTTTAATCTACTATTTTTTAATATAATATGAAAAATGGAACAAAACTGCACATATATATGCAATTGTCCCGTGATATTTATTATTTATTTATTTATTTATTATTTATATAACTCCAAAATTTTGCCCTCTTTTTTGAAATTTACTTATTGAATGCGTGGGACATGCCAAATTTTGAGTGAATCTCTTCTCGCGAAATTGCCCACATTAATATCTACAAAAAACTTCGCAATACCATATGTCCAACTATTATAGTTATGTCATTAAGTATAACTACTTTTTTACATTTTAAAAGTTGACTGAAATGCCGACTAAAATCAGACCATGTTATGTTATCCATACCTTTGTATTAATCCTTATCCAAATAAATAATTTTATATTCAAGACGGTTTTAATTAGATTACTTTTTAAATTATTCAAATCGGACATTCCATTCAAAAGCTTTTACGAATTTAAAAATATCAATCTAACCAAGAAATGCATTTACTATACGTTGACGCGCCCCGGCTTCGCGCGGATCGGGTACGGGTGTAGTTATGTATTGGGAAATGGAGCTGAAAAATGTGTGTGAAGTGCCCTTGATTTGAGACCTTTTTAGAGTTCTGTGCCCAAAGGGTGATAAAAACGGGACCCTATTACTAAGACTCCACTGTCCGTCTGTCTGTCTATCACTAGGCTGTATGTAATCTCATGAACCGTGATAGCTAATAGTTTTCACAGATGATGTATTTCTGTTGCCGTTATTACAACACATACTAAAAACAGTGTGGGGGGAGGCTCCAAGCATGGGGGCCATAGCGGCATTTACTTGGTGTACTTGCTGTGTTGGTTGGGTGATGTCGTATATAACCTGTCTGCGAGGTCTCCGAGGCTCTCTAGACTGGTTGTGTGGTTTGTTCAATTAGTATTTGCTGGGTAGCTTCCGGTAGGCGACTGATCCATATAGTCCTTACCATTTGGTTAGAAAACTGCTCCTCGCGACAGTGACTTAAAATGTCTCATCTCAGGAACGCAGAGCTGGCTTCCTGTCACCTAATTCTGCCCTCTCCAGAAGGCGGTTAACTCTCTCCTCGTATAACTCGGAAAACCTAGCTACTAGGCAGGATTTAATGTATAGGGCAGGCCAGTCATCGGGCGGGTTTGTGATAATTTCTTCTGCCTGCCTCAGAGGCGTACTTTGTATCAAGTTGAGAAATTGTGTAATAATATTTCGTCTGCTTCGGGGTCACCAATGTGGGGGGATGCTCCAATAGAGATCTCTCCAGGGAGGTGTTATGCCTGGGTACCGAAGTCCGAAGGACCGCGTTGAGAAACTTCGATAGCGCGATGTAGAACATGGTCGGAGTTTCTATTGTTGTTCACTAGATGGCGCTAGGAGTCGCTACAACAGAATAAAATACATCCTCTTTACGGCAACAGGTAGTTGCTTGAAATATTCACTGCATATTTATTTGTATTTCATTGTGTGGGAGTCCGACTCGCACTTGGACGGTTTTTTTTATTTTGCCCGTGTGAAGCCGGGGCGGGTCGTTAGTAATTAATACATTTACGAATTTTATTTAGCCAGCGGGTCGGCAAGATACGAAGTTCGAAATTTAAACTTCGTAGTATAGTTTAGGGCCTGGGGTGCTACTATGAAATTTGAAAATCGAAGTTCCGTGTCGTACTGGCCCTGTCACTCGTATTAAATAATATTAGCGTCAGCGGGACGGCAAGATATATGAAGTTCGAATCTTTCACTTCGTAGCTAGGGCCAGGGGGCCTACTCCAAAATTCGAAGTTTTTATCGTACCATCCCTCTCACTCGTATTTAATAGCATAAGTGTCAGAGGGATGGAACGACACAAACATCGATTTTCGTAGTAGCCCCGCAGGACGCTAAACGCGTCTGTGTGAGGAACGCATCCAGTGTGATAGCTCTTTTATGGGATAATATAATAACCATAGACAAACTTCGACAATTCCTTCCTTTCTCTTTCGCGTCTCTATTGACTCTTTCGTTCGAGTATCTTGCTTGAGTAGAATGAAATGAATTGAATGTGACATGGCGTCGACCAAGATATATCACGGATAACTCTTGTTTTAATGACAGTGGCCTCTTTTAGTATTTTATTACTGAGGCCGTAATAAATCGTACATTTGCATTGATGGTAATGCATGCAAGGAAACCGCAGCGAATAAGCGATGGGTATGACATAGTATTTGATGGTTCGGTTTTGCAATCTGTAGATCACTGTAGATGGCGGTCGCCGATTGATAGTTTTCCTGTAATTACGAAGAAGAAATTAAATATTTCCTTTTTGTTTTCAGGTACTTTGAGAAGCACCAAACCCATCCGTACCAGGTGAGCATAATTTATGCTAATTTCAGCTGTAACATGAATTAGTACTACGACTGAACGTAAATGCTAACCCTGCCTCGAATTTTGTAGGTACTTCTCTACGTAATAACCATTCCGAATCACAATTTTCCTGTTTTTGTCGCTAACTGTACTCCGTATGACATTTGTCTTTATAATAAACGACACACAGTAACATATTCACGACATACATACTAGTCTTGTAGCAATGATACTACTGCTAATAAGCACTTTTAATAAAATCCTTTTTCCGATAATCATTAAGTACTAATCATGAAAAAAGAACTTATCTTTTTCCCTGCCTTCATCAGTCACAATACCTCATTCATTAGATTAAACAATTTGTTTTGTATGTTTACTGCATAAGTAAACAGATGGAGAATTGATCATGTAAGCTGTTTTCACAAATAAAAATAAGCAATTCATAAACATTCTTTGTCCATGGTGAGAGTAATCTTTGATTGTTTTTCAAATTTTTGGTTTATATTTGAATATTGCTGATATTGACCTTCACAAGCATTGTAAATTATACCCACTGTAATTTTCTGGTATTAATAGTTTATAAGTACTTATTATTTGCGCAGAAATACAATACAAAAAGTGAAAGAAGGGCAAGTGAGTATGTACCTTCTGACAACCGCTATACACCACTCCGGTCCCCGAACGGCAATGTGTCGCTCCATGGTCACGCGGCCCACACTGGCCACTCGGGCCACGGACACCATCACTACAGTCATGTGGCTGATGATAGAGGATATGCAACATCTAGAAATACCTACATGCCGAAAGGTTCCGAAAAGGAGAGAGATAGAGACTACAAATCCTCTAGAAATAAGTACATGGGTAAGAACATGCCATTATTTATGTTTCATAATTGGGATACATAACCAATCAATGCTTATTTTAAAAGGTTGCTTGTTAAATTTCATCTTTTTGTATTTTGACAAAATATTCAGTAACATTGGGATTATTCAATATCAAAATTATTGATTTTCACCAACAATTGCAATATACCTAATAAAAATGTTTCTTACACTACCTTTTAAAGTGATTTCTTCAAAGGAATAAATACCAAAGTAAATTAACTGTGAAACTTATGGGTTTTAAAAATGTAAGAGGAATTACATTAAATTACTACATAGTTGGGTTTCTTCTGGTGACATAAAAAGTACTGGTTTAAATGTATATAATTTATTTTAATTGATGAGCCATTAACTAGTTGTAATTATTGTATCAACACATTTGTTTATTTATTTTTTATCTTGGTATAAAGGCCCACAAAAATATTTAATATGGCATTTGCGAACAGAAAATCTTATTATATGAAAAACAGCAAATTTTTTTACAGTAACAGTTTTCTTGTACATGTGGAATAATAGCTTATTCTAGGTTTGCAAATCTACATAAACTTTATTAGTTAACACTTTAAAATGAAATGCACCTGCAAACTAGCTCTGCCACATCTACATGACGTCAGAAATGGATGATTCTGAGGAGCTACTACGAAACTCATATATATATTTTTGAACAAATTTTTGCTCAGAAGTTTATGAATTTGACTGTTCAACATGGTGTAATAATTACAGCAGTAGTAATTAGTGAAAACAGTAGTATTCTTAAATTATATGCTAAGCTAAGCGAGTGATTAATGCCTGATATAGAAGTTACCTGTAAATGGAATTTTTTTTAGTAATCAAGCATATCAAGATCATATTTGCTCACTATTTCATTATTGTCTTTTACTATTTCAGATAGTGTCCGATCCCCAAAGGAGAAACGCGATAGAATCAAAGAAAGTGAGAGAGAGAGAAGTAATCATGAACGAAGTGAATCAGAGAAAAAGAATAGGACTAGTGGCATAAACATTAGTGTTAATAGGAGTAATAAATACGATAAGAGAAGTGCACCATCGGGTAGCGTGCCTCCTGGCAGTGAATGGTCAGAGCATATTAGTTCATCAGGGAAGAAGTATTACTATAACTGTATGAGTGAAGTGTCTCAGTGGGAGAAGCCTCGCGAGTGGGATGCGAGGAGGACATCATCCAAAGATTCTACCTATTCTTCCAGAAGTAGTAAGTTTAATTTTTTAGCTATCTATTTATTTATTTTAACATTCAAGTACTTTTATTATTTCAATTTCCACTTTAATGGACAACTGGTGGGGCAAAAGGGGATTCCTACTCCATGTGGTACTTTCTGTACTCTATCCCATAGGAAGTAAAAGATGAATATTATGAATTTACTTTAATTTGAGATAGTAAAGCTTGAAACACAGAGAGCGGTAATTGGGTGCCGCGTTTTGCAGCTAAATTTGCAGATAAATAAAAACATGTTTTATTTGGCTTGGCCCAGCAGTGGGACATATATAGGCTGAGATGATTTTGATGATTATTTGGCTTTAGATTTGAGTAGCTGGGTCAATCACCTTTTTAAGGGTTCCGTAGTCAACTAGGAACCCTTCTAAGTTTCACCATGTCTGTCCATCTGTCTGTCTGTCCGCGGCTAAGCTCAGAGACTGTTAGTACTAGAAAGGTTTACCTAGAGTTGTGGATAACGCTCATTTTCGAGGCTTAAAGACTCGAACCCTTAAGACTCCAGAGTCTTAAAGACTCAACTATATTTGACAATTAAATTGTCTTATTTTATGCAAGATACCGTCTTTGCGGCCTTTGAGTCGTTAAGCCTCGAGAGTCTTTAGGGTTCGAGTCTTTAAGCCTCGAAATGAGCGTTTTTCACAACACTAGGTTTACCTAATGATTCGCCGACAATTTTTACGCAGATTATTAATTGGCAGACCAGGTTTCGCCGAGTAACAGTACGCCGATGAATTTGTACGCAGATGTATTGTTTCGCAGACTAACGTTTCGTAACTCGACCTTTAGTAGACTATTCAGTTGGCCTATGAGTCAGTGAGCCGAACAACTATTAACCTGTCCTCTCCCAGAGGCACAAATTTGTGCCCAAATTCCTTTGATCCCGTCATCCTGGGAGATGACAGATTAATAGAAATTCTTTTAGCCGATTAATCATTACACAAACGTTTTAACGTTTGCTCGAACAACTTTTCGCTTTCGAATTTAGGTTTATTTTATATTAAAGTCAAAACAAACTAAGTCGCGACGCCAGTAGTTCGGTTCTGGCACTCGCTGGCCGCTGCTGCGGCACGCTCGCTTCGCTCGTTCGGCCCGTGCGTTGGTCACAATTCGACCTAACACCTCCTCGCTTACGCTCGTCGTCGCGCCTAACTACATCTTGATACTTATCTCCTTATCGTGTTTCGGCGAACAGTTGTTCGGTTAACTGAAACAATTACGAAATAAACAATCGACTAAACGTAAATCTGCATATATCTATTCTTCCTACCGACTACTCAGCGAAACGTCTCGTGATCTGTTCGCGAATTATTTAACTTTAAAAAGAGTGCCCCCCCCTCCCTAAACTAATGGGTGGAAAAATTAAAAAAATTAAGGATGGTATATCAAATTTACAAGGACAATTATAACGGCTAAGATTGCTTGAGAATTATTAAGTACATAGTTTAATAGTAAATAGCAGCATAAGGTATAAAATATACATAAACTTAGAAGATTCCGCACACAATACGAAATCCTTAGAAAAATATTACTTACTTGATTTTTTTCGTAATAGCTACGGAACCCTATCTTGGGCGTGTCCGACACGCTCTTGGCCGGTTTTTCTTGGTTTTTATTCTCTCCTGAGGCCGTATTGCCTAACTAACGTTTCTGACGCTCGCGATCCCAATCAAATGACAGTTTTTGTTTGCGAAATCTGTAATTTGATTGCGATCGCGAGCGTTAGAAACGTTAGTAAATAGTTATGATCCAGGGAGATCAAGCAGCTTGACATTGATCATTGATTCAACTTTGATTATTTACAATGTTTGCATGATGCTTAAATCTAGTATTCAATAGAACTATGATGAAGTATAGCCAACTGTTACCTTTTGCACTGTCTTATCAAATGGATTAGTTATGCATACAATGCCCAAACCTTTTTACAATTCATGAAACAACTCTGTTACACTGGCTGAAGGTCTTTTTTTCGACTTAACAAAAATTACCAACCATCAAAACAACATTTTCCTTTTGAAAGGGACTTCACAATAACAATACCACTTCTAAGTGGAAAATCCACTAAGTTTTTTAGTACTGGGTATGAACTGAGAAAAACACTTGCAAAATAAATCTAAGTACTCAAGGGTAGAACATGGAGCGGTCACACTCCCCTGTCCACTGGACTGGGTCTAGGACATTAGATACTTTTCTAAAGTTATTGATTTTAATAAAATTAATATCTTTCTATAATGAAAGAAAAATTTTTTTTTGATTAATTTGTTGTCAATGGAGAGGATTCAATGTTTTATTTGCGAAAAAATAACCCTGTTTACAATATGAAAACTATTAAACATAATCATGCGTTTCTTCAAAATCGTAACATTGTAAATAATATCTGTATAATCGAATAAGAGATAAATATGTCTAGTAAGTGGCAAGCGAATAAATGGGACACGTGCTAGCCGTTCTGGTAGAGCCACTCACTCATATCCAGAAATTATAATATATACATCATAGTCGAAATGTGATCTTAAGTAGCTGCTGAACGCGAGTAAGATTTTAACAAGGGCCATCATAGTCAGCTTGGTAAGGTGGTATCAGGTGACCATCAATTGTGTTGACAATATTACAATATACCTATACAATATTCCTTTTAAGTACAGCCATGCGAATGTCTTATTGTGATGTTGTTTTTCGCAATATAAATTAGTAGATAATTAAATAAATAAACTTTGTCTTGTGCTGTGACCTGACATTTATGTTCCTTGTCATGTTGTGTGTGATAAGATTCACAATTGGTTGCTTTAAAGTAATAGATGTAATGACAACTGTACTTACTTGGACCTTTATTTCATAGTTATGTTATTCTCTGTTATTCTAGATCGAGAAAAGAGATCAAGTTCTCGATCTGGTAGAAGGGAAGTGGAGAAGCCGAGTAAAAGGACAAATAGCGGGTCAGAGAGGTACTGGAACAACGGCGGCAGAGAGGATGAGCCGCACGACCGAACGCGGCCGAAGCTGTCCTCTGCGCCACATGAAGGCAAAGGTATTTTTTTAAAGCCTATTGTCTAAGCCTAATATCCTTGACTGGGTAAAGGCCTCTTCTTTTGGCATCCATATAACTCGGTTTACAATACTACATTTATATTGAGCAGAAGAATAGGTGTAGAGGATTCATGCTATGATTCAATTTGTGGATCATAATTACACTACCGTTCAAAAGTATTTAGGCACTCTCAAAATTTCTTATAACTCCGATAAGATTCCTGTTTGTAGACTAATTTTATCTTTACTGTATTATTTATACTATATTTTAATACTTGTATGCAAAAAAAAATGTACAATCCGTGAGCTCTTAGAAAAACCTTCGGGTTTTGGGGGGAATCGGAAGGATTCATGTTGTAGAAAATGACAATTGTCTTTTTGACTTAGTAGCAATCCATCACGCGGAGAGTGCAGTCGTTGTGTTTTCATTCATATATATAGAGCAGTTAAAACCACCTCTTACTTATTAATTTAGTTAATTTTTCGAAAATTGATTTCTATGGGGAGTCAACTTAAATAGGGTATTTTTGTAAATAGCCAATAACGGGAAATTGTTTACAATTATAATGTACTTATATAATTATTTTTTTAAAGAAGCTGAAAGTATTGTCAATATTTTAATGAGATTCAAGACCGAGTCATAGAATCAACGAGGAATTCGAAAAGTACATTAAAAATATATTAAACAAAGCAGACCAAAAAAATAATTTGACATACCCAAGAGAAGTAGACACAGTATAACAACTCTACATACTTCCAAACATAAGTAGTGTGTTAAGGACGGAGTGTTCTCGATTTAAATTAACGATGGAAGAATTCAAAAATGCTGATTTTGTTTTATTTGTATCATGACAAAAAGTCATATTGTATTAAAATAAGAAAAAAAAGCATAATATTATTACAGTAAGGTTTATTTTGTACTGTTGGTTATTCTTTACATAACTTTTTACGGTAACTTCGAAGAACAGAACCGCATATCACGATCGCGAGTCATCGTCAATACCCGAAGAATGCTTCTAAAATACGAAGGTTTTTTAAGAGCTTACGGAGTGTACCAGTTAGCAATCGAAAAATAAAACAAAAATACATTAAATTACACTTGCAAAATTTTGTGCGGTTTAGTAACTTTAACATTTTATTACGGTTTGCCTAGGCAAACCTGTTATTTTAAACATTTAATTTTAATTAAAACACTCTTTTATCGACTGCATAAGGCCCTAAATGTAAATTAAAAAAACCGGCCAAGACCGGACACGCCCAAAATAGGGTTCCGTAGCCATTACGAAAAAATTAAGTAATATTTTTCTAAGGATTTCGTATTTTATACGGAATCTTCCATAGTTTAGGTATATTTTATACCTTAGGCTGTTACTTAAGAGTTTTATGTCAATGGGAGGTACTTTAGAAAAAAAAATTTTTTTTTTGTACCATTTTGTCGGCATTGTTTTCATATATATCCGTGCAAAATTACAGCTTTCTATCATTGATACTCCCTGAGATATCCTATCCCGTGGGAATATCGGGATAAAAAGTAGCCTATGTGTTATTCCAGATATCTACATACCAAATTTCATGACTCTAAGCCCAGCGGTTATTAGTTCAAGATTGTATACCTATCCCGTGGGAACATCGGGATAAATAGTAGTTTGTGTTATTCCAGACGTCCAGCTACCTACATACCAAATTTCATTACTCTAAGCCCAGCGGTTGTTATTTCGTGGTTTTATCCCTATCCCGTGGGAACATCGAGATAAAAAGTAGCCTATGTGTTATTCCAGATGTCCAGCTATCTACATACCAAATTTCATGACTCTAAGCCCAGCGGTTATTAGTTCAAGATTTAATCCCTATTCCGTGGGAACATTGGGATAAAAAGTAGCCTATGTGTTATTCTAAACGTCCAGCCACCTACATACCAAATTTCATGACTAAGCCCAGCGGTTGTTATTTAGAGATTTAATCCCTATCCCGTGGGAACATTGGGATAAAAAGTAGCCTATGTGTTATTCTAAACATCCAGCCACCTACATACCAAATTTCATGACTAAGCCCAGCGGTTGTTATTTAGAGATTTAATCCCCTTCCAGCGGGATATAAAGTATTCTATGTTTTAATCCAGGTTATAAACTAACTTTTTGCGAAATTTCATCCAAATCCGTCTAGCCGTTTCAGCGTGAAGAAGTAACAAACATACTCACTCACTCAAACTTTCACATTTATAATATTAGTAGGATTAACTTGCTCTACTAAAGACTACCTACTTAAGACAGCTGATCGATCGATCGATCGATCATCCTAAGCCTGTATGTAACACGTATGCCACATGTTTTAACTTAGTTTCAATGTAGAATGTTCGTTATTTTGAAGTTGTACTTATTAACAGATGGACAATCATTACAAGACATGGATATATCGCCGGACCGGAGCACGCCGTTGTCGGAGAATTCTTACGGCGGGCGGGAGGGCGCGGCGCGCGCTGACAGCAACGCGCCGCCGCCCGTGGTCGTACTCGACAATTCCAACCACCCGGTACGTTGTATTGGCTCAGGATGACTTCGTCCACAGTCCCATTTCGTCACCTTCCTAAATCGTTCACAGTGCCATGTCGTCAGCCTACAATTCCTAAATCGTCACCTTCCTAACTCGTCCACTTTATGATATCGTCCATATCCCATTTTGTCTACATTCCTATTTCGACCACAGTGTCAACTTGTCCACTTTCTTTTATAGACCACAGTACTACTTGGACAGCAGTGCCAACTCGTCCACGTTTAGCAGACGTTGTCTCACAGATATGGTCAATTTAAGCCTTTAGGGGCATACATGTCCAAATGTCAGAACGTCCAGGTGTCACATTGTCCATTGTCAAAAAGTTCGAAGGTTATAATGCCTTAATGTCGGATAGTCCATATGTCCGAGAGTCCAGGGGTCTCATTATATTTTGGTTTTATTTACACCTATTGCAATCGAATTGTTTTCGACTCCATCGCCTTTACTGTCAAGTCAATAAGCTGCTACCACGTAGACAATACGATAACAATATGGAAAGAGACAATGTAGAATGAGGCTCCAGTTCATCTGCATGACTGGATCAGCTGGTCAATTCTCGTTGACTCTACACGACATGTACGAAGCATCATAGATGCATCTGGATCTTACCGAGAATGGGCCTCAGGGTGTTAGATAATAGACTGGAAATAATGCAGATGAGCAATTTAGCTCTCTAATCTATTTCAGTTATATTTAGCATTTAGTTGTGTTAGTCACATTTTTATACAATGAGACATTATGGGATTCAGGCCTTCAGAACTAGGACGTTTAATCCTTTGGACTTTTTGACCATCGACTTTTTGACGCTAGGACTTTCAGACACTAGGATGTTTCATCCTTCGGACTTTTTGACCATGGACTTTTTGACGCTAGGACTTTCAGACACTAGGATGTTTCATCCTTCGGACTTTTTGACCATGGCATTTTTGACCCCAGGACTTTCAGACACTAGGACGTTTAATCCTTCGAACTTTTTGACGCTAGGACTTTTAGACACTAGGACGTTTCATCCTTCGGACTTTTTGACCATGGACAATGTGACACCTGGACTTTCCGACATTTGGACATGTATGCCCCTAAAGGAATTTAAGCATTTAAATAGCAAAATATCCCGAGAATAATTTGCAAAAAAGCCCCTTTTCAATAATAATTTATAGAGAATTTATATTAGTCAGGATAATGAACGATGTAATAATGTTGACGAGTTGGCAGGCACTGTGGTCTAAATTGGAATGTTGACGTGTCAGCACTGTAGGCGCAATAAGACTGTTGACGAGTTGGTACTGTGGCCCACGTAAGAAAGCGGACAAGATAGGAAAGTGACGATGTAGGAATGTTGGCGAATCAGAATAGTAGACTGTATGAGAATGAAGACGATTTAAGAAGGTGACAAAATGGGACTGTGAACGAACTCATCCTGAGCCGTTGTACTAACATTTATATGTGTATCCCCGCCTTTGCCCGCGGCGTCGTTTGCGCAAACCATTAGGTCTAGCGACTCTCGTCCACTAACTAAAAGGTAGACTGGTAGATATCGCTTTTTTTAAACCGACTTCAAAAAAAGGAGGAGGTGCTATGTTCCAATGTTTGTATTTTTTTTTATGTATGTTCACCGATTACTTAGTCAATTGTGGACCGATTTTCAAAATTGTTTTTTTATCGAAAGGGTATTCTTCTGAGGTGGTCCCATTGTCACCAAGTCAAGATCTGATGATGGGATCCTAGGGAAATCGAGGGCAAACCTCAAATTTTATAGGCACACCTATTTTGACGTGAGCAGGCGATTTTGGCATGAGCATTTATCATATTGAGATGAGCATTTACATCCAGAAAGTATCATTTGGTAACCTGGACCTGATGAAGAAGACCGTAGATGACCAATAGAACTAAGTAATGCTCGCTTGTCTATAAACGATCATGATTAATAGACCTAGATAAGTGACTAAGAAGAAGCTTTAAGTTAATGATTCTTTCGAACTGGTCTGATGCTGAAGCCAGAAGGTAGGCAACGGAACTCTGTTATAAAACAACGTAACTAAGTCGTGTTTGGGCTTAATGGAATCGTTGTGAGATGTACTCTGGCTACGAATCACTAAAAAGTGAGAAATAAAGAAAATTTTGAACAAAAAAGTAATACCGACTCCAAAAAAATAAAAAAATAACAAAAAATGGAACGGACTACAAAACCCTTGAAAACCCAGCAGGATGGATTGAAACCCATAGTATGTAGGTGAAGTAGACAACTATTGTTCCATTCCTGCTGGCTCGTGCTGAGGCACCGACTTCGAGCTAGTAGGTACCTAGAAAAATATTTTCAAGGGTTTTGTAGTCGGTTCCATTCTTTGTTATTTTTTTGGAGTCGGTTTTACTTTTTTGTTCAACATTTTCTTTATTTTAAAGGATAAGTTCACCTTTATATATGCACCTCACTTTTAGCAATTGTATTTATACATTTAGTTATTTCTGTACAATAATGGGTTTACATACTTTACATCATATTAAAAAATACGGCCAAGAGCGTGTCGGACATGCCCGAAATAGGGTTTCGCAGCCATTAGGAAAAAAATAAGTAATATTTCCTAAGTATTTCGTATTTTGTACGGAATATTCCAAGTTTAGGTATATTTTATACCTTAGGTTGCTATTTATTCTTAAACTACTAATAATTCTCAAGAAAACTTAACCGTTTTAGTTTTCCTTGTAAGTTTGATATATATTCGAATTCAATGGAATCAAGCAATCTGGTAAACAAATGTGGTGACTGACATTGACACTTGACTGACGACTGGCTGACTGACTGACGTTGGCTCTATTGATGTGAATGCTCTTTAAGATAATTCAATCAGCAGTAAATAATTATTTTGAATTTATTAATATTTAATTATTTAATGTTTTCCCTAAGTTTTACAATCCTAACTTAAAACATTACGGTTTTCTTATACGAATTTCCACCAACCTTATAGCCCCCTTAGTATTATAGCCACGTATTCTTTTAGTTCTGTTCTGTTCTGTTAATTCAAGAGTCATTCACAATGTTTCCATGTCCCTTTTAATTTTAAATGTTTAATAACATTTTCACGAAGTTTTAGAATTATATCTTACGTTTTTACCTAACGTTTTTTCCATACAAACTTTCACTCCTCTTTATACCCCTTTAAGGGAAGAATTTTCAAAATGGTGTAACATGTATCCACTTATATTTTTTGACGAATATTTTCCCCCAGTTTATAATGGAGTATTCTAAAATTGAAAGGGTCAGTCAAAATATTTATTAATTTAGGAGGCATTATTAAATTTAAATAAGACAGGTAAATGAGAGTAGACAGGGAAGTGATTATTACAAATGATTTTTTGGTCCAAAAATTGACTCCACAGTAAATATTATGATATTAGTAAATAGAAAAAATATATGAAATCTACATAATGTGTAGGCACTGTAGTACCTTTTTATCGTTCAATTAAAAACCAATATAAACCTTCATTAAATATTGTCACTTAACACAAATAATTAATAAATAATAAATAACAATAAATATCACGGGACAATTTACACCAATTGACCTAGTCCCAAAGTAAGCTTAGCAAAGCTTGTGTTATAGGTACTAAGCAACGGATAAATATAATTATATAGATAGATACGTACTTAAATACATAGTAAACACCCAAGACCCGAGAACAAACATTCGTATTTTTCATACAAATATCTGCCCCGACACGGGGATCGAACCCGGGACCTCAAGCTTCGTAGTCAGGTTCTCTAACCACTAGGCCATCTGGTCGTCTGCAATATCTACGAATAAATCATAATATGCATTGCTTGAGTTAATTTAAAATTTCGGTTATTTTATCTTTTCATTGTACTCGTAGTGTCTACTCTTGTGTCTGATATCCTGTTAATCGTTCAAAGGTTAACTGGAAGAGATCCTTTTAAGGGATAAGTTCACCTTTGTACATCTTACTATCCTGTGTTCTGTTATTTTCATGTGGTTTATGTACAACAAAGAGTTTTACAATACAATACAATTACAATATAAATGAATAGGTATGCATAATTCTACGACCTGAACCAATAAAATTCCCCAATTTACAGAGCCAGCCATAATTATCGGTAGGTAAGTTTGGTTCAATCAAATAATTAATTTTGTAGGTACAGCACTAAATTTCCAGAGACTAGACAGACTTCGGCGAGGAAAAAATTATCATGTCAATTTGACAAATATAACGGATTTTCGTCTTCCAATTAATTCTATAAAATAAGCATATTTATACAATTATTTAATGATAAAATGATTGTTAAAAACAGTGGTGGGTTCATTGAGATGTGACTACGGAGTAATCGTGAAAAATTGCTTTGTTTACACGATTGTTTCATTCATTAGAATTATATTTTACTTACTACCATCCTGAATTTTTTCTAATTTTTCCACCCACCGGTTTAGATTTTAGAGGGGGGGGGGCACTCGATTTTAATGAAAATTGCACTTAAATGTTGAATATTTTGCAAAAAAAATCACTGAATGGAAAAATCGTTTTATTAGCAACCCCCTAATGGTTTTGAAAGACCTATCTAACGATACCCCACACTACAAGGTTGGATGAGAAAAAAAAATCACCCCCACCTTACGTCTATGGGAGGACCGTCTTTTCTTTTCCTTTTTTGTAGTTTTTATTATACCATTTTGTCGGCATAGTTAACATATATATTCGTGCAAAATTACAGCTTTCTAGCATTGATAGTCTCTGAGCAAAGCCGCGGACGGACAAAATGACAGACATGGCGAAACTATAATGGCATGATATAGTATGTGTGCAGTGCACACACACGTTGATGCATACGTATTGATTGATAAAATTTCATATGGATTTGGTAAATCTAAAAATAATGTCAAGCAAAACATTAAGAAGATAAGCAGTGTATGTATCACAAAACTTCAGAATCTGACTTGCTTATTTTTATAAAGGATGCTCTGTTGACCTATCCGCGCGTCGATTTCGAAATGATTGAATGGATTTGATTGAATTTCAAAGGGGATAACTGTGCCTGAAGATATTATACTAACATATTTACATAGTGCAGTGGTTCTTAACCGGTGGTCCGCGGACCACTGGTAGTCCCTGGAAGAAGCCATCAACAACGAATTGACAAAACGACGCGCCAGTCAAGTAGCGGTCGCAACAGTTCATTTATTTTCAATTTTACTTTTACCGTATATTACCTTCAAACAGTTGGTGGTCCATGGCAAGACAGAATTTTTTCCAAGTGGTCCCTCCTGACTAAAAGGTTAAGAACTGCTGACATAGTGAGATACCGTGCGTTGACTTCTGACCAAATATTCATGATCTGGCTGGTTGATACACAAACACAATACGGCATGCACTAGAACGGGCGTTGAGCTCGGGCCGGGGGTATGATTCCGCGCTTTGAACGTTTTCTTTCTTTTTTAACCGCCTTAAAAAAGGAGGTTTTATGTTTTTCTGTTTGTGTTTTTCAGTGATATCTTTGCAATATGTGGACTGATTTTGATGTTTCGACAGGGTTTACTTCCGAGGTGTTGCCATTGTCACCAATTCATTTTCTGAGGCCTTAGGCCGTATAGACTAACGCGCTGACGTTCACCATCTCTTTCTATCCGTGTCTTATACCGTCTGACAGAAATAAATGGTGAAAACGATTGTGATTACCAGTGTGTTAGACAATAAGAGGCCGTATTATAACGTTTCCGGCGCTCGCATACAAAAACTGTATTTGATTGCGATCGCGAGCGTCAGAAACGTTAGGCAATAGGGCCTAAGGTCTCTGATGTATTTTCTAACGCACTCGGAATCACTATCATTTTGACCACTTCTTTCTGTCACATAGCATAAGACGAGGGTATAAAGAAATATTGAATGCGATTGCCAGCGTTCGCGCGGTAAACAATACGCCATCTGAATAGAAAATACCCTCAAATTATAAGCGCACATACATACATTTGTCGTTATCGTATTAAGATGAGATATATTTCGGGATAGTGTGCATAATTTTGTGAAAAAGAACTTATGATGAAAACCAGAGACCTTAGCGCTTATGAATAACTATGGTATTTGCTACAGTTTCGAAAAAAAAACCCAGAGAACTGAAAAGAGATGTCATAATTCAATCTCGCTCTTCTCTGAATTGGTCAAACATGACGTGACACAATCGTTCTGTTGTTTCCCGATTTCTTGGTAATATGTTAGATAGTACGGTCAGCCGCAGAAGTATATGAGCGGCTACAGTGTTCAAAATGGTCCATACAAGACTACTGCCACCATAATGTAAAAAAATATTACCATAAGAGGGTGTTTACATTATTTTAAATACAACTACTGCTCATCCACTTCTGCTGCTGACTGTATCTGCCCAGTCTATTGCCATGTGATTCTTCAAAATTATTAAATGCCTAAAACGGACAAGTGTAATTGTATCCAAACTAAAATTTTGAAATATTAAAATTTAATAATAACTGTAAAATTCATTAACTGACCGTTATTTAAGTATTCATTGTTCAATAATTGTTTATGTAAACATATTTTAATTAATCTATAAAGTCGATATAACAATAATTAAGTAAATAAAATAGAAAAGTATTTTTTTTATTCCCGCCATTTGCAGTGCAAAAAAGAACATTGTGAAACGTTTCACAATGAAATGTCAAAGTTGCGATCACACAATGCACCTCATTGGATTACCGATAGCGATATCGTTAGTAGCACATTGTACTACGCGAGTAGAAAAAATAATATTCCGTATGCGCTAGCTAAGGTACCGGCTTCGAATAGATCAGTAAAGAGCGTATACCGAAATATAGGTCATAGGAGTAATATATGTTTTCTTCCAACTATGCTTTAATTTTATCATAACCGCACTAAATACCCAGTACAAATAGTCTGTGAGCCCAGCCCCAAGTTACCTACGTAACATGACATCACGATAAGATGCATGGCACACGGTGGAAAAAGTTTTTTTAGTAAGAATCAAAAAACTATCGCACCTAAAATTAGCCGGAGGAAATCCTTTATTTCCGGTCAAAATTTTAAGGTCATTTTACGTCATGCGACATCATTACGAAACACGTGGCATCATGCAGACCTTTATCCGTAGAGAGGGGCAACATAAGTCTGTCAGTTCTGAAATAGCCGGAAGTGCCTGACAGACTGCGGCAAAGATGACCCCCAAAAACGATTTCCTACGTCATGTGACATCTTGACCAAAATTATTACAAACGTTTCGTAATATTTAGTTACTTTAATAATAAATAAGTCTGCCAAGTCTTTTTTAGCCGGAAGTCCTTTAAAAGTGTTTTTTTAACTACAAATTAATTTATATATTAAGAAGTGTTCTATCAGAAAACATTTTTAATTGTCATAAAAATTTTATGGAATAATCGAGAAAAACTAACAAAAATGCAACGTTGCCAGCTCAATAGGAATAAACGCTCTTAATCTGTCATCTCCCAGGATAACAGGATCAAAGGAATTTGGGCACAAATTTGTGCCTCTGGGAGAGGACAGGTTAATTGCTTAGCATGAGTTCTATTTTCGTCTACTATTTCTGTAATAGTTGAAAGAAAAGCAGATTATGCACCTCGCATTATAGTACATTGTGTCTTAAGGGCGGTAAATAAAGAATTACGAACGAGAGTCTATTAGAAGCCCGAAGTCGAAGACTGAGGGCTTTAATGAGTCGATGTTCATAATTCTAGTACTGCCCGTGCGACACACAATGTTTTTCATCACATTTGCGAGTAAAATTGTATATTTGTAAAAGAAAAACTAATATTTTTTCAAAAATTGCCGATACCGCTAACTGCTAAATCATTTACCGACCTTGGGCTTCATGACATGAAAATTAATTAATACGAGCAATGACTCATTTACCGACCACGGGTTTCATGACAAGCACATTAAGGTCGAGGGTTTTATTTGGGGGGTTACAACCAAGGTAGCCTGCATGTAATGACACTGTTTACGAGCAAGTGTGATGAAAAGTAATTTATCTACATGCATATCATAACTTCCCTATTATATGTTCAGAAACGACTATCAAAGAGATTTATTAAGAAACCTGGGCCCAATTGCATGATAAAGTACAAGCTAATAGTATTAGTGAATTTCAATACAAAATCGCTAATAATATTAGCTTGTACTTTGTTATGCAATCGGGCCCTGGTATCTGCGGGTGCATCTTAATGTTCACATTAAAGTACAGTGCATCTTAATGTTTACATTAAAGTATCGGTAATACTTTTTTTAACAATGCATATCTGTTCATATTGTAGAAAACTTATGACATGCATGTAGATAATAATTATTATTTTAAATAAAACTTTACTTTTTTATTATCTGTTTTATTTAAGCTTTGGTAGGTACTTCAAACTAGTTATCAGTAACACTAACTTAAAAATACAGGCCATATCTGAACATATTATAGAAAACTTATGACATGCATGTAGATAAAGTTATGTATGCGGCTATACATAATTAGGCATTAAAACACTCGTGTGATCTTATTATGAAACTCGCCTTCGGCTTGTTTCATAAAACCACACTCGTACTTTAATGCTTCTCATTATGCACCAGCCACATAAATAACTATTATATTGCGCTCGGGCTCCAAATCGGCACTCGGTGCCGTAATAAATAACTTTCTGCTTGGTGCAACAATTTACTATTGTAAATTTAAGGATTTACCGATGCTTAATGAAACAAACTTGCAGGTCCCTAGAGATTCCAGTTACCAGGTTTCATTGTGTATCGTTGTGTGTGATGACAGAGCGGCTCCCTTCTGGCGGCCGCGCTGCCGCGCATCGTGGCGGCCCCGTCGGCGGCGGCGGCCAACAACGGCGGCGCGTCGCCGGCCGGCAGCTCCGCGTCGCCGCGCCGCGACGCCGGCCCGCCCACTCCCACGCACTCTGAGAACGTGGACCCGCATGCGCCGCCGCTGCATCTCGACACGCCGCTGCCCCGGAAGAGTGAGTGCATCTCTATCAACCCAGTGCCTAATAGTGGGATGGAACCGGGCCTCCAGTCCCAGGGGACCTCCAAAATGTCCATGCCCATAAGTTCTCTTGATTAAGGCCTGGATAAGGCTAAAATATGCTATGGCATTCAGCTTTGCCGCTCCGCCCCGGGCCCTGAACGACCATAGTTCTCTACTGATTTTAGCCACGTCATCTGATTTCCGAATAGCCTGTAAACGCTTTATTTGGTTTTTCAAACTACTTCAAAAATGAATAGTATTTTATGCAACTGTATCGTAATAGGGGTCCTTAAAACAGGAGTGTGGGTTTATGAAACGAGGCGTAGCCGAGTTTCATATTAGGGTCACATGAGTGTTTTAAGGCCTAATTACGTACAGTTGCATACAATATTTTATTTATATCCATATATTAAATCCTCTATCATGTGTCCCGCGAACCATTGAGAATGACCTGCATTAACGAGAACTTGGTAGGTATGTCTGCACGTGGTCGCGGCGCCCTCCCCCCTCCCCCCCGTGCTGTAATGATATATGAAATCTCATTACGATACAGCCGTGTTCATAATAGAATCCAATGTCGTAATGCTGGTCATTACCTATGGTTTTTGAACGCATAATTGAGGATTTACTATATGGGTGTAGATAAAAAGGATTACGCTATGTTTGACTGTATGTAGTGAGTAATGATTATGGATACGACGGCACCTGAAGTGTCAATCGTTTTGTGATATTTTTAACCGACATCAAAAAAGGAGGAGGTTTCAATGTTTGTATTTTTTCTTTTTTATGTATGTTCACCGATTACTCAGTCAATTGTAGACCGATTTTGAAAATTATTTTTTTATTCGAAAGTGTACTCTTCCGAGATGGTCCCATTGTTACCAAGTCAAGATCTGATGATGGGATCCTAGGGAAATTGAGGGCAAACCTCAAATTTTATAAGTATGGCGATTTAGAATATTTCTTGAGATAACAATATTATAAATGTTCCGTTTCTTGCAGATTGTTCTTTAACAAAATCGAAAATTTTTATTATTGTTTTTCAA
Source organism: Choristoneura fumiferana (assembly GCF_025370935.1). Classification (NCBI taxonomy): domain Eukaryota; kingdom Metazoa; phylum Arthropoda; class Insecta; order Lepidoptera; family Tortricidae; genus Choristoneura; species Choristoneura fumiferana. Next base: position 33,592,052 of record NC_133472.1, read on the forward strand.
TTATGATACGGAAAATAGCAAAGTTATTCTCACTAATATTAATTATAATTGTGAAAGTTTTTAAGTCTGTACCTATGTTTGTTTGTTACGTACCTCTTCACGTCTTAACCGCTGAACCGATTTAGGTGAAATTCGGTATGCAAATAGGTAGTAAAAATCTCAGGGAAGGACATAGCATAGTTTTAATCCGGGAAAATTGTGTAGTTCCCGCGGAATAATAATAAACGAATAAGACGTGAACGGAGTCACCAGCAACAGTTAGTTGATGAATAATTGAAACTAATATTGACGTCTTCAATATTTTAATTAGAATTTAGTTTAGACCGTGTACTAAAAAAATGCAATTTATTAAATGACTTCCTAAAGTGTGCATTATAAAGAGCCTGTTTTCCTTCTGTCCATTCCTATATTGAACAGACTGTAGTTAAAAGACACGAATTATTTATACAAGAATTTTGATGAAATCGGTTTGTTCACACTTTTAATAAATTGGATAGGCATACCGTATAGAAAAATATTTTCCAAGGTTTTGTAGTCGGTTCCATTTTTTGTTATCCCCTGGAGTGGCAAGCGTCCGGGTCCCGGCACACCCTTGTTTGGCACGCGACCGGCTCCCGGCAGCCTGTCAAAAACCCTTGAGTGGTAAGCGACCGGCTCCCGGTCGTTGGCAGGTGTCGTATTTCACTAATAAATATAAACCGTGAGACCTATATCTGGCTTGCTTATTCTTGCAAAATGCGTTCATAAATAGACGAGGATGCCATTTATTAACGGCCGCGACAACACTACGGAAGAAATTTCGTTCTACCGTTTACTCAAGTTTCACTGTGTGGCCGCTGCCGTGCGCTGGTGTTTTTGAAAACCTCGTATTATAGTATTATTTGCTATTGAAAGACTATAGAAGGGTTTTGTTTCGTAAATAAATTATATATTTTGCGAAATAAATCAGTGTTTTCTACAGGTAATTGTTTTATTTTGTAATTGATAATGAATAATAAAGTTCACAGAAATTGAAGGGCATTCATTGTTATTTAATTAGATATGTCATTTTATGCTAAACTATCACTGTAAGGCTTATATATAACATTAGTGTTTTTTTTTTGGTGATATTTTTTATAAAATTCGCGAATTTAATTCGTAGGTGTCATTGCCACTCAAGGGAGATTTTTTTTTTATTTTTTTGGAGTCGATTTTCATACACATTAATATGGAATAGTATGCGTAGTATAGTTTCAAATTCAAATGTCAAATTGAAAAATGTACGGCTGTACGATGGGTACGATAAATACGAACTTTTCCGATAAAATCCAAAACCGGTTTTGTTATACATTCCAGTTTTTTCTAAACTACCACAAAATAAAGATTTGACCTTCCATTGCAATATGCATGGTACAAAACCAATTTAATTTGTTAAAAATGAGTTTCTCATTTAAATTAATCCTATGATAAAAACAAACTTACATACATTTTGTAGTAGCGTGTCTTAATTGGTGGGATTTAAGAAATAGGTGGAGAGCCTTGAGGGAGGCCTATGTCCAGCAGTGGACGTCTTTCGGCTGACATGATGATGATGATGAAAAAATAGGTAAAGAAAGTTCCGCATAGTGTAAAGCCAGGGATGCACCGATTTCGCCCAACATATCTGGTGATACCCGACGTCGTTGGCTACACGTGTTATCATTATCAATGTTATCAGTTAATGGTAACAATGTGATCGTGTTGTCGCCAGTGGAGTGCCTGGGCTCTTACTCGTCGGTGGTGGGCGGCGCGCTGCACCACCCGCAGGCGCCCGCACTTACGCCCTCGCTGGTCAACTACGTGCGCGCCGACCTCACCGCACATGTCTGCGGCTGGCCCGCCGACATCCTCGAGAAACAGGTACCCGCTACCCGCTGAGCACACACCCGCACCATATCACCATCTAAACTCGCGTCCACAATAAGGCGAACCAACTTGACAGTTCATTACACACAATTGTTGTCACAGTTACACCAGCGCTGTAATATCGATATAAAAAAACTTAATATCGATGTTAGAAAAAAACTCAATACAAATAATAATAAAAGAAATATTATATTTGAAAGATTTCAAAAAAAATTTGGAACATCGTGAAGGACGCCACCCGCCGTTTTGTTTTACTGGCATTTCATATGTCATTCGACTTAACTGCCATCGGCTTGCTTGGAACTATTTCCATTACGTTACTAATCCTTTTTGTCGTTTTCAGGCCTAAATCTATTGAAATAAAGTCCAAAAGTGACAAACATTTTCATCACAATATTTTAGACTATCGCGGTCATTTCATTACTAATTTTATGAATTAAATTCGAGTTTTGTTCCGCGTACCTTGATTTTGGAGTAGCTCGATATTTCGGCACAGTTGCATGCGCCAAGATCACGAAAAAAAAAACTAAAATGAAGGTACGCGGAACAAAAACCGAATTTAATTCATAAAATATTTTCATTCCGCGTCTACACAAGGTTATATCAACAAATTTGTATCGACATATTCCTATGCCTATTTTTTTATGCTATGTCTGGTAACACTTTCAGTTGTCAATTTAGTTCGCCTAATTTTGCACTCGAGTATATATCATCACATCATCATTCCACTGTTTAGGTATAGGGTTTTTTTTATTCGACTGGATGGCAAACGAACAAGTGAGTCTCCTGATGGTAAGAAGATCGCCACCGCCCATAAACATCTGCAACACCAGGGGTATTGCAGACGCGTTGCCAACCTAGAGGCCTAAGATGGGATACCTCAAGTGCCAGTAATTTCACCGGCTGTCATACTCTCCCCGCCGAAACACAACAGTATGCAAGCACTGCTTCACGGTAGGATTAGCGAGCACGATGGTGGTAGCAATCCGGGCGGAAGGTCCTACCACCTGGTTGTGTTAAGAACAACTTATTATCTGTTATTCCAGACGTCCAGCTACCTACATACCAAACAAACACACACAAACTTTCGCATTTATAAATTTATAATATAATATACTAGAGTTTACCCGCGGCCAACCAAGCGTGCAATAAAAGCCGTGGTTTTACCTATCGCCTCTCAAGCAGAGGGTCGTGGGTTCAAACCCCGGCTCGCACCTCTAAGTTTCTCGAAATTCATGTGCGGAATTACATTTTAAATTTACCACAAGCTTTGCGGTGAAGGAAAACATCGTGAGGAAACCTGCACAAACCTGCGAAGCAATTCAATGGTGCGTGTAAAGTTCCCAATCCGCACTGGGCCCGCGTGGGAACTACGGCCCAAGCCCTCTTGTTCTGAGAGGAGGCCTGTGCCCAGCAGTGGGACGTATATAGGCTGGGATGATGATGATGAATCAAGCGTGCAAGCCAGAATGCAAGCAAGCATGCAAACAACAGATCAAGAAAGCATACTCCCAAAGGTGCAAGCAATAATGCAAGCAAGCATGCTAGTTATAATAGTTGAAATGTTTATCACTTCACACGTGTAAATCATTAGACACAGCGGTTGAATTGAGATTCTGGCTTTTACATCCCCAGAAAATTATCGGGGTTTTCATTTAATTTTTTTTTCTCATCCAACTCTATAGTGTGGGGTATCGTTAAATAGGTATTTTAAAACCATTAGGGGTTTGCTAAGAAGATTTATCGATTCAGTGATTTGTTTGCGAAATATTCAACTTAAGTGCAAATTTTCATTAAAATCGAGTGCCCCCCCCCCCCTCTAAAATCAAACCAGTGGGTGGAAAAATTTGAGAAAAATCAGGATGGTGGTAAGTATATCGAACTTTCAAGGAAAACTATAACGGTAGTTTAAGGGGCTGTTTCACCATCCATTGAATAGTATTAACTGACGGTTAAATGTGATGCCGTCTCCGTCTATTCGAACAAAATAAATAGAGACTGCATCACACCTAACCGCCAGTTAACACTAATCAATGGATAGTGAAACAGCCCCTAAGAGTAGTAAATAGCAGCCTAAGGTATAAAATATACCTAAACTTGGAAGATTCCGTGTATAATACGAAATCCTTAGAAAAATATTACTTATTTTTTTCGTTATGGCTACGGAACCCTATTTCGGGCGTGTCCGACACGCTCTTGGCCGATTTTTTATAATTCTGGTTAGCCTTTACACAGATAGAAATTGTGAAGTATGTAAACAAGCTGCCAAATTATTCTGTCTGTCTGTGATTTGATTTGATAACTCACGTTAAATAATTAATACTTTAAATTATTCAAGTACTATATAGACAAAAAATGTTTTTCATTATTTTATTTAATTAAACAGGGCATCACAGAAATCTGTCACAAAAAATTCCAGGAACTTATCAGATCACAAAGTAGTGACAGGTACTCGATGTATATAATTGTTGTTTTGTCAGGCTAACAAGTATACGGAAGAAGCCTACCAACTGGGATGTCTACAGTGCACACGCGTGTCCGCCGAGCTTAAGTGCTCGCGCTCGCTCGTACGCCACACCGAAATACAAGCCACGCTCCAGGAACAGAAGTAAGGATCTTTTTGCTCAGAGCTGCCACTCGGCGGAAGAACTGCCCCCGTGAACTAGTGGCCGCCACAAGTTGGGAGCGAGATTTTTTAGAGATAGAGACGCAAACGCTACGACTAGACTAGGGCTCCGCTGAGGCAGCCACTAGCCGCTGTATCTGTTATCCTTGCCGTGATCGAGGAACATAACTGCAATTGTCCAGAGGCCGTATTGCCTAAGATTTCTGACGCTCGCGATCGCTGTCAAATGACAGTTTTTGTATGCGACATCTGTCATTAGGCAACGTTATGCAATACGGCCTCAGGCCTACGAGTGGTACAATGTGCGTGGTTTGTGTCCGCAGGATAATGTACTTGCGGCAGCAGATCTCGCGACTGGAGGAGCTCAAGTCGCAGAACTCGTTCATGTCGGAAGACTAGGGGTTGCAGCGGGGCGCCGCCGCCGCCCCCGCGTCCCTTCCGGGCCCCGCCGCGCCCCCGCGTCCCGTCCGGGCCCCGCCGCGCCCCCTGCACGCTCCGCGTCCTCGTGACGCGACGAGAGGACCTCTTCATTTACTAATCAATGCTTAACATTGTTCATTCCGTTCTCTTTCTGTGTAATTTAGATCGAATGATTATTGTTAAATGTGTTGTGTGATTTGGTGTTAAATTCTAAGAAATTGTTCTCTTGAAATTCACCACGATTGGTCATATTCAATTTCATGTAAAGATACTTCAATCAAGACTGTTCTAGTGGAACTTATGTCATGTTTAATTATCCAATGAATGCTAGGTTAGTACCTATAGGTGCACGGTGAAGTGAGCGGCGCCGGCTCGCGTCTGCGCCGCGTTCGCTGTTCAGACTGACTCTTCATTTCACAGGTTATTTTATTTATTATATTATAACTATTCGATTTTATTCATGTCGCAATTTGTAATAAAACGTGGCATTTTTGTATTTACATTCTGAATTAAATAGGCAATTATTTGCATGATTATACATTTTCTGTTATGATAAATAATCTTCGATGGTCAGTTTTAAGGATACAATGATTTTATAAAGTGTTTATTGTAAAATAATAAATTATTGGGATAATTGTTTCATAGACAATTTATTATTTTTCTATTTGCTGGTAGGAAGGGTAGGAAGGATGCCAGGTGCAAGGTACAGTAACATTAAATAAATGCTTTGACTCTATGGAATCTTTTGTGAGTAAAGCCGTAAGGACATTTTAATGTCTAGTCTGGCAAGGAGTTCTATTGCTCTTATGATGACCCTTGTTTTGAGAAGGTTTCACAGTGGCTCAACTTGAATATATTAACTCTTTATCAGGCTCCATCAATTTAGAAACGAAGTGCGCACTGAGGGTTTCGTATTCGGATTCTTTGTCATATTTTAAAGAAATAAACACCTTATTAAATTTACGCTTGGCAAAATAAAAAATAAAATAGTAAGTTATTCTCATTCGCAACGGAAATTAATTTGAAAATATTTTTCTTTACTCAGGTTGTGATGCATTGCCTGCCAAATTTTATAATATTGTCATCGGAAGTACCCTCTTAGATTTTGACTATACTGCTTTTGTATGAAAAGCAATCACTTTCAAAATGTATGCTCAAACAGACTGAAAACGATGTGGTTTATGAGTTCCGTTTTTCCTTTTGAGGTAAAGAACCCTAATCATATTTCATTTATTTTACCACGAAAAAGAACTTATGCCTGATAAAGCGTTAATTTTTTTTCTTTCAATTCTACAAGAATAATAAACAGTTGGTACGTTCTTCTTACCCCACCCTCCCTTGGATTGACCAGTCCCCGCGAAAGTGATTCGCCGCCGGTTGTGCTCTTATGTTACAGGAAACACACTTGTTGTCTTTTGTTACTTGAAATATGCCAGATTTAATCTCTGGTTTTGCTGTATCGGCGAGAGGCACTATCGCGAGAATAGAAAGGCAGTAGTGATCAGTTTTGTAAAATTTAAATACGTTGATTGTGTAGCGCCAGTCGAGAGAGGGTATGCATTGTAAGTGTATTATCGGGCCCTCCGTGCGAACATAATATGTAAGAACATCTAAAATAAGCTATTATTTACACTTCAGATATTAAAATAATTTAAACCAAAGTTAAATCAGCGCGAGCCCGAGTATTACAGAAACTTTTATAAGAAGCGGTGGCAATTTGATTAATCTATATAAATTCAAGGATTTATTTTACTTGCTTATCAGAAACGCTCTCAGACGAGTTAAAACACCACGTTAACTTTTACCAGCGCAGCGCATACATATACGAAAGACTCCTTAAAATTTCGTACTAAGATGATGCAGTTTTTTTGTTTCTGAGTGTACCTACATATTTCGTCGCCGCGGGAAGTCAGTATGGCCATTATGGTCTGCAAAATAAATAGACGCATCTCTCGCTCTGTAGATACATATTAGTCATAGAATGTTGGTAGGTATAATTGTTTCCTGAGCAATAATGTTTGATGTGGGAAGTTGTGGAAATAATTGAACATTGACTTAGGCTGTAGTTATTTAAAGTAGTTAAGGTTGTGCGGAGGGTTCGCAGGACTCCCCAGGGCCGGGCCCGGGCGCGGCGGCTACACTACCGGTACCTTGCGCCTACGTGACGTGTACTGCGTTAGTTATTTCGCAAATATAAACGTTGACGCATTTTCATAAGTTATTGAGAGTTCTGCAAAACATTTGTCGCTCATTTCATACATGAATAATTATATGACTGGGACATTACCCTCGTAGCTACATCACTGTTCATTTTTGACCAATCAAATGTATAAACTATGTAAAGAAGCAGGTATTTTGTAATAATTATAATGATAGTAACCAGAAATTCATGTAGTTTTTAGTTGATTTTTATTAAAAAATCATATAAGCTTATTTGCTAATCACAATACTTTGCAAGCTTTGTGCAGAATGCACAACAGACGAGGGACAATTTGATTTAGTACAGTCGCCATCAGATATTTCGGAGCGGCCAAGGTGGTCAAAAATATCGGTACATGCACTTTATTATTAAGGTACTAGAGTTCACGTATCGATATTTTAGATCACCTTGGCCGCTCCGGAATATCTGATGGCTACTGGACGTATGTCGAGGTAAACAACATTCAAATATCAATTTATAGCAAATGGTTAGTTAGAGGTAAATTCTGGTCTAGGTTTTTATTTTTCTAATAATTAGGGCTAATCTTGTAATTTAATTTAACTGCTAAATTTTGCCACCAATCTATGTATCTACATCAAATTAGCAGAAATAAGTACTGTGATATTCATTCACTTTCACACGTAAAATAAATAGTGAATTGTAGTTATGTTCTATAAAGTCTGTGTGGAGTTTTGTCTAATTTTAGTTAGTCCATGCTGTCAACATCACAGGAGTTAACCTGCTCAGAGGTCAAGCTTATTTAAGTTGGGATATAATATAGTTGAAACAATCAAGCTTCTCACTTGAAAATTAATTATTATAAGAAAAAACATTTGTTAAGAATTACATTATCGTACTGCTGTACTATTAGCTTAAAATCCTGTTTGTTGTGACACGTAGTAAAAAAGAAAGCAATAGCGTCATATTTCAGCTTTGTCTAGAAACACTGTCACGGCATCCCATAGCAATTATATCTAACACTGATTAGAACGCATTTGCGTGTCGAATGCTATGTCGTTAAAACACTTCGTTAACTAAATATGATGTTTGTGATACTACGGCACGCGCGGCCACAACGTAGTGGTATGTTTGCAGTAATACGGCGATTTGTATCTTCAAACACGTGTTTTTTTTGTTTTAGCGTTAACAAAATTATCGTACTCTGCGTAGGGCTTATCTCCTGTGATTAATGTCGCTAAATTAGTGTTAGGGCCAATGAAGCAGGTCCCTCGTGCAGCCCCCGCGCCCTTCACGCCTCTTTTTGTGAATGCTATAAATATTGTGTGTCAATGAAAGGGACCTGTCACACAGCCCGCCGTAATTGTTAGTGTAGTTTTAATTTAAATTAATCAAAGCGCGACTCGTATCGCCTCCACACAAGGCTCTTCTATTAATATTTTTCTTTCAATGTCTCGCATAACATTATAACTTCTGTTTTCTGACTTTGTTTCGAAATAAGAAGTTTTAACCAGTTTAAATAAATCAGTTTCAAAATTATAATTAGTATATATTATTCATATTATTGTGCATTACCCCACTAAAAATACCAAATGTTCTCGTGTACTTCTGTAATAACAAAATAACAAATAAGGAGTAGAAAACGCATCACATAAATATATAATAGGTACAAATGAGATCTACAATCTACAGTAAATCCACAAAAGAAATTCATGAGTTAAATAATTAGAATTAAATAACTATAGACATTTTGGCTCGGGTAAGATAGCACTGTAGAGGTTGGGTTGGAAGTCATATTTATATTGCAGAATACAAAGAACTTGAACGGGATCTGTTTTCGCTAATCTACACTACAGTTATTCTATCACTTCTCGAGTCGTATATCAGGTTGGAACCATTTCAATGTAAATATAATTTTGACATAGCATACATACAGCCAAAGAAGCTATCTTGAAATTGATGACGAAAAGGTCCGTCCACCTTGGTACGCGATTCCGGTTTTGACTATAATGTACCATCGTGAACCGGGACTGTTGAGTCACTCGCCACTGTTTTTAATTTGGCCGCGTAAATTTTAGAAACGCTTGAAACTTTTTTTATCGATAGAAATAACCTTTCAAATTAACAGAAAAAAATATCAGATTCTTAAGTAGCATCAATTAATTAAAAAAATGAAAGAGTTTTCTTTACCGACAAATTACGATAGTCCGGTCGGTTACGGGTTGTTCCATAGCCCATAACAAAAAACTTTAGTAAAGAATTTGATTTGACTCGTTCGTTTTGACAGGTGACACGCTTTACCGGCCCGAATAATACCGACATGGAAATACCGACCCTGTTTTTCATGTCACATAGAAGCTCATGTCAGTTTCTATGGGCGTGTACATGAAAAACAGGGTCGGTATTTCCCTGTTGGTATTATCCGGACCGGTAGAGTGTCAACTGTCAAACGCAATTTTAAAACACATTTTTATTTTTTTTGTTCTGGGCTATGGAACAACCCGTAACCAACCGGACTATCGTAATTTGGTGGGAAAGAAAACTTCCATTTATGCGAAATTTTCATCCATTCCCCATTGGCTCAACAATTCCGGTTCGCGACTGTACCACAAAACCGAAAGGTACATAAATCAATCTACATACAACAACTCGGACCGGTTGGGACCAGTGCGAGCGCGAGTGCCATCCGCTTGAGACACGCGTCTGTGAACTTTTTTGTGCAATAATGGAGAATGCGAATTTATTACACTTTTAAAAATAATAATCGTGCATTTCGCCAATGTCGAAATTATAGTAAGATTATTTTCTGTGACAAATTTGAAATGTAACACTTGGGACTGTACAAAGACAGGGTAACAGCACACGACAGCAAACTTTGCTACATGAAGAACTGATTGCATACAAGAAGAATGAATTAGTGAACATCAAAATTCCGCTGTCATTACATGACATGTTCTTGTGTGCGTGACCTCAACTCTGGTGGCACTACCTATATCTAAAAGTATAATTAAAATCCAAATAGAGATAGCTAATGAGATTTACAAAATTAATAAGTATGAAAATATTTAACAAAGCCATAAATGCGTCATCGTCCTTATCAAAAAATAACATCGTTAGAAGCCTTAGTGCACTTTTATCTACCGAGCGGTTGTAGGTATATTTCATAAATATTGCTGAGACAAAGTACCTGTTCCTTTAGGGTACCTACTGCGATTTAGTGATTAGGAAAAAGGAAAATCACAACAAATTGCTGTCGATTTTATAAATAGTTCATAGACAGAGTTTATCTTGTATGCGTACCTTACTTTAGCAAAGGGGAAATCACCAACTTCCATAAATACTTTGTGCTGGCCTGGCTCTGTTTGAGTAATTTTTAATACGTTCTTTAGCAAATAAATCAAAGCCAGTGGCCGTCACCGTCACAGTGCGAGTAAATCCTTAGATCGTCTCTGTCTATCGGTCAGCGCGAAGGAAGATTCGCTTTTGTAACCTTACTGTACTTGTAGTTTCAAGTTCAACATAATTTTGTAGTTTGATGCAAGAAGGCAAATGTTGCATTGTCCAAATTAAGTAGTTTTTCATACCTTTAATAAAACTTATTCGCCGAAGCATATCATTTTGGCAATGGTCCTGTTAGTATCAAACTAGGTACCGATTACTGCATAACTTTATATATAACAAAGTGCAATGCAATGGTAACGCGGTGTTTGTTTATAAAAGTTCACGTGATGAACGCAATGACTGCCGACCTCGAAACACATCAAACGTAGACTGCAAATGTGCGTGTTGAGGATCTCGTATTTGCTATCTAACCGAAAGGTCTTAGGTACTAATCAATTATTATGCGGAAAAGTGCAAGATATAGGTAAAAAAACTTTAAAAAGATGACCTGTTGTATGTACAGTCAGCATCAAATATATCGTAGCGGCCAAAATGGTCAAATAGTTCGGCACGCGATACAAAATATATGGCGTGCCGAAGTGTTTGAACACTTTTGGCTGCTACGATATATTTGATGCTGACTGCAGTAGTGCACAGAATTGATATGGGATTTAAGTCATTTTCTGAATATCCAACGTCGACTATCTATACGGACACGTTAGCTGTTGTATGTACAACAGGTCATCTTTTTAAGTTTTTTACCTACAATTAGTCTGTGATCTGAGTGAGCAGCGCGGTGCCGCGGATGATCCAGTAGTCGGGCGGGGCGCTGGCGTTGAGCAGCACGGGCAGGACGAAGTTAGTGCTGTGTCCCGTTGTGGAGAGCGTGCCCGCGCGCTCGGACGTCTTGTACAGCGGGGCTTCGTAGCGCGGGTCGGGCTTCGGCAGCTCCTGCACTGGCTTGAACCATATCACCGGCAATGGCGGGTTCAACTGAGCTGTAAGTATTTTAACATTTTGTGATTTGAAGTCGCTATTTAACCTACTAATGTTATCAATGCAGAAATGTGGTAGGTATGTAGTTAACTGGACCTCTGGAATAGCAACTACAAAGGATCCCTTTTAATAAAAAAAATTGCTGACTTTACTTTTTGTGACTGTACTTGCATTACCAAACTACATTTTCGTACCAAATTTCAAGTCGATGCCATTAACGACATTAACCGTTGAGGAGTTCCGTCCTGCAGAGACGATCCTCACCGGACCACCTGGATGTCACTACCAGATTATTGCATTGTCACCAGATTTAACGACGCCAATGTAGTTCTTGAGAAAACCCATGGGAATTTAGTAAAATCTCCAAATGTCCATTCAACTGGCGGATTTAATGACGGTTCACGAGAGCGAAGCCGCCATTATTAAATGCCACTTGAGACTCGTATTTTTCAAAACCATCAATCAGATACCGGGCAGCGCGTCGACGAGGCAGTTGGAGCGCAGGTCCCAGCGGCCCGCGTCGATGAACAGCCCGTGGATGTTGACGCCGTCCTCGGGTGCTTGCAAGTCGCCGTACACGTCCACGTCCTCCTCCTGGTCACAACTGACGTTTACGGACCACTCCCAATGTAGCAAACTTGTACATATTCAGCGCCAAGTGCCGATGCCGCCAAGAACCCAGCAGTTGGGGTCTCTGTCGTAGGGGGTGACACTACCGGCCCGGATAATACCAACCGATTTTCGTGTACACGCCCATAGAAACTGACATGAGCCTCTATGGGCGTGTACACGAAAAACAGGGTCCGTATTTCCATGTCGGTCTTATCCGGGCCGGTAAAGAAGGAAAGCTATCCCTGTCGTAGGCAGTTTTCGTTACAAAGCGAAAAAACGCTGCTGCCGGTTACGATTGTAGTGCGTAGTAATGCATGGCAGCTGTGTATTACAATACCTATGTATGGCTAAAACTGAAAGCTTTAAGATAACCTTTAAGTTTTATCCTCATGCGTGGGGCTCATATCAAATGTGGGTCAAATTTTGATTAGAATTTGAAACAATGTCAATTAGTGAAGTTTGATATTAGCTTTGACGTATGTCTTTGGGCCTTATGACGTTAAGCGAAAAAAAAGCTTTAAGATAACCTTACATTAAATTAAAGTACAACATAGGTACGTCCACAGCATAAATATCTATACAGCCATGGTATATAGATATTTAGCCATAAAAGTGAAGAGATATTTTTGACGTCTTGGTAAAGTACATATTATATATATGCCCTTGACTGTCCCTACCCTACTTACGGTTGGAAAGTTATAATAATAGCTTTTGATGATGTAAGTAGAGGTAAAATCAAGTATTTAACCCACAGCTAGCAACTGCGCTAAATGTCAACGCACCCTGCCTTTCTTCTTGTTCTGTTTGTAAACTTCCTCCTGTGACAGGTAACTGTTGTAGGGTTCGAAATCAAAGAGCAGCCGATCGATGGGCACGCGGTAGCGCCGCGCGAAAGACTGCAGCGACCCCGTCAGCATTCCCTGTAGCAAAGTACAAAATAGTGAAACGTCTTGCCTTGCTTTGAGCGCCACTGATGCGGACTAGAGTTGTTCCCCACCTATGCCCACCTGTACCTGTACCTGTAGGGTACACCACTATGGTACCCATTCCCTTGACTTGTCTAAATTTATCTTGCCTAATTTCAGTTTGTCTAACAACTTTTACTATAAGAATTGTTTGCCTAAAGTCAATTTGTATAATTTCATTATTCATACTTAATTACTATTTTGTAGAATATTATTTTATTTTAAACTCACTTTGTCGATTCTTATTTTCACTAATCATTACTTAGACGAATAACGTTTTTACTAAGATTAGAACTGCGACCACAACAGCGTGCGAGCTGAGCGAGCGTGCTGTGGCACCGGCCGGCGAAGCGCCAGGACCCAAATTATGTTAGACAAAAATAATTATGTCAGTCAAACAGTATACGAAATAAGTTTACACAAAATAAAAAATTAAGTCTTTTAAAATTAAACGAAAAAAATGCATGTAAAGTAAATACAAAATTACACACTAAAATGAAAATTAAGTAAAATGAGCCATTATGTTAAGTAATATTAGTTTATCTTAAAATTAGGCAAACCAAAAATAGTCAAAAAGTTGTTAGGCGAAACAAGGTACAACCACACCACTATAGCGCCAAATTTGACCTTTAAGTACCTAGCCCAGATACATACGCGTACATTGCTATTGCATCATGCATCATTATTATTATTATTTTTATGCTTCAGACAACTGTAGGTGTGTAGTTAGGTGCCTTGGTCATTATGGTAATGTGACCGCGCTTTAACGGACTTTTACACGGTAACCTTACCTGCACTGGCGTGCCTAGGGTATCAGACTATGGCAAGCCGAGAGATATGTTTTAGTATTTTTTATCATTTAATGTACCTAGATCCATCTTGTTGCCGTAAACTTCAATCTTCAGTTTGGACGAGCTTACCAAAGCGCACTGAAGGCATGCTATTACTAGATAGAATTTTACAGACATACACTTTGAGTCCACACAAGGGACAATTTTGTCCGTTTCCAAACTCATTCTCTCCCACAGGCACCGCACTTTACACCGCACTAAAACCAGAATACCTAGTACTTATTTATTTTTTGAAATTATTGCATCAAATCGCTAAACGCTACGCTACGGCCCACGGTTCGAAATAAACAATCATGAAGTTAGTTAGAAGTTATTCATCTCGCCCGCGCACTCGCGTTCCAAACCAAACGCAACAAACTTCACACCGTAAGTCAGATTCAAAATTCCAAAGAAAGTGCTACATATGCAGCTATACATAGATATTTGCAAAACTATCGTTTTCCTAAGTATGAAGAGAGCGTTTGGAAGCCCCGTAAAAGCCCACGAGAGCGAGCGAGATGACATGCTATTTACAACGTACGCCACTATCGCCACATCGTAAGACTCACCGCGCCGCCGCCGGCCGCAATCAGCGCCACTGGCCGTGCCGCGGATTACTTAATGCAATTCTTAGTATTTTACGTAAAATAGGCGCGCTAAATTATTAAAGTGATTTTAAATGTTATTATAAAGTGATTTTATTAGAACTTTTTTTACTCGTTTGAACGTTATTCGGTTTATAAGGCAAGCCCGGCTTTTGGGCTTCTGTCTAAGGATCGTCACTGCTTACCTGTGGAAAGAATAACCCTGACACCCAGTTGCTGCGTTGCGTGCCCTCCAACAACCATTTCTGTTGACAAATAGAACTTATGATGAGTCTTTTCGGACGACACACACACACACACACACACGCACACGCGCACGCACGCACGCACGCACGCACGCGCACGCGCACACACACACACACACACACATTATAAATGGCAATCGAAGGGAGATACAACCAACTATGGATGGCACTTCTTTCACCCATTCCATTCGTACAGTCATTAGACTAGCGGGCGAGTTGCTACAGCCTGGACTTGGCAATGTCAAACACGAGTAGGTACGAGTTTTACGATAGAAAGAAAAACATTACGTAAAAATTTTTGTTAGCAAGTAAAACTTCTGTAAGTCCTTGTATAATAACTTATTCTGCACTTTTGCTCTATTAAGTATATCGCTGAAAGTTTTTGAATACTGGCCTCCATGAAATCAATTCGTAGCGTGAGGTCGTGGATCCAGCTGCCAAGCGACTTGAGCGAGTTGTAACCTTTCTTGTGCCACATTGCCGGCACGCGGTTGTTGAGGAAGGCTTTGAAAACCTCCTCGAAGTCTTCGGACATTACCACGATGCCCTGAAACATAAGACCAACAGCAATTGCATTCATTGAACTAAAATAATTTCTTTGCTCACCCGCGCGCGACCTTATGATAACTAAGTTTATGCAAGATATGCGTGTTCATGCAGTTCCTCCACCTCCACACTGTAAGAACACACACTAATCAGACAAACCCATCTATCTCCACCACCACACTACACTGACGCGTTTCGAACTCAACCAGAGCTCATCTTCAGAGCAACACAACCGTCCACCACAAACCACAACAAACGTTTTAATTTTTTACTGTAACTCCCTAAGCACCCACTTATATTTTTCGCAAAGTAACGCCTGATTCAATCAATTAATGCATTCATCTGTGTACTGATCTTGAGTAGATAAAGATACACGAAACGTAGACAGACTGGGTTGAAAATAAATCAGTGACATCGTTCTTTCTTATTTTGACCATGTTTAAAAATATTTAACACTTCTCGAAGTCTAAATATTGCTAGTTCTATTTTAATTCAAGGAAATGTTTAGCAGTTTGCGTTAAAATTACTATAACTGATATTAACCCTTTCACCGCCACGGTCGGCAAAATGCGACAGCTGAAAATCGTGCCAAAGGCGCTATGTTGGCATTACGTGACGCCTATGAAGCGATTATCCGATTTTTTTGACGATTTTTCGATTTTTTTGTCGTCTGTGGCCGACCGTGGCGTTCAAAAGGTTAAGGGGCTGTTTCACCACCCATTGATTAGTTTTATTTGACGGATAAACGTGACGCCGTCTCCGTCTATTCGAATAAAACAAACAGAGACGGCATCACATTCTTATCCGTCAAATAAATTTAATCAATGCATGGTGAAACAGGGGTAAATGTCCAACCTTTATAGCTTTCTGAAGTTCGTTGAGTGAAGAATGTATAACGCTGAGTAACGTATTAAAGCGGTGAGTTTCGTGCAATAACACGGTAGTGAGGGAATTCAGTTGTCCCATACTGTCCAGCTCCATGAGGTCAGGGTTGATTTGCGAGGCATCGATATTCCTGATGATGGTCGATCGCGTTTGGTCGCAGATGCGCCACACGATCTGATCGGGAGTGTCGCCGCCGCCGCCTCCACCCGAACGCGGTTGCACGTCTACTATTGTTTGTATGACCGTGTTCGTTTCCTTGTTCTGTAAAAGCAGCCATAATTTAAGATTAGAATGAGAGTAACCGGGGTGGGACCGGGTGTATGTGACCAAAAATCTTTTATAATATAAGTTTGGCTACTTTATTTACGGTAGGTACTTTTCATATGAAGTGCCCCGTTATTTTTTCTCGTTAGTGTATTTGAAATTAGATATACCATAATTCGTTACCTCAAACGCAATATTGGCGTTATCGTGCATGCCAAACACTTCGGGGCTCTCAATGACTGGCAAGGTGTCGATGTAGTTGCGAACTATTTCCAGTTTATCGACTCTCGGACAGAAGTAGATACCAGACTTGGAGTATGTATAGTCATCCTCAAGGGTCGGCGGAGAGAAGAATCTTTTTAGGATCGTGGTCAGACATCTCTGGTCCCACATGTCAGTTACGCGCCCACCGTATGTGATCGAACCTATGGAAACACGAACAATAGTAAAAAAGTTTATCAACGCGGCTGTACTGTAGCTTTAAAAAAAATGGCAATTAAAAACAAGTAGCGTTTCACCGATGAAATAAATATATATACTAAACGGTGGTGCCATTCCCATATATATATGGGAATGGCACCACCGATTAGTCGGTCGAATGCTTATGGATTTACAGTGCAAAGAGACGTGTGAAATAGTGTTGATCTCTGATCTATCAGTCATCATCATCATCATCATCAACATTTTTAGTGTTTCTGTATTGCAAGAAACTTTGTAAATGTGAGGCGTACTAGTAATATACTCCAGTGCATCCCACGGTATGTGTGGTTCTGCGCAGAACATCTGCAAATTCATCATGGCGCACTCGCGGTCGCTGTTGTTGAACTCGTACGTGATGTTCCAGCCGAGCGGACCGAACTTTTTGCGCTCCTGGATGATCGCGTGAAACATGCAAATGCCGAACAGCATGGTTCGCCAGTCTTGTCCAAGATCTGTAAACGACACCATCGGTCAGTCCATTTTGGTTCTTTACCAACTCGTAAAGACAGCACGGGTCACGATTCAACGTGTGCTTTAATTGAACTTTTTTTAATCCACTTAATCTGGACGTTTTATACGGGAGACGATTCAGTCGCGGAGAAAATCTGTATAATCGCATTCATCATCTCTTTCTATCACCACCGAACATCGTTTGACAGATAGATATGGTGAAAGCGATGTAACTCAGATTGTGTTAGACAATATAGTTTCAGTATTTTGTCTGCAAAAAGTAGGCTATAAAATAGTTCTAACAGGTTATAGGGCCCCATTATAGGTAGACAATAGGCGGTGTTTCAAAAAACACACTTTTGAGTTATTTATACCGTCGTGTGGCTTAAGTCATAGGTAAATACAGCATCAAATGATATAAATAACAGAAGTGTTTTTTTGGAGATACCACCTTTTGCCAAGAGGGAAGAATATCTCTATCAAACTTCAACTGTCAAAACTAACGATGATTTTCAAAAAAGTCCTCCTCCATCTCAATGAGGGCTCGCTTCACATTCGCCTTCAGCCCCTTGGGGGGCTCGTTGGTGACCTTCACAGAGTTCTGCAGCACCGACACAGGAAACTTCGGTGTCGGCATCGAGCTCAAGTAAAGTCGGAAGTCGTTGTGAGGTGTCCCGTGTTCACTTGCTAAGTGAGCCACGATTAGCTCCAAGCTCAACATCCAAGATGCGGCTAAGTGACAGTTCTGGAATTGAAAGTTTTGTAAATTTTACAAAACGAGTATTTGTGATATTTTAAGATCTATTTTATTGTGATTTACGACCATTAGGTTGGAATACTTATAATATTTACTAATAATTTAGTGTTAAAGTCAGGTAAAGGCAGGTTTAGTTAGTATCAAAATTTATGGACTAGGTATGAAGCTTAAAAAAAAACGCTGTAGGGTAATGGTTTGAGCTACGGCCTCTCAAACATGGGATCGTGGGTTCAAATCCGGGCTGAGTTTTTCGAAATACTGACGAGAACATTGCGAGAAAACCTGTGAAGCGATTCAAAGATGTGTGTGAAGTTCCCAATTCGCACTGGGCCAGCGTGGGAACTAGGTACGGTCCAAGCCCACTTATACGAGAGGTCTGTGCCCTGCAGTGGGTCATAGGTATATTAACCGACATGAAAAAGCTTAAACCAGATTTAACCCAAGTTTGAACAAGTGACCATTAATCTTTTAGTAGGTATTAAGCTGCTTGTTCACTTGTAGTGGATAATCCGGAGCGGAGTTGCGGACTGTGTCTATCTATAGGCGTGAAGCTAGATAGCGGAGCGGAGCGAGAAAGTCCACTGAATAGGAGCGGAAATTTTATGCAATTCTATTGGTGGATTTTTATCTCGCTCACCGCTCCGCTGCCTCGCTCCGTTGCAATGAACAGGCAGCCTTATGTAGGTATGACAATTGACTGACTTGCAAGAAAACCCAATCCCCCTTGGGTTTAGCATTGTTGATCAACTTCTCAGCAACTGGCCCCTGGCCTTGGCCCAGCGAAATAGAATGTACCCGGTCGCGGACGCCCATTTCTGTAGCAAATTTCTGGAAAGCTCCAAACGGATCCGATCCAGTGCTCAGAACAAACACGAGCGGTATCGTGCACGACGTATCTGCATATCTGCATAAAATGAGAGGACGGCAATTTACTTCAGGATTAAGCTTTCCACCTTTGCTCTTGGTATCGGCAAAGCGTTTGCATTGCAAAACCCTTTGATATTATTTTGTGGGTATCTATGTACCTCGCGAACAGGGTTTGATGTGCCACTTGCCACTGCTCGTAATTTGGCCTTGTAATGCTATTCATCGTAGTGCTATTCCAATTTATTAATGACAACATTTACTTCGAGTATGTAAGTAGGTATAACTCTGCTAAATAATTATGAATACCTAGTGGTAAGTAGCTCAACAATCCCGGCAGGGGCGGAGATCCAGGATTTTTTTCTGGGAGGGGCACAAGGGGCGAACGGACAGACGTCTCGGTCTCTGAGCTTAGCCACGGACGGACAGACAGACGGACAGACATGGCGAAACTAAAAGGGATCCTAGTTAACTACGGAACCCTATAAAGTGGCATAATTTTATTTTTAGAATTTGGCGGATAGGCAAGGTGATGAAATGAAAACATCCACTTGCAGGATATTTAATAAATAAATAAATATCATGGGACTTTTGACACCAATTGATCTAGTGCCAAACTAAGCAAAGCTTGTACTATGGACACTAGACAACGGATAAACATACTTATATAGATAAATACATACTTAAATACATATTAAACATCCAAGACCCGAGAACAAACATTCGTATTATTCATACAAATATCTGCCCCGGCCGGGATTCGAACTCGGGACCTTAAGCTTCGTAGTCAGGTTCTCTAACCACTTGGCCATCCGGTCGTCAAATTTAATCTAATCTAGGTTTATTCAGGTTAGAGCAGGCGTCAAGGGAAGTTGCTGTGAATAGTTGTGAACTCAGAAAAGCTTGCAAATTATGATTCTGAATGTTGCCAGGAGATCCGGTGGTCCATTTTTTTTATACCCCATTTCTTAAAACATCATGTAAACGGACTGAAAAAATTGCTTTTGGAACATTTTAATAACTAATTTCGTGATAATATTATTTTTTTACGAGCTTTTTTGTTGATTGTACTTTTATCGTCATCTACTACATTTCCGTGCCAAATTTCAAGTCGATGCCATTAACCGTTGAAGAGTTCCTTCCTTCAGAGGCGATCCTAGTTGGACCACTAGGATGTCACTATCCAATTAATTGTATTGACATCAGATTTACATAAGTATGCCAAATTTCAAGTCAATCCGACTACTGGAAGTGAGTCAAATGCAACTTTGACTCACTTCCAGTACTTAGTAAGATTTTTGACGCGCACATTTGTAGGTACACACCTACAGACATGTACACATACATAAATTGCAAGTTAAATGAAAGCTTGTAAAAATGGGACATTGTCAGGAAAATAATTATTAAAATGGTTTAAAAGCATTTTTTCAGTCCATTTACACGATGTCTTAGGGGTTCATTCAGGTTTTTCAGGTTTTCAGGTCAATTCAAATTTGATAATCAGAAGTGCTGATTAGATTATTGGGTTCTTATTTATTTCATGAAATTAAGTTACTCTCTGAAAATACTTTATCAATAACCTACACTACCTAATTAGTAGAATTTAGTAGAAATGAGAAACATTGTGGAAGGTTTTAGTACTTATATTAGGTATAATTATATTCTCTATAGGTACGGACTTGGAAGGGGTAGACCTAGGCGGACGTTTCGAGACCAAATCAGAGACGTCTTGCAAAAAGGCCAGGTCAAGAGTACCCTAAACCGAAGAGCATGTATGAAGGGAATAATGAAAGTGGACGAAGCGAAACAAGTATGTAAGGATCGTAGCAAGTGGAAAGAAGTGGTCTCTGCCTACCCCTACGGGAAAGAGGCGTGATTATATGTATGTATGTAAAAAGAAGTTAGTTCTTTTTCATACTTACCATGTTTAATAAAGGGATAATTATAGTAGTTTTTGGTACATTTTAGTACTATCTTTGGTAGATTCTCCGATGAAAAATGGTCACGTTTCAATGTACTCTGTGGGTCACGTTGTCCGTCTTGGCACAGAATATAAAATAGTACTAACGTGTCTTGGTCCAAAGTTGTCAATGTCAATTTGACAGTGACTTGACACATAAATGCATCCTGTCAGACGTCATCATACGTCGATGATTTAATAAGTAGGTACCTATTATAAGTAGAAAACCCACCCAATGTATCTTGTTTGTTGACGCACGTATTTCCTATCGATTTTCTGTGTAATAGTGCCCCAGTTTCTCGAGTTATATATTAGAACTGATCAATAACACGAAAGTTTCCAAAGGCGCGTGTCGGTGCATCACTGTTAAAGTAAGTTGCAATGTTATTAGCATCAGGAAATAAAAAAATAGTAAAAAGACGCAAGTAAGTAAAAGTTCGCCGTATTGAGTCATAATCATAAGGATTTCTAATAACAAGGTGGGTTTTGTCATAATAAACGTAAATGATTACGCGGATCTTTTGTTATTCAGGCCTCCTGAACCAAGACATTGCAGAAGAAATAGAAACCAATCTCCAGACATGGATTCAGTGATTGAACAAAAAGTGACCTTCAATAACGGCGTTCAAATGCCGCTGATTGGTTGTAAGTAGCTCTTTATTATATTCTCTTGCCAGCAAAAAAAAAATATCAAATTTATTTACAAATCAATGAAAATTTACAGCATTACAGGGAAAAACAATAAAAAAAACCTATAATAACCTACACTAAAACCTAAACACCTCAGCTACAAACTAAAAACCATAGTTTGTTGTCATACCCGGCTCAAAAGTGCCCATAACTCCCCGCTGTATGGCAAACGCTATCTGCTGAACTAAAATAAGCTTTTTGGTTTCTATAATAGTTCAGTATGTATCAATACCAACCCCTAGCCCTTGAGCAAGCAAGGTAAATCAAGGTTGTCTTTCAGTACCTTATACTATGGTTTATTAGATGGTTTCTATCTCATAGGCATTTTTCCTTCTAAGACACTTAGTATGACCATTCCTCTTCCTGATTGCTAGGGCCATTACTGGCTTGTGCAAATACATACTATTGCTGGTCATTATTCCCTGGCTACCATATTTTAACTCTTATTTCAATATAGCTAATGAATTTGTCTCAAGTTTACATACTTTTTATTAAAAATGCTAAGCGAAATCACTTAAAATATTGGTTTGTATTTCAATATCAGATGGTAAAAAAGTTTTTTTTTGTGATCAATTACTCATAGGCATCAATGAAAATAATCCTGCCTGCATCTTGCATCTGTATAAAGAGGCAGGTGAGGGTGTATACATCCAGCAAATTAGGCCCAGTGCCCACTATTGGCATGGCATGGTAATGAGGGTCCTTTGGTATACCTGCTTGTAGATGCACACTGACAGCAATTATTGCTGAGGTATGCTTGGGAATTTCCAGGTATACTTGAGGACACCGGGATGTCCCCAGGCACGCCATCTAGATATCGCCACACCATTAAGGTATGCCCCCTTAACAGTATGGCCTCAATGGTTGGACATTTTCCCTGCATTCTTCATTTTACTTTCGCATTTTTTCCCTGATTTTTTTTTTCCCAATATGCTTTTTTACCGAAACTTATTTTCGCAATCGCGTTTTTTCCCAATTTTTAATAGACACAGAAACTAATGAGATTTTGGATCACCTAACTAACCTAACCTAACTTAACATAAGTAAGTGAATTGGCCTGAAGGGCCAAAACTACACAAAAATAGCGGAGCTCCGTCACTCTGTTTTGTGTCGAATAAAATTGGGAAAAAACGCGATTGTGAAAATAAGCTTCAGTAAAAATAATAGTGGGACAAAAAACATTTGGGAAACAAACTAGGAAATAACGATTTTGGAATAATTATCGAACAAATTAATCGTCTCAATGAGAGTTTCAATATGGTGCCGTGCATGGCAATGTTGCAAGCGAACAATTGTATACATAATATTTAACTGGAATTAGTCCTCATGTCGTTTTTGGTCATCAAGCAAATGGCAGCACGCGAAAAGTGTGGTTTTATTCTGTCTCATAGTCATGTTCTCTACTTTCTTTCAATCTTGGTGAGTGGTGCAAGTGCACCCCGTTGCAAACCCTAACTAACCTAGACTCTAGGCTACTAAGAGAGAAATAATCATCATCATCGTCATATTTATAATTCATATGTACTCACTTATCTATACTATTTAATTAATTTGAATCCTTGTTCTCTCTTTGTCTCACTGTCTGTCTGGCTATCTGTCTGTCTGTTACCTCTTCACGCTTAAACTGCTGAGAGGATAGTTTTTATCGAGTAAAATTTCATGGTACCCGCGGGATAGCGATAAATGGGTCAATCAACTTTTTCTCGTTTGTTATTCTGTCCCATTGTCCAAGAAACAACAGTGACAGAGTTTCTTAAAAAAACTGCTTTGATATATGCGACCAATATGCTTAGGATAGTCTATAAAATAATGAGCTTGTAAAGCGGCTTTTACACTGCGTCGTTCACCTAATGCGGTCGCCGAATATGTTTCGAACTACTTCGGCGAACGAACGTCGTCTTTACATTAGTCTGTCCGTCTACTGCGGCGGCCATATTAAGGCGGTGGCAGGTGTAGCTCACCGAATGCGGCCGACATATACGTGTTATATCATTACTTACATAATATTTTATTTTGTTGTATTTTCGCATTGCAATACTTTCAGTTATGTTCAGAAATGAAAAATATGAGTTGATGCTAAAGCGATGTAAAATACAATATCGGCAATACAGACTGCGAGCGGCAGAGGTTTTTTCCTGTTGAGTCAAAAGACTACGCTTAGCGAATGAATAAGAAAATAAGTGTTATTACAGAGCCGCTGCAATGCAAATGGAATTTTCGCGGCATTTTCGATCTGTCATAGTGACTTTTCACTTATCGACTACCTAAATCATATCGATAGTGATATTATCGTAAATGAATAAGCGTAATCCTTACTAATATTATAAATGCGAAAGTGTGTGTTTGTATGTTTGTCCGTCTTTTACGTCGAAACGGAGCGAAAGATCGATGTGATTTTTGGCGTAGAGATAGTTTATGGCCCAGAGAGTGACATAGGCTACATTTTATCCCGGAAAAAGGCACAAGAGCGCGATAACCGAATTCCACGCGGGCGAAGCCGCGGGCAAAGCTAGTATCTTTTACAAAGACACTAATGGAACACTTATTAGCACTATAACTGATTTTGAATATGAAATTGATATTATTAAATTATAAATTGTTAACTATTCTATGTTTTCATTGCATAATGCATATTTATGTCTATTTCACATTATTCACTGCTCAAAAGTTAATTGGAAGAGATCGCTCTTTAACTATAAAACCGTCTATTGTTAACCTCTACTTTTAATATTTTTAACATGTTGTGTATCAAAAATGCAGCGAAAATTCCCCAACGGCCACGTTTTGCCGGTAGCCCTACATGACAGACTTTGCCTAGTGTGGAACCAACGGCAAGCAATTTGTTAAGCGATACTTTTTAATAAACTATTTTTTTTAATTCCTGGCTCTGAAGGCATGCGCAAATAGCATTATAATGATATCAAGTATGGGCTTGTAGAAGTTCACATGGCAGTATAATTCTTTTAAGACGTTACAAGTTTCTTGCCAGGTTTTTCTCAACAGAAGATTTTCTGCTCTGGTGGTAGATTTTTTGATATTCATCAATGCTTGTTATAGCCTAAATTGAAAAAAAAAAAAAAAAACATTTTAACTGAAACGAAATAGAACTACCAGACTGTGGCTCCACTGAGGCGGGGACGAGCGGAGGGGAGCGGAGACATGATAATGAGGCGGAGACGAGATGTGGATTCAACTAATATGATTGGTCGATCCGTACACGTCTCCTCTCCGCTCCGCTCGTCTCCGCCTCAGTGGAGCCGCAGCCTTACTTAGGTACCTATTATAATCACTACAATTGTTACAGTTGGCACTTATCGCATTCGATCTGCTGAGGTCATAATGCAAGTTGTTGAAATTGCTCTACAAGCAGGATACCGGATGTTTGGTATGTTATAGTTCATTACTTAATAATTTATATTAAACTTAATAATTTGTTTCTTTTCCTTAATTTTCCGCTATTAATTTCAGACACTGCTGCCGTGTATGGCAATGAACAATATATAGGAGAAGCTCTGCGTCTGTTGTTGCCTAAGTTTGGCTTAACAAGAAAAGATATTTTCATCACTACTAAGCTATGTAAGAATTGTTTACAAGTTTCTATTTCTTTTTAAAATTCTATAAAATTAATGTTTGTTTATTGCGGTCGATAATTATTTGCGCTATCTTTTTTGTTTTCTATTACAGCACCAAGAGACGCCCATAACAAGGAAAAAATTAAGTCGGCTTGCCTCAAGTCCCTGAGTTTGATGGGGTGTGAATATATTGATTTATATTTGATCCACTTTCCCGGAATATCTAATATTGGCTCTGGTGATGCACAAAACATTAAATTGCGTTCTCAAGCTTGGGAAGCCCTTGTGGAATGTTATACTAAAGGGTTAGTGAAAGCCATTGGTGTATCTAATTACACCATTAGGCACCTTCAGGAATTAGAAACTCACAATTTTGGTGTTGTTCCAGTTCTGAATCAGGTAGGTATCCTTATGAGTAATATTTTATGCATATAAACTATAAATACATCTAGTGACCAGTTAATAGATGTATTTTTGGTCTATACTGAGTGCTCTAAAAGTAAATTTACGAATATAATAATATCGTTTGTCATACCTATTAATAATTTTTTTTTTGGGTAAAACAAAAGTTCCCGCCGTTTGACACTCTTTACCGGCCCGGATAATACCGACCCGATTTTTCTTGTACACGCCCATAGAAACTCATGTCAGTCAGTTTGCCACAAGTTTGTATGGGCGTGTACACGAATAATCGGGTTGGTATTTTCCGGGCCGGTAAATAGTGTCACCCCTCCCGCCGATTCTAGTTTTTCTTTTGTGACATAATTTATTTTTTTAAACGAATCCTAGTGTTACCCTCGTCATGTCCGACCTGCTGCGATGCTGTGGTGTTTTTTCATACTTAAAAAAATTAAAGCATTTTGTGCATATTATGCGTCTAAGAAAAAAGAAACACCTCATAAAAGTCATGAAGAAGATTACTTTTGATTGGTCCGATAGTCATTTTAGCACGCCGAGAATGAAATTCTGAAATATGTATATTCTAAACAGTCGTATATCGTACATAATTGTAATACGACCTGTTACCGTAATGTGTTACATTGTTGTCGTATTTTGCGAGCCATAAATGAGCGCATGTACTGTAGGTGGCCACATTTTCGAGCAGTGTCATACAGCATTTTGTGCATATTATGAAAAAAGAAACACCTCATAAAAGTCATGAAGAAGATTACTTTTGATTGGTCCGATAGTCGTTTTAGCACGCCGAGAATGAAATTCTGAAATATGTATATTCTAAACAGTCGTATATCGTAATATAAAATACATAATTGAATTAATACGACCTGTTACCGTAATGTGTTACATTGTTGTCGTATTTTGCGAGCCATAAATGAGTCAACTTTTAAATTAACATATTATATAGGCAGTTTAGTGTACTGGATTTAGGTTATCTATGGCCACATTTTCGAGCAGTGTCGTGAAAAGGTTATTATTGCATATATAACACATCTATCAAAATTAGTTAATGGGTAATGATCGAGCAGTCCTATCTATCAAAATTAGTTAATGGGTAATGATACTCCTATTTCGAACACATTGGGTTAATTTGGTTGATATGGATCACAATGTGAATGGATTAAATGTCATTTAATATTGTGTTTACAGGTCGAGTGCCACCCCTATTACCCTCAACGCGAGCTGCTGCAATATTGCCGCGGAAATGGAATCGTACTTCAAGCTTACTGTTCGCTAGGAGGCACATCCTCAGGTACTGCAACCCTTCTTAACGATCGCGTGGTTACAAAAATCGCCAGCGATTTGAATGTCAGTGTTGGACGGCTCCTATTAGCCTGGGCGACACAGCAAGGAATATGTATCATTCCGAAATCTGTCCACCCGGACCGTATCAAAGAAAATATACAACTCGATTTTAAAATACCGTCGGAATATATGAAATTATTAGATAAACTTGGCGAAAATAACATCAAATATGCTTGGGATCCGTCAAATGTTGCCTAGTTTTCACACCGCCTCCGTCTCAGTAAAAGATAACGCAACGTATAACTGTTGGTCAAAAAACAGTTAAATGTCGTCCAATTGACCCCGGCTTATCAATCATACAAGCTCTCTATTCCAGTGTTTTTCAAACTTTTTCACATCGCGACCGCGACCCCCCCTTGGTTTGAAAAATATTTGGCGACCCCCTGCTTGTGGAGGCACTTACAGTTGTATTATTTTACGTTGATAATACAAACATTGAATAATCATACACCATAACGGTGAGAGTATTTTTAAGTAACTGCGACCCCTTTATGGGGCATCCGCGACCCCCCAGGGGGTCGCGACCCACAGACTGAAAAACACTGCTCTACTCAATTGATACAAGTACATATAATAAACTGTTGCAGAAATACGTACCTATTTAGGCAAATTGTCAAATATAACTATTTTTAACATAGTCTCTTCGTTTGGTTGACTTGTTCGCTATGAGCTTAAGTACATATTAAAATTAAGTAACTATTTTTTTTTGTCAAATAAGTACATAAATATTTGTATTCGTGGAGTATTCAATATGATGTTCGATAAATAGTGGATAATCCTAGACTTTTGGATAGCGAGCACTTAGGAAGTTAAGAGATACCTATTAAAAAGCGAACGAAGGTTTTTTTTTATTAAAGTTTATTCATTATTTTATGAAAGAAAAGAAAGAAATAAAGAAGATCATGTTCTTAAGGCTATTGGACAAAAAGTGTTAGTGAATTTTTTGCACCACACAATACCTTAAAAACACGAAATTTAAGTTTTTTTTTCACAAGCTCATGTAGTTACAGAAAAGCGGTGATTCTTGTCCCTAAGAAAAGAACCACAGGAAAACACTTGAACAAGAGTCATTAAAAATATAAAAAAGTATATCGCGAAAACGGTGGCACTTTTACTGAACCTGCACTTTTTTAGAACGTCCTAAGTGCTCTCTATCCATAGCGCAAGGATTCTTCTCTCTTTACATAACACTCTGTACACACTGAGAACCCACATATCATTCAATGTTATGTGGATTGTTAAATAAAAATTTAAGAAAAAAATGTACTGAACAATTACTACCGGTGTATTAAATAAATGAACTGTTCTACTGTTTTTGTTTAGAAAATATAAGGTTTTGTTTTTATAGAAAGGCTGATTATCTTGAATAAAAGTATATTATTAATAACTAGCTATTGCCCGCGACTCCGTCCGCGTAATATTCGTTTATCGCTGTCCCGCGGGAACTAAACAATTTTCCGGGATAAAAACTATCCTATGTCCTTCACGGAACTTAAACTATCTGTATACCAAATTTCATCTAAATCGGCTCAGCGGTTTAGACGGGATTGAGTAACAAACATTCAAACATCTTCACAAACTTTCACATTTATAATAGTATGATTAATAATATAAACAAACAAGGACACGTCAAAAAAAAGCAATGTTAATTACAAATAAATCATAAAAATAGTACATTATTTTAAATAAAAGTGGTCAATGGCTGGTCGTTTAATAATACGAATTTAGGAATTGACAACATTTCATTTTTCTGAGCCTTTTGTTTTATTGGTTCTCTGTACTTGGTTTGAAAAGACTAATACCATAAAACACAGATAGTTCAGAAGTCAATCTCCTTTATGTACTTCACTTTTCATACCTACGCTCGGCGGTCGCTCTAAGGTTGTCAAAGGTTGTGTTGTGAGCTGACATCTGACGTTGTCATTGTCTTAATAATATATTTGATAAAAGTAAAATATGGCTTCACGGGATACCCGTAAAAGTAACCAATTTGGAGTTGAATTAAAGAATACAAAAAGACTACAAAAAAAAAACAATCATAAAAATAAAATATTTTTACGACGATTTAGGCTGTGATAAGGGATACCGATACTGCACTGTAGGCATATAAATCCACCCGGCTTTCATACGGATTCGACGGACGATCAATAAACATTTGGCAATTTGGCGCCGCAAAAGGACTAAAAATATGAAGATTCCCGACGGTTTTAGCGCTGCATATAGCAGAAATCTGCCACGAGTAGATCATTTTCCATACATGTCTGTCCATAGTAGGTAGTAAATTTAATAATCTTTTAATTTTACTTTGGTACGTTACACTAATGTTTACATTGAGAATAAATAATGTTAATGTGAAATACAAAATTATGACAGGTTATTTTGTCTTTGGGAAAAATTGGTGGCAATCATCTACTTATACATATAAATATATTGTAGTGCTCAGAAATCAACATGCTTTCGAATCGTAAATACATTTTTAAGTGTTTGTTAAATGAAATGTTGTCAATTACTGTTCCGGATGAAGCGAATATAGTGTGTTTTTTTCAATAATCACAAAAGGAAACTAGTGGCAAAAAAGTTAACATAAAAAAGTCACTTTATTTTCGATATAACTTTCTAGCCAAAAAACCTAAAACTAATGCAGACCCAAATAAGAACCTTGTTGTATGTACTATAAGTACTTTTAATTTAGTCTAGATAGTGTTTTGCCTTCTGTACATTTAAAATAGTTGTGTGCAGGATTTCTGGAGAGTTTTGCATTGCAGCAATATATATATTTTTTAAATATTTTAGTTTGACCGTCAGCAAAGCACTTTCCGTTCGTATTACACGTTTTTGAGAAAATACATAACTAAATTGGGTTATTCAAAGAAAATACACATTAGGTTATAAAAAAAACACACATTCACATTGTCCATAAATTACTAAAGCATAATATATATTTGTGAAAATATGGGTAATGGATTTATATTAGACATTGCCTATGCAAATAATGTCTAATATGAATCCATTACCCACTATTATTAGGTACTCTATTTTAGTTTAAAACTGCAGGCATGTTATATTTTGTTCTACTTAGTAGTTTCTTTTAATTTAGCCTATTTTTATATATAAACAATGAGTATTTGCTAAATGCATTTAATGCTATTTTTGTACAAACATTTTGGCCTACAACTGTAATGTTTATTATGGAAGTAGCGCAATTAATTAAGGAATAGATTTTTAGTTTACCGTATTAATGAGTCAATGATGATCTTGATGATATTGAAGTGGAATCTATCGTGTCGTGCTAGTCTAAGAAAATATTCTAAAAACGTTATTGCTCAAACAGATCCATAAAGGTTGATTGGTAATTTATTGACTTATTTCGAGGAAGCTATACTAGAGCTAATTTGCAATAATTGTTAACCTGTCAACTAGGATTTTCCTTATCTAAAGATGTCGTTTATTCATCAAGTGTCAGAAGAATACTGTTTGTAGTACAAAACGATTTTTTTCATAATCGAAAGACGGTTTTTGATTAATGAAAGAAAAATCCTTACAATCTAATGTATTATGTTTATTATGTGTAGATTATTAAATGTAACGAGGGATTGACCAGTGTGTTTTATCGACGATTCCAGTTATCGATTTTTCGCATGTTACCGTATTTTAACATTTGACCTCTTTTATAAGCCACTTGCATCTCCTTATTAAATAAAATTACGTCACGTCACGTTTGCCGTCGCTTGAGTTTTTATAACTATTATTTTATTAGGTTCCCGTATTAACCGAAATGGTTAATCCTAAAAGAAAAACGATTAACAAATGGATAAAGTAATATATATCCTTCTCTTATTTTTAAATTATTCTCTCAGTTTAAATAATGACAATGTAGAGAAAATAATGACGATTCTTTGTTACTACAGACAAGATGAAAGAAATATAATTAGTACCTACAGATATATAGATTTCGATCCTGTTATTTTGAATGAAGGTTAGTCTACTTTCAGTTACACTGTTTAACATTTCCGTTACAAACACATAGGTCTATTTTTTTTGTAGCCTATAGTGTCCCACTGCAGGACAAAGGCCTCCCCCATTACAGGTCTAATTTCATTACCCAAAACATATCGTGCTAACTGACAATTAAAGATCATCGATAGTCGATAAAACACAATGGTCAATCACTTTTGATATTTAATTTTTGCTATGAAATTTCCGCCCCTTGGATGTATGAGGGTTAAAATAAATAATTTGAATGCCATTTCCTAAGAACAGATTTCACTGTCTCTCATAGTTTCTGACTTCTCCCTACTGACCCATTTGGATTGATCACCACATCAGCCCACTTGCTGGGCAAGGCCTCCTTTCAGAATAAAAAGGCCTAGGGGCGCAGTTCCCAAGCAGGCTCAGTTATGGTTGGGAACTTCACACATGCCATTGCATTTCCTCGCAGGCGTGCGCAGGTTTCTTCACGATGTTTTCCTTCACCGTAAATCTCATAGTAAATTTCAAATATAAAATTCAGAGGTGCAAGCCTGGGATCGAACCCACGGCCATCTGCTTGAGAGGCCATGTGTCAAATCACCAAGTAACCGCTTCCCTATCTGTCTGTTACTTCTCACGCTAAAATCGCTGAATCGATTGTGATAAAATTTTGTATGGAGATTGTTTGAAACCCTGGGAAATGCATAGTTCCCGCACTGATTCACTGGATCAACATTATTGCAAACTTTCTTATAGAAATAGTATTTATTACCAATCAACCAGTATACAGACTATACTACAGTTTTAGACACGAGTAGTGTAGTGTTAGACATGATGCCTAATCTTTTTTACTGCCCTGAGCGGAAACGCATTCTATTTCATATACACAGTAATTATACCATCAAATGTGATTAGTTGTTGAAAATTTAATGCATATTCTAAAAGTGTTCGTAGAATTAAAAAATTTAAAGCTCTTTCTTCCTCGGTGCTAATAAAATAATCAGTGTGACTATACCTAGCGGGCCTATTAGATGACGGTCAATAGTAACTAAACAAGTTAATTTGGACGCTTGGTTGGAATGCGCCCCATTTTATCCTTTACTGACTGAACACTATTTGTGACTAATTTAAGCATTGATCGAAAAACAATAAAATGGCGCTCGTGTGTATCGCTTTATGGCACGCCAGGACTGGGCTTGATAACTGGCATGTCCAGTCGTTACGATTTAAATTGATTGGATCCTAAAGACTAACTTTTATATTTCAAATAAAATACTCTTTAAATGAAATGACGTCCACTATATTCTTCTAAGTTAATTGAGCTATCAATAATAAATGTTCGTAACATACTCTGACGAGCAATAACAAAGGGTCGGTTATAAAAATGACTTCTTCGAGTAAAATGAGTTTAATAAATAGTTTTATTCTAAACAAGAATAAGTTTAATTCGTAGTTAAATTAGCTTCAATGTAATTTTTAAATCAAGAAAATACCTTCAATAGTTTAGGACTAAACTATTGCGATTTTAGTAACCGACCCTTTATTTTTGCTCGTCGGTGTCTATGTATACACAAAGGAAATAGTTGTTGTTAAATGTTATTTATTACCTACATTTACGCATGAAATGTTCAAGATAGTTAAGTAACGAAAGAAATAAAGTCGATCAAAGGATTGTCCAATAAACTTGTTTAATAAATTCCTTCTTTTAATAATAGGATCTCTGGATCTCTGGAATATCACTTAGGCTACTGAAAATCGAGACTGGTTCCCTTAAATATGTGTGTGGTACTTACAGAGTAGGCAGTTGAACTGTGGGGCTCTCAATGAAAACTGAGCCGAGGCTGATGCTCACGTACTGAGCAATCGCGAACACAAGCTTCTCTTCTCTGAGGCTTTTCAGGATCATTAGCTTCTCAAATGGCGTTAGTTTTTCGTTCCAGTTCACGTTTGGAGGGGTTTTATTTGCCAAGTCAACATGTATTGTCTGTAGTAAAAAACATATGGACTTTTAAATGGGTATACTCGTTATACTTTTTATTGATCAATATATGATGCCAAGGACTTTGAGTGTGCCTATTTAGGTACATTATAATCTTACCACAGCGAATGAGCCTATTTGTATGTCGATCTTTTTGGTACAGTCTGCTACAAGTCCTGCGAAACTTGGATCCATCTCATTCAAATGATTTGCTGCTAACCACATCTGATCAGTGAGCTGTTCAACAGCAGGCTTTTTTGGTGGCACCTTAAACATAAAGAGAACCGTACGTGAGAATATCGTCACGACTTTTATAAAATCGGTCAAATGCGAGTCGAACTCGTTCATGAAGGGTTCCGTGCGTCCGTACAATGTTTTAAAAACAGTTTAGTATAGTACTTTTCGGATAGGATGGGTACGGTGACACTTGCGTTTTTTTCATTCCACGTCCACGCCATGAACGTTTCAGGCCAATAATTTATAAAAAAATAATACTTGAATCCCGAAAGAACAAAAAAAAATCTCTATAGCTTAAAAGATTTCGAAATAATAAACAAAAATCACTTAAAAATATATGTTTTAAAACTAAAAAGATAAATTTTAATCTCGTCAACTTTCATCGCGTAAAACGGAACTTTATTTCAATAGAGCTTGACTTTGCTTATCGACCGAATCGATTCCACAATTTTGTTAAATCGTTTGACTCGCATCATCTGTCAATTAGTACGAGAGCGTAGGTCCTTAAATGCGTCTTTGTATCGAGTGTTTCGTATTGTTTGATGTTTTGAACTGTTACTTTGTTATTCAATGTTGTTATTACGGTTTTAGTTAATTTTTTTACCGTTATTAGTTTTGATATAGTGCCAAAGAAGACCGCATGGTTTGTAAGATACCGATAGACAAGCAAAAACACTTGCTACTCGGGTGAAGCCGCAGGCAAAAACAAGTTAAAAATATAAACTATCACCAATAAAATCGATTATACATCGATATAATCGATTCGAATTTACGGACGGATTGACAGGCAGACAGACAGCGAATCTCAGTAATAGGGTCCCGTTGGTACCCTTTGGGTACGGGACCTTAAAAAGCTCTCAAAATCGATATTTTTTTTGAGTGAACTTTGAAAATATTATTCCAAGGGTCAAGTTGTTTACGTATTGATTTAATATACGAGATTGTTCCTAAGAAGTGACGTGACGATATACTAAATATTAATGAGTAATAGTCACAATAATTACCACTTTAGTTCCAGCGGCTCCCCTTAGTACAAAGTTCCATTGATCTTGACTGATAGTCCCGGCGTTAAGATATATGGCCATGTTGAGTACGAAACTGAACACCAGTTTGTGCCTCTCGAAGAGTCCTCGAGATACATTCTGGTACACACTCAGAGTTATCTCACGGTACAGAATCTCCAATCGCTTGTCAAGGATATCGCACTTCTCACTTCTTTCTATCACTTGATTGAAGACCTGAATTAGTTTCACAGATATAAACTAGATACACCGTATTTAACTTAAATATTTTTCTGTTAATAGTTGTGTGTGACGCACTGTGCTTTATAGGCAACAAACGGCCGAGACCACAAAATTCCATGTTAGTTTTACCTGGTTAAAGTACTTCAACGAAAATTGGTACATAGGGTCTATGTCAGCCAGCTGCGCTACGGCGAAGTACAGCACAGCACCGCGGGTGGCCACAGTGCGATATTTCTCTCGAGCGGCAGAAATGCTTATTTCAGTGGCCTCTGTTTCTTCCAGACGGGCATTGATGATCTCTGATGTTTCCTAATATTGAACATGAACATAATAAGTCACCGAAATCGCAATGTCGGGAAAAAAATAACGAAACAGCATTTTTAAAGCGTACCTAAAAGCATCAGAAGCATTCGTACAGTTTCAAAGTTTCATAGCAAAATAAGAATGTGAAGCACAAATACTTACCTTACTCTCGTTAAGAGTTTCTATGAGCACTTCATCATCAAGAATGTTTCCTGATGAAGCGTACAGCAATTTCAAGATCTTATCTTCAATTTCCAAAAGGGTAGCCTTATCATTGTTGATACGCACGATCAACTCTGTTCGCAGCAACTCCAAATCCGGCCGCTCCAATCTCACCACGTCTCTGATAAATTAGCAATATATTTTTATATCTGAATCCTTTCGTGCAAATAATGTCACTTTCAAATGTCTCAAATTAGAATGATTATGGGCTACATTTTAGTCGAAATGGTTTAAATAACATTCCATTCAATCTTCTAGGCACTTATAACCGATTCACATTATCATTTTGAATATGAAGCTTTACAATAGTATTTTGATAGAGAAGAGCAAGTTCGGAAAACGAGTGCAAGTAGAACCTAATAATAAAACGTGCAGATTAAAAGGATTATAACGAACGCGAGAAGCTGATCCTCCAACCCCGACAAAGTGACAGTAAAGTTGACTAGGGTCACTTGAATGCAGATCTCAGGCAGATAGTGCGGGTTCGCAAGTTTGGTCGTCAGGTATAGACGGAAATTAGTGTCGTATTCTATGTCGCTGTCGCCCAAATGGATGAGTAATCGGCCGGCCTGCACACCACAATTATTGTTTTAACTGGGTTAAATAATCTAAAATTGACAAAGACGGAGGTGTTTTGTTTATAATTTAAACAGACGCTATAATTCGCCTCGTACCTAATGCAAGGATATGGGTAGGTACTGAGGTCTTAGTCCAGAGTGGAATAATAAACATTACTTTTTCTTTTTGTTCTTTCAATTTAGTTAGTTTCTTTAAATTAGAGATTTATAACTTGCCTGTAGGAAGGTCTGTTTAAGAAGGACGGGCGCCAGTGTTGCTTCAAGTGTCTCCCCGAGGTCTTCGATGAGCATCGGCCAGCCGAGGCGGATGCAGTTTTCCAAAATACGCAAATACCCAGAGTCGTTCAACTTCGTTATTTGTAGACCTCCTTCGCGTTCCATGTTTTTAATCCATCTGTTAGCCTATAATAAAACCAAAACGTGAGAAGGTGATTTTGCGGTTTTATGTAAGTGCGGTTTTATGTCGTTTGATACATTTAAGAGTACTTACACTATAATAAAGAGAACAGCATTTAAATTAATTCACCGTTTGAAATTATTCCTTTGCGCAACGTCGGAAAATCAACGCAAACTAGACGTTTCGAACGCTGATTTGAAACCATAATCTGACAACCAACTTGTAAAATTAACTTGTCGTTACACCTGTGGTCTCAGTTATCATATCATTGGCGGATATTAGCGGTTCTGTCTGTTTTGGAAAAGAGTGATGTGTATGATGAGGTGATAATTGTATGCACCTGTTCCTGAGGGTCGATGGTGAGCGGCCAGCGCCCGGCGCGCGTGACCAGGATGCCGTTCTCTGTGGATATGGCGTCGCGCGGCAGCCCCTGCGAGTTCCAAGTGCGAACCGTATACGAGTTCGCCATTACGGTTATCAAACTGCAAATATCAAGGATCAGTAATCTATATTTCGATTGAATTTTAAGATATGGCATACTATTTGTAGCCAAATAGCAAAATGGCATGGCTATTTTGTAGTGCCAAAATACGGTTATTAACACGAGGAAATGATATACGAACGTATCGGTACAAAGGTTCAAGTGAGGGCTCAGCACTAAGTAAAAAAATATATTAATAAACATTTTAAATTTATAGGTACAGTCAAGTGTAAAAAAATAACTTATTCAACGTTTTGAAAATATGTAACCACAGAATCTTACTCCGCCGTAATAAGGCCGTGGTAACATATTTTTGAGTGATTCGAATAGATACATATTTGTGCACTTAACTGTACGTTTTTTCAAGGACAAAACTAAAATAAAAGTTAAATGACATTGAAATCAGTGATAAGGATTTTTACGCGTATTTCTATCCCCGACTTTATAAGTTTCGACGCCCAGTCGATGGAAACACATTTTCAAAAAAAAGTGATCGTTTGAAATGATTTTTTTAAGTAAGACGTTTGTTTTCCATTTAAAGTACAAAACAAAAAAACAAGAACAACTCTGGTTTGAATAAAAAATACTGGTTCAAAACTAAAACAGTAAAAGGGTGCAAGTCTGACCCAATTGATAAATACTTTAGCTAGCGCCGGTTTTTTAATTTGTCTTACTCGAACGTGTCAGATGCTGGGATCTCAAGTGCCCTACACTGAGCAACCCACGAGGTCTCGAGCTCGCGTCGGTAGTGCGACGGGAACGCGCCGAAGTAGGCGACGCAACCAGATGCTATGATTATATCCCCAGTCGTGCAGTGTAATTGATGTGTAGCATTCTGCCGGCGAAACAAGTAAGGCGAATATTAGAGAGGCTTCATGTTACTATACATATTAGTAGAGGATTTGAAGTAGCGATTACAAGTTTAATATGGATAAAACTAGTACGAGTAAGAATTTATTTTTATTAAAAAGGTGGAAAGGATCTATTATATTTGATCTGTATAAAATTAATTTAATTAGAATAAAATATTTTCTTTATATATTAGTCCATATGATGATGAATAAAAGAAGTAATAAGATGAATTCATAATTTTGTTTACTTTGTAAGTAGATTAATACGTAATGTACTAAAAAATAACACAATATTATACGTAATTTTCTACATAATATTAATTCGATTTATATTTATACATAATTTAATAACTGTGTTTCGTGGACTTATTTGCTGTCATTGTCTGTTTAAAAATATTCTACTAGTAGTTTCAGCTATAAAGCGCAAGCTTTTTTCAATTCCAAATTTCATCAAATTTGGTGCAGTGCTTTAGTTGTGAAAAGTTAACTATTCGTATATGATTAAAGGTCATCACATTTTGTTCCAAACTGGCGATTAATAGCTATAAATAATGTACAGAATATTTATATATAGCCAGCAATATTATAAACGTTCCGTTTCTTGCAGAATGTTCTTTACCTCTGCCTTTTTAGGTATTTTATAGGAAGACGTTTCTGTTTTTAACAAAATAGGAAACATTTTTTTAGTGTATTTAAATTATTATATGAAAAATAGCAAAGTTAATCTTACTAAATTCATTATAATTGCGAAAGATTGTGTAAGACTGTATGTTTCTTTGTTAACTACCACTTTACGTCTTAACCGATGAACCGATTTAGGTGAAATTTGGTATACAGATAGTACAAGTCCCGTGGAAGGACATAGAATAGTTTTTATCCCGGAAAATTGCATAGTTCCCGAGGGATAGCAAGAAACGGATTTTACATGAACGGAATTGCGGGCAACAGTTAGTGAATAATTTAAACCAATATTGACGTCTTCGATATTTTAATTAGAATTAAGTTTAGACCTGACTAAATTACTTTCTAAAGCGTGCATTACAAAAAACCCATTTTCCTTCTGTTCATTCCTATATTGAACAGACTGTAGTTTGTTGCAAGAATAACATTTATTTAAGTTAATTATCTATATGATTGCATTCTGTAAGACCAATAAACAACATGATATGTATGTAATAAATAAATCTATCTATCTATTTAACCAATAGTACTAGTCATATTCATATTCATATTAAACTTGTAATCGCTACTTCAAATCCACTCTCTACATATTAGTGAAAAAAATATTAGTCTTTTTTTATTATTGACTACGAAGATTTTTGTAAAGGCTATACAAGGCCAGTAATTTTGTAAGGAGGTGGCTAGCATAATTTCTTTAAATAAGCAATTCATGTATGTATATAAATATATATATATAATCAGAATCTCGGAAACGGCTCCAACGATTTCGATGAACTTTGGTATGTGGGGGTTTTCGGGAATAACAAATCGATCTAGCTTCCTCTTATCTCTGGGAAAACGCTTTTTATCGAATTTTAGTAGCTGTCGCCCAGGTACGCTATTTAATTTATCCAATACCCTTAAACGGGTAATTTATTTATACTTATTTATTTATATCGGAAGCGGCTCTAAATAAAGATTTGTCTGTGTAATTAATCTATCTTGGCCTTGATCTGGGAAAACGCGAGTATAACATTTCAGGAAGGTCGGTCGCTTAAATACTAAAAAATAATAAGAGGCAGCCTTAATTTTTTTTCTTGCCTGCTTTGCTCATGCATTTAAAGGACTGAAACTAAGTTCCGTCAGCACTCAATAATTCAAAGCAACCTAAACATACTCAAATACCTTAACGCTTTCTTCCCAGCGAGTTTTCTCATCGGCCAGCGCCTGCGTCAGTTTGCCTGCGCGACTGAGTCGCGCGGCGGCCAAATCCACGTCCGCTTGCAGTTTTATACGCTCATCTTCCACTACCTAACAATCACCTGCATAAGTAATTGTCACAGCGGAGCATGTAAAAATATCTGACACGTCCTAGCGGCCTTAGAAATAAGAGTTGTATCAGATATTGATCCCTTTTAGGGATAAGTTCGCCTTTGTACTCTTTTGTTTTGTTGTTTTCTTTTTGTATTATTTTTGTGTATTATGTACAATAAAGTATTTTATCTACTCTCATATCGTAAAATTCGAATTAAAAAAATCAAAACGAGTTTATATTGGCTACGCCTCGTTTCATGAAATCACACTCGTGTTTTAAGGACCCCTATTACTATACAGTTGCATAAATAGCTATACATACATACATATTTATGCATGCTTTGTTGTGTCAGATATTGGTGCTGGTGACTTTAGGTACGTATAAGCACGTTAATTTGATATTTGAAAAAGATGTATATTTTCTATTTATAATTGAGTCGAGTCATTCATTACCTTCAGGTCATCCAACATCTTAGCGAGTTGAGCTTCTATTGCTTCTACTTCTTTCTGCTTGGCTCTGAGCACCGCCATTACGCTTTTCAGTACAGCAGACGCTTCCTTATGCCTGGAGTAGAGTTATTTTCATTTAGGTTACAACCATATTTCAAAAATAAAAATAAAAACATAAAAAACAGTTCATAGTTACGCGAGTATTTTCGGCTCGACCACTCTGAATACTTTGGCATACATATCAATGGCTTGAACCCAAAGTACCATGGAGCGGCACACCTACAAATGAAATTTAAATTAAATAGGAAGGATTGATTATACCGATTTAATAAGATATAAGTGCCTACCTTTGACACTTTAACCACGGTGTCCGGATTGAAATCCTTGTGAGTAAGGTAAACCTTTATCTTTTTAAGCGTGGCGTCTGGGATGTGATCTTTGTCATAATCCGATAGTTTTCCAATGAAATTCACGTCACCTAGCAGTTTCTTCGTGTTATCCCAATCTGGTCTAAAATGTAATAAATATATAGTTCAAAAACAATAATTGAGTGGGGCTCTGAAACGTTTCAACCGCCGTATCCCGTGTGTTACGATAATCCAAGGACAATAACCATGAACTAAAACCAATTGAAATTTTGCGACCACACGCCACACCCACACGTGGTGGTGGTGATCGAGATTTTTCGTTAACAGACATAATTATTAGTCAATTTTCGTAACACATAGGAAACGGCGCTTGAAACGCTCAGAGCGCCACACAATAATGTCCAAGTTTTTTTTGCTCTCAATTAAATAACCATAACGACTTTAGTATATAAAGGATCAATGAACTAACAAGAGGTTTTAGTTTTTGTTGTAAAAAAAAATCTTACTTTGCGTTAAATAGTATGCAGATAGGCTCCATGACGAATCGTACGAGTGCCGGTGGTTTCTGGAAAGCCTT
The DNA here is from genome assembly GCF_025370935.1 of Choristoneura fumiferana. Classification (NCBI taxonomy): domain Eukaryota; kingdom Metazoa; phylum Arthropoda; class Insecta; order Lepidoptera; family Tortricidae; genus Choristoneura; species Choristoneura fumiferana. Next base: position 33,632,632 of record NC_133472.1, read on the forward strand.
CAACTCGTTAATATCAGCCTTGTTTAAAGCTTTCAGTGCGTTCTGAGCAGCCTCCATAGCAGGCATAGCGAGTGCCAAGTCTGCCTTCGCCTCGTCTGCTATCGCTTTCACTTCTTCAGCTTTTATCTGTAACACACAGCTATAGCCAATCAAAGTCAGGTAAATGAGCGTATTCTGGCAGGTAACTTGGTCTGGTTGCTAGATGGCGTTAGTGGCGTGTTGTCCGTTTGACGTAACAGACACGCAGATTGGCTCATTTACTTAATTATAAATTAATCCCAAACGTGATACAAACCTCAAACAGACCTCATATGAATTTGCGATACTAGTAGGTATCTTACCAACTAGCATGTCACAATAGTAGATTGTACAACAAGAGCATAAAACGAGCCATTTTACCCTAGACGTTTATATAACCACCCGAGCCGGTTCGGCTTGGATAGATAGACACGTCGAGGGGAAAATAGGTTTAATGCTCGAGTGTTACACTCTGCTTTTCATTTCGATTGCGAGGATATGAAATAACAACAGTAAAAAAAAAAAAATTAAAAAATCAAAAACCCGACTGCCTTAAAAACTCAAAGGAAGAAAATAAGTCTAGTGGTCTATAACTCTGTCAAGAAGCTCATTTAAGGTTCAACAGTCGGGACCCATTACCAAGATTTTTTGAGCTGGTTACGAATTGAATGGGTCCCGACTGGTGAAGTTTTACTTAACTTGTAGTGTCGTAATCCAGGACTAACTTAAAACGGCGGCAAGTAAAAAAAACAGGATTGGCGACACATTCCACACAAAAAAATATCTGTCACAAATAAATACGTAACAGTGGCACACACATGCGCGCAAACATTCGTACATTGTATAAATTAAATTGCTCAGTATAGGACCAAGCGACGCGTCGTCTGCGCCTAAAAAATATGCTGTGTGCATTGCATAGGCCCTTAGATCGTTTGAAAATATCGTCCTAGATCATATCATCACTCATCACACACATACTTCTTGTTCTTCTGAGTATTCGTGAGAATGTGAATGATCTACATTTCTCGCAATTTAAATTTAAATTTGCCATAATTATACTTCGTTTTTTTAGAATTAGAAAAAGGGTGATCAATCTTGACGAGTCTTTTTTATTGAAAAACGTTTTTAAGAAAACAGAAACTATTACTTATGATACCAAAAGCATGTAAATGATCATATGTGCTTGCTAATTGTTACTATTTGCTGTGACTTATTTTTCAAAAGTGTTATTCAATAAAAAGACACGTCAAGATCGCTTACCTTCTTTTGAATGCTAAAAAAACGAAGTATAGGTTTGTTTTACATTGCTTAGGACTCGCAGGCCAGATTATTATTGATTACATGATCAAACCTTGGCCGCCGCCTCGTCCTTCATGACGGCTTGTTTGACTTCGTCGGCGGCCTTCTGTTCGATGCGAAGCTTGTTCACGAGAGCTATACCTTCCTCGGCTTTGCGTGCCAGGATCGGCTCCATATCGCGAACCTGCTGCTCCATCACGCCGACCACGTCATACGTCTCGTACAGTTTCTAGAATTTTTTGTGTATTTGCAGTGAGTGCTTGAAGATTTTTTCGTCAATGTGACTATGAAATACCTACTATTATGCATCATTATTGGTAACGTTTAAGTATGATTTTTTCAGAAAGTAAAAGCTAGCTAATATGTTGGTACATCGCAAATTGTTGCAGTGAATAATAAGGTATCTAAAAACTCCTGTATCTGCCATTTTATATTATACAGATAATATTATTATTTTAAAACAAAAGTTGAAAATAAATAATTTTGAGTTTATTATGCCGAGCTACTAAGAAAGGTGCGACAAGCCATAGCCGAGAAACCAAGGGGCAAACTGAGCAAAGGCATTTTGTTTTTGCAAGACAACGCCCCCGTTCACACCGCTCGTGTTGCCAAGCTTGCTCTGAAGGAAACTGGCTTCGAGGAAATTGATCATCCACCGACAGTCCAGATCTGGCCCCTAGCGATTATTTTCTATTCAGCAATTTGAAGAAAGATTTAAGGGGAAAGCGATTTGGCAGTGATGAATAAATGAATGCGGGTGTACAGGAACACTTCGACAGCCAAAATAAATTTTATTTTTTTAACGGTCTAAAAGCATTATTTAAAAAATGTAATAAATGCATTGAATTATTTTTTTCTACCTTAGGCTTAGAACTTTTCAGCCGCCCCTCGTAAGTACCTACTCTAAGATGGGTTCAGAAACTGATGACATGACAAATGACCTGCATTGCATTACTGACTTGTTCTACCAGTAACATATCCATCCCTAGGTGTTAAACTAATGTACTTATTGAAACAGCTGTCAAAATCAACGCCTAAAGATTCTGGTATCCATAGACACAACATTTTCTCGATACAAAAATGTCACTGTGGTATGTTTTTAAATATAAATCACACGACAATTTGATCTCGAGCGACATAAGAATAAGGGCTTAAGTGTAAAATCCTTACTTTAAAGGACGGGCTTTCAAAGTCAAAAACTGTCGTAAATCAGAGATGGTGTATCCGAGACTTCTAAAATTTGTCACACTAGCTAATAGTACTCTGTCCTTCAACCACAACGAATAAATTTTAATAAAATATTTTTTCATTAAAGTTATTGTACATACGCCCATTATACGTGAATTTCCCGGAAATAAACTTGTGTTCACAGACAGTAAAAAGATCTATGTGGTACTTTGGCTCCTATACGCGTTCAACTTGAAAATCTTCGGTGAAAAATACCTTATACATAGGACCCATCGATTTGTCAGCCTTGAAAAAAAATTTCGTGATTTGTCTTACCGCCATTACGGTTGTCATTTTGTTTGTTATTTTTTTTTGCTGTGTTCTTGTTTAATGTTTATAAAAAGTAATTCATTTGTATGCAACTATACGCAATTAGGCCTTAAACGCTCATGTGATCGATGAACTATAAGAATTTCTTTGCTCACCCAAACAAAAAAAAAATGATATGGGCCTCCGCGAAGTAACCGCGGATTTAATAAATTACCATAAATAAGTTGCCATATTACGTAACAGTTGCATAAACTACTATTATAAAGTTTAACCAAAAACCCAGCAAAACAAAACAACAAACAAATTGACAACAGTAATGGCGGCAGAACAAATCTCTGTCAAGAATTAATTTCATTTCATATCGAGAAAATGTTGTATCTATGGATACCAGAATAGAGGCCCATTTAAATTGTATTGATTCAGACAGCTGTTCCAAATTTGAAACTCATTACAGTTCTATATTTGATACTGTAATGAACATTACGTTACTGCTGTTACCTACTACCACAGACAAGAAAGTTGTCATAGTAAAATCGTTTGTTTAAAGCTGATCATTGCCAACGGTTTTTGAACGCATCAAAGAGGACTTATGATGTGTGGTGTGTAGATAAACCTTTATAATTACTACTAATACAAGAGTGCCTTGGTTTCGTGCGTGTTACTGTATCTTACATACACGCTAAATCGGCTGGATTGATTTGGATAAAATTTGGATGTCCCAATTTTTGACAACGTATAATAAATCGAAAACCGTTTGGAGAAATAGGTTTTGTGAAGAGTTTTCAGAAATCATATTTCAAAAATATGATAAGCTGAATTAAATAAACAAAATTTAAGTAATGACCTTCATTTGACCCCTGCAGTGTCCCGTTACAAAGGCAGTTATAAAGCAAATTGTCAGTTTTAAAATGTTGCTGTTCTGCTTATAATAGCAAAGAGCGGCTTTTTATTTGGGCTTTTCTATCTTTATAGAACTTTAATCACATGATGCGCACCCGGCTTTAAACAGATGTCATTAATCGTAAAGTCCGAGATGTATACGAGTATTTCCAATGTATTTTTACAAATTAAATTATTAAATTACGACGTTACAAGTAAAAAAAGAATTGAAATAGCAGATTTTAATAAAAAATATCTATTTACTATCACACCATTAAACAAACAGGAATAATCGAAGCTAAAAGAAGAGAAATCAATAAGACTATTTGTCGTGGGTCATTTAGGACCCTAAGCCGTGCTAGAATTATTGTCACATTGTAATGCCACAGATTATGTTATGTATGACCTGAATTTTTCTAGGCTGGAAAGTGGCTGTCTCACTGTGACGTCATCCAGCGTATTTCGTAAAAATATTAAAAATTAAATACTCACCCAAATTCAAAATCGATGAAAATGGTATCTTAAAATATCCTATTCTTTCCAAAAATAAAATGAAAACTATAGGTTATTCTTTTGGTGCATCCAAATTGTGGTAAGGTCGCAAACACAATTTTTCACACATAATTTTATACGTTATGTCAATCCAATTTATGGAAAGTGTAAACAAACCGATTTCATCAAAATTCTTGTATAAACACCCACTGGATCGAATCAATAACACATTTATCTATAATTCGTGTCTTTAACCTTTTAACCGCCAATACGTTTTCATTCGTACGTGCCCGTATCGCCACCTGCACCGAAACTATATGACATTTTGCCTTAATTACTGCGGCGAAATTAGCTGGATAATTTTTGTCTTATAATTCAGACAATGGCGGTTAAAGGGTTAAACTAGACGTCTAATCACATTTCAATATTTAATTTTCATTTGAAATATCTTCGTCAAAATCTGACGTTATTACTTGAATGAAACTAGTGTATAATCTGTAGTAGCATAGACTAGCGTAGAGATAGTGGAAAATTTGACATTTTAAAAATCTAATAATACTCGATTGAATAAGCGATTAATATTTATTTACCTTAATATTAAAAAAATAGTTACTTCTTTTATAATTGAATAATAGTCTTTGGAATTGAGTATTGTAAATAATAAAATAGACTAAATACTTTGATCTATTCAATTAATAAAATAATCGATTTACTGAACAGATTAATTATTTTGCAATAGGTTCTAGGTTTTCACATCATTAAATGTCTGTAGTCGGGTTAATGGCATCTTTGTTTACCCTTTCTATAAATTGGATTGTCATAATGTATAGTAGGACTATGCAGTATGTTCTTGTCACAAGAAGTCATTTATTTACTTCAATACAAGGATAGCTTGTATAATTTTTCCTTACATGTAACCCGCAAGAAATCCTCTCTCTCCCCGAATTATATCTTGCTGCTTCTTATCGAGCAAATCCAGATACAATTTGAGTAAATCCAAATAACTGCTCGGTGTCGTGTAGAAGTAGCGCCTCATTTCATTGTACAAACGGTCCGTCATCACATCCACATCCTGTAAATTTAAAACATAAATGTCGCGTTGTGTAAATAAAATTATTTTTACATAACAATGGTAGCAAATACAACATTGTAATCGAGTATGTTTACTCAATTTTATACTAGAAATATTGTGTGTACATATTCTGATGGAAATCATTGAATACACCATTCAGAACGTTATCCATATTTCAAAAATCTTGCGCGAACATTAATACACGTGACCGTACCTACAAGTTCATCTATCTATTGGCTCTGTGCGCGACATCAGCGCCACCTAGCGTCCGCAACTTTTTTGGCTCTGATGCTCTGGCGTTTTGAAATTTCATCGCAACATTGTGACAAAAATCAAACCTAGTTATAACGTATTCATTTAAAATACAAAATTACTGTGATACCGTGGTTTGGGTGGACAAAAGGTTGTGAATTCATAATTCGTCATTAAAATTAAATGAGGTAAGTAAAATTTATTCAAAAAGTGTGTTTTATTTTCGTTATGTCTGGGTTTGTTTACTTCATGTTTAGTTGTACTTTTACTGTAAAACGAAAAGATAAAGCTATCTTATTAGTTACTTTGAATAATAGTAAAATTATATAATTGTTCTTATATCGCTAGTAATAAATTAAATATCGTTTTCAGATCAAAATGAGTATCATTTTGAAGTCCGGTTTTGTGAGTATCACTCAATATAAAATTTCAACCACAAACCGTTTTATAAGGAAAATTGTTGCTGGACATGTCCGAGATGTAGAGGAATTAAGAACAAAACAGGGGCAGTGTTCAATAATTCAAGCTCGCATCATAACACAAACATCTATTACTAAAATTAGGTAGTTAAACTCTATACAAATTGCTTTGTTAATGACAGATTCATATGAGTATGACAGATGACAGAGCCTAGATTATTTCTTCTTTTGGCCACTATGAGCGCTGCGATAGATTTCATTACCCCCACCTAGTAATTCGCACCCTCCCAATAGCCGACGAGATTTTCTATAAGCTTGGCATCATTTTTGTTGGCGGGCGTGACAGTGACTGGGCCGTTAGTCTCAGTTATCTCGCGGTACCTCAAGCATTTATGCAGCCACTTACCTGATGCATAATGACGCAGAGTTGTGATATCTTGTCGACAATTTCGGGGTTGCCCATGGGCGCTAGACACTGTTGCGCTACCGACAGCAGCGCCTCCGGCGGCCACTTGGTGAACCAGTCGATCGTGCAGCAGTTCACCAGCGAAGGGAACATGCGGCAACGGCGTCTATCGAACGGATACGATATTAGCCAATAGGTAATAAACCAGCAAGACAGGAATGTTATTATTATTACGCTTTTGATACTTAATGTCCAAGCCTTGACTGCGTGCTATCGATGGCGTGATGAGCGTTTTCTCTGTTCATTACGTGTGCTGCCAGGTAACTACTTAGGCCCTATATAGTTTGTCTGACCACCAGCCGCCGGCGACTGGTGACAGACGACCGACGAAGTTCGAATGTTTTGTTCGGGAATGTTTGGCACTGTAGGCACCGTTAATTCGTGTGGTGCGACGCACATCCAGACGCCGCCGGTCGCATGTGACGTGACGGGCCAGATTAGCCAGGGCCTTAGCGGCGAGCACCTCGGCCGTGCAATGAACAGAGAAAATAATCATCGCATGTAATCGTGGTCAGGATAATAGAGAGCTACCACAAGTTTAGATTTGTACGTCCACCAATTTTTGCCCTGACCGTCATGAGCTGTTATGTTATAAGTTATAAAGGAATCGTGTACGGTCAAGTGTAAAGATATCGATACGACCGAAGTTACAAAAATATGTATAGTGCATAAAGTCGTGTATACACAATTTTGTAACTTTGGTCGTATCGATATATTTACACTTGACCGTACCTTACGACAGACATGAGTTTGGATTTTACTAGCACTTTTAATCATATTATGACTTAACATAGCATTTAAATTGGGAGTAACCTGAAGGCCTCCCCGACGGGACTCATGCAGATGCAAAGGTGTAGCCTTCCTCGCACGCGGTTGATAAAGTAATAGTAGACGCCGTCGCGATCCGCAGGGTTCAGGCCAGCTTTGGCCGCGTCGCTGCGACAGCCTGTCTGCACCTGCTCGTAAGTGTCCCCCTCGAACAAGTTCGGCACCTCGCCTGTTCAACGAATATCACGAAAATTTCGTTTTAAATACATAACACATACAAACATCACGCCTGTATTCCTAAATGGGGTAGGCAGAGCACACGAAACGTTACCGCATCGGAGCCAGTTTTAGCAATTTTCCTAAACCGCTAAAACCTATATCCTAAGTCGCTTCTTACGACATCCACGGAAGAAATGGAGAGGTGTAATTCTAACCCGACACCACACGGGTAAACACATAACACTTCTATATTATGAAACAAACCCTGATAACTCACGTCTTAAATCAAGTTTAGCTGGACACGTTTCGGGCTAATTCGTAGCCCTTCCCTAGGAGCAACGCCACACGTACGGCGGCTGCTGCAAAACGCGCTCTGCTCGCGACTACCCGACGAAACCAACACCGACGCACTACCCACGTTTTCATCGTCATTTTTAGGGTTCTGTAGTCAACTAGAAACCCTAAGGTATAGTTTCGCCATGTCTGTTCGTCTGTCTGTCCGTCCGTCCGCGGCTAAGCTCAGAAACCGTTAGTACTAGAAAGGTGTAATTTGGCATGAATATACATATCAGTCATGTCACGCCGACAAAGTGATACAATAAAAAAAAAATTTAGTGTAAAGAAGAATTTTAGGGTAGGGAAGTAAAGTGGGGGTGATTTTTTTTTCTCGACTAACCCTAAGTATACTTAGTGTGGGGTATCGTTGGATAGTTCTTTTTAACCATTGCGGGGTTGCCATAACTATTGTTCCATTCAGTGATCTGTTTGCGAAATATTCAACTTTAAAGTGCAAATTTTCATTAAAATCTAAACTGTTGGGTGGATATTAAAAAAAATCAGGATAGCATTAAGTAGGTACATTGAATTTACAAGAAAAATTATAACGGCTAAGATTGCTTGAGAAAAATATTACTTAATTTTTTCGTAATGGCTAGGTACTGAACCCTATCTTGGGCGTGTCCGACACGCTATCGGCAGGTTTTTTCGATTACTGCCAAATGTAACACTTAGCACTATAAACAGACATAATCTAAAAAAAATAGTTTTGTTCGGCTAAATCCTTTCTCGTTGCGCTCAGTTTCTTAAAACTGGCTCTCAACTCCAGTTTCAAATTGTATAAACAGTTTTTACTTAAAACAGTTTTTAGTATCTTGTATTAATTGCAACTTGATACGTCTACCTACGCTTAACCAAGAAAGGGTCTAGAGTTTAGACAGACAGCGAAGTGATTCGATAAGCCAGAGTAGTTTTTTTCTTTTTGAGGCAAGAAAACCGTAAAAAAGACGGAAACAACTGTTCAAAGATAACTGACCGGAGTTAAGCATGTTGTTGATGTCCTCAAGAAAGCCTTCCTTTAAGATTTGCGTATCTGTGAAGAGGAACACTGTGTCCTCGTTGCCGACGCCGGCACGCATGTACATACGGCGCAGGTCATCGTGGAACTCAGGCGTATCGTAGTTACGCTTTAGTTCCATGCCCATGCATCTGTAAGCATAGTTCAAGTGTGGTGTAAAGGTCACAGCTCGTTAGATCCACCCCGCACCTGATCAGCACCGCCTCGCCGCGAGCGGTTTGTATTCTTTGTATGAATTTATATGGGCGTGCGCTCATTACATCAACTCCGCAGCGTCACGGGTTCGCCTCGCTCGCGGGGTGTCCACGTGCGGACGGCGAGTGGACCACTCGGTGATAGCTCGCTGCTCGTATGCTTGCCTCGCGTGAACTGCGCGCGGTCCGCGCGGCGCTCCCCACAATCATTTCTGAATAGACTACTCGGAAATTCGTGGACCACGCGACGTCCACTCGTTGACCACGCGACGTTCAGTCGTTGACCACGCGAAGTCCCCTAGTTGACCACTCGTAGACAGCGCGGCGTCCACCCGTGGACCAACTGTCGACAACGAGTCTACGCCGAAAGTCGAGGCGGTGCTGGTCGGGTGCCGGGTGGCTCTAATAAGCTGTGTCCTCAACCATGGCAGTGTTCCATCGATCATGTCCGACTCGTTCGCTTCAAAGCTAAAAGACTACTATGACTCGGCTAAATTATAAACGATGATAAGCGATGGTATAAAGTCTATAAACAATCCTTACCGTCCAGCCGTATCAAGTTTCAGCACAAACACGCGCCAAATTTGTCATTATAATATTAGAAGGCAGTAAAAAAGCCGTGGTAGCTTAGTGCTTGGCTTATGATCTCTCAAGCTGAGGGAACATATGAGATCAAAACAAACCCTGGTTCACAACTACTGGGAACTCCTGGGATCACTTCAATGGAATTTGTAAATTAAGATTGGTTTTTTGGAATCTTTTTGTATTTTTTATTTAAGTTCCAAATTTTTACTTTTGGTCATCCCGTAAAACCTAAATTGAAAATACCAACTGAAATATAGATGCACAGAAAAACCAGAAAAATAAGACCAGCACTGGGAATCGAACCCAGGTCCTCGGCATTCCGTACCACGTGCTATACCGCTACACCACTGCTGGACAACGGTACAGACACGAATTTCCCCTATGCACCACATATCTCAGCTTGTTTGTTTCTTATTTACCCACTTAAGCAGTGACGCTAGCGACATCTATACCGTAGCCCTCATCGAGAAACTTTCGAGGGAATTTGTAAAGTTCCCTGACGGCACAGAGTCCATTCTGAGAAGAGGCCTGTGTCCAGCACTGGAACGATTATAGGCCGGAGATGAATATTAGTTGTATCGTGGTTGTATCAGCAGAACAGGGTCTATACTCGATATTCAAACTTCGTATCTTGCCGCCCCGCTGACTTGTATTATTTAATACGAGAGTGAGAGGGACGGTACGATACGAACATCGATTTTCGAATTTCGTAGTTAGCCCCCGAATACTAACTTGCACTCGTTGACGTGTCCAGCGAGCGTGGCGACGCTGCGCCGGCCGGAGCCGCCGGGCCCCACCATCAGGCAATGGCCGCGCTCCGCGCGCAGCACGCGCGCCACCCGCACCACGTGTTCTATCGCGTCCTTGAACAGCACCAGGTGCATCTCTGCGCGCGCCGTCGAGTTGTACTCGTCCAGGTATTCCTGAAAAGTTCGGTGCCAGTTCGTTTGTTGCTACAGAAAATTCTGTAATAGTATTTTATGCAACTGTATCGTAATAGGGGTCCTTAAAACACGAGTGTGGGTTTATGAAACGAGGCGTAGCCGAATTTCATAATAGGGTCACATGAGTGTTTTAAGGCCTAATTACGTACAGTTGCATACAATATTTTATCTATATCTATATATAAAAATTATGTGTTCAAGAACCATTGAGAATGACCTGCACCTGCATTAACGAGAACTAGAATGTCTGCCCCACTAGCTGCGCCCGCTGCGCGCGCGACGACGTGCTGCTGCACGTGGTCGCGGCGCGCTCCCCCCCCCCCGTGATGTAATGATGTATGAAATCTCATTACGATACAGCCGTGTTCATAATAGAATCCAATGTCGTAATGCTGGTCATTACCTATGGTTTTGAACGCATAATTGAGGATTTACTATATGGGTGTAGATAAAGCATTCTGCTGTCCAACATTGGACAGATACTCGTATTAAATACGAGAAGTCAAAAACTTTCCACCAGTTCCGACGTTCACTCTTTCCTAAGAGATTAGATATGTAATAATTTGTCGATTGAAGAGCAGCAGTCTCATTTCTACAGCAACATCAGATCACTTTGTGCATTTTCACACCATTAGGCTATGTTCCAACCAGAGATGTGCGAGGATGCGATGCGAGTCATGCATTAGCCAATAGAAACGCTTCATTTACCTATCCTCGCTCCGCTAAGCTGTTTCCAAAATGAAATGAATGAATGAATTCCAATGTTCAAGTTCAAGACAAACACATTCCTAAGCACATCTCTAATGAAAACGCAGACTCAGTATCTTATAAAATTATACCTGCTGAAGAAAAAAAACTAGTGAAATCCTTACTTTTAGAACCTGCGTGAGCTTGAACATATCCGGTATCTCCGCGTAAACCCGGTTTTCTTTGGGCACTGAGGAATTGAGAAAATCACCAAAAAGCAGCATTGGCGGGTGCTCGATGATTGGCTCGTCGGGCACCTCTAGTATTGGCTGCTGGAAGTTCTTCTGGCAGACTGTACTCATAAGCCGATAGAAGTAACTTTTGTCTTCGATGTTGATGAGGCGGTCGTGAAAGACTCGCAGACATTCGTGGTAGAATAACCTGTAAATAAGGGATTCACTTAATAGTAAACGTTTAGAGACTTGACAATAAAATAAAGGCAGAAAAGAAAGTACAAGATACAACACGAGGTAGATTTCGCCTTTTGTGGTTCCTGTAAGTTACGAATTTTTTTTTTAAATATAAATTGAACGCTATATATAGGCAATATTTATCTATTGAAAGCCGTCTTCTATACTCTCTATCTATATCTTGGTTGATCAGGGCTATTGGTCCAGTCAACCTTGACGTGGCAGAAAAGTAGCTAGGTAAACTACTAGTAATTCTCAAGCAATCTTAGCGGTTATAATTTTCCTTGTTTTGATATACTTACAATCATCATGAATTTTTTCAATTTTTTCCACCGAACAGTTTAGATTTTCGAGGGGAGGGGGGCTCGATTTTAATGAAAATTTGAACTTTAAAGTTGAATACTTCGCAAACAGATAAACTGAATCGAAATCGTCTTGGCAACCCCCCAATGGTTTTAAAAGATCTATCCAACGATACCCCACACTATAGGGTTAGTTAAGAAAAAAAAAACAACCCCACTTTACGTCCATGGGAGGTTTTACTTTGTCGGTGTGACTGATATGTATATTCATGCCAAATTACAGCTTTCTAGTACTAACGGTCTCTGAGCTTAGCCGCGGGCAGACAGACAGACGAACAGACATGGCGAAACTATAAGGGTTCCTAGTTGACTACGGAACCCTAAAAAAAGGAACAGAATCTCAGAATGAGAGGGATAATGATATATACTACTTTGGAACTGGAATTCGTAATTAACTTTAGGAAGCATGGAAAATAAAGAGTATATACACACCTCAGCATGCCCTGTGGGGCTCTCATATATGCTGCGTCAGCTTGTAAACAGCCCTGCATTGACTTGGACAAGTCGCGCAGGTTAAATACGTAATGTGACTTTGCAGGGGTCGGTAAAAGCTCAGAGCATATTTTCTGGTATAAGTCGACGGAAGCGTTTACGATTGGATCGCCTAGGCAAGCTACCTCAGGCACGAAATCTTCCATATGCCCGTTCAAAATTGCCTGCAATTGTTGACAAAGGATCAGTGCAGAGGACAAATCTTTACAATCGGTAATAATTATACTAAATATGTATAATGGTAAATATTTATACCTTAAATATAGTCTTCATAGCCTCGCTATTGGGTGCAGAGATGTAGAACATAGCGAAGTGTCGCACAAAGCGGGCCGTCAACGGGTTACGACCGCCACCGGGCGGCGCGCACGCACAAGACAGCACAACGTCCAATAATTCCTTCCAGTACATTTTGTCGCGGTCGTACACTCCGCCGAAGTCGAGGAATTGCCTGTCAAAAACAGTGACTAAACTCATCCCTCATTACATTATTACTGATGGTGGTGGTACTGATGGAACCAAATAAATCTTTCTTTCTCATTAGCAAAGCATGAAGTTGTTGATATACGAGGGTCATGCCAAAAGAAATTAGATACTCCATGCTCGTTTGATTGATACTGGCCAGTTATACACCACCGTGAAGGCTGATTAAATAGCTATAAATTTAAAAATGGAATACTCCGGAAATCTGCGTAATATTTTTTTAAATATTTTTTTTCTGATTGATTCTGGCGGGAATTTGCGGTTACAATGGAACTTAGTCGACGTGATTTTCGAGTTATGATTTATTATGACTTTAAAAAAGGTTTAAAGCCCCAAGAATGTTTTGAACTTTTAGCCACGACTTTTGGTGAGTCTGTTTGTTCTCGTGCAACTGTCTTTAATTGGTTTGCTGAATTTAAAAGAGGGCGGGAGAGCTTTGAAGATGAGGCGAAGTCGGGGCGACCGCCAACCGCAGTTACTCAAGAAAATGTGCAAGCCGTGGAAAAAATATCCGTGAGAACCGACGAATTACATACGTAGAGCTTGAGCGTGATCTAGGCATTGGATCAGCAGCACTGCAAACCATAATTCATGGACAACAGTCCCTCCATAAGCGTTGTTCGAGATGGGTGCCGCATAAACTCAACGATTTGCAGAAAGAACGCCGCGTGGATTGGTGTAAATTTATGATAAATAAATTCGATGCTGGCGAGAACCCAGCACCTGCTCTGGCACCACGACAACGCCGCCCCGCACACTTCTGCCAGAACACTCGACTATTTTAGTTCGAAAAATGTCACTATACTCCCTCACCCGCCATATTCTCCTGATCTGGCACCCTGTGATTTTTACCTGTTTCCAAAAATTAAAGAAAAATTTAAAGGAAAGGCGCCTATAATTATGAAATTTCTGAGGTACCCAAAGAAGAATGGTCACTGACATTTTCCATGTGGTTTTGCCGGATGAAAAAGTGTATACCGACGTGCTCACGGTGAATACTTCGACAAAATAGATAGCAATAATAAATAATAAACCTTGTAGTTTTTGAATATCTAATTTCTTTTGGCATGACCCTCGTATGTACGTACGATTACTGTGGTAACCGAACCTACCAACGAAAGCTTGCGAAAAGATATTAAGGTAAGAGCATGAGTTTAACCTTTTGACCGCCGTAGTCTGAAATATAAGACAACCAGTGTCCATCCTCTATCGCCGTAGTCTTATATTAAATATAGGCGACCAAATGGCCTAGTGGTTAGAGAACTTGACTACGAAGCTTGAGGTCCCGGGTTCGATTCCCGTGTCGGAGCAGATATTTGTATGAAAAATACGAATGTTTGTTCTCGGGTCTTGGGTGTTTAATATGTATTTAAGTATGTATCCAATTATTGGCGCAAAATTAGCCAAGGTTTTTTACATCATAGCATTTAGTTTATTTATTTAAACAATGACTTTTACATAAAAATAAAAAACACAAAATTAACTAAAACGGGCTCCCGGGTCTAGCAGCGATCCTATGTTCCGAGAAGGGAGAGCGTGAAGCCAGTGTCCCGACTCAGCTTCCGAAACTGCCAATAATCGGGCCCGCTCGAAGTGGTTACTGCAATTCTCAATTGTATGTATGTATCTATCTATATAATTATATTTATCCGTTGCATAGTACCCATAACAGAAGCTTTACTAAGCTTACTTTGGGACTAGGTCAATTGGTGTGAATTGTCCCGTGATATTTATTTATTTATTATTATTTAAATATAATAATAGTATTATCGTTTTTGTACAGTCAGCAACAAAAATATACGTTTGACGTGCCAAAAATATGTAAGTATACAGGACTTTAATGCCTGAACACTAAGGTAGTATAAACATATTTTTTACACTCGCTATATTCATTATCTTTGTTGCTGTATTGAAATTCACTTATAGGTACTATTGTATTTAAAAGTTGTAAGTAATCTTTATTATCGCATGTTTTGATACAGATTTGATAATAATCTATTCTAATATTATAAAGAGGAAAGATTTGTGTTTTTGTATGTTTGTAATTTGGATGTTTGTTAAGAATTAACTCAAAACTGCTAGACCGATTTTAAAAATTTTTTCACCATTATATTCCTATTCCAAAATTCCATAGGCTATATTTATTACCAGAAAATTAGGTTTATCGTACTAAAACTTCAATAATGTGTACCTCAAAGTGTAAAAAAATGTTGCCATAAAACATCTTTATATTTGGATGTGGAAAGAATTAACTCATGAATGTAGCTAGACAATTGAATTCAATATTACAAAAAAAAACGAATACCATATATTCAACTATTGTAGTTATATTCACAAAACTATTTTAACATTTAAAAGTTACTAATGCCGACTAAAATCAGACCATGTTATCCGTAGCAAATAGGTAATTTATGCAAATAAATAATGTTCATATACAAGAACGGTTTTCAATACTTGCATTACTTTTTGAATTATTCAAATCGGACTCCAAAATAAAACGAATTTTTAAATAACATTAACCAAAATAATCCAATTGACTTTGAACCATGGTTATCGCAGTACCTGTTTTTGGGAAATGGAGCTGAAAAGTATGCGTGAAGTGCCCTCGATTAGTGAGTTTGTGACAAAGGGTAATAAAAATGCAATCTATTACTATTAAGACTCCACTATCTGTCTATCTGTCACTAGAATTGTATCTCATGAACCGTGATAGCTAGACAGTTGAAACTTTCACAGATAATGTAACAAATACTAAAAAGAATAAAATAAAGTAAAGCGTTAGACAATACGGCCACTGGCCTGCATTTACAGACTGGACAGCAAAGGATCAACCGTTACCTGAGTAGCTCGATAGTCGGTTGCGCGCCGTAAACGTCCAACTTAGGCATGTTAACGTCGTCGATAAATATAACCACTTTCTTGCCGAGCGGCGCACCCAGCGCTTTGCGCGGCCGCTTGTCCAAACGCAACTCTATTACTTCCTGTTGTTTGACAACAAAAGAAGACCAAGAATTACTTCAGAAAATATCTCACGGACCTAGTCTTTATAGTATATGTGTTACCTGTGTTCGAGTACTGCTTGTTTGCGCTGAAAAGTTTAATATGACGGGTATGTAGACTCCAGTCGCAGACATTCTGTTTAGGATTTCGGCAGCGATGCATGTTTTGCCTACACCTAAAATAATTGTAAATATAACTCAGATTAAGTACTTTACAATACTGTAAATTTAAATTGAACAGTGTCTCATTTTGTCAATAGACATAAAAAAACCATTAGTACAATTTTACCTGTACTTCCAGTGAACATAACAGGTTTACCAGCTCCCAAAAGCTTTTCAAATAAATATCCATATCTCACAGTATCTATGGTAGGGACTAATGTTTCGAAGAATGGCTTATTGCTGTCATAAATGAACTCTGGTATAATCTCAGCCCACACCTTCAGCTTTCGTTGTTTTGTATCCATATACATATCGAAAAAGTTAAAGCCTTGTGGTAAACTAAAATAATTAAGAAAATAGGCGTCAAACTTTAAATGGTAATCTAACTAATATTGAAGTGTGTTTTTAATTTTTCACGTTAAAACGGCTAGACGGATTTTTCCACGCAATGGGGATCCCGTAAAATCCTCAAGTTTCAACCGCTAAGTCTAGAGACAAGAAGGGAAGGCAAGGCAAGGGGAAAGTGGGCGTTTTAAAAATCCCGGTATTACACGATCGTATGGTTCTCGCGAGCGAAGCCGCGGCAGAAGTGTTTCTCATCCTTAGCCTATATACCTATGTTTTTAGCCGAAGTTACCACATGGGTCCATTGTGGATTGGGAACTTCACACACACCATTGAATTTCTTCGCAGGTGCGTGCAGATTTCTTCACGATGTTTTCTATCGCCGTAAAGCTCATAATAAATTTGAATTCGCACATGAATTCCAAAAAACTCACGAGGTCGAGCCCGGGCTCGAATCCACGACTGCATAAAAGCCCATAGGTCAAACCACTGGGCTACTGGCTGATCTTTAAATAAAATCCTACCAATATTATAAATACTACTTAATTAAAACCAGTAAGGACACGTACTATTCAGCTTCCTCAAATTCTTCGAACTGACGTTTGACGATTTCTTCAAAAGGTTTTCTGTTAGCTTCATAGATATTCCCTCCAATGGTCCAAACGTAACAAAATATGAAGCAGTAAGCAATATAGACTTTTATCGCCGCCTTATCAGAAAAGCGCTCACCCGGCTCCGCCAGTAAAGCTCCCATGAGATAGCAAAGCGCTGACACTTTGCTTATGTCCACCTGTAGCGAGCACCGCCTTTATTTATAGGTTTACTGTTAGTATACTTCATTTGGAAAAGTTTCATTACAGATCGCATTCTAACTGCGATGTAACTTGCAACTGCCGGTTGCCCACACATTTTTCATTGCAAGTCCAATGCAGTCGACAAAACTGCACGCAAACTGCAAGCTAGCGCCATGTATGGGCGGTTGGTTGAAATACCGTTGCTGTAGTGCGGCCCTCAAATGGCGTTATGGCAACTTACCTGACTAATTCCGACCGCGCATTTTGTGTTGACATGCTTGAGCCCGACTTCCAACATTTTAAACAATTCGTATATGAAATCGGCGTTTTCTTGGTTAAAGAGGTTTTTCTCTAAGCCGTCTTCTAGCCATGTACGGACGTAGGGCAAATAGCCCAGTTCGTTTGGGTCTATATACACCATTCCACATCGTGAAACCGTGGCCGGGGATGCTTGGGCCAGATCTGCTACCTGGATTAGTTAAAATGTCAGAATCTATACTTATATTATAAATGCGAAAGTACCTAACACTGTCTGCCTGTCTTTATGCTTAAGCCGCTGAACCAATTTAAATGGGATCTGGTATGAAGATAGTTCCCTCGAAGCAGTGGTAAATGAGTTCTTCACTAAAATTTTAATAAAATTAAGCTGAGCTTTATTGTGGAACATCTAATGAAACGGTGATCGTACCTCAAACACCATGTGTACGTATGGTGTCAGTTTGATTCTTTCGGAATTGGACAAGCAAAGCATTTTGTTGTCATCGAGCACTGTGTTCATATTCTCGATCCACACGGCATCTACCGGTCCGTCGCATATCAACCATTGATGGTCAATCTTCTCACACTGAATTAAAATTTTACCCATTATTCTTTAAATTTTGTCTTGTTAGGTCTAAACTGCCTGTAATCCTAATTTTTTTAAACTTACTTGTACAGCAGTTCGTAAACTTAGCGGTAGTATTCCGTCATGCCACTCCAAGGTCTGCAAGTTGACTTCACCATATAACTCGCCAATCGTAAGACTCTTCGGGTTCATTATGTATTTGTGTACAGGTTGGAATTGAGTTCCTATGACGCCGTTGTCATGGAGACGAGTGTACGTGTCCGCTAGTATCTAGGAAATACATTGAACATTTGCCATTAGCAATTTAACAATTTCTAACTCAAAGCGAAATAAATAGAACTTACTTTTTAAACTAGAGTAAACTGTAAATATAGAATCAGTGTAGGCTTACGTGTAACACCACAGTTTTTCCGCCGCCCGTCGGTCCGACCAGCATCACGCCCCATCTCACGATCATTGTTTCGTGCAACTGGATAACTTTTCGAATTTGACATGCCTCGACTTGCTTCTTAGTTTCTCGGAGGCATATTTCTGTTAAGTAACACAAGTATATTATTATTTTGCGCGAAGAACAGAGATGAACCCCCTTTTCGCTGATATGGAGCTTTTATTTTCCACGATGGAAAACAAGATTTACCTACAATGGTACTTACTTATGCAATCTTCCATAACGGAGTAGTCCCGTTCAGGTAGGCTGACTCCAGGGAACAGGTCAGACAAAATGCCAGCAAACAGAATCGCGTCCGCTGCCAGGAACTTTGGTAAGTTGCTGTCGTTTAGGGCACAGAGCAGTGTCTTTTCTTCGTGCTGGTCAGGGCTAGCTCGTTTTAAAGCACCAGCCATCACCTAAAAGTAGTTTATAAGTTTAATTGTTTCGTTAGTTCCGTACTGAAATATGTACAGTCACGAGCGTTCATTTGGGACCCACTTAAGATCGAATATATGTCATTTTGTATGACAATTCGATGGATTTTTTCACGAAATGGGTCCCAAATTAACGCTCGTGATCGTCCAGTCAAAATTAGGCATACTTACAAGAACACTTTTGACCGCCCGCATACCAAAGTCATAATGGTCTTGCTTGGAAAGTTGTTCGCTCGACAGTTTGTACATTTGAACCATCTTTTTTGCTAAGCCTTTTGAAGATTCAAAGCCTTCCGAATACAGGATTACTTCCGCAATGAGAGCTAAAAGAACACAGTAAATAATCGTTATCGTGAACGGTCACTGATTCTCTACTGAATGTTTTTAAATAGGTAACGGGGAGGAAAACCAGCAAATGGAATGAGGACAGGCGAAATATCGCTAGATGGCATCAGTTTGCAACCAAGACCTTAACGTCAAAAAAAACCTCACGATACTTACGCCATCATATATTTCGCATGTCTTTTATGAATTGCCGGCATCCTCCAATAAAATACTGCAAAATTTCAGAACTTTCTCATATACGGTCTCTTTAGGCAACTAAGACAAGTCTCTTTAGTGGTAATTTCATTTCTAGCGATGCGGCCAGAATTGAAGCAAAAGGGTTTTGATTATGTGTGGATAAGTAGTTTTAATTTAACAAAATTTACCATAATCGGGAACCATCATGGATATGGGCCGGAACAGAGCTTTCAAGTTGTCAGGCAGTTCCGTTCTGCCGGCGTATCCAGGGTTCATAGTGATAAAGGCTGCGCATGTGTGGACAAGCTTGATTTCGCGCCCTTCGAACATAAACCTAGAACATGGAATAATGGTACAAAAGTAAATATTATCAAAAAAAAACTATTTTGTTCGACTAGGTGATCTAGAAATAAGTAGTTACACATAGTGCGGAAGCACTAAGTAGTTTGACTAGTAGCTACGAACAGCTACAATTTTTTATCTGCGAATCCTGTGCTCGTGAAACTAAACCCCAGTAACACAGTAGTTTTTCTTTATTTAGGTATAATATTATTTCATCAACAAGTACAGTCGAACAAATTGAACATTTGTGGAACCTTTATACTACTAATTTCATGTTGACATCTCATTACATTTGTCAAGGAAATTATAGTGAAATTGATTACTAAAAGGTGCCACCCTGGATCATGATTCAATTTGTTCAAGTATACAAGCAAAAACAAATTGACTTACCTGGTCTGTTTGGCGACCTTAGCATTCCTTATAGTGATAAGTTGCTGTGCAATCACAGACAGTACTTCAATATCAATTCTATTGAACTCGTCGAAGCAACACCAAGCGCCGGAGGTCGCTAGCCCAGAAAAAAAGCGACCCATCATCTTGTAGTCGAGACCTAGAATCAAGCAGGTACAGGACAAAAATACTTGTTAATTATTGGCATTTGCTTCCTCACAACTCAATCGAACTGATAAGCAGCATGTACCTATAAATAGTTCATGAAACCAATTTTACCCTCTAAAAAGAATGTTTTATGCCCTTGTTTCTAATATTAATTGCTCACCTTCAGAGCAATTGAAGACAACACACTGAATGGCCAGAGACTTGGCCAGATCTTTGGTGGTTTCCGTTTTGCCAGTGCCAGCCGGGCCGGCGGGCGCCCCGCCCAAGTCCAGCTGCAGGGCACCCATCAGGCACAAGTAGCACCGATCGGTCAGTGGCGTTATTACGAGTACACCTGAAATATCCACACAAGGGGTAATTCAGACAATCGGTAAGCCACTTTAGTTGACTTTGATTAACTTTGCTAGTTTTGTAACCGAACCGACCTCCAGCGCCCAAATATTCGTGACCGTAGATATAAAGGGCGCTCGACATGCGAGCGACGCAGTTATCAATGTCCTCTTCCCAATAATAGCGAATCATTTTGAGCCATTCGAAGTCTGTCCTGTAATATCACAAGGAGATGTAATTTTTTATAGGTGCATAAACCTTGCAAAGCCTTGTTTTTCCTAGAACTAAAATATTACAAATGCGAATGTTTTGTGAGTATGTAAGTATGTGTGGGGTATATCTTTTTTGCTCCCTCGCGCTAAAACGTTGATCATGTCTGGAATAACACATAGACTATTTCTTATCCCAGTACGGGACCGGGATAAAACTCCAAAATTTCAGAAGCTAGGATGAGAGAAACTAAATTTGGCGAGGATGTTTTCTCAACTCTCGAGTTTTTAGAGAATCCCGGGACTTCAATTTAACTAGACCCATCAAATCTATTTAGTTTAGTTTAGGCATTAAGCTTACGCGTGTAAAGCTGCAGGTACACATGTTGTACTTAAATGTAGTGTTTGAAAAAATAAACGCTGTTAGGAAAAAAAAATACTTACGCTTTCTGCACATGTTTCTCTACCATATGTGATATAGTATCCCTGGCGTGCACGTCTATAGTGATAAGCGCGCAGAGAACCTTCCTGAACAGCGAAGTGAGGTCTTTGCGAGTGAGAGCAGCTAGATCGTTCAGGTCGACAATGCCACTCTTTTCGAACTCAAGTAGCGCGGTGTCGATGCGGAGCGGTATTTCCAGGGCGAATAGTTCGTGGATCGCCTTCGCCCACATTATTTGAGAGACGGTTAGTACCACCTGTTGCAAAAAACAATCATATTTGACATATAAATATAATAGTAAGGAGTCTAAGAAATAATTTTGAGATTTACTCAAGCGCAGCAGATTAACATACCTTGCACATGTTGAGTAGCTCCACCGCATATAAGCCTCCTATATAGATAGAGCAGCGCGTGTAGGATAGTCGATTAGAATAGTAAAAGGAAAAGACACTCGATGCCACTTACTTGGTTTGGGTGCAATTCTACCCATTCCACGCGCGGCCGCAGCATGTAATCCTTCAGAGCGAATTTCATCGATCGCTTCACTGACGCGAACATGGCTTCCTCCACTTTACACAGCCAGTCTTCTACGTTACCTCTCGCTTTCAAGCCCTGTGATTCATATTATTATTATCCGATAGATTCGCATTATTTTATTCATAGCAGACGTAAAGAAGCGTGAATACAAAAATCCAAGCATTTCAGCTAATTTTATACATATAAATTCAATAGCACCTTGCCCAGGTTAATTCTCTCTCCTTCAGGCGATAACATCGCAATAATGTCAGTAGTAAGATCCTCCGGCTTTGCTGTCTTTGCGAGCTTCGCCTGCAACATATCACGCGTCTGAAACGACATTTCCCTCTCGACGAGAGTGCCGTCTTCAGTTATCTCCATTTCGCTCTCAGGAAGTTTGACACCAAATTCCAACTTGGCGATTGCATCGAAACATTTACGTAGATGTGGCTGAACCGCGTGTGGATTGCGCGTCTGTACAACAGAAGGCAAGGAAATTATTAGTACGTATATTAGTATTAGTAGTAAAACGAAAATACATTAGTACCTATACCTGCCTACCTAATCCATTACAAGAAAAGGACGTTACCTGTGCCAATATTTCCAACAATTCGTCGTTAGACAGGAAGAAGAATCTCGGAAAGGCAACGCGTTTCGTCTCCAGATACGCCTCCAGACACTTCATAATTTGATCGAGCATTTCGTTATTACGCACAAATTCTTCGTAAAGCTTTGGTTGGGTGGCTGCAGGCATCGCTAGTGGCACCTATACACATTCAAGTATACTTTGTTATTAGCATTGGAACGATTTTTCATTGTATACAATGTAGATAAAATAAAGGTGTATTAAAAAAATTGAGACCCAGCTCAGCTGTCTACATATAATCTCACCCACATGACAATATCCAGCCGAACTTACGCTTAATTGTGTATCTCACCTTAGCCAATTTACGCATAATATCTTTCCAAGACTTGTCGACAATCGTGAACAGTCTAGTCTCATTCGGCAATTGTCTCTGGATATCGGGAGCGGAAAAGATGACCTCCAAATAGATCCACGTTTGCTGACATGCGAACCACTCTTCCTGGAATAGTAAGTTATATGAGTTATATTATAAGGTTATATGAGTTTTTTGTAGATATAGCCGTCTAAGAAATTCCTATACCAACCTAAGGTTCAATGTCAGCTTTAACTTAATGTTATTGCTTTTATTCTGATGAGGCAATACGGGAATTACAAGCTCGACTCAAAGCTTTCAGATTTCGAGTCAGGCTTCTAAAAAAGTCTCGTTCGGAATCCTTACTCCCAGCCTATAAGACATAATGTATAGTCGACCAAGTAAGTGCTTCACCATTATTTATGACAGTTCGTACGTCACTACCTTCAACATCGTGTTCACTTGTTGGAGTGACTAACAAGATAACACGACTGCTCTTTACAGCAAGTCTCGAATATCTCCAAGCCAAGCAGTAGTAGTTTATGGAGGTTTTAAGATAAAATACTGACCAAAGTCCTTGAGAACAGGTCCAAGTTTTTAGCCCACTCTTCGACTCGGCTTTTGATGGGGCCGCAGTTCCTCGAGCTGAGGATCGTGCCGATGTGGATATTGCTCTCGTCGACTGCTGCCTGGATCTCGTCGAGGCCTCCGAGCACGAATACGTCCTTCGCGTCCTTGTGAAGGAGCACCGGGAACTCCAGCGCCTGCCATAAATCTTCCACCTGTCCACAACGAGGAACGTGTAAAAGACATGAACAACCATCGTTTTCGCAGTGGCATTAAATTAAAGTTACCAGTGAGTATTTAAATGACTCTTTTAGCGACGTTTTATCGACATCTAAGTAAAATTGTCATTTTGAGTTACAGAACTCTTAGGCTACGTACGCACTACCTGTACGGTTAACCGCGCGGTTTTAGCACGCCATCCCTCATTAAAGCAACGCTTCAGAAAGAGACGGCACGCTAAACGTGTGTAAATTTATGTACTTAATTAGCATCAGAGTGTACCTTTTTGAGTAATGCCTCGAGCCCCGCTTCTGAGCTGGCCTGGCCTGCGACCTCCATCAGTTCCTCGGCGTACTGGAACGCCTTCAGCTCCTCCAGCAGAGTCAGCGTCACCACCATGTCGGGCGTGATGCGTGTGTGCAGTATCTCCTCGATCTTGACCCAATGTCGTGGTTTAAGGGCGGGGTTGCGGAGATACGTCATCACTGGTAGCTGGAATTAATTTAAGCGCTCGGTTGTGTTATGCGATAAACGCTGCGTTAAACGCAATGCGTTTGACGCACATCAATTTTGTATCAGATAATGCATGCGCTAATGCGCTTGACGCTGCGCGCACCGCGTAAAACAATGTTTAGTAATTACGTTATCTGATGCAAATTATTGTGTCAAACGCATTGCGTTTAACGCAGCGTTTATCGTATATAACAATCCAGCGCTTTAGTTGCTCATTTAGAGTGAGTTACACCGACACAGCCACGGTGCATAGGGCATAGCTTAGGAAAGTTATCCGTGGACGCGCGTAGCCTTAAACAGTATGAACATATACAAGTGCGCACGTTGTAAAGCGCAGTTTAGACCAACAATCGTGCAAGTTATATTACATTGTGGCGCGCGTTTCGTTTTCCGACCTCGCAATGTACCTAACGCAACTCCCACGATTTTTCTTTACACTAAATTATTTATAGAGTAAAAAGTTAGTAGGTACCTATGCGTGAGTAGATCTAACGCAGCGTAACGTTTTTGAGTAGATTGTTTTTGTAAAACCCTTTATATGGCCCCTAGTGTACCTATTGCATACTTAAAGTAGACAAATGGGAACGAGGAGCGCTTGTAGAATGGCTTACCTTCTCTTTAATAATATCTATGGTTTCTTTACACCTGGGTACAATCTTATTTGGTGGTAATCCCTTATCTAGCTGGTTGAAGACTTTGCCAAAGTTTATTGTTGTATTTTGCACATCGTCGATATCCAGCGTGTTGAATGGTACTGTATACCTGAAGGAATTGATTATAATATGTTTTAATCTGTTACGTCTCAATACATTTTTTTTAACCTAAATAAATAGGTATTTAAACGCACCAAGACGTAAAACAGTCATTCCATTCCTTAGAAGACTTCCACAACAACTGTCTGAGTTTAACGTCATTAATGGCTTCGTCCAGCTGTTCTAATCTAGCTGGTGGTATCTACAATGTGATTCAATATAAATAAATAATATTATATTTTATTAAATTATAATATAATACATTCAACGGCATTCGCAAAGTATTACCTACCTTGAAAATCTTCTGCCATTCGCGAATTTGCTTGTCTCTCGCCGTGCACGCGGCAAGCTTTTCAGCTAAATCATCGAGCGTTTCCATTACTTTTTCCATATCCGAGTTGGCATCGTAGAGCCATTGTTGCTACAATTATAAGCGCAACGTAACGTATACACGTAGCCGAGTCCTCCCCCTAGGGAACATTTAAGCAGTGTGTGGGGTCCCCGGGATTCCCCGGCAATTTGTATGGAAACAGTTTTATTTTAATGACTGTATCTCTTGATTGCGTTGACATAGAAGTTTGATTTTTAGGTTGCTCCAAGGGGTATCAGAGCTGAGTATGTTAATTTCAGCATGATACTTTCACGCGATCCTTAGAAAAAGAGCCTTGATAGCCGGACGGACGGACAGACGGACGGACAACAACAAAGTGATCTTTTAAGGATTTCACAGAATCCAAAATAAACTGCACAGAATGCTATTATACCGCGACTTCGTCTCTGAGCTTGTTCACGTCAAGCATCAGTTCCATTATGTCTTTCCCGATCTGGCTGGCGAACATCCCCGCGAGCTTGCTTCGCGTTTCCAAGCGCGCGTCCACGTTCTGTCGTAGCGTACCAAGCGTCACACTTAACCCTGTGCAATAAATACGCCTAGTTAGGCTAGTAACTGATCTTTGACATAAATCTACTATGAGACTCAGTAATAGTAACTAAAATTAAGTACACGAGTCACTTTATTTGTATTAAAAAAGAAAGCAGACTGGCTCGAAACATGTCTGGCAAGCCTCGACTACAAATAAATCCCGATACTGGTATACATACCTAGGTAGTCCGTCATATCGTCAGGTGGAATCATCATGTTGAACTCGCCCATAAGGTCATACAACTCGCGGAGGTACTCCAACCGCTCTTCTAAGAATGCAACCCTTCCTTCCAGAGTATCCAGCATAAAATTAAACTCGACCAGCTCGCCTGCAGTCTCTGGTTCCTTAGTTATGTCTTCGTTGATATTGTCTACGCCGCTGAGAATTTCCTCGATGCAAGCGTGACCGATCCTGTTGGGAAAATCTTAGAAAGAAAAATCAAGCGAGATGGTATTAAACATAAATTTGGCTTATTCCAGTTCCGCATGCCAGGAATAATTTTGAATGGTGCTATTCCCACTGGAAACAACAGGGCACTTAAACATTTGGGGGCACGGCAGTGCCCCCGCCAGGTCGAGCAAAAAAGTGGCACGGCCGTACCATCCTTTTCTCGAAGCAGTTCAGGCCATTTTAGATCCCCTATAACTTCGTTGTGGATAAAACTAGAAGCCTGAATTTTCAGTAACCAAGCAGGCATTGTATAAACACGGTATTTTTACATTTGCAGTGAATGAATCAGGGTACCTCTGTGTACCTATATATCGTCACTATACGTCGTCGTCGTGTGTCGTCGTGAGTCTCACGGTAGTTTCATGTTCAAAATATCGTCACTACTTTGAAAAATGCTGGTATCTCAAAATCGATGATCTATCCCAGTGAACTTAATGAACATTGTTTTAAGGGTCAAATTTGTTGACGTATTGATTTGAGAGACGTAGTGACGATATGTATAATATACTTAATAGAATAATAGGTGTAGATAGGCATACCTATACTCCAAACTGGAATTCAAGACCAAAAAATCTACGACAATGTTGCCACTGAAATAAAATTTGTGTACAATAGTACATTCCTTTTTTTTAAACACACTATAGAATATTCTTTAAATTAGTAATTTCGATTCTATAATTTAAAGAAGTAATTTTGTTTACTTACTTTTACATAAATACTAGACGCCTGAATAAAAACTTAATTATTTCGCAATTTTTGGTTGAAAAACTGGCATTGTGCTTGTATTTCTTCAGGTATTCATAACATTTGGTGCAATAATTTACAATTAAGATAAAATCAAACTAATATTTGATTTATTTTTTTACATACATTTAGCTAATCAACAAAACTGTAGAGTAATAGTGTGTAGCGCGCTTTATGGGGTTTATGGTGGATAAAACTGTAAAAAAATATATTTCATTTAACCTTTTCAAATTCCTTTCCTGTGATTTAATATGAGGCCCATTACTAAGACTCAGTTGTCCGTCTGTCATTAGGCTGTACTGTATCTCATAACATAAACCATGGCAGTAGAAATTTTCACAGATAATGTATTTGTTGCGGCCATAACAACAAATACGAAAAAAACTGTGGTAGAACAACGCAACCTTATCCCGTTTATGTTCCTTAGAATAAAATTGTCTCAATGTTAGTTGAGAGTTGAAAATAAGTTAGTACTTAAATTTTTTTTTTCACAAAGTCCTTATTTAATAACAATACAAGGAATCATATTAAAAAAGGTTATTATTATTCCCCTCAATGGCGGCCTTAAGACTTAGGCCAATGTCAGTTAAATTAAAGATAAACATATTCTTCTTCTTCACGTTGTACGGTGATTGTAGTTTTTGCAACTTGATAGCAAAATTCCAGAAACCACAGGAGACAACTTGCGCTTTAAAAAATGTCTGACACGAGAGCAATATAGAATTTTGTGATCACTGTTAAAAAAGGTTGGCGAAACCTAAAAAGTTTATTTGACAGTGACAGAAGTGACATTGAGAGATTTAACAGTGACATGTCTGTCGTAGATTTTTTGGTCTTGAATTCCAGTTTTGAGTATAGTGCCATCCACGAAGACGTGATTTTGTGAAAATTAGACATTAATGTCATTGTTGCAGGTGGTAGGACCTTGTGTAAGGTCCGCCCGGATTGCTACCACCATCTTGCTCGCTAATCCTGCCGTGAAGCAGCAGTGCTTGCACTGTTGTGTTTCGGCGTGGAGAGTAAGACAGCCGGTGAAATTACTGGCACTTGAGGTATTCCATCTTAGGCCTCTAGACTACTTAGACCCCTGGTGTTGCAGATGTTTATGAGCGCTGGTGATCTCTTATCATCAGGACACCCACTCGCTCGTTTTCCATACAGTCGAAAAAAAATTGTAATAAGAACCACGGCACGCGTCATCGTGAATGACTCTACTTATACAGTCACCAGCATTGTAGATATTAAAAGCGGAGCGTGAAAAATATCTGACACGTCCTTCCGGCCCTAGAAATAAAGTCGTATCAGATATTTATGCACGCTTGTTGTGTCAGATATTGGTGCTGGTGACCGTACCTAGATATAATTATGTTCAAAGGTAACTTGTAAAATGGTCAACAGAATGAAAAAGCAAGAAGGGACCTGTCTTGTGAAGTTGTATGAAGAAGTAGGACTATCTACAAAAATAAATGAGATGCTATCAAAAACATACCTTGTGAATAAAAAAAAACAAGTCTCGCAACTCAGTTCTTTCTACCGTAAGAAGTTGTGAGATCCATGTAATACCCAAGTCGGTTAATTTCTTCTGTCTTAAGTTATTACGTAATTAGCTAGTCTAACAACATCTTAAAATTAAAAAAAAATGTTTTAAATAAATACCTAGATTGACTTGGCAATCGCACTAAACAGTCTAATTTAATATGGCCCTCAAATGTATGCAAAAATAAGTTATTCTGTATGTAGAGTGGTCTAAATTTTCTACTGCTGAGTATATGTTACGTGTGAGATACATTGTGTTTTCATGCGATGGCCAAGTCAATATATTTATTTAAAACAATAAGATTTTTAATATTAACATGGTCACTATAAGATGTTGATAAGTTAGCTAATTACGTAATAACTAAGACAGAAGGACCCTTAAGCAGGGACTGAATAAAGTAACCGAATTGGTATTACATGGATCTCACCACTTTTGTACGGTAGAAAGAAATGAGTTGCGAGACTTGTTATTTTTTACAAGTTATGTTTATGATAGCATTATTTATACAGAAAATACAACAATTCTTACTCAGGAGTTGTGTTAGTCATAACGTCAAAAATTCGCTTTGGCTGAGGTCTGAACAGTTCTTGGAATGGAACCAGGCACAAAAAGATCAGTCCTAGTGGTTGATAACTAACGACCTCTTCTATTGCTTCCATTTGTCGCACCAACTTCTCGGCAAGTTTTCTAAATGCTTCGAGTCCCCGTTCATTTTTTATTATACTTGTGTCCATTTCGTGCGCTTCACGATAATTATCCATAAACCCTTCCATTCTTTTGAGGAATTTCCAAACGCATTCGAAAGCGTTGTTAAAAGAGAAGGGTATGAAAGCGATGTCTTCCAACATTTTTTTATCTTGGTTCATGAGAAAGTACAAGTTAGGCGCTACGCCCGCTGACCACTCCACCTGCTTACCCATCACCGTGGGCTGCACAAATATCTGCAATGTGTCTTCATTCAAGAAATTATGGAATTTCCGCACATGCTCATCCCAGTAATCGGTAATTTTCTCCAAATAGCCGGATATTATTTTTTCGCTTGGATTTAAATCAATTTGACCACTTGGCAATACATAAGCATCCACTTGAAACAAGGCCCACTACAAAAATATGACAAACATAAGGACTTTGGTACAATATCTTCGGAAAACGAAAGAAATGCACCCGCAGCGTAGTAAGGTTTACGCAATAATAAGGAATATATAATATCGCTGGGGAACGGACGCAAAGCGTTTTGTGCGGGATTTGGGCCGTCGGCTCAGACAAAAAGGGGAAGACCCTCGCTCCGAGTCATTTCTGATGCATAGGCTGTCCATAGCTATTCAATGTGGAAATGTCGTGAGCGTTATGGACACTTTTGCGCTTGGAATGGCAAGGGGCGAGTTATTTAACTATTTTGTTTTTTGTAATAATTGCTTACTGTTTCCTTCACGTTAAATAAATAATAAGGAATATAGTTAAATGAACACGATTCGCACAAACGGTTATTAACGTATTTTTCGTACCTTGCAAGTTTCAGAATCTCTGGGTATGACCTCAAGCACCTCGTCTACCACCTTGCTGGCTAATAGACTGTCGTCTGGAGTAAAACTAGCATGTATTCGCAACATATCAGCCATCATGGCATTTGACCTCTTCGTTAAGCGATACAGCATGTAGTTAGTCATGTAGTCCGTTAACTTTATAAAACTGAAAAATTAAAGTTCGTAACGGTTTCTACCTATACCAAGCTAAATATTCGAAAAATATAACGCTTACCAGGCTAGTCTTTCACAATACTTTCTTTTATTGGCCTTTTCTGTGTAAGACATGCCGCCAGTTGGTTTACCTCTAATTATTACGAACGGCGGTATATTTCTGTCGTCGAATACGAAACCTTGTTGATATAGAGCTGCATGGCAGGCTTGTGTGATGACGTCCAAGACAACAGATCTGTATTCTGATAACTTTTCTCTAGTATATTCTATCTGTCTCATCTGAAATTTAATTGTTAAAACGGATTATTTTTTAATATTTCTAATAATAAGCAGTGATCGGGGATTTGGATGCCATACTGCGGGATTCCAAATAGAAAGAGTGATATGGATACGCCGTTTGTCCAGCGATACCAATTAATCAGTTCGAACAATAAATGCTATTCCCGTGTTGGTGTTATGTTTATATGATAATAGTTGCGAATAATAAAATAATCGACTGGTAAAATAAGCGAAAAAAATAAACGCGATCCTTATAAACGCTTCACGAAAACTCGTTATCGATTAAAGACAAACAAGTAAATTTGCGATCGTGAAAACACGCGATGTGAAAATTCGCTACTCAGAAAAATTGCGGGGGGAGTAGGGATGCGAATACAGTTTTTTTTTTCAATAGCTTCGTTAATTTCCGGGCTCAGGTTGCTCTTAAAGTAATTTGATTATATTTTTAGACATATTTTTTCTTCTTTTGGCAACGCTAAGTTGCCGAATCATACAATTTTGAAACATAAATTCACTGTCAAAGTTGATGCTCGAAAGCGGCGGATTTTTGTTTGAATTTAACTTCGTTTTAATGTGAAATTTGCCAAAGTAAGTGTTCATCAACTATCCGGATATCGTTTATATACTTACGAGGCTTATTGAAAATAGAAAAACACAAGTTATAATTTCCTTATTTATAATGGTTTTAACTTATAAAACGATTGAACCGCATTTGAGGAATTTTACGGGGTGAGGATTACTGAAGATGCATTGAGGGGTGAGTTGGGACGACAACGGGGACAGTTAGGTAGGTCATGAATGGGGAGAGTTGGTTTTACGAACGGGGTGTACCGGGATGATAGAGGGGGGAGTTAGTGTTTGTAGTTCAGGGTTGTCAATTTACATGAGTACCTAGTGAAAGTGACATATGATAAAATGGTAAATATTATTTTAATAAAAAATATTGAAGTATCGGAGGAGTTGAAGAAATTGCAAAATAAATAAACAATTTATATTAAAACTAGCTTTTTCCCGCAGCTTCGCTCGCATTAAATTTGGGGTAACATATATATTTAATATATTGAGTTTAGCTCGACATGTTTCGGGCTACGGATTAGCCTGACATGTCGAGCTAAACTCGATTTAAGACATGAGTAATCCGGGTCAATATATTTAATATGAGTGAGTCTCACGGTAGTTTCATGTTCAAAACATATATATTTAGTTTCGGCGATCTTTTTTTCGTATTTTAATTGATTTTTCGGAGGATTACATGGAAATACAAATACAGACAGACGTTGTTTTAGACAGATGGTGCAATTTTTTTTTCACCTTAGGTACTAACTCTATATAAGTAGACCAAAGTAATTATAAAAAAAAACTAAAAAACTATACGTCACAAAAATAAAGGTCACAACTTACAGAAAACATTAAATTATTTTATGTAGGAGCATAAATAAAACATAATTTTGCTACATAAATAAAATATTCTATTGACAAGTCAAGCTATTATCATAATCTGACAGTGTCAAACCTAGCAATTTTCCCATCTCACCCCATTGCTATCCCTTCTAATCCCAACTACGGGGTGAGATGGGATTGCCTACTATTATGTGTTTATCGTTGAAGCTATGAGATGAAACAACAAGTTATCAATGGCAAACTAAAATTCATACATCCGGAACACTTTTTTTGTATATAAATCAATGTGCCACATATAAAAATAAACTTTTATCCAGGTTTGAACTTCGATTTCGTCCCTACTCACCCCGTTTTACGGTTTGTGAAAATTATCTAACAAACCTTGGGTAAAGAAACTTAAAAATCATATCTGAGTTCATCACACTACACACTAAAGTTGTGCTAAAGTCTATTAAAATTAGAATTGAGTATAACTTGCGGGTACCCATTTACTCACTTGTACTTCAAAGAAATAGAAGAAGGCAGTATCCATGTCTCGACTAATATCGGCAAATGTTTTCATATACATTTCGCAGCACATGGCCTGAATGCTAAGAAGAGCTTTAGCAAGCAATGGCGTTAAAATGAACAGATTCTTAGCTAGTTTAGTGCGAGTCTTTGTGTACTTTCTGAATAGAATAGATTTTCTCCAAACATAAAATGCTTTCCAATATCTGTATACTCTGAAAAACTTTATCTGAAAAATAGGTATCACTATAAAAGTGTGCTGAATTCTATGAAAATACAATAATTTGTGACGTTCCGCGGTCAAAGGTACCTTGTGGTCGGTATGGAGTTACGGGCACTCTTTTAATCTGCAATTGTTAAGCTATCGATATCAAAAAAAGATCATGGTCCTAAGTATTATAGTTACGATGATATCATTTTTTGAAAAATGTATTGGAAAATGTGCAATTTCAGGAAACAGACTACTTAAGCTTAGTTACCTCCAAAACTATGTTGCCGATTTAAGTTACATAGTGGACTACGAAATATGATTTATTGGGCTTCTGTCCATCAAAATATATAATACAAGTTCTATAATTGCAAATCAAAACTTGATATAGACCGATTAATATGATCGCTGACTTATTTCAAGGAAATCATGTTTTGCTTTATATTCTGCATTTTTTCGCAGTAGGTAGTCATGATTTTTAAATGTCTATATTAGAAAACAATTCCTAAAGAAAATAAAGAAGAAAAGCAATATTAAAAAAATCAAATCAAAATCAAAAAATAATTAATAGAAATCAAAATTATTATTTTTTAATATTTTCAAGCAAAATCACAAAAATGACAGAATTTAGTTCTAATGTAACAATCAACATAATTATTTTCACATATATAAACAAAATCCTTTCGTTACTATCAAATATAAATCCTTTCGTTACAATCAAATATAACCATTAACTTCATTATCAGACATGATTTTTTAACTTTTTAGGTCACTTAAAGTTACATCACTTTAATAGTCTTTGTGTCATACATTTTTGAAAAGGTACCTTATGGAAACAAACATACAACATGTGAGTATGAAATTGATAAAATTATTATAATTTAAGTTCTGGAAAACTTTTTCATTAATGTTTCTTATTTTAAAACTAAATTGCCACAAAGATGATCAGTTCTTTTTTGCGATCTACTTTCAAAACTAAAATTTATTTAATGTGAAGAAAAGGTGCCTTATGGCTGAGTTACATGATTTTACGGATTTGCTTGCTCTAAACATCTTTTTAGGGTTCCGTAGCCAAAATGGCAAAAACGGAACCCTTATAGTTTCGCCATGTCTGTCTGTCTGTCTTCTGTCTGTCTGTGCGTCTGTCCATCCGCGGCAGAAATAATATGTAGCAACTGCGCAGACGTAATGGTAGGAAATTTTTTTTTCATCACACTTGCTCTTAAACAGTGTCGAAACATGCAGGCTACCTTGGTTGCAACCCCCTAAATAAAACCCTCGACCTTAATGTGCTTGTCATGAAACCCGTGGCCGGTAAATGAGTCATTGCGCGTACAAATTTTCTTGTCATGAAGCCCAAGGACGGTAAATGAGTCAGTGCCCGTACTGATGGTGCTGCGCGCGCTGCTGCAGGACCACATGCACACGCGGCTCAGGCACATGCTGAGGTAGGGGGAGGGCGGCGCTGCTAAGAGCGCAGCCTATGGTATCGTCAATATTTGGAAGAATTATATTTTTTATTTTAGAAATATTAAATTTGAATTGTGATGAAAAACATTGCATGTCGCACGGGCGGTACTAATTACGAACATCGACTCATTAAAGACCTCAGTCTTCGACTTCGGGCTTCTAATAGACTCTCGTTCGTAATTCCTTATTTACCGCCCTTAAGACAATGTACTATTTAGGGTCACGTAAGTGGGGTATTTTTTTTCTATACCCCTACCCCTAACCCTACTAACCCTATAGTATTGGGTATCGTTGGATAGGTCTTTTTAAACCATTAGGAGGTTGACTAGACGATTTTTAGATTCAGCGATCTGTTTGTGAAATATTCAACTTTAAATGCAAAATTTCATTAAAAACGAGCTTCAATCTTCAATCTAAAACTTACTGTTGGGTAGAAAAATTTGAAAAAAAAATCAGTATGGTAGATAAATAAAAACTATAACGGCTAAGATTGCTTGAGAATTATTAGTAGTTTAAGAGTAAATAGCAGCCTAAGGTTTAAAATATGATACCCTAAACTTGGAAGATTCCGTACACAATACGAAAACATTAGAAAAATATTATTTGATTTTTTCGTAATGGCTACGACGGAACCCTATCTTGGGCGTGTCCGACACGCTCTTGGTCGTTTTTTTTTACAGAAATATACACCACCGCGAACTTGATTTCTGAGACTCACTTCACAACCAATATTGCATTTGCGTTTTATAATCGGTAATGGCTGAATACCACTGGAACTACTTATAAATAGGCTGAGGCTGAGTGGTAGCAAGTCCGGAAGACTTTCTAAGGGGTCATTATCTTGAGATTCTGTCAGTTGGGGACTTGGGCAAAGTATGTCTTGGGATTCAGATGGTACAAATTGTCAATTTTTTTCAAATAGAGACAGAGAGGGAACGATGCGTAAATGTTAGTGCGTTTAGTGCAGATGCGAGCCAGCAAAGTCAAACTTTAGACGGAGGTACCTAGGAGTAGAAATGACAAAAGCGAAGCATTTAAACATATAATGGTCATAAGGTACCTTTTCTACTAAAATTGAGAGCCATAACTAAGTGGCTTTAAGCTTACTTATAATGAAAATACAAACAGGTAAAGAATTCTTAGATCTTATATTTTCTGAAATAGTAATAAAAAAACGGTATTTTTCAGCCACTTTTACGAAACATTTAATATCTCCGAAACTAAAAACCGCCATAAGGTACCTTTTACCGCGGAACGTCAAATATTTATCCTATTATAACTTATTTAGCCTTTATATCAACGTTTTGTGGCAGAGGGAAATCAAGATAGAATTAAAATAAAATAAATAAATCGTGGCTAATTTAACGGTCGTCGCATCATTGATTATATTGTAGCTTTAATAGATTATTAAATAGTAGGTACTTCTGATAAGCAATAAAGCAATCAATCTACAGAAAAATTGAGAAAATTAAGTGCCTTACATCTGTTAGTTTTACAAATATAGTATACTCCTGTTCCCACGATGGTAGGCCAGTGAAAACCATTTCATTGGTGAAATGTGTCACTCCACATGCACTGATAGTCAAATAATTCTTCTTATCAATGCCTTCGTAAGGCACCACGCTACATGAAGTACAAATAAGTTACTTATACACAAAGTCACGATAGAGATAACAGACGATAGAGATTGTCAGAAAACATTTGACACGTATTTTTTTGAAATCAATTAAACTAAAAATGCTGTAGATTAGAGTTAGTTATAGTTCCGCCTGACGTCACGCCGTGCGACGTACATACGAGTACGCACGCTCGCACGCACATACGAGTAGGATTAATAGGAAAAGCATATGCAGTGCAGGGCCCGATTATCCATAAGGCGTGTAAATGTGACTATCACATATTCCAATATAAAAAAAAAAAAAAAAATTACGTAAACGTACGTTTACGTAATGTAAATATTTTCAAAATTGCTTTCTTGGGGTTGGATATGAGGCTATTACATATAATTTTAGGTATATTTTATAAATAATGATTCTACCGTACCATATCTAGAGGAGCCCAAACTTGGTATGTTTTGAAAATGATTTAATATTTTAATTTAAAAAAGTGACTGAAATATTATGATGTGATATATTTTTAGAATCGGCTTAGTAAGCCCTTTCATTATATACCACTCACGATAGGTTTCAGAACAAAAAAAAAATCCATACAAAAAAAGAGGACGTCATAACTACTCTCTTTTTTTTTGTGCTACCAGTCAAATTGATTCGTATGGTCTGAAGATCAATTGTTCCGATTTTCGTGCCTTTCACACCATATTTCACCAGCTTTTTTTGGCGTACCGCTAGCACTATAGCGGTGCGCCACGAATATAAATTGCTATTAAGTAGTTGGTATTTTGAGTTGAATATTTGGCTGTATCAGTAATTTTGATGTGAACTTTTTTTTTTGTTTTAAACTTTCGTGATTTTCGCTCATAATTAAAATACCGTGCCATATCGTTTATGGTATTTTCTTTTTTTTTCTTTTGATAAAAAAATTGCTTTTTTGATGTTCGCTTTAAATACTACCCAATTTAAAATAACCGCGTCGCGTCTCATTGCTCTTTCCTGCTCCATTACCTATTTATCAATTGAAAAATATATAAAAATATTGTACCTAATAGAAAATAAAATAGAACGTTTTAAACTTTCGTGATTTTCACTCAGTCAGAATACCATAAACAGGACTTATCACGCTAAAACACACGAGTAAAATATTTACCTCAACGTAAAAAAAAAACCAAGGAAAGGGGCCCCGTGAATTGTATTGCCTAGGGGCCCTTATTATGGTTAATCCGGCCTTGATCAAGTGACAGAAAAATAGAAATATTTACAATTACTTAAGTAAATGTAATTTTATATACATATGTAGTAAGTTAAATTTTATTAGGTACGTATTAAAATTTGAGTTATGACCTATAAAAAAAATTACTCACTTTAAATAATAAGGGGTAAAATACACATTCTCAGGATGAACAGCATATATCATGTAGAGGAATCCACAGTCCGGATTATTTCTCACATAATCAATTACTTCTTTCTGAGAAGCAACAACTGGTTTCACTTTCAATGGGTCAGTGGTCGCATTTTCCTTTTGAGAAACTTCTGCTTGAGAGTCAGACTCTCTTATTTTTATGGCTTTTTTCTTTTTTATATTCGCTGAGGAAAATCATGTTACACAAAACTGTAAAAGAGGTCTCACATCCACTAATGTTATAAATACGAATGTTTTTAAGTATTTTTGTTTGTTACTTCATCACGTCTAAACCACAAAACCGATTTAGATAAAATTCGGTATACAGATAGTTTGAGCCCCGGAGAAGGACATAGGATAGTTTTTATCCTGGAAAATTACACAGTTCCCGCGGGATAGCGAAAAACGAATTCTACGCCGACGTAGTAGCCGGAGTGGAGAGTGGAGTGGACGGAGATGGCCAGTAAATATTATAAATAGACAATTTTATTATATGAGGATATTTATCTGAGGCGACGCCATGCCACTACTTTCAGAGGTACTTAACTAATAAAATTATACACAAAGAAGAAAAGCCGGCAAAATAATGCATTGGTGAGCAAATTCAAAATGCTTTGGCAGGCTGTTTTGTGGCTGGGGTTTGGCCAGCCAGCCTTGGCTTTGAGGTATCAATTAACACCAAATATCCAAATCAGCAAACTCATGGAAAAATGAATTGGCCAGAAGTAAGATGTCATTAGTGAAAGTAAAGGAAAATAAAAAAATGTTTTCATGGAGAAATATCCTCAAATACAGAACTTCCAGTGTACGAGTCACTCACACTAGGCCCCTATCTTTAGGTACTTATTGAACTAATATAACTAAAAAGAAACTTACTTAGGCTATCATCCAAATACAGGGGTTCTAATTTAGTTTGTCTTCTTTCCACAAGAAGTCTGTTCGCCTGAGCTTCGCTAAAACCAGTCTAAATAAATATAATTAAAAGCTTTTATTTAACTTGCAATGTATGTTTAATGTATATGTATTTCATTTCATTTCATATGTATGTATCTATGTATGTGCGGGTAAATTCTTGCAAGTTGAGTTTGACCCACTTCCAGTGGTCAGATTGACTTTTAATTTGGCATACTCAAGTAAATCTGGCGACAATACAATAATCTGGTAGTGACATCATGGTGGTCCAGCCAGGATCGTCTCTGCAGGATCAAACTCTTTATCGGCAAATGGCATTGATTTGAAATTTGGTACGGAAATCTAATATGACAAATACAGTGACAAAAACTACAGTCAGCAAAAAAGCTTGTATTTAAAATGTTTTTTTTAACAAAAAACTTATTTTAAGCAGCATTAAGAAGGTACTAAGAAATCTTGTAGGTACTTCCTAATTTTTTATAAGCTAATAAGCTTTTGCATGACAGATTCAGATGTTCCCTCAAAATCAAACTAACTGAATCGTGACCCACTGGGGAACCTTTTTGTAGAAAAAGTCAGTGATATTGCATTGCTTTACAGGGAATGACAACTACTGTGAGAACATTCTATGGGGGTCAGAAATCAAAATGGTTCGGCTTTACATAGAAATACAGACAAAAATGTCATACTGTTCATCAAAATTCCAATAATCATGTATAATTAGAAATTCTGCAAGAAAGTAATTACCAAGGGTTCTGGCTGTTTTTTAACATATTCTATTTTATCCAATAACTTTCTGTGAGGTAAATGAAAGGGTATATCCCGAGCCTTCCTGAAAAACACATATTTCTTTAATAAGTTTTAAGTTCTCATCATGATCATCAAATAATAAAATAACCAATATATTTAATCCATAGTTATAAGAGCTTAGATACTTAGCATGACATTGTAAAGTAATAAAGTTGTTATGTACACATGTAGGGACATATGTCCATACTAATATTATGAACATAACAAACAACTAAGATTTGTGCCAGCCTAATCTGTCCATAACTCCATACGTCCCTAAAATGGACAGATTAGGGTGGCACACATCTTTAGGAGACAATTTAATATATACCTAGTATAGATAGTCGGTGCTTTACGGACATTTCTCTGTAAAGTCTCGATTGCTGGTAATATTGTTGGGTTTGGTGTAGAAGGCTTTCTGCCACCGTTCAACATAGTTCACATAATATAACAATAGTCAGATTTGTTTACAACTTGCCGCCGGCAAGTTGCCGGATAATTATTGAAACAGTGATGTATAATTCGCTTTCATTCAGTTAAATCAAGGTACTCGCAATGCACAATTTTTGGCACAATCAATAAGAGAGCAGAGAATTAATTAATAGTATTCCTTGTTTACAAATCGCAAATAGCAACCAAACACAGATCGAAGTTCGACTGGAACTTCAGTTTGAATATTTTTACTTTGCAAAAACTTGTCTATGACAGTTTTATTTTGTTTGTCGAAGTCGTAAAGTTCGTTCGTATCGTACTGTTTCTCTCACTCTCGTATTCAACAATGTTAGCGTCAGCGGGACAGCAAGATACGAAGTTCGAATTTATCACTTCGTAGTATAGGGCCTGGGGGCTACTATGAAATTTCAAAAAATCGAAGTCGTGTCGTGCCATCTCTTACTCTCGTATTATATAAGTCAGCGGGTCGGCAAGATACGAAGTTCGATTTTTAGGGTTCCGTCGCCAAAATGGCAAAAACGGAACCTTAATATTTTCGCCATGTCTTGTCTCCGTCCGCGGCTTTGGTCAGCAGGGCTACTACGAAACTCGAAACTCGAAGTTCGTGTCGTGCGGTCCCTCGGACACTTATACTATTTAATAAGAGAGCGAGAGGGACGATACGATACGACCTTCCAGTTTCGGGTTTCGTAGTAGCCCTGTAGGGACTATCAATGCTAGAAAGCTGTAATTTTGCACGAATATATAAGTAATCTGTTCCGACATAATGGTACAATAATAAATAGCCGTTAAGTGAGAGTGATTTTTTTTCTCTAATCCAATCTTGTAGTGTGGGGTACCATTAAATAGGTATTTTAAAACCATTAGGGGTTTCCTAAAACGATTTTTCGATTCAGTGATTTGTTTGCGAAATATTCAACTTTAAAGTGCAAATTTTCATTAAAATCGAGCGTCTCCCCCCCCCCCCTCTAAAATCAAAACCGGTGGGTGGAAAATTAAAAAAAAATTAAAGATGGTAGATAGTATATCAAATTTACAAGGAAAACTATAACGGCTAAGATTGCTTGAGAATTATTAGTAGTTTAACAGTAAATAACAGCCTAAGGTATAAAATTGGAATATTCCGTAAAAAATACGAAATCCTTAGAAAAATATTACTTAATTTTTTCGTAATGGCTACGGAACCCTATTTCGGGCGTTTCCGACACGCTCTTGATTGGCCGGTTTTTGTGTAGTAGTATTATAGAGTATTATAGTATAGGGTCTATACGGCTAAGCTGTAGAGCTACTTCGAAGTTTGTAGTTTGTGTTTGTATCGTATCGTCTTTCTCATTCTCGTCTCGTATGAATAATATTAGCGTCAGCGGGACGGGACGGTCCAGTACTATACGAGCTTCAATTTTCGAATTTCGTAGTAGCCCTACTGTTTTTATTCCAATACTGCCAGCTTTGAAATAATAACAGTGTAGGTAGACGTAAATTTTATTTAAGATCCTTTTAGTCATTACGTGTGATGTTTTCATTGTGTAGGCATTCTAATCCAATATCACATCGTATCGGTGTACTACCTTTATTTAACTACATCATGTCATGACATGACTGCTCGCTCTTATCTTATTCTTTGTTGTATTCCACGTTCCGATTTGGCAGATACCTACCTAGTACTTGCACCAAACACCGTTAACCTGGGGCCCTAGTGTAAAAGGAGTTAATTCTGCGGAAGTTGAACAGCTGATGGCGACTTAAAACCTTTTACACATTAAATAGAAAAAAAGATGTGTAATTTCTGCAGTCTTAACCCCTTTTTCACTTGGGTCCCAGGGCCTCTTTGTAGTTTGTGAACAAGGCACACGTAACGTTGTCACGTCAGGGTTATTAATGTATACATGAACATTATCAAGACTTATAAATATCTATACACCTATTTCGATTTATACACCTTTGTTTGTACCACTAGATAACCATAAGGTCGATATATTTATGTCCTTTGACTGTACTTTTGTTTCCGTTGGATCGACGTTGTGGTTTGTTTGAGATCTTCATCGAAATATATAATACAGTACGTACAATTTTGATGGTGATCTTAGATGTTGTGTTTTGTTTGATGGTCGGTACGCGGTCCGTGGTGGGCGACTACCAAATCGGAAAATAATTGGTTTCTTTCTTGTTGCGTGCAGTTGACACGTCTGGCAACACCCAAAACAAACAGTATAAAAAAGAAAAAAAAACAAGTATTCACGGTTGGCGCTATTTTGCGATAAAATTATTTTATTTATTAGTTTTAATAAAGTGATCTTGTCCTGAAAAGCGTTCTAGTATACTCTGATAGATTTAGAATTTGCCAGTGCTTAGTATTATACTCGTACTAACTTACTAGACGCAGTTTATAGCCGTGGTAGTTGGTGACAACTTTCACCATCCGTACCAGACTCAATATTTCATCAATATCTTTACAGAAAATGTACAAACAATGAGCTGCATAGGTATTTTGCTCATTTCATTGTTTATGCGGTACTCACTTACGAAGTAACCCTGTCCTGAACTACTTATTTTGCGTATGCCAATTACAAAATTTGGAGATGTATCTATTTGTTTCTCTATCAAACTCTTCTACCAGATGGACCTCCAACTGCAAATTTAAAGAATTTGTCCGTATTGCGTTGTACGATAATTATTTTGCAATTACAGTGCATGGGCACATTATATAAGTGCTATTAAGTGTTGCATACTTAGTTTATGCAACTTAAATTGTGGTGTAGTAATTATTGCAATTATACTTTTAGATTATCCAATGAGTTTACGGTGAAGCCTCGCAGATAACTGGCTGAAGATAAGTGTGGTTCATTTTTGAGGAATTGAATGGCTATGTATTACTACGCAAGTAAACTGAATGAAGCATCATGTAGCGGGTGTAACATTAAAGTACCTCCTCCGCCCA
Organism: Choristoneura fumiferana; assembly: GCF_025370935.1. Lineage (NCBI taxonomy): Eukaryota > Metazoa > Arthropoda > Insecta > Lepidoptera > Tortricidae > Choristoneura > Choristoneura fumiferana. The sequence continues at coordinate 33,674,820 of NC_133472.1, forward strand.
ACGAGCCTGCTCCCATACCTCCACCACCTAGCGACCATGCTCCACTTCCACCTGATCCAGCTCTGTTGCATGGCACTGGACTCTCCTACTATGATGTAAGTTATCACTTATTGTAGCTTAGATTGTTTTGTGCCAGACAACGGCAAATTTAAGGGGGAGGGGGTGGGGGGTAAAGGGCATATGCCCACCTTGAGACGATTGTGGAGTTTCCATCGCAGTACATACTTATAGACTATAGACAAATCAAATTATCAGAATTGTTAATTTTAACAGTTATTGTTGATTATTTTTGCCCATCTGCCCCTTGTGCCCCTTCCAGAAAAAAATCCTGGTTCAGCCCTTGGCGCTAGAAGTTTATAATAGTTATGTTGTTTGACTCTTCCTCATACCCAGTACCTTACTGCCTATGTACAATTTTATTATATCACAGCTCCAAGAAAACAAAATTTAGTACCAGCAGCTGCTGACAGTCAGTTAAGATCCACATAGGATACCAAAATGCAATTAGTGAAATAATACAATTTACTTTGCATAGGTAGCAGTCTATGTATTAAAACTATTCATGTAGACCTTAATTTATTAATTCTATATAAACAGAATTACCTATATAAAACATTAACACATTCAGCCTCAGTGACACAATGTCTGTGACTTTTTAGTTCCCTTTCTAGTTTGAGTTGCCGGGGCCGAATGTGTTAACAAATTCCCATTGTCAAGAATTTTGAAGCTAGAGAAATTAACTTTGCGCATTCTGAATGTATTATAGAAAAAACATTGTGTTTTATTTTTGCAGAATGATGACTACTATTCTATGGTGAGAGGCAATAAATTTATGTCTGAAAACTCCTGCAAACATCTAGTAATGAATGGAGGTATTAATTTTGTTACTACTCAAAAGGACGCTACTCAGGTATTTACCTACATATAATTTGAATTGCATAATATTAAGAAAACAAGTGTTTTTGAGATTATCTTTTTTGTCCTTGCAGTTATCAGCTGTAGGAGTAAAGGCGCTAACAACATTTGTTAATTGCCCATCAGAAAAAACAGATATTGAATACAAAGATGGTCAAATAGTTAGTGCCAGCTTGGAGACATTAGTCGACATGCTCCGACCTGGGGCAAATAAATCTTATGTATTCACATTCTTACTGTGCTCAAGACTATTCGTTAAACCACATGAATTACTTGGCAAGCTTTGTAAACGATATTTTAAAACCTATGACAAAATTGTAAGTTTTTTTTATCAGTAATTAAGTACCAGTAGCATGCATATAAATATTTTAATTAATTACAATTAAATTAACACATACATTGTACATTCATATGTATATTTTTTAGGGCAAAGTGGAAGTAAAAGATTTAGTTGATAAAGAATTATTAGATATGAAGGCTTTGGTAAGGGTGCTCATGCAGTGGACCAGTATGTTTCCTTATGACTTCCGCGATGACAGGGTCATGGCACTAGTTCGTAGTATTACTCAAAGGTAAAGTAAAACATATTATTCACAAATGTATCTTTAAAATAAAATGTTAATTGTAAATTAATTCATTTGAATTTCAAAATAATGAATATTATGTAAAACAAATTAGGTGTGCTGCTGAACATATGTCTTCAGTGAGGGTGGAAGTCTCCACTATGCTAGAAAAACTTCTTGATAAACTGACAGCTCTTGAACAGTATGAGGAAACATTGGTGGAAATACCTCAAGTGGCATCGGTGGACCATTTAGCACAGGCAATTATTGTTTATTTTAAGTACTCAGTAGTAGCTATGGACTAATTTAATTGTCATTGTGATATTTTTTTTTCTTTAACAGGGAGACATATTAACACTCAACTTAACACCAGCTGAGTTAGCTAACCAATTGACCATAGTAGAGTTGCACAGGTTGTCATTTGTTGGACCTGAGGAGTTTGTTCAAACATTTGCCCCAGCACAACCTGCGCAGCCCACATCCTCATGTGGGAAAACCACAATCAACCTTCACCACATTGACATGAAGAGTACACGGAATTTGGAAGCTTATGCCGATTGGTTCAATAGACTGAGTTATTTATGTGCAACTGATATTTTGAAGGTATATTGTGACATCTTTTTCTACATACTACTCAAGTACATGTCATAACATGAAATGATATTATGTTATATTTTTTACACACAATATGATCTCTTACTTGCTATCTTCCAGGCTGTTAAAAGTAAATACCGGGCAAGAATAATGGAGCAGTGGATTATGACAGCCAGAGAATGTTTCAATCTTGGCAATTTTAATTCGCTCATGGCGATAATAAGTGCATTAAACATGTCACCTATAACACGGCTTAAGAAAACGGTAATAAATATTTTAAACATTTAGCAGCACAATACCTACCTTTTTGAAACATTTAATTTATGTTATTATTTAATCAATTAATTCAGTGGAGTCGCACATCGGGTGTTTGCGGTCAGCAGCTACGGCAATTGGAATTGTGCGTTGAACCCAGTGGAAACCATGCCAGGTAAGCATTTAATGATACAAAATTATTTCATGGTCACGGCTTAGCTAACCTCTTGGTAGCTATGCTAACCTGATAATATATTCTAACTCTTGCAAGTATATTCTCTTTTCATTCACACACAATCTTAGATAAACTTATATAGTGTTAACAAAATTATGCAGTTGTGTTTATCTATATTTAAAAATCAATAACATTCACTACTGACATGCATGATTTTTAGGATCCCGTACCCAAAGGGTAAAATCGGGACCCTATCACCAAGGCTCCACTGTTCGTCCGTCTGTCTGTCTGGCACTAGGCTTTACTATCTCATGAATCGTGATAGCTAGACAGTTGAAATTTTTACAGATGATGTATTTCTGTTGCCGTAACAACAAATACTAAAAACAGAATAAAATTAATATTTAAGGGGGCTAACATACAACAAACGTGTTTTTTTTTCGTATTTTGCTCTAATTAATAAATAACGGCAACAGGTAGACGCTTTAAATATTCACAGAATATTTAGTTGTATATTCACTTTAAAAGTAAATAATGAAATTAAAATATAGATATTTAAGGGGGGGGGGGCTCCTATACAACAAACGTGATTTTTTCCCCTTTTTTTGCTCATGTCTAATGTTGTATAGATTTGTAATGGTACGGAACTCTTCGTGCTCGAGTCCGACTCGCACTTTGCCGGTTTTTCATTAAGCGAAATGTAAAATTTATTTTGAGGGTAATGAATATCTTTAAACCGTAAATTAATAACTACTACCTAAATTTACTACTACCTAGTACCACAGGGCGGCCACGCCATACAAAATACGCGTTCTTGAATCTACATAGGCACGACGACGTCTGTACACGCGTCAATGTGTGCGTAAGACACAGGGCTGACTATCGCAAAACCCTAGTACTATAGGGTATGTAGGTATGGCTTAGATGTGTAAATGAATGTAATCGTTAATCATATATTTTTATTTAAACCTACATAAATGTGTCTGTCTATGTATTTAAGCATTATTATTTTAAATTACTTGCAATAAATATATGACTACAAACTTGAACGAATTATTCGGTACTAATTAGTTATTTCATGTATTAATCGCGATACTTTTAGAAATCATTAGTTATTTACAAAAGGAAGTAGGCAGGGTAGGAGCCTCAATTTCTCGCGCGCCCATTGACAAGTTGGCGCTTGCTCGCGGACTCACGGCCACCGAGCCGAGCAATGAACTGCCGGCGCGCGGATTTCACGGAATATGATTGATTTTCGAGTTTTTAGGAAATAAATACAAATGAATGTTTTATAAATTAAAGTTTATTGTTTTAATCATTTGAGACCTTATTAATTAAAGATTACTTACACTAAAATATTTCCTTTTAAAGGATTTGTCTCTGAACATTCGATTGTTAAATCGTATGTAATATGTAATTATTGCTCCCGAACTAAGTGCCGTGCGACGGTGCGACCGACATACTCGTACATCGCGTTGCGCGCCCGACTGCTTTCCTGCGGTTTTCCTGCAATCTGCGCTTGAGGGGTGGGGTAACTCGAACCGGTGCGGGGCGGAGCGTGGCCATTCTGTACGTCAGTTCTATTATATATTCTGTGCTAGTACCTAACCACTGGTCTGTTCTGTTGGAAATTGGCGTCTCAGCACAAGTTCCTCACCTACACTCCTATTCCATTGCAATGTATAAGCCTCGGCAGAAATTTACCTAGCCTATCTACCTACAACTGTTAACTTCAAACTGCGCTCGCGTGCTAAAGCGCGCAGAAATATGTTTTGATTTATTTCTAGAAATGTAGGTAAATAGTAGATATTTGTAGCTTGTTGTTTTATATTTTAAGATACCGAGCAGCATTGGCGGCTACACCCACCGAAACTGCTGTGCCGCTGTTATCAGTCACATGTAGGGACCTACACTTTGCAAATCAAGGTTCCCCTTCAAAGTAAGTTCTGATCATTTACCAGTAACATTATTATTTATAATAGAAAAATATTTATAAAATATAAAAAAACTATGTAAGATTATTTTTCTCTCACTCTCTCAACTATAGGTTTGTTCACAAGGAAGTGCTAAGCTTAATGGTTTAATTTTGTAATAATTTTTTTTAATACATAATTGGACCTATGTTGATATAGCATTATTTACTTATATTATCGTCAGGAATACGCTGTTAAAATCTTTCGGATAATTCAGGTCCACGGTGTATAGTTTTTTTTATATTTGATAAATATTATAAAATATTTTGTTTATTTAGAACATCCATAATAATATGATATCATATACATGGTGGCACATTTTGTCCAGTCAGTATGGGCAAATGTGAAACTATAAGACAGAAACCATGTCATCAATTTTATAGTCAATGGCCGTTATAAAGTTAATCCGGACACATTGTAAAACTGAAGTTTTTGAATATTAACAATATGAATCAAAGACAAAAATGCTAAGCTTAACTTGTGGCACTTTTTTGTCAATGGCTGACATTAACAATAATTAGGTACTTCATAGTTGTGCAATGTGTCAGGATTCACTTCTTAGCGGCCAGAACTAGAGTAACAAGAATGCATACACAGATGTAATTGTAGTAGGTCAATTCAGGAATTGAACCCGATCTTATTCGAAAATAAAACTTACAAAACCTGGCTATGTATGTATTAGTGATGATGATGATGATGACGATGGCGATTTTGTAACTGCGATTTCTTGCTTTTGATTGCGATATAGTATTCCACGGGAGCTACGCAACGGGATAAAGAATTGCACATAAAACATATAAAATAACAGGTGACATGATAAAATACTTACATGAGAAGAAGCCAATTTTCCCCTTAATCTTTAAAGGAGTTACCTCAGTTCTAGTTTGATGTTTAATGTCACGTAAAACTTTGTCTTCAGGTTGGCAGGGAATCGGGTGAACTTCGAGAAGTGCGCTCTGCTCGCGCGGCACGTGAGCGCTCAGATGGCCGCGCGCCGCCTGTGCAGCGACCAGCCGCCGGCGCCCGCGCCGCCGTCGCCGCATCTACCCGTCTGGCGGTACCTTAACGACTCGCCCACGCTCAACGAAAACGGTCAGGCCACACACATCATTATTTTACAAAGTTTAATTTAATTTGAAATGTTTGTATATAGTAGTTGTCTTGTCTAAAAATGAATCGCCTTTCTTGATATGATTGACGTCGAATATCATTATCAACGACAATTCATCTAATACTCTGTTCTTGTCTTTTCATTTACTGTTTTGTTTTATCTACCATTCATTGATTCTTTTCTTACTTATTACAAAAACTGTTCAGCGAATAAATTACCATTCGTTCATTCATTCAACGGACAAAATCATTTCATGAGCATTTTAAACAGCAGCTAGACATCAATGTTCATTTGTCCAAAGTATTGCTACGATACATTTTTACTCGTATATTATCAACTTCACGTATTATATGTACGTATTAAGTAGGTTAAGTAAGGTTAGAACAGAAATATACATACAGAAACGAAATGCTACCAGTAAAGTAAACTAGGTTAGGTTGAAGCTGCAACTCCACGCAAAAACTAGCTATATCAGAAATGAAGTCCGGTGTCCAGTTAGTTCTTTCTTAGACGTTACTCTTATCTTGTCTACGAAATACAACACATTAAAATAATTTCACATTTACTGTTTCATGTGATTTAGAACAATTTGAAACAATACGTGACGAAACATAACTTGTACTTTATTGATTGCGCTTCTACCAATTAAAAATCCGTGACTTGAAATTGCTTGTATAGACTTCACTGAAATAAACTGTCGATGAAAGGAAATAATTTTGCCAAGTAATTTAAATTCAAGGGTAAAACTAGTAGTATGCGTGACAATGAAAGTACCTACGGTCAATGAAATACTTAGAGAAAAAAAACGTGTAGATCTATACTTAATATTATAAAGAGGAAAGATTTGGATTTTTGGATGTTTGTTACGAATTAACTCAAAAACTACTAGACCCATATTATTATTTTTTTTCACTATTAGAATGCTAAATTATTCCAAAGTGCCATAGAGTATATTTTTTATCAGAAAAAATTAGGGTTCTTTACTAAAACTTCAATAATGTAACTCAAAATGTAAAAAAATTGCCATAAAACATCTTCCATCGCATGCGCTGTAGAAACTATTGATGATAGAACAAAAAAATTTTCTACGATATTAAAGAATATGTATGTAGTTATGACACTATAACTACTTTTTTACATTTTAAAAGTGGACTGAAATGCCGACCAAAATCAGACCATGTTATCCTAATCCTTATCCAAATAAATAATTTAATATTTAAGACGGTTTCAATACCTGTAGATTACTTTTTGAATTATGCAAATCGGACATTCCATTCAAAAGATATTACGAATTTAAGAATATCAATTGACCCAAAAAATGCATTTACTCTACGTTGACGTGCACTTGGCACCGGCTTCACGCGGGTCGGGTGTAGTTTTTGGGAAATGGAGCTGAAAAATGTGTGTGAAGTGCCCTCGATTAGAGACCTTTTTAGAGTTCTGTGCCCAAATGGTAATAAAAACGGGACCCTATTACTAAGACTCCACTGTCCGTCTGCCTGTCTGTCACTAGGCTGTATCTCATGAACCATGATAGCTAGACAGTTGAAATTTTCACAGATGATGTATTTCTGTTGCTGCTATAACAACAAATACTAAAAACAATAAAATAAATATTTAAGGGGTGCTCTTTCCGGCAACAGGTAGGTGCTTGAAATATTCACAGAATATTTGTTTGTATTTTCATTCGCTTTAAAAATAAATCATTAAATTAAAATAAATATTTAAGGGGGGCTCCCATACAGCAAACATTATTTTTTTGTCGATTCTTGCTAATGTCTAATGTTGTATAGGTACGGAACCCTTCGTGCGGGAGTCCGACTCGCACTTGGCCGGTTTATTTTTATTTTGCCCGTGCGAAGCCGGGGCGGGTCGCTAGTATTGAATAAAAATAAAACTTTCATCAAAAACTTATTTCATTAGCAATAAATAAGGACGTAATAGACGGAGAGCGGACTTTGCAGTTCCTCCACCTCCACACTGTAAGAACACATACAAATCACACAAATCCATCTATCACCTCCACCACTTTACACTGACGCGTTTCGAACTCAACCAGAGCTCAGCTCATCTTCAGAGCAACGCAATCATTCAGCATGCTACGGTGTGAAATTTGGCATAGATGGACCTAAAGTAATACAGAGGTGCACTAGGGAAAGATTTTTAGAAAATCCCATGGAATAGGAAAATATCACAACTTTGTTTCTTTCTTTGTTTGTTGGGGATAATCTCTGAAACTATTGAGCTGATTTAAATAATTATTTTATCAATAGAAAGATACATTATCACTGATTGACATTAGAATACTTTAAAAAAAATGCAAACTTTCCGCAGAATAAAAATAAGTTTCAATTTTGAGGCAGATTTTCAAAATTATTTCAATAACAGTAATTCATGTCCCGCGGGAACTTTACAATTTCTCGGGATATAGTCCTATATGGTGTATGAAGTCTCGGGCAAAAGAAACCCGTAGTACTTTAACGTTTTCTAAAATTCTAACCCTGAATCAGCAAAGCAGGGTTTCAAAGCTGGTAAGAATCATAATTCATTACGTATGTAGGTTGATTTTTGTATTACAAAATTTGCACCATCTGTCTAAAAGAAAATCGGTCCGTATTTGTATTTCCAAGTAATCCTCCGAAAAATTAATCAAAACACGAAAAAAGGATCGCAGAAAGTAAATGTATGTTACTCCAAATTTAACGCGAGCGAAGCCGCGGGCAAAAGCTAGTCCTACTAATATTATAATTGTGAAAGTTTGTGAGTGAGTGAGTGAGTATGTGAGTGAGTGAGTGAGTATGTTTGTTACTTCTTCACGCTGAAACGGCTGGACGGATTTGGATGAAATTTCGCGAAAAGTTAGTTTATAACCTGGATTAAAACATAGGATACTTTTTATCCCGGTATTCCCACGGGATAGGGATAAAATCTCGAAATAACAACCTCTGGGCTTAGAGTCATGAAATTTTGTATGTAGGTAGTTGGACGTTTGGAATAACAGATAGGTGACTTTTTGACCCGATATTCCCACGGGATACCTAGGGATAAAATCTCGAAATAACAACCACTGGGTTTAACCTCTGGAATAACACACAGGCTAATTTTTATCCCGATATTCCCACGGGATATGGATAAAATCTTGAAATAATAACCGCTGGGCTTAGAGTCATGAAATTTGGTATGTAGGTAGGTAGCTAGACGTCTGGAATAATACATAAGGACTTTTTGACCCGATATTCCCACGGGATACCTAGGGATAAAATCTCGAAATAACAACCACTGGGCTTAGAGCCATGAAATTTGGTATGTAGGAAGCTGGATGTCTCATAGACGACTTTTTGACCCGATATTAACAACCACTGGGCTTAGAGGCATGCAATTTGGATGTAGGTAGCCGTATGTCTGGAATAACACATTAGTACGCTACTTTTTATCCCGATATTCCCACGGTATAGTTTTGTAACTAAGGGACCCCATACATCCCTGTATTATTATTATTATTATTATTATTTTGATTTTTTTCTTTAATTGTGTACTGTAGTTTTTAAGTATTTTATTTGTAATTATTTTATTTTGAAAAAAATACTTTCTGCCAAGTTTCTTGCGGCGCATTCTTCTTGGCAATGATGGTCTTTCTGAAAGCGCTGGTAGTATAAAAAATGACGTGTAAAAGTGCCCATTGCGGCCTATTTACTGAATAAATTATTTGAATTTGGATAGGGAAATTTTTCGAAACTTCAGCACTGGGTTTAGTCTTGAATTTTGTACAGTTATTCACAACACAACCTCAATGAAGACCACGATATAAATTTTGGAAATTTCCAGGGGAATTTTGTAAAATCCCGAAAATTTCAATTGCAGCTACCACACCGAATAGTTTACGCGTGCGAAGCCGCGGGTAAAAGCTAGTATATAATAAAGAGTTGTTGAAACCGCCCCAAACTTTAAATTGTACGATGGCATCTTTAGGAAAAAGAGGGAACTATCCTTTTTCTAGTAGTTGCAACAGCCCTCTATAGATATCCGAAGTTTACATGTCATTAATTTGACGTAAACTAATTAAGTCCATAAAGGTGCAGTGTTTATTTGATATAAAACGTAGCCATCGTTCGGAAATCGTCGTGATCAGCCAATTGTCTTTTTACGATGACCGATGTGCAATCTTTATGGCCGGGTACTGTATCTCATTCATCATCACTTTCTAACAATATGATATGTTTGGTAAAACGAAAATAATGCGATATCGATATTACTTGCGTTGTGTAATAAGCCAGACATGCAAACTCGTCCGTTTAACCCAATACTCAACCTGCAATTGCGTGCTTCCTTCCAGGCTTGGGCATTTATGTACTTTTGTTGTTATTTATAGCTTTGGAGCTGGTGTCGTTTGAGCGTGAGCCGCCAGTCGACCACATGGAAAAAGAGCGATTAAAAAGACTCCGAGCAGCCACATAGATGACATTCCTGTGATTTTCATCCACTTAATATTTTATTGTTATTCAAAAGTTTATTACCTACCTAGTGAATTTCGGCAGCACTTCTCTTTATAGTGACATTTATATGGTTAATAATAGGATATAGTTTCTAAATTATAACTTTGACAGTGTTGAGCACTTTAAACAGGTGTAAGTAAATCTTATTGTTAGACTTGTATCAAAATTGGATAGCTCAACCTAATTTCAGTACCTAATAAAAAAATAGGTATCCCTGAATTCTGTGATTATACAATGTATTCGTAGACGAACTCGAGTTTGAATAACTTTGTGAAATAAATTCAATGCATCTTAATAATTATAATTTTTAACAAATAACAAATCTGAATTATAAGAGCAATATTGACGTTTTTGGCTCTTGGTCTTGCACCTGTGAATGTTGACCTGAAGATGTACAAAGACAATGTCTTAACCTATCTATAGTTTAAAACAATATTAAATAAGGTACTATCAGTTACGATCTTAAAATAATTAATAACACAGTTAACACAGTATAGTCGAGGAACAGTATTTACTATAAAATAGCATTACACAGTAATAGACACAACATAATGTCATTGTCATCAAGATATCAAAAGCACCAGAATAGATGATTAAAGCATTAAATGCTAATATACAAAAATACAGCGGGCCTAATGAAACTCGATACAGATATTGCACATGAGGATTAAGAAGGATAATGAAATAATCTTTAATCAAACTTATTTTAGTCAAAATGGTTCCCGTTTCTGAAATAGTTGCAAATTAGCGATTTTTTTGTAAAACTCAATTTTTGGACTTTTTGGCTCATTGATGCCATTAAAACCAACATACATATTTTTAAGTAAAATACTCAAATAAATGTGTGGTAAGAATGTATAATATTTTCAATAACCAAACAAACTACACAAATTACATCAATAGAAAAGGCATTTCGAATATTATTTAAATAACGTTTAATTTTTTTTTAAATCTTCGTCGTGATAATTTTGTTTTACAGAAATTGTTTCGGAAACGTTAAACTTTTGGTTGGACTGAAGTTAGTTAGCTTGAAAACGATTTAAACGATCTCCCGCAAACCACTTCGTACAATAATCTGTATCAGCATTCGGGTCACCTGTATTAATTGATACAGATTTTAACAATTATAAAAGCTATGAATGAAACAGTAGTGTTTCAAGTTTGGTCGTTGACGCGGCCGATCACGGCATCCGTGCGCATCCGATCAAGGGCGCGCATTTGATCTCAACACATTGTTCTTAGTTAGGTAGCACTTAAATCGTGCAAACCGCGCTTAAAAAAAGAGGCAGTTTAAAAAGTAAGTTCCTGATGCAGTATTTAATTAATTACTAATTCTCGCCATTCTATGAATCTCTACTTAAGTTAAGTGCAAGTTTTATTTAACAGTTTTTATGTGTATTTTTATAATTACTTAAAATGATCTCATTTAATGTAGTATGATATTGTACTTATATGTGTAAAAGTATTTGTTTGTGTGTGTTCAATAACAATGATAGTATCTACAAGTGGAAAGTAATTTAAATTGTTTATACGTACCTGACATTGCGCGAGTGGGTACGCCATCTTGCTCATTTAATTAGTGTGTGTGTATGTGCTGAGTCACTTAGCACAAATATTTGAATTGATGGACGAGAACTAGTAAGTTCTATGAGTAATAAGCAAGGAGCGGAATTTTCATGGCAAAAATCAAATGTCAAGACGGATTGACCATTATGTTTTATCGACTGTCGATGTTTAATTGACAGTCAGCACGATATGTTTTAGGTAATAAAATGAGACATGTAATGGGGGAGGCCTTTGTCCTGCAGTGGGACACTATAGGCTACAAAAAAAATAGACATAGGTGTTTGTTACAATTTAAACATAAAACCGAAACGGAAATGATAAACAGTGTAACTGACGATAGACTAACCATCATTCAAAATAACAGAATCGAAATCTATATCTGTACTAATTTACTATTATATTTTTTTCATCTTGTCTGTAGTATAAAGAATTGTCATTATTTTCTCTCTACATTGTCACCATTTAAACTAAGAGAAGTAAGAGAATAATTTATAATTCAGAGAAGTATATGACTTTATCCATTTGTTAATCGTTTTTCTTTTACGATTAACCATTTTGGGTAACACGGGAACCTAATAAAATAATACTTATGAAAACTCAAGCGACATCGAATGTCAAATGTGACGTGACGTAATTTATCTTAATAAAGAAATGCAAGTGGCTTATCAAAGAGGTCAAATGCTACAAAATAATGTTAAAAGTCGGTAACTGGAATAGTCGATAAAACACAATGGTCAATCTCTCGTGACATTTGATTTTTGCTATGAGCATTCCGCTCCTTGGTAAATAAGTTTCCGTTGATTACTATCCATCCTGAAGCGAATGTAGTGCTTATGCCAACTGAAGGATCTTCAAAAATGTTATATTTAAACATTTTTTTTTTAAACAAATGTGACTATAATATTTTTTATTTTATTACCATGGAAACGCTTGTGCCACTGCAGTCTTTTGTACTGCGAATTGCGCTTATTATTTTACATAAGTGTAATCACACACGCTTTATTATCACGTGCACTTAAATTTCTTTTAATAATTTGACTCTATCTTCTGTGATTACAAAGCTCAAACAGCAATGCAAAAAAAAACTTCCGAAAGTAGTCAACAAGTACATACCTAGTATTGAAGAACGACGAGCGAAAACAAAACTTTAGTTTGCTAATGAGCTTTGTATGACATGAATTTTTAGACTACTTAACCCTTTGGACGCCAGAGTCAACCAGTCGTGACAGCCAATAAAATTCCTGACACGCCAGTCATCTATAGCTGACCAACATTCAACTCGAAAAAAATCTTTCCATTAATATTTAATTTGATTCGTTTTCGTTAGGAAATATTTTCTTATCTATTTTATAAAGATTTATAGGTACCATCAGCCAAATAAGTGGCCTATCAATTTTTAAACAAGTTCCTATCAAACTAATATGTCGCTAAAGTCGAACTTTCAAGTTGACAGATACGTCTATTGGCATTATTGTTTTATGACATGCAAACGATTATCAGCTTAAGGGTGGTAGACCACATATTTGGCTGATGGTACCACTCAGTATATTTGCGATGCTAAATTGTTAAAATATACAATCGTGCAAATGCGTAATATATTTCATAGCCGTGTACGCCAGTGTCATGACAGAATGACCGCTAGTGATGTGATTGCTTTGTGTAGAATATTTATATTATATAATCAATTTCGTTCACAATAATCAATTTCGCTATAATTTCTTTGGCAAGTGTATGGGATAATGTTCCACCAAGGTTCCACCCTGATATGAGATTCAGTTTCCTTGAATGCCAAAAAAACATTAGTAGCCACTTAACGTTATAAAAGATTTTAAGATTAGATTAGATGACTAAGAACATGATAACTTTTTCTGTGACTGAATGACTTTGTCCAATTAGTCCATACCCATACTATTGAGTACCTGTTTCATCCACCGGCGAGGACTGGATTTTTATTCAGCTTCCATCATCTTAATGTATAATTTAATCAATACTCATTATTTAAATAGTTTAATATGGAAATATCGTAGGTACCGCCTCATGTCATGAAGCGGTTAATAAATTGACCCTTAATTTTTAAAACACTGGTTCCTGAAAAGACATTGATAATAAGTAAATATGTAACTACCTAGATATTTAAATAATTAGTAATATGACGAGACTTGGACTTTTGTTAATTATACTTCCCAGATTCTAAAAACCGGCCAAATGCAAATAATCTCGTATAATCCAGTGTTACCAGAGCCCTGATTCTATGTATAATGTATGCAGTATGGGCTCATTTTATATTGATTTATGGGACCGTCCCCGATTTTTAATTTTATGCGATTTTTATTAGAAATATATTAACATAATATATACAATTACTTCAGCTGTTCTTGAGCCCTTGTACTTGACAGTGTAGTGACATTAATTATACTAGAGTCCAAAATTAGGCGAACTAGATTGGCAACTGAAAATGTTACCAGACATAGCAAAACAAAAATAGGCATAGGAGCTGGTGTAACTGTGGCAACATTTGTGTAATGAACTGTCAAATTGGTTCGCCTAATTCAGGACTCGAGTATAATTAGGGGTCCGTTTGTCAACTTAACCACAAACATCACTATAAAGTTACCATGTATGTTGATTATATATGTTGATAATATAAGATATTTCATATTATACACTGGGTTGAGATTTTGATGGTTGCCATGCTAGTTTTATAATTTGACTGGGGAGTGATCAGAAACATAATTCACATAATTCACTTGGTTGCTTCATTTTATTCGTAACGAAAACGAAAATATCCTTTTAAGAAGTTTCAAAGAGTTACTTTGAAAAAAACTCTTATCTAAAATCAATATGTCAACGAAATTGAACCTTGATGTAATGTCCATAAAGTTCACTCAGAAACATTATCTATTTTGAGCTACCAGTTTTTTAAAAGTAGTGACGATATGCAATTTTACATTCCATTATATCGGGCCGAATATTGTTAAGATTGTGGGCCACCTCAAGTAGGAACAGTGTTTTAACTATATATTTTTTTTATTTAATTATTTATGCTTCGAAAAGTTTCGTTAAGTCTCGGCCATCAACAATTTCGGTGTGTAGTGTAAATACTATTCTTGTCAACCTGTTTCGAAGTATATATTTAAGACAATATATTCTACACTTTATACTGGTCTAATCTTATGTTAATTTAAAATAAGGCTATAAAACAATTAGATATTTTTTTTTCTTACTTTACCCACCTCTCGCTGGTTAAATGTGAAATCATAGTGACATAATTTATCAATACATGCCGATAGGCGACTAAATTATTTTACAAAACTCATAGTGGCTGCAGATTTGGTTTCATACCCAAAGTATCCGTTTATTTTTAAGTGTTGGGACATCTTTAGTCTGTGATATTATATTGTACATTCGCCTGTTGCATTTCTTACTCATTTACATTCCGATAAAAAGTGTTATAATATAAATCTTCATGAAAAAATAATTTTGCTAATCCGTAAAATGCAATATTCATATTGAATAAGTTTATTTTTCATCACACTTGCTCGTAAACAGTGTCGTAACATGCAGGCTACCTTGGTTGCAACCCCCCAAATAAAACCCTCGACCTTAATGTGCTTGTCATGAAACCCGTGGTCGGTAAATGAGTCATTGCGCGTACACATTGTCTTGTCATGAAGCCCAAGGTCGGTAAATGAGTCCGTGCCCGTATTGATGGCGCGGCGCGCGCTCTTGCTGCAGGACTACATGGACCACCACATGCACACGCACGTTGCGGCGCATGCTGAGGGAGGTAGAGGGCGATGTTGCCAAGAGCACAGCCTAAGGTATCGCCAATATTTGAAAGAATTATATTTTTTCTTTTACAAATATAAAATTTTACTTGCAAATGTGATGAAAAACATTGTATGTCGCACGGGCGGTACTAGAATTACGAACATCGACTCATTAAAGCCCTCAGTCTTCGACTTCGGGCTTCTAATAGACTCTCGTTCGTAATTCCTTATTTACCGCCCTTAAGACACAATGTACTATTACCTTTAACAAAGCATGCACATAGAAAACTTTGTTACGATTCAGAAATTGTTGTTCCCTGTGCACGTAGGAGACCTTAGATTGGTTTCACCGCCTACAAAACTTTAATAAATATAACTATCATCTTCGTTTGCTATTATCCGAGATTTGCATCATATTATGACGGCGATCATGTGTAAAAGATGCTGCTTTCTTCAAGTTCGCACGTACAATAAAGTTAACCAACAAGTATTTCGCCAGTTATGATGACAGTTTAGTTCTACTTCTACATAATAAATATGCCAATACCAATAAGGCTATTCAAGTAGTCACATTCTCCTACGAAGCAATTGCTTGTTGTTTAGGTAATGAAATATTCTTTAGTTAACGTTTATTGATTTTCCGATTCGATTTCCAGTTTCTGTAAGAATTAAACTGAATTATACACTTTTGTCAATTTTAAGTAGTACCATCAGCCAAATAATTATATGGTCTACCACCCTAAAGTTGTGAATCGTTTGCATGTCATAAAATAATAATGCCGATAGACGTATCTGTTAACTTGAAAGTTCGTTTTTAGCGACATATTCATTTGATAGAAACTTGATCAAAAATTGATAGACCACTTATTTGGCTGATGGTACCTTCTGCTGAAGGCTACTTAAATACTTGCAGCTAAAAATAAAATTTAAGTCGTCACATTCACCATCTCTTACCTCATCCTATACCATATGAAAAAAAAATGGGAAAGAGACTGTGATTTCGAGCGCGGTTTACCATTACGGCCTCTGGTTTTGATAGTTTCATACGTTTCGACATTATTAAATGAACTCCGCTTAAAACCACAACTAGATTGAAGGTTTTGCTGCAAAGCAGCTTTAGTGTAATTCGTGTAAAAGTAGCTTCGAATACTCCTGGACATTTTTTAGAAATTGAGTTTCTGACAAATGGGTCACAATTACAAACTTTAATTTGGTACTTACTTAAGTTTGAATTAATATTTGTCGTTTTGCACGACAGTATAAAAGTTTTTTTTAATAGGACCCAAATCACTGATCCTAATCGTACTAGGAGAAACATTGTTAAATAGTATTTTAGTTAAAATTAAAGTAGTAATACTTACTTATTATTTATTATCTTATTTCTTGGCTTTGTACTTAAGTGAAAACTAACCAGTTGGAGTCAAATGTTATTTACCAACATAATTTTTGTCTTAAATTTATGGATATTTAAGTGTTTTCGATTTTACTTGTCGATGTGATTGATTATAATATGTGTCTTGAACAATATAATGAATGTACTTAAATCATGTCAATAAATTGTATTAAAAGGAAAAACTAATTTATTATTCAAAAAATGATAGAATTAAGTTCGCAACCTTGTAATTTTTAACCGACTTCAAAAAAGGAGGAGGTTACTATGTTCCAATGTTTGTATTTTTGTATGTATCGTCGCCGATTACTCGATTTTCAAAATTCTTTTTTTATTCGAAAGGGTACTCTTCTGAGGTGGTCCCATTGTCACCAGGTCAAGATCTGATGATGGGATCCTAGGGAAATCGAGGGCAAACCTCAAATTTTATAGGCACACCTATGGCGATTTTGGCATTTTTAGCATTAAGATAAGCATTTACATTCAGAAAGTATCATTTGGTAAACTGGACCTGATGAAGAAGACCGTAGATGACCAATGGAACTCGTCAAAGCTAAGTAATGCTCGCTCGTCTATAAACGATCATTATTAATATACCTAGATAAGCGACTAAGAAGGAGCTTTAAGTTAATGATTCTTTCGAACTGATCTGATGCTGAAGCCGGAAGGTAGGCAACGGAACTCTGTTATAAAACAACGTATCTAAGCCGTGTTTGGGCTTAATGGAATCGTTGTGAGATGTACTTTGACTACGAATTACTAAAAAGTGAGAAATAAGGAAAAAAATAACAAAAAAATAAAATCGACTCCAAAAAAATAAAAAAATAACAATAAATGGAACCGACTACAAAACCCTTAAAAATATT
The DNA here is from genome assembly GCF_025370935.1 of Choristoneura fumiferana. Taxonomy (NCBI): domain Eukaryota; kingdom Metazoa; phylum Arthropoda; class Insecta; order Lepidoptera; family Tortricidae; genus Choristoneura; species Choristoneura fumiferana. Next base: position 33,692,491 of record NC_133472.1, read on the forward strand.
TTTCTAGCATTAGGTACCTACTAGCTCGAAGTCGGTGTCTCAGCACGACCCAGCAGGGTGGATTGAAACGCATAGTATTTAGGTGAGGTAGACGACTATTGTTCGATTCCTGCTGGCTCGTGCTGAGGCACTGACTTCGAGCTAGTAGGTAGTTACCTAGTGCTAGCAAAATATTTTCAAGGGTTTTGTAGTCGGTTCCATTTTTTGTTATTTTTTAATTTTTATGGAGTCTGTTTTACTTTTTGTTAAAATTTTTCTTTATTATAATGTGCAGTCACCACCAACGGCGTGTATGAATATCTGATATAGTTTGGCTAATGAAAGCTGAACCCAGCTATTATTTGAGTGGCAACATTATTCAAATGTCATGGGCAAACAGACCAAAGAGTATAGTATGAAAACAGACACCTGAGCTTGTACTATTATTTATTCTATGACTTGTTGAGTTTAGTACCTTCGTGTGTTAAAATAGAGTTTTTTGGAAATTTACTGCTGAAACATGGGCGGAACAATCAAAGTGGTGTGCCACAGATTATTTTAACCATGATAAGCAAATTCAAACAAAAACTAGCATAGAGAGAAGCCTTATTCAAACAGAAATAAAAACCGGCCAAGAGCTTGTCGGAGACGCCCAAAATAGGGTTCCGTAGCCATTACGAAAAAACTAAGTAATATATCTTCCAAGTTTAGGTATATTTTATACGTTAGGCTGCTATTTACTCTTAAACTACTAATAATTTTCAAGCAAACTTAGCCGTTATAGTTTTCCTGTGGGATCTTGAGCTATCAATAGGTAAGAAAAACATAATTAGACTTGTTTTACATTATTTAATACCATATATGAGCAGGACAAACGAAGAGTACTCGTGGATTAATTGAGTTTTCATTACAGTCTTCTGGACAATCAAGCGCTTTAATTAATTAATTTCACTATTTAGTAATTCAACGTGTTCTCTTTCGTTAACTTTCATGTGTAGGTACTCAGCTCACTTATTTTCTAAACTTAAATTTAACCTTCCGTATGGAATAACAATGGACCACGGAATAAATTCTTAACTAATTATAATCACACTGTCTCTTATTTACTGACTTTAAAATACTTGAGAAAGTATATCAAAAGCTATTTATTTTAAATACCTATAAGTACTTAACGGTTCAAATATTCACGTTTCAAATAAATGTTGTATTGTAAATATTTAAGCTGTACTACGTCTAAACTTCTTTTACCACTCATCAACACTAATTTTTCTTTAACATCTCATAGGTGTTCCATCAGGATTTGTCGGTATTTTTGGTTTACACACTTTTTTCCTGCCATTAGAACCACTAACCATAGTGCAAGTAAAAGTAAAGTATCCACATGATGAAGACTTTGTGTAGTATGTGTGTGAGTATTGTTTTCGTATGTTATTCTCGTTGTCCAATGCTCCTGTCACCGTTTTGGATACAGAAACATATCTGTTGTCTTCCTTATCGTTATTGGTATTTGAAAAAGATCTCAAGTCTTTTGGGGCGACATTTTTTCCATAAGGTGAGACACTGGGATATACGTATTTGATTTTACCTGTGCCAGGACTGAGAGAGACTGATTGAGCTTGAGATGGGGAGTCTCTTGATCCTATAGCATACGTTTTCTGTTTAGAGGCGACTGACTTAACGCTGCCAGTAAAACCGATAGGGATTGTGTAGCCTCCTGTTCCGGGTACACTTTCCCCGGGCTGATAGATTCTACTTTCGTCTGGTCTTATTTCAGTTTTTCTTTGTGTTATGACCGCATCATGATCGCGTAATGACCCTAACACAATATGCTGAGTATTACCACCGTTACTCTGCTTGATTTCGAAGCTTTTTCTGCTTGGGTTGTGAAGAGACTGGTGCGTTTCAGAATCTTTACCAAAATCCTCGTAATTGTACTCGGGTTGTTCTCCATCTACAGGCTCATTTCCTTCTGTTCCAAAACCTCCATCAGGGTCATAATCATCTGGTGGATTATCTTCTTTGTCGCTAGTGTAATCGATATCTGCATTATTTACTCCGTAGGTTGGTTGGAATGATCTTGTATTACTCATGATATTAGGACCTGGAGTTGGTTTGTTTTCAGTGTCATCTTTGTGGTGATCGGAGTGAGTGTGACCAGACAGTTTGTTGTCATGTTTACCCGCTAATTCGTTTTTCGTTTCTAAAGTGTCGTTCTGCAGATCATTTATCTCAGGCAATGGCTCTGGTGTTACATCCAATGGCTTCTCGGTTTCATACACATTAATATTTACATCACTTTTATCAAAAACATCAATTTTGTTCAAAGGAAGCCGGCTAGCAAATACTGCGTCTTTATCTAAACTCGATCCAGCTTGAGCTGCTCCGGTGTACTTAATACCATATTTAAATATACCTTCCAGCTGCGATTGTGACTCCCCAATGCGCCCCGTAGAATGAGAAGAGGCTTTTCCAGCACCTACAAACGGACTTTTGAATAGGTCATGCTGTGATTTATCGCTCTCTTTATAAGGAGTAAATCCAATCTGTGCCTGAGAAGACGTACTCCCCGGACCACGTGCTTGGGCCTCAGCTGATCCTCCTTTGACACCACCTTGGACTTGTGTATTTGATGAATGCATTTTGCCGTCGCTTTGGGCACCTGAAGTCAATGAGCCGGTTTCAGAGCCTAGATTGACGTTAGCTTGGGATTTACTATTTCGGCTGTATCCTTGAGCAACGCTAATAGCTCCGTGTTTTCCTCCAGATACCTCGCTTTGTGCTCCTTTACTTTCGTCACTGATTGCAGCTTGAGCAGAAAAAGTACCGCTGCCCGCGTATGTGCCACTGACTTGTGTTTTAGCTCGTCCCTTATTGTTTCCTCCATTGGAAAACGCACTGGCCAATGTACCGTTAGCATTTTGAGATATACTTGATTCCGCTTGTGATTCATCTCCATCTGCATCTGATGTTATGGAATTAGGATCGATCACGTTTTGTGGTATATCTGAAACAAATTCATTCCAGAAATTGACTAATAAAATCATCCAATCTTACAAGTTCAGCAAGAAATATAGTTAAATGGTCAGTGCCTTTTTTCTAAAAAAAAACCGAGCAAGTGCGGCTCGGGCCACGTGCAGTGAAGGGTTCCGTTATACTCGTAATATGTGATAAATATTCAATATCACGTTTTGATCGACTATTACCTACTCGCTGAGCTAAATATGATAGTTTTCCTTTTAAATTCATTGTAGGAGTAGTCATGAACAGTGACTAATCAGGGCATTATAAATGGGGGTTAAATAAATAAATAAATAATGAAGAATGGCAAGCTATACCGGCCCAAGTGATTAGATTAATTATTATATAAACTTCATGATTTATCATATTGTCTGGTCATTATAAATATTTCACGGTCACAATCGTTAATTTGGGACTTACGAGTACAAAATGGGTCTCAAATTAACGCTCGTGACCGTACGTGATCACTGGCCAATTTTATTGCAACAAAATTTTGGGTAACTGAAGACTGATTAATTCAATCGAAAAGCATGGGTGCGACGAGCCGAGCTAGCGAAGCGAGCCTGCAGTGCAGAATTGAACTCAACTACATATTATATATTACTTCCTTTACAGATTTTGATAAAACGAAGAAATTTCATATTATTTGCATTTTCAATTTAGGTTTAATATCTGCCCAATAGGTAATAGACATTAATCTATACATATAATAAAGCTGAAAAGGGTCGAAAGTCTGTAAATAGAAGATATTCGAAAAAAAGTTGGCAGAGGATACTTAAAATTGATACTCGTAACAGACAGAACACGCTCCAATAGTTTTTAGAATTTGTTTTTCTGTTTATCTGTTTGTCGTTTATTTGTCAGCGCATCACGTGAAAACGGCTGAACGGATTTTGATGTATGTAAACTACTAATCTGTCGAGAAAATCCCCGACCAGGTTATTGGCTCTGTGCACGACATCAGCGCCACCTAGCGTCCGCAAGTTTGTCGGTTGTGAGGTTCTGACGTTTTGAAATTTCATTGCGACTGTGACAAAAATCAAACCTATCACGTACCTATTAATTTATAATACAAAATTTCTGTGATACCTACCGTGATTTGGGTGGACAAAGGGCTGCGTGAATTAAATTTTTGTCATTAAAATTAAATAAGGTAAGTAAAATTTATTCAAAGAGTGTGTTTTATTTTGGTTATGTCAGGGTTTGTTTACTTCATGTTTAGTCGTACTTTTATTGTAAGACAAAAAGATAAAGCTACTTTAATGGTTTCTTTAAATAATAGTAAACATATATAATTGTTCTTGTATCGCTAGTAATAAAATAAATATCGTTTTCATCTCTCCTGTTCGGAAAGTTTAATTTTCATGGATAGATAGCCGGGTGGAAAATTGCGTTTTCATCTCTAGGGTGGAAAGTATTTTTTTTTTTAATTTTTACGGTTAGCCATGGAGTCGAAGATAATTGAGTTACGTTAATAACACTTTTTTCGCCTTTCGGCCTGGCCATCTAGATACACGTCGTGACCAAGGAGCATATATATCCGTTTGAAACAAGAAATTTGACTTTTATTATGTCACGAATATTATTCCATCTCTTTCTTTACTTAGGTTAAGAAAGAGATGAAATATATAAATAAGTAACAAAGGTCAAACTTCTTCGTTCGGCGTTCAACCTCCAGTTTTGTATATAAGTTCCTTGGTTGTGTCGTGACCAACTAGATTTTTTTTATAGTCGGCCGTGGCAATAAGTGGCCAGTGCGAAAAGGTTGGAGGTTGTATATCAGTAAATTTAATTTATTAATATTTTCATTTTTCTTGTAGTATTTTACTTTCCTCACAGTCGAAATGAAAAGTAGTGTCTAACTCGGGTGAAATTACCCATTTCCCCTCAAACTATTGGCGCTCTCACTTCGTTCGAGCGCCAGAAATATCTCGGGTGAAATGGGTCACTTTCCACCCTTGATTATCAATCTACTATTTCAGATCAAAATACGTATTATTTTGACGACCTGTTTTGTGTGTATTACTCAATATAAAATTTCAACCACAAACCGTTTCAAAAGGAAAATTGTTGGTATCTGCTGGACATGTCCGGGATGTAGAGGAATTAAGAACAAAACAGGGACTGTGTTCAATAATTCAAGAAGACAAACATCTATTTCTAAAATTAGGCAGTTAAGTCTACACAAATTGCTTTGTTAATGACAGATTCATATGAGTATGACAGATGACAGAGCCTACATTATTTCTACTTTTGGCCACTATTATCGCTGCGATAGATTTCATTACCCCCACTTAGTACTTCGCACCCAGCGAATAGGCTATAAAAATTCAACCCCTAAAATCGATTAAGTTTAGTTTGCACATGAATCTTATGAAATTACTTAGGAAGGAGGTGCAAACTTTTTTTCAACGACTTCGAGTACCCTGCTAAACTAACAAACAGATGGCGCTGAAATTAATTCGTTGTTAGTCACGTGACATGAATATGTCACTGAAAAAGGATTTTGCCAAATTAACTCTAAGTTTAGAAGAAGGAGTACGGATATCAACAAATTTACTTGAATACTTAATTTATTTTTAAATAACAAAATTAAACGACAATAAATTAACTACCACACATTGCACAGTGCCAACTTTTGGGGAACTGAATAAACATTAAGTTATCAAATTAAGATTGTTTTTTTTTGGAATCTTTTTGTATTTTTTATTTCAAAACCAATCTTAATTTGATTGCTTAATAACGATATCTCTTGTCCGGGTGGGCGGTTAGTTCCGATGGAGTGCCGAAAAAGTTTCTCGATGAGAGCTACGGCATAGATGTCGCTAGTGTCGCTGCTTAAGTGGCTAAATAAGAAACAACACAAGCTGAGATATTGAAATAAAAAATACAAAAAGATTCCAAAGAACCAATCTTAATTTGATTGCTTAATAACGATATCTCTTGTCCGGGTGAGCGGTTAGTTCCGATGGAGTGCCGAAAAAGTTTCTCGATGAGGGCTACGGCATAGATGTCGCTAGTGTCGCTGCTTAAGTGGCTAAATAAGAAACAACACAAGCTGAGATATGAGGTGCATAGGAGAAATTCGTGTCTGTATCGTTGTCCAGCGGTGGTGTAGCGGTATAGCACACGGCACGGAAAACCGAGGACCTGGGTTCGATTCCCAGCGCTGGTCTTATTTTTCTGGTTTTTCTGTGCATCTATATTTCAGTTTGTATTTTCGATATTAAGTCATCAAATTATGATTGGTTGTTGTATTTTTTATTTCCATTTCAAATTTGTTACTTTTACGGTCATCCCGTAAAACCATATCGAAAATACATACTGAAATATAGATGCACAGAAAAACCAGAAAAATAAGACCAGCGCTGGGAATCGAACCCAGGTCCTCGGTTTTCCGTGCCGTGTGCTATACCGCTACACCACCGCTGGACAACGATACAGACACGAATTTCTCCTATGCACCTCATATCTCAGCTTGTGTTGTTTCTTATTTAGCCACTTAAGCAGCGACACTAGCGACATCTATGCCGTAGCCCTCATCGAGAAACTTTTTCGGCACTCCATCGGAACTAACCGCTCACCCGGACAAGAGATATCGTTATTAAGCAATCAAATTAAGATTGGTTTTTTGGAATCTTTTTGTATTTTTTATTTCAATATCTCAGCTTGTGTTGTTTCTTATTTAGCCACTTAAGCAGCGACACTAGCGACATCTATGCCGTAGCTCTCATCGAGAAACTTTTTCGGCACTCCATCGGAACTAACCGCCCACCCGGACAAGAGATATCGTTATTAAGCAATCAAATTAAGCTTGGTTTTGAAATAAAAAATACAAAAAGATTAAAAAAAAAACAATCTTAATTTGATAACTTAATGTTTTCCGTTTAGTCCGTTACTTCCGTTTCCGCTCATCGCGTTAATCGCCTACGTGCATTAATAATACTTATGTACATAATATAGGTACAATTGCTTACTTACCATTGTTTCTGTTAATTCCTGGAACCTGTAAAAATATTAACAAAATGAATATAGGTACCTAATCGTAAAATTAAACCAAGTTGAAGTACAGTAGGTAATATAAAATCAGAATGATTCAATTTTTAGCTAACCTGACCCAAACCAAAATCCTATAATAAATCAATTTGCAAACTCAATCATTTTGGGCTTTCTACAATTATAGGTACCCCACATCAGACCATTTTGATGAAAATGTAAACATATTTAGTTACAAACAACCCTTGCACAATGCACATGGAATCAATACTTCATTTAGTAGGCTTATGCAGGAAACACTTAATTAAAATGCAATTGGTAATTGATACCCAACGTGCGCCTAGTAGCACGTAAGTAGTAGTTTTTATAACAAGTGTCCACGTCAAGTCGAATTTTTATAAATTGTGTTTCTGCTGTAATATGTACGCTATGATTCCTCTAAACATGCGCCACGTATCGTCGTTCCTACCTAAGTAATTGTTAAATTAATTTATTAAATCGTATAATTGGATATATGAGTCTATGGGATAGGGAAACGGCGCATTTGTTTATGTTTTCATTGAAATGGTCAGGCATGCAGGTATTCGAAAATATCAGCATTAATGTGAAAAATGGCGCATCTGCTACGAATAAAATATTTATTCATTTATTCGTAGCGCATTCGATTCACCACTCATTGGTACATTTTATATATAAATGTGATGCCGTCTCCGATTATTTCGTACCTACAAACCAAACAGTGACGGCATCACTGATACGAGTATCTGTCACATAAAATGTATCAAAAACCGGCTAAGAGCGTGTCTGACACGCCCAAGATAGGGTTCCGTAGCCATTACGAAAAAAATCAAGTAATATCATGTGCGTTATAACACAATTAAAACACTTACTTTACGTATTAAAATCTATTACCAGAAAAAGAGCGTATCTTCACGGCACTTACGTCCTTTTGTTGAGAAGCGCAGTTTTTCGGCAATAACTCAAAAACGGTATATCCGATCATGTTGAAACCAATTTTCGTTGAAAGTATTTATTAAGCGTTACCTTTCCATATTTTTTGCATATTTTTTGGACGAACGGTTTACAAGATAGAAGGGGGGGGGGCACAATTTTTGCTACTTTGGGAGCGATTTTTACCGGAAATCTTCACTTAATCAAAAAAACTTTTTGAGAAATCTTACTATCTTTTCAAAAGAGCTGTCGAACTGTTGCGTTGATGCGAGTTAAAAAAATTTTGTTTTTCAATTTCTGTTAAATGTATTATGGAGTGCCCCCCTATAAATATTTATTTTTGTAATTTAACTACAAAACTAAATAGCGGCTTTGACAAGACATCTGTACTCCAAATTTTATTGATATACATTTTGTAGTTTTCGAGTAAAATGCCTGTGTGACATACGGACGGACGGACGGACAGACAGACAGACAGACAGACAGACAGACGGACTTGACGAAACTATAAGGGTTCCGTTTTTGCCATTTTGGCTCCGGAACCCTAAAAAGCTGTAAAACAAGCACAAAATATACGACATACGTATGCTTAAAAGTATGTCAAGATACCATATCTACAGTAAAAGTATGCAAACTTAAATTAAATATAAGTAGTATAATTATTAGTTTACCTTGTGTTCTACGTCTTGGTTAGTTGTACTGCCGGGATCTTGACTAGATGTGTAACCAGTTTGTCCTCCAGGACCTTGGTTATTGGTGTAACCATTCTGTCCCCCAGGTCCTTGATTAGTTGAGTAACCATTTTGTACTCCAGGTCCTTGGTTTGTTTGATAACCATTTTGTCCCCCAGGGCCGAGATTGGGTGAGAAACTATTTTGTCCGTCGGGTAATTTGTTAATTGTGTAGCCGCCAGGGCCTTGATTAGATGGATCGCCATTTTGTCCACCAGGACCTTGGTTAGTTATGTAGTTATTCTGCTCACCTGGGCTTTGGTTAGTCGTATATACATTCTGACCACCTGGACCTTGGTTCGGTGGGAAACGATTTTGTCCGTTTGAACCCTGATTGGTCGTGTAACCATTTTCTCCCGCAGGCCCTTGGTTTGTTGAGTAACCGGTTTGAGCACCTGGACCTTGACCAGTAGTGTAACCGTTTTGGCCCCCAGGTCCTTGGTTCGTTGAGTAACCATTTTGTCCGCCAGGGCCTTGACCGTTAATGTAACTGTTTTGGCCCCCAGGTCCTTGTTTTCCTGGGTAACCATTTTGTCCGTTTGGACCTTGACTAGTAATGTAACCGTTTTGTCCCCCAGGTCCTTGGTTCGTTGAGTAACCATTTGGTCCGACTGGACCTTGACCGGTAGTGTAACCGTTTTGACCCCCAGGTCCTTGATTAGTTGAGTAACCATTTGGTCCTCTTGGTCCTTGGTTGGTTTGATACCCATTTTGTCCTCCAGGTCCTTGGTTCGTTTGATAACCATTTTGTCCTCCAGGTCCTTGGTTCGTTTGATAACCATTTTGTCCTCCAGGTCCTTGGTTCGTTTGATAACCATTTTGGCCCCCAGGTCCTAGATTAGATGGAGGGCCACTAGGACCTTGGTTTGTTATGTAGCCATTCTGCCCACCCTGGCCTTGGTTAGCCGTGTATACATTCCGACCACCCGGACCTTGATTCGAGGTGTAGCCGTTTTGTCCACCAGGACCTACATTTAGCGAGAGGTCATTTGGTCCACCAGGCCCTTGGTTAGATGTGTAACCATTCTGTCCATCTGGGCCTTGGTTAGCTGTGTATCCACCCTGACCACCTGGATCTTGATTCGAGGCGTAGCTGTTTTGTCCACCAGGTCCTACATTTAGCGGGAGACCATTCTGTCCACTAGGACCTTGGTTAGATGGGTAACCATTCTGTCCACCTGGACTTTGATTAAATAGATAACCGTTCTGCCCACCAGGTCTTTGATTGAATGGATGATTGTTTTGTCCACCAGGACCTTGATTAGTTGAATAACCATTCTGCCCACCGGTACCGCCAATCGGTTTAGAATTCGAACCCAAATTAAATACTGTCGGACCTACGAGCCCAGTAGATCCTGGAGGACTACCTCCTGTTCCAATAAATTGAGGATTATTTCCTGGAGCAACTACACAGCAGAAATAAGTTGGACTTTGTCCTGTTCCAGGTAAAGCTCCAGTTATGAGTGACCAATCTTTTCCAAATGGCGGAAGATTATTCCAATTAGTATTACCGCCAGGTGATCCTCCGCCTTGTCGACTACCCGGTCCACCGCCCTGTCCGTTCCAATTAGCACCACCTCCTGGTAATCCACTGGGTCCATTCGGTGCTCCACCATGTCCACCGCCCGGCTCAGTCCATTTAGCACCGCTCCTTGGTGATGTTCCACCGTGCCCACCACCCGGTCCACCGCCTTGTCCGTTCCAATTAGTGCCACCTCCTGGTGATCCCCCGGGACCACTTGGTGCTCCCCCTTGTCCACCGCCCGGCCCATTCCAGTTAGTACCGCCCTCTGGTGATGTTCCAACGTGTCCACCACCCGGTCCACCGCTTTGTCCGTTCCAATTAGTACCACCTCCTGGTGTTCCCCCAGGACCACTTGGTGCTCCCCCTTGTCCACCGCCTGGCCCATTCCAGTTTGCACCACCTGGTAATGTTCCTCCGTGTCCACTGCCCGGGCCCCCGCCTTGTCCAATCCAGTTTGTACCACCTCCTGTTGACGCTCCGGGTCCATTTGGACCTCCTCCCCCTTGTCCATTCCAGTTAGTACCGCCACCTGGTGACCCCCCAGTCCCAGTTGAACTTCCCCCGTGTCCACCACCTGGAGCACCACCCTGTCCGTTCCAGTTGGAACCACCTCCTTGTGATTCTCCGGGCCCATTTGGGGCTCCTCCGTGACTACCACCCGGTCTACCACCTTGTCCGTTCCAGTTAGTACCGCCTCCTGGTGAACTCCCAGGCCCAATTGAATCTCCCCCGTGTCCACCATCCGGTTGGCGGCCTTGTCCGTTCCAGTTTGTCCCACCTCCTAGTGAATTTCCAGGCACATTTGGACTTCCTCCTCCTCCCCCTTGTCCATTCCAGTTAGTACCGCTGCCTGGTGAACCCCCAGACCCAGTGGAACCTCCCCCGTGTGCACCACCCGGAGCACCCCCCGGACCGTTCCAGTTGGAACCACCTCCCTGTGATCCTCCGGGCCCATTTGGAGCTCCTTCGTGACTACCACCTGGTCTACTACCCTGACCGTTCCAGTTACTACCTCCTCCTGGCGATCCGCCAGGTCCAGTTGAATCTCCCCCGTGTCCACCTCCCGGAGCGCCTCCCTGTCCATTCCAGTTGGAACTACCTCCTGGTAATCCTCCGGGCCCATTTGGAGGTTCTCCGTGGCTCCCACCTGGTCTACCACCTTGTCCGTTCCAGTTAGTACCGCCTCCTTGTGACCCCCCAGGCCCAGTTGAATCTCCCCCGTGTTCACCACCCAGTCCGTTGCCCATGGAACCGCCTCCCGGTGATTCACCAGGTTCATTTGGGACACCTCCTTGTCCATTCCAATAAGTACCCCCTCCTGGTGATCCCCCAGGCCCACTTGGTTTTCCCCCATGTCCACCACCCGGGCCAACCCCTTGTCCGTTCCAATTAGTACTCCCACCTGGTAAACCCCCAGGCCCAGTTGGTCCTCCCCCGTGACCACTACCCGGAGCACCCTCTTGCCCGTGCCAGGTGGAACCGCCTCCGGGGTCATTTGAAATTCCCCCATTACCACCGCCTGGGCCATTCCAGTTAGCACCACCTCCTGGTGGACCTCTTGGTGCATTTAGGCTTCCCCCTTGACCTTTCCAGTTAGTGCCTCCTCCTGGCGTTCCTTGATTGTTCCAACCGCCACCACTACTTCCACCAGTTGGGCGTCTCAAGTTTTCCGCTCCAGGTACGGAGTGGTCAAAGCATTCATCACAACTAGGATCGTACATAGACTGACTTTGCGCTTGTCCCATACCGCTCCTTCCACCTAGAATAAAGTGAAAGATAAGTTAGACTTTTTAAAACAGCTGTCTGTCACGACATAATTTTTGGGAATCCCCAAGGTAATTTAATAAAATCAACTGCTGGATCTTTTTACGTGTGCAAAGCCGTGGATAAACACTAGTTACTAAAATTTTGCTATTTTAATCCGAGACGTTTCATACTTACTGACAATAGCCTTGGAGGTATCAGCGGCAGAGATCGCTTCAGCCTTGCCTTCGTCCTTTGCGTTTCCATGGTCAATGGCCAAGTACTGCGACTGGGTCTGGCCTCTGTACCGCCCCCTGGGGATGAAGCCTGCTTCTCTGCGTCGCCTGAATGCTTGATGTTTCATACCCCATTTATCCAAGCCCTCCGTTGACAGATGTATAACATTTTTGCATATCACCGTCATGGATCCTTTATGTGACGTGAGCTACAAAAAAAAGAGTGTGTTGAAACACTGTTCAAAGAGCATTCGTAGCTAAATTACGTTACGACTATTGGGTTATGAATTGATAAACATGTATATATTTTTCTCGACTGCGCTGTGGGGAAGTCCAAAAGGAGGGTTACATATGTTTTTGACCTATATGTGCAGTATAGGTACCTACTATGTATGTATGTTTGATGTTTGTGAGTAGTTTGTAAGAATGGTCTTATACGTTCCCTCATAACTACTTAACGGCTTGACCGATTTTGATAGATACCTACATTAAGACTAATCTAATAACGTATCGTATAGCAAGAATCAAAAAAAGTAAAACCGTTTAAAGTAAAACCGACTCCAAAAAAAATTTATAACAAAAAATAGAACCGACTACAAAAAACAATGAAAATATTTTTCTACCAGTCTGAAGTCGGTGCCTCAGCACGAGCCAGCAGGAGTGATTGAAGCCCAATATACTCGTATAGTTGTAGGTGAGGTGACAAACAAAGATACTTTGACTTTGAGGTAGACGATTATAGGTCCACTCCTGCTGGCTCGTGCTGTGGCACCGACTTCAGACTGGTAGAAAGATATTTTCATGGTCGGTTCTATTTTTAGTTATAAATTTTTTTTGAGTCGGTTTTACTTTAAAAAAACTTTATTTCTCACTTTTTAGTGATTCGCAGCCAAAGTACATCTCACAACACACTTGCCACTTGCCTACCTTCTGGCTTCAGCATCAGATCATTTCGAAAGAATCATTAACTTTAAGCTTCTTCTTAGTCGCTTATCTAGGTATATTAATCATGATCGTTTATAGACGAGCGAGCATAAGCTTTGACGAGTTCCATTGGTCATCTACGGTCTTCTTCATCAGGTCCAGGTTACCAAATGATACTTTCTGAATGTAAATGCTCATATCTTAATGCTATAAATGCCAAAATCGCCATAAGTGTGCCTATAAAATTTGAAGTTTGCCCTCGATTTCCCTAGGATCTCATCATCAGATCTTGAGTTGGTGACAATGAGAGAATGAGACCACTTCAGAAAAATACTCTTTCGAATAAAAAAAGAATTTTGAAAATCGGTCCACAATTGAGAGAGTAATCGGTGAACATACATAAAAAATTGGTCAAGTGCGAGTCGCGTAAACAGTTCAGTAAAAGATTTTCCTAAAATTTATACATGCGTGTAAAATTTCAGTTCAATCGGTTGAAGATATCCACTTCAAGTTTAAGTTGAAAGATTCTACCCGAGCAAACATAGTTACACTGCAAATAAACATAATGCTTGTAATAAGTTTTTGTTAAAAATTTCATTTTTAATACAAGCTTTTTTTGCCGAATGTACTTTTTGTTGACTGTACTTGCGTTGTCGTCTAAACTACATATCTGTACCAAATTTCAAGTCGGTACTATTAACTATTGAAGAGTTGCCTCCTGTAGATTCGCGGGAAATTCGGCGGACTTCGTATGTTGTGTAATAAAAAAATAAGAAGCTCGACTAGTGTGAATACATTTTAAACTGTATTATAAACCTTGTAAATAGTGTGAAATACTTAGTATAAGTTTTTTCTATAAAAAAGAATAATAAGTAAACATAGTAATTAATACGGTGTGGATTTGGCGAGCGCTTTATCAAAGTTGGCTTCATTAAGGTTTGTGGTTCATAAATTGCTTTAATAATTTTGCACAAAAACGAATAAACGACACAATCAGACAGTCAGTATATTATATTATCGAAGCTTTTATAAAACATCATTAAAATCTTAAACTTAAAGGTAAATAAATATTCAAACAACACGGAGTCGCCTAGCAACGGCTAATAACGCCTAGCAACCTTAAGTAACCAAAAAACGCTGAAAAAAACACGTTTCGTGTATGACGACCCCCTTTAATTTGTAACTTTATTTTATTTTTAGTATTTGTTGTTATAGCGGCTACAGTAGAGCCCTGTGACAGACGGAAAGACGGACAGACAGACAGACAGACGGCGGAGTCTCAGTAATAGGGTCCCGTTGGCACCCTTTGGGTACGGAACCCTAAAAAAGTCCAATATTCAAGGAATGCATGAAAATCTATTATCGTCCGCTGCTCTAACTTTTTAAATTTGCGACATTAAAAAAAAACAATGTCCATGGTACAGTCAACTACAAAGAGATGTATCCATGTTAATCTTACAAAATGATGTAACTTTTCGCATTCCACAATTAATTACCTACCCTTGGTCGGCGACATTTCTATTACATTATTTCTATTAGAGTAGCAACAAAACGTTACACATTATCATCGACTCGTTTATAGTGCAACAATTACTCGTATGTACCTATCTCGCCCGCTACGCATCCTCCGAATGTACACTAACAAGCCTCTTTTACTATCTACCGATATAAAAAATGTAACCATAATTTTTAAATTCAGAACACGCCCTATACTACGAAGTGCAAAATTCAAACTTCGTATCTTGCCGAACTGTTGACGCCAATACGAGAGTGAGAGGGACGGTACGACACGAACTTCGAGTTTCGTAGTAGCCGTGCTGAATCCAAGCAAGCCGATTCGAAGTTCAAACACTCAATTTATTCTTCATTATAGTTTATACTAGTGATTGCCCGTGGCTTCACACGCGTAAACCGTTAGATCCAGCCGATAAATTGAACTTCCGAGATTTTATTTAATTCCCATGAGAATTCCTAAAAAATATTGTAGATTTTATTAACGTTGCAAAAAAACTGTGCTAAATTTCATGGTTCTGCTGAACCTACCAGTTGAGATTTAGAGATTTCTAGATTTTATCGAGATCTCGTGGGAATATTGTGATAAAAAGTAGCCTATGTATTATTCCAATCACCTTTTCCAATTCACGTTTACAAATTTTAGCTAAATCCGTCCAGCTGTTTTAGCGTGAAGGAGTAACAAACTGTACACACGCACACATATATACACACAAATTTTCGCATTTATAATATTAATGAATTGAATTGGTGCTCACGGTAGTTAATAAAATAAACGTCGCTAAACTTAAAAAAAAACCGACTTTTCACGAAAACAGTAGGTAAGTACGCACTTGTCATTGCATACCTACATCTATCTCAGGTTATTGGATAAATAATATTTCTGTAGTGTGTTGGTTAATTTTTTTTGGAACATTGAACTTTTGCTTATATTTGTCATTAATATGTATATCGGTAGATAGTAAAAGAGGCTTGTTAGTGTACATTCGGAGGAAGCGTACTCGTAGCACATAATTGTTGCACTTTAAACGAGTCGATCATATTGATAATGTAAGGGTTTGCTGCTACGAGAACTAGAAATGTCACCGACCATGGGTAAATAATTATGGCATGCGAAAAGTTTCATCATTTTGGAACATTAACATGGATACATCTCTTTGTAGTTGACTGTACTATATTTATGTTGTTAAACATTGTGCTCGAATAGCTTGTTCAAGTGGCAAGTTTAAAAAAGATAAAAGGCGGTAAATGAAACTATTATTTACTTGATTACCTAGTAGTTAATTTAATTTTAATATTTCCTCACATTTTTTGAGAAAAGCAGTATAAAATCCTCGGCCAGAACAGGGATTGTTGGACTAGGTCTACCCCAAACTCGTCCATCAATGCCTAACTTCATGGCCTTTGCAGTAATGTAGTTACTCATATTTTATATAATGACCCGGATAACTCACGTCTTAAATCGAGTTAAGCTCGACATGTTGTTGTGTCGAAGACGAAGGGCTACGGATTAGCCCGAAACATGTCGAGCTAAACTCGATTTAAGACGTGAGTTATCCGGGTCATTATATAAAATATGAGTGAGTCTCACGGTAGTTTCATGTTCAAAATGTAGTTACTTACTATTATTTGATAAAGTGGTTAAAAATACCGTGTAAATATAAAGTACTACCTATACCTTCAATTTATACAAAATCTCATTTAAATATTTCTTTTAAACCAAAGCTGCTACCGAACTGAAAAAGAACAACTTCAAAACAATAGTAGATTGTACAACAAGAGCATAAAACGAGCCATTTTACCCAAGACGTTCATATAGCCACCCGAGCCGGTACGGCGAGGGTGGATAGACACGTGGAGGGGAAAATGGATTTAATGCTCGAGTTTTACACTCTGCTTTTCACTTCGATGGCGAGGAAATGAAATAGCAACAGTGAAAACAATTGTACACTCACTACGTAAATTTTATTTTTCATATATATATATATATTAGTTTTAGTGATTTATTTTGATTGATTTGATTGATTTTTAGTTTTATATAAATACAAAATGTATTAAAAAAATATAAAGAAACTTCTTTGTTTGTGGCTGTTGACACCTATTAATTACCTTGGTCTTAGACGAAGATTTAATTTTATGCACTATTGCATAAAAAGTCATTTCATGTCGCCTAGATCCAGCATAAACACCAACTTTATGAGCATGAGAAGTGAAAAAATTATTTGATTGGTTATTTATGCTCACGACCTCCGAATTAGAATATGAAATATATTACTCAATAAAAACGCATTGCCCAAACCAACCGCGCGGATTGACCTATTTATGATAACGTATACATATTGTGTATGACAAAAAAAGGTCAAGGAAATTAGATCAACCTTGACAGAGAACTTATCTCTCTTGTACCTACGCCTCCCTACTCTAATACATTTCTAAGGCCTCGCTGCTGCACTTTTAAGGGTAACTGGTACTATATACATATATACTTAACTTCATATACAGGCTGGAATCGTTAAGTGTAGCCAGGCGATTATTCTGTAAATATAACAGATATCAGAAAACTTTAAACTGATATCGAAAGTACGTTAGAGCTTGTCTAAGCTAAGATGACGCGTGCCTCACTCAACTAAATCAGTTCATTATGACTAATTAGACAGCAAATTTTTACAATAACCGCCCGAGTCTAACGGGGAACTAAATCGCCGTTAGACTCCGGCGGTTATTGTAAGATTCGCTGTCTTACTTGATTTTGTTGAGTAAGGCACGCGTCATCTTAGCTTATTTATAGCCTCCTGTGACCCACCATACAACAAAATATGACATCGAAATTTAAAACATAATGTCTCAGATAAAGTTGAATTTGTTTTTTTGAAAATTTGAATGATACAGAGAAAATGACACTTTATTCCTTTTTCAAAATATATAACAATATGTACTAGTATTATCACTTTGAACCCCAGGAGGTTAAACAAGCTCTGCTCATTGGGTAAGTAAAAGCACAATAATAACTTTTTAAAATTAAAGTAGTTCATTAATTGAAGTGATGTTTACAAAAACAACATAGCTAACATTTTTGTCGGATTTTAGTTATGGTGTTCGTCTAAGGAGCTACAAGTAGTGCAAATAATTTTATCCAAAAATGACCCATTTTCCAAAATTGTTACCTTAAAATATACCCATTTTACAAAAACTAAATAACTACATAGGTAACGATGACAATAGCAGCGGATGTGAGGATTAAAAAAGTTCTTATAATGAAGTAAAATAAGCCTGTATTTCTTAGAATAAGAAGACAATTCCTAGACAACTTTGTTTTATTTTCGTACAAAAAGAACATAACTAACAAAATTTTACAAAAACTGCATAAGTGCCGAACCTATTTTACATTTTTTTTTAATAATTCATAAATACTGGTCTTTGAAATTTATAATGGTATATTTCTGAACTATTGGCCACTTACTAAAATCACTTTTTTTATCTCTAATAACTTGTATGTAAAAAGACATTTAGTTTTTTTCGTTTCCTGTAAAATCATATCTAGTATAGTTATGTTGTTTTTGTAAACATCACTTCAATGAAATTAGTAGTAGATTTAAAGCTTTTCAACTAACAGCGTACTAAATGTATGGGAGGGTTTTACGTTAATATTTGGGATATTTCTGTTTTTTTTTTGAGTTATTGATGTGATTTTACTCATTGGGTAATGTACTTTAGATATCAGTTTTAAATTTTCTGATATCTGTTATGTTTGAGCCTATAAAGTTGGATGGAGTATTTTGATTTGAAATGGGAAGTATTTCGCAATCCATCCAACCTCCGCGCACGTCTTGCTCTATGACATATAGAGTAAAAAAGGAAAAAGAGTCGTCTGTCAACTACGACAGCAGCGCTTCGCTCTACGTATTTTTCGCAGCATATATTTAATTATTTTAAAACCCACCGGAAGATTTAGAGCTATACAAGACCGCAGCAATAGCATCATCAAGTGCTTCTGGAGTTAAGGGTGAGTGAATACCAGCTTTTCAACCTTAAATATTTCCATCCGCCTTTATAGGTAAAACTACAGAGTGTTTTAGGCCAACCTTGATACAGTCCATTAAACCGCGCAAATATTTTTGGCCTTCGAGCCGCAATCTTAGTTGATTTTCCTAATTTTCGGACTTATTTCAAAATTGTCATCCGCCATAATTTATGTAATTATTCCCTTTAACTCCATTTTATACCTATAAGCCACTGAGGCTTGGGTTCTACCGCATATTAATATCCCCGCATACTACTTAAATATTTTCCCGCATTCCATATTTTCAATTTCATTCATTTAATATTTCAAAATAAACCGCTTTGAAATTGTGCTTACGGATACGTCATTGTAATACGACTACGAGTAAAAGTTCGCAGTGCGCGACATATTATATTCCGTCTCGCTTACACCTATGGCCATGTCATGTTTGTTCTTTCTGCCCGCAACATATTAGTCAAATTATAAACTTTTTAATTTAGTAGCGTTGTTGTGTTCCATTCTGTGTTCGAATTTGTAACATTGTGTTCGATTTTTTGAATAAAAATGGAAAACAAAATTTCACTTTTGTCAAGCAAACGTGATTCGTATTTTAAACGTATTCAAAGCATTTACGATTCTATTCCCAAGACGAAACGTGATAAAATTGCTTTGTTTTTAATGCAAGCTGCAAACATTCAACATTTGCGTGATGAATTTGTTGAACTTAATGATTCGATTCATGCGTGTCATTTGGATTTGGATCCAAAGTATGAACCCAAATTTGAATTATTGTGGGAGTTTGATGACATGTTCTATGCAATTAAATCTGTATTTAAGAAGTTAAGCGATTCAGACGATAACGCCGCTAGTGCAGCAGCAAGTGCGGCGCCCGCTTTCAAGTTACCGCGCATTGATATTCCTGACTTTGACGGGGACATACAAAAGTTTCCTTTGTTTATAGAGTCATTTCGCACGATTGTACACAACAACCCCGCGTTAGGAAACGCAGAGCGCATTCATTATTTGATTTCAAAATTGAAAGGCAAGGCTCAGTCCATTTGCGTAGGCATTGCGCCTACCCCTGATAACTACAGGGTGTTGTATGAAACCTTAGTCGACAAATATGAAGACAAACGCGCTATCGCTATTTCCTATTTGGAAAACATTCTAAACTTGAAACCTTTGAGTGCTGGTAAAGCAAACGCAGCAAATTTAGAAAGTTACATTGATCAGTTTTCAACGTCAGTTGCTGCTTTACGTCAGCTGAATATCAAAGAAATGTCTGACTTCATATTTGTACATTTGGCACTGAGAAAGTTAGATAGTGAAACTTCCAAGGCCTTTGAAATGTCTCTTAAAGATAATGAAAAGTTTCCGAAATACGACGATTTCGTTAAATTTATCCGCGATCAAACTAAAATAATACAACGCACTACTGCAGTCGCGTCACCGTCGCATCCGCACGCCGGCAACCACGCTCAGCGCAACCAGCCGTCCCCCGCGCCCCGCACTCATTTTGTGCAGAATAAAATGCAAACTTTTCTTGTAAATAACAATGAAAATCCTATTCGCGTTTGCAGTTACTGCAACAGTAACAAGCACGCCAATTTATATCAATGCGAACCTTTTCTCAGACTGACACCGATTGAAAAGTATAATGTAATTAAAAAGTGCAACGGTTGTGTGAATTGTTTAAGTGTCCGTCATACACTTTCTACATGCAAGTCGAACACCACATGCAAGTATTGCCACAAGGCCCACCATAGCCAATTATGCCGCAACGCTTTAGATCATCCTAACGCATCTAAGCAGGGTGATTCTAATTTTAAAGATTATGGACATTCTTATAATGCCAATAAAGGTCAGTTTCGACCTCCCGCGCCGCTCCCTGTTAATCAACCCGCGTCTTCTCCCGCAACCGCCGCCGCCGCGCCGCCAGCGCGCCCGCACGCCGCCGCGTCGCCGTCTTCGGTTCCGTACGCCCCCGCAGCCGCTTCTTCTGACTGTACACGCACTAACAATAGTGATGTAGGTTTCTCAGGCACTGCTACTAGCAATCAAGATTCGTTCAAGACAGTGTTATTAGGAACTGCAATTGTTCAGGTTTTAGACGCCTTTGGCAATCGCCGCGATATAAGAGTCCTGGTCGACATGGGCTCTCAGAATCACTTTATCACCTCACGTTGTTTACGGACATTAGGGTTAAAACTATCGCCTGATGATAAAAATATTTCAGTACACGGTATAGGAGAAAGTTCCCAGTCCATAAAAGGAACATCGAACCTAACGCTGTTCTCACGATTTGATGACTCGTTTTCGTTTGACTTGCAAGCGTTGGTTATTGACAAAATATCTGGTAATTTGCCTGCTTGTGAAATAAATACCGCATGCTTAGATTATTTGAAAGATATTCCGTTTAGTGACAGTCATTGGTACATGCCGGGTAAAATCGACTTACTGCTGGGTGCTGAAGATTTCGTCAAGTGTATCATGAAAAATAATCGCATTATTGGCCCACCTGGTTTACCCGATGCAATCGAAACTGTTTTTGGATATGTCATTTCTGGTTCCGCTTATACTAAAAGTGTTCAGTCATCGGCTGTACAGACTTTCTTTACCGCGACTGACAAAGTTGATACTCTTTTATCAAAATTTTGGGAGATTGAGGAGGTTCCCACCCGCAAACATCTGTCCGCTGACGATAAGGCGTGTGAACAGATTTATTCACAACAGACTACTAGGGATGATCTTGGCCGTTATGTTGTTCCTCTGCCGTTTTGCCGCGATCCATGTGATTTGGGCGATTCATTACCTACTGCGATGCGTAGATATAAATCTTTAGAAAGGAGATTTAAACAAAATAATGTTATTCATCAACAATATGATGAAATCATCCGCGATTATTTACAAAAAGAGTACATATCTTTAGTGAAGGACTTGGAAAGTAATCCCAGTGCTTATATTATACCGCATCATCCTGTTATTAAGGAAGACAGACTGACAACTAAAGTACGCATTGTTCTAGATGCTAGTGCCTCTACTTCTACTGACATATCATTAAATGATTGTCTGTATACTGGACCAAACCTGCAATCAGATTTACTCGCGATTATCTTCGATTTTCGCTTATTTCCAATTGCCATAACCGCTGACATACGTCAAATGTACTTAAGAATCTTGGTTTCTCCCGAGTTTCACCGCTATCTTCGAATGATATACCGCTTTTCTAATGAGAGTGAACCGCAAATTTACGAATTTAACCGCGTTTGTTTTAGACTTCAATGCAGTCCTTATCTTGCAATGCGCAAGGTCAAGCAACTTTTACTAGATGAAGGTCCGTCTTTTCCCGCCGCTGTATCAGCTGCTTCTCGCAATTTATATACAGACGAATCAGGAACATCTGTTAGAGATGAATCTACCGCTATTGAGCTTTCGCGCGATTTGATTGCTCTTTTCTCAATTGCCAACTTAGAATTATTTAAATTCTCAAGCAACTCGCGTTCTTTACTTGAGCATTTACCAGAAGAAAATCGCTTTTCCGCTGTTGGAGACGTCGCTGATGATACTGATTTTAAAATCTATGTCTTACGTTGGTGTTCAGTTGCAGACCAATTCTTCCTAATTGTAAATTTAGACTCGCAAAACGTTGCAACAAAACATACAACTTTATCTACACTTGTTAGACTCTGTTTTTTGGTAATTATCGCAACAACAATAATTTTATTCACTCTGGTTATTGAAACTGAATTGGGATTTGCAATTTTCATAGCATATTCGTGCACATTGTTTTTAGTTCAAATTGAGCTCCCGCTTTTTCCGCTTGCTTACTTTCAATAATTCATGTAATCTGTTAACAGTTGTTATATTGATACTTCCTCACTGTTTTACTTTATTTTAATCTATAATTTCAAATTAATACATAACATAATTTGTTGTTACTTATTCGCATCCTTTGATTTACATGTTAATTTATCACAACCAACCGCTTTAACGCTATCATGTTGTCAGCATTAGGTCTAATAAATACATTGCACAATGTTGATGTGTTAAGTTTGTGGACTTAGTGAAATTAAGTTTCTTGACCATTTACATATGCCCTCGATTAAACTATAATGGAATACTTACCGCATTTTATCCCGCGATTAAAAACACAATTGTCTTTTGAATATTGATAATACTCCCCTTAAATGGCCGTTAGGTGTAATTGAAGACGTCTTTTCAGGCAAAGATGGAGTTATCCGCGTTGTGTCTGTACGCACAAATTCTGGTGTCTATCAAAGACCCGTGGTAAAGGTTTCTCCTTTACCATTGCAATAAGTTATATTTTATTTTCTTTCGTGCCACTATGTTTCTTGTGGCATAATTTCAAGTTAATTTTTATTTTCATTCCTTTCATACTCTTTGTTTATTTAGAAGAACAAAGAGATCTTTGTCCTTCTAGGCGGGGGGAATGTTTGAGCCTATAAAGTTGGATGGAGTATTTTGATTTGAAATGGGAAGTATTTCGCCATCCATCCAACCTCCGCGCACGTCCTGCTCTATGACAAAACATATAGAGTAAAAAAGGAAAAAGAGTCGTCTGTCAACTACGACAGCAGCGCTTCGCTCTACGTATTTTTCGCAGCATATATTTAATTATTTTAAAACCCACCGGAAGATTTAGAGCTATACAAGACCGCAGCAATAGCATCATCAAGTGCTTCTGGAGTTAAGGGTGAGTGAATACCAGCTTTTCAACCATAAATATTTCCATCCGCCTTTATAGGTAAAACTACAGAGTGTTTTAGGCCAACCTTAATACAGTCCATTAAACCGCGCAAATATGTTATATTTACGGAAGAATTGCCTGGCTACACGAACCAAAAGCATTACACCTGGTAGGTATACAACATAAAAGAAAGATTATTGTATATTTTTTATGAATTTCAAGAGAATTTTTACGTTGCTGCAATTTAAGTGCTAGACCTTATGTTCCACGCGAGCGAAGCCGCGAATAAAAGCAAGTTTAAAATACATACAATCCGTAAGCTATTAGAAAAACCTTCGGGTTTCGGGGGAAATCAGAAGTATTCGTTAGTAGAAAATGACAATTGTCTTTTTGACTTAGTAGCA
The DNA here is from genome assembly GCF_025370935.1 of Choristoneura fumiferana. Lineage (NCBI taxonomy): Eukaryota > Metazoa > Arthropoda > Insecta > Lepidoptera > Tortricidae > Choristoneura > Choristoneura fumiferana. The sequence goes on from NC_133472.1 coordinate 33,716,218, forward strand.
ATCCATCGCGCGAAGAGTGCACTCGTTTTGTTTTCATTGATTGATATAGAGCAGTTCAAACCACCACTTACATATTTATTTAGTATGTTATTTTTTGGAAATTTATTTCCATGGCGAGTCAACTTAAACAGGGTATTTCTGTAAATAGCCAATCACGGGAAATTGTTTATAATATACCTGTATAAATATTTTGTTAAGAAGCTGAAAGTTTTAAGAAAATTATTCTTTATTATTGATCGTAAATTAATAAGGTTCAAGACCGAGTTATACAGGCAACGGGGATTTTGCAAAGTACATTAAAAAATATTAAACGAAAGCAGACCAAAACAATTATTTGACATACCCAAGAGAAGTAGATACAGTATAACAACAGCTCTATTGTAGAGCGTGTATTTTTCATACTACCTCAAACTGTAACCAGACTAAGATTTAAGTGCTGTGAACCGATATCAAAACAAATTGTTAATTTAGAGTTAACTACCAGAGCGTAATTAATTTTTGAAATATTATCGAGCAGCAATGTAATGCGTACAATAATTTTATAGGATACGAATAACACGACGCTGGCAAAAATGGTTTCTCAACACGAGTACCGGTTGTCATATTCAGGGAATGTAATTACCCTGTTAAGAAGAAGAAGAAGAAGAAGCATTCTGTGACAGCTGTCACGTCAAAAAGTGCGACGTTTTGAATAAAAACAAAGTAGTATCGCGTAGTGATACATTGTGTGCTAATTAATTTTGTAAGGAAAATAATAAGTCTAATTTTTTATTAAAACATAATAAAATTTGATTATTAGGGCCTTCACTAACTGCCCTTAAAGTTTGAGGTAGTATCAAAAATACACGCTGTATACTTCTAAATAAAAGTAGTGTGTTAAGGCGGGATGTTCTCATTTTAAATTAACGATGGAAGAATTCGAAAATGCTGATTTTGTTTTATTTGTATCATGACAAAGAGTCATATTGTATTAAAATTAGAAAAAGATAAATAAGCGTAATATTATTACAGTATAGTACATTGTGTCTTAAGGGCAGTAAATAAGGAATTACGAACGAGAGTCAATTAGAAGCCCGAAGTCGAAGAATGTTTTTCATCACATTTGCGGGTAAATTTTTATATTTCTAAAATAAAAAAAATGTTCCAAATATTGGCGATACCTTAGGCTGCGCTCTTGGCAGCGCCGCCCTCCCCCTTCCGCAGCACGCGCCTGACGTGCGTGTGCAGGTGGGCCTGCAGCAGCAGCGCGCGCAGCAGTATCAGTACACGCACATTGACTCATTCGACCTTGGGCTTCATGACAAGAAAATTTGTACGGGCAATGACTCATTTACCGACCACGGGTTTCATGACAAGCACATTAAGATCGAGGGTTTTATTTGGGGGGTTGCAACCAAGTCAGTCTGCATGTTTCGACACTGTTTACGAGCAAGTATGATGAAAAGGTTTGTTTTGTACTTATGGTTATTCTTTACATAACTTTTTACGGTAAAGTTTTGCAAGTAACAGAACAGAACCGCATATCACGATCGCGTGTCATCGTCAATACCCGAAGCATGCTTCTAAAATCCGAAGGTTTTTTAACAGCTCACGGAGTGTAATGTGATGAATGATGATAAATAACTAAAAACCTGAAAGTAGTTTGCTCAGAATCGAGAATATGAGAATCGATTGTTTAATTTGTTTACACTACCTATGTTTTAAATCAGGTTGTGTTCGAGTTTTTGTATCCCTCTTTTATAGTGTCTAGTCTAAAAGTTACAAATGCGACATGCGCTAATTAATAGTAGATTGTTTAACAAGGGACCTAAAAAAAGCCATAATGAGACCAGATGTATAACCACCCGAGCAGAGCGAAGGTGACTATAGTTCGAGTGTCATGGTTACTTGTCTCGCGTTAAACACTCTACTTTCACTTTGAATGCGAGGAAAAAAACTACCTTCTGCTCAAAATTACAATATTACTTATATATTTTTAAATAATGAAGGTATTAGAAAATAAATGCAACCAAGTAACTTAAAATGAAAAAATAGTTTTTGGGTGTCTGAGTGTCCTTATATATATTATGAGTGAATGACAAGAAAACTAGATGTTTTATGTCACGTATGTTACATTTTTAAAATATGTATTTGTTTTAGTAATCCGAAGAAAATACCACGCACAGGACTTATCACACGCTAACACACACGAGTAATATTTACCTCGACGTTTCAGCAACATTATAGTGGCCGTGGTCACAAGTAGACTATTGTGACCTCAGTCTACTCGTGACCCGTAAAAGTCTAGGTAAAAATCACGGAAGTTTAAGACATTATATCCGAAGAAAAGACCTAAAAACGCACGCGTTCTATACGTAATGAACCTATCATGAGCCGCCGCGCTTCCCCCTACCTATCCCTATTCACTAGTACATTGAATGGCTAAAATTGATTAGCGCTATCAGCTCGGTGCCGACTTAAGTTTGCAATTCATCACCTAGAATTTGTAGAAATTTTATAAAATAAAATTATCCCATTCATAAATAAATTCATGGCGCTATTTTTCCCAAACTTGTTCTTACCTAATAACTTCATTATTACCTATTAGTTTTTTATATTCCTTATAATTTCATGCCAAAACTGAACTTAGTATGTAGGTTATGTACTTATTTAGCTCTCAAAACTTTGTTATCATACATTTGAAATATAACCGCCAGAAACATTATCATTGCCTGATAAGTGAACTAAATGTAGGTAACAACATCTATCACGAAATTTAGGTCGCAAGTTAAGATAAGTCGCCTCTAAGTTTACGTCGTCACAATAAAAGTCATTAGAGATATCTGCACAATAATGGTCGTGACGATATCGTGAAATAGTGACCGTTAGTGTCACTACACTTCGTTACGAGTATTAGTGTTCGCGGATCCGGATGCACGAAATTTATGCAACGAATAAATTTATAAAGCAATGCAACGAATAACGAAATTGACGTTTTCCCGGGATAAAGGCCTATATTCATCAGGGATAGTGTAGCTAGCATTCTATTCGTTTTAGGGGCTAATCCCTTAAACTAATAAAATAAGTACTCGCTATGTACAAAAAAAAATCGAACAAAGTTACAAGTATTAGTGCATTAAAGTAAAGATAGATTATAGTTCTGTAACTTCTAAAAGTAGATGTTTATTTTGACAAGCTTTAGTAATAACTTGCCGTGTTAAGACGGTATTTGACTATTTTTAAATGTTTTATAAATTAAAACTTCACAACGCCTGTTATCGAAGAGAGAAACAATTTTTAAGCAGGACCTTTACAAATAACAAAGTTAGAAAGGTTTGAAATTTAAGATTAGTCAGAGAAAGACACACTTGCATGTTACGTCACACGCAAGTAGCGCCATACTTGCTGCATAGAGAAATGCGCTTGAGAAAGAGACAGGTATATAGCTTTTTTTTTAAATAATTTTAAAACCAATTTTCAACCGATTTAAGTTTTCTTCTTTCGAAGATAGAAGTTCGTATCGTTTTGCTGACGCAAATTTTAGTTAAAACGAGAGTGAAAGGGACGGTACGATACGAACTTCGATTTTCGAATTTGGTTGTAGCCCCCTGTATTAGCGGGTAGCCATTATTTTATTCAGTTGTTTTCTTAGCGTCTTTCTTTTGCCAAGCTGTGAAGTGTTTAGATACAAAATAATTTCATTTGTTGCATTTTTTTCATTACAAATGCGAGTCTTTAAAAGACTCGTTAGTAATCCCCTTCTTACGCCCCTTAATGCACATGTACTATTCTACCTCACCCTATCGAGTAACAACAGAGTCTTAAGACTAACTAATAAAGTTCTACCTACTCCTACGTGTGAGAGTGCAAAACATTTACGATAGCGTCGTCCCACGTTAACGTTAGTAGGTGTCATGTCTAAGGTTTACATAGCTAGTAGCAAATAAGTTAAAAACACGATGGGAACTAAACCAAAATCGATTGAAAATAATTTGCTTAGTTCTCAGTCGACAAAACTTAACTCTTCATTTATTATTGCAGTTAGAAATGGTACCATAAGCCAAATATGTGGTCTACTACCCTAAAAGATAATCGTTTGCATGTTATAAAACAATAATTCCAATAGACGTGTCTGTCAACTTGAAAGTTCGACTTTAGTGACATATTCATTTGATAGGAACTTGTTTAAAAATTGGTAGACCACTTATTTGGCTGATGGTACCTACACGATAGATCAGCACAGAATTTTGTGACTATACATATAACCATAATCCGTATGTGTTATGACGGTGTGATAACTTAGTGTCTTATTATACGTTTAGTGAAAAAACGTCAAAAATTTGATTTCCTAGGTGGCCTCGACATTAAATATTACAAAATATAGAACAGATACGTTCTTGAGAAAAGCGCTAGTGTAAGCCGTTTAATTAGCATTTATTTCGCATAGCATTCTTTTGTTAAATCATAAAAATAAGAGGCAGATAAAGAGTGAAAACTTAAAGCCGAAACTCCTTACCAGTATTTCATTCTGGTTTGATTGCATCGCTTTCAAGTCGCTAAGACCGCACACATACTGTGGTGGTACCCTGTGCAGTTTTTGAGCTGCTTCCGTAGTGTCTGCATTATTACGAGGCCATACCATACACAGCTGGGATTTTGGCTCCTGACACGCGATTCCAATCTGAAATATTAATAATAACGTTAAAACAAATTTTACTATATTGAATTAATGATGCGCCTACTTTTTCATGCTCTCTTTTATAGTTCATTGACTTTTAATATAGGTAGTATACTATACTAAACTTGTATTATCATACAATCTGCATAATTATGTAGGTCACATTTTTGTAATTTTACGAGCTTTTATTTAACTTGTAAAGTTTTTTTGATGTAGTTGATTTAACTCACACCGCACGTCGACTTGGTCTGAAGAACTTCTAATGGTAAAAATCCTAGGTACTCTAGTACCGCTTCTCAAGTAAATAAATGAATTTGAATTTGAAATTATCATTTCGATAATTAAGTACTTGTGTTTAGGTGACCTATAAAGTAAGGATTTAATTTTGGTGACAATAGAATGTAGGTATATCTAACAGAAACACTCAAAGCTGGCCATAGAGTATTTCCAAGTTACTGACCTTCATTTCGGACTGATCTAAGTACCTATAGCCAGTACCACTACCATGAGTTTACAGTGACCGTACTCGATAGCGAAGCGACACGGCGTATTTGAATGGAGAATTGTACAGTCACTGTAAACTCATGGTAGTGGTACAGAACGGAAAAGAAAACCGGTAAGTCACACAAAATAAATACTTGTATCGTTAAATTCCTTTTTATAGATTAACAGGATACACGACGACGCTTTGTTTTTATTTTCAGAATGATTACAGTGAGTCAGTTATATGGGTAGAGTAAGTAGGTCGGGTAGGGTAGAGTACGCAGTTAAAAATGGAAATGAAATTACTTTTGGGAAATTATACACATGCATGAAAACTGTAACGTTTAAGTTTTTATGATTTTTATTAAATATTAAAATCGATAAGATATGTTTAATTTTTAAGAAAATTATAAAAAAGGTTCATACTTGCGCACGGTGTGGTAAGTGCAAGGCTACTAAAAAGTCGAGGAATGCAAGGATGAATACAGCTTGAGCCGCGGTTCGCAGGCCAGGAGGCAGTCTGTTCAGCGAGGGCAGCGCCGGCAGCGCGCGCGGACGCATGGCGACGAGCTGGGGCTCGGAGACACTCTGCCGCAGAGCCGGCGCGCGCGCCCCGGCACCCGTCTGACCCATGCTCGCCACCCGTAACTCAAGATGAACCCGCTCTAGATATAAGTTCACCCACCCAATTTCGGCGATAGCGAATGAAATTAGACACGCTGTTTTAGTACCTACATGCGAAATTAGAACGGGTTTAGCTAACTTTACAAAGTTGTAGCTTTTTAATAATAAATATAAATTTATTTATTTCAGGCAACTTGGCCCATACAATAAATACCTTACAGACTAACATACATATTTATAATCAAAAATTATTTAAAACTTATTTGGTGACAAAACGGCGTGACCCCGTTGTGTCACCGTTCCCGACCCGCCCGCAATTGCGTCTGCGTAAGATTCGGCTAGCCAGTCGGTAGTATTCAGGGACACAAAGACTTGCTGATATATGTGTAGTAGCCTACAATGGATCTAAGTTCTTAAATTTTGTACAAAAACGTAATAAATACTTTGACCCGGTGCGACATGAAGGACAGATACATAATTGGCCACCAAAAATAATGCCTAAATAAGAGTACTTACCAGCTATTTTGTTTTTAAGTCCCAAATTAATCAATATGGGTACTAATACACTAATTAGGTAAGTAATCAAATCTCAGCCAGCTAATGAATGCGCGTTGCATTGATATCCTGGCCGAATATCACTGTCGGCGCTGCATGCATGCATACAATAATATTGGGAGTGGTAGGTACGTTTCATGTCAATAGTTTAGACTATTTTGAATGCGATTAAATATGTTATTTTGTTAAAACCAAGTAAGTAGGTAAAACAAAACTTAGTAATAAAAAAACTTCTATTTCATTCAAATAGAGATTTTGTTACTTAACGTTCCTCGTGCCTAGTACAACTTACCTCTTGACTTATAATACAAAAATCGTATTAAAAAAAAAAACTCTTTTGGCTTAGTTTTTAAATTAGATCACATGCCCAGACAGTTTCAACAGAAATTCATAAAAACACGAAATTGTAAGTAAGTACAAATAACCGGCCAAGTGTAAGTCCGTACAAATTATTGTTAGGTATCTTTAAGAATATCAGTCTAGTGCCAGCAGAGCCGCTCTCCTATGAAAATGTACCAAGGTACGCAGTGTGGGGCGATTTAGATGGCACTTACATAGACATGGAAAATTGAGATTTTCATACTTTTCTTATTTATTTGGTCGTACTATAAGTTAAGTACCTTCATACCGAATTTCAAGTTTTTAGTATGACCGGAAGTACCCTATAGATTTTTATGATAATTTGTATGAAAGCATCTTTTTAGGGTTCCGTACCCAAAGGGTGCCAACGGGACCCTATTACTGAGACTCCGCTGTCTGTCTTTCTGTCTGTCTGTCTGTCTGTCCGTCCGTCTGTCACAGAGCTCTATCTCTTAGGGCGTAAAAGTTAGACACTAGAAATTTTCACAGATTATGTGTTACTGTGGCCGTAAAGTTGCAAATTAAAGGGGGTCGTCAAACAAGAAACGTGTTTTTTTTTCAGTAGCTACGTCGTTTGAATATTTACCTTTAAGTTTGCGATTTTAATGATGTTTTATAAAAGCTTCGATAATATATATATAGTGACTGTCTGATTGTGTGGTTTATTCGTTTTTGTGCAAAATTAATGAAGCAATTTATGAACCACAAACCTCAATGAAGCCAACTTTTATAAAGCGCTCGCCAAATCCGCACCATAATAATCACTATGTTTACCTATGGTTTTTTACACTAAAAAATCATACTAAGTATTTAACACTACAAGGTTTATAATACAGTTTAAAATTTATCCACACTAGTCGAGCTTCTTATTATTTAATTACACAACATACGAAGTCCGCCGAATTTCCCGCGAATGAACCGCGCTGACAGCCATTTTTTTTGAGCCGCGCGCGCCGCGGGCAATGGTTTCAGAAGCAAACAGCCAGAACCAGATGAGATGAGAATTGAAATTGTTTTTTATTCGAAATACTTGCACAAGTGCTTAGATTTCGGCGATATTTTTAAAAGCTGATTTCAAATCATGGAAGCTAAATTTGACCCACTTCCAGTAGTCCGATCGACTTGAAATTTGGCATACTTATGTAAATTTCGTGACAATACAATAATCTCGTAGTGACATCATGGTGGTCCTGCCAGGATCGTCTCTGCAGGAGGGAACTCCTCAATAGTTAATAGTACCGACTTGAAATTTGGTACAAACAAATATGTAGTTTAGATGACAATGCAAGTACAGTCAACAAAAAGTACATTCGGCCAAAAAAGCTTGTATTAAAAATGAAATTTTTAACAAAAACTTATTACAAGCATTATATTTATTTGCAGTGTAATGTAACTATGTTTGCTCGGGTGGAATATTCAACTCAAATTTGAAGTGGATATCTTCAACCGATTTAGCTGAAATTTTACACGCATGTGTAAATCCGATGACAATGTAATATTACTATGACATGGAGTTGATCTGATGATAAAGCTAGCGGGTGACCATAGGAACTCTGTGATAAACGACACGACCGCATCGAGTTTGGACTCGTTTGATTCGTCTTGACGAGTACTTTGGTAACCAGGGGACTAAAGTACCTACAGTCAGCAAAAAAAGGTTATATTAGAAGAATTTTAAGAAAAACTTTTACTGAACTGTTAACGGAACCCTTCATGTACGAGTCCAACTCGCACTTGACCAATTTTTTAATGTCTTTTTTGATTGCGTTGACTTAGAAGTTTGATTTTTTTATTACTTCAAAACCTGAGTAGGTATGTGTTTGATATTTATTTCAGCTTGATATCTCCATGCGGTCCTGAGAAAAAGAGTCTTGACAGACAAAACGGACAGACAGACAGATAGACAACAAAGTCACTCATAAGCTAACACTTAAAACTACGATAGCTTTTCTAAAAAAAATACAACCCCGCTCCGCTACATAAATCTACTACAATGCAGAAACGCAATTTTAATCTAATTCTTCGAAAACGTTACGTCATTTATTATAGCTGCCGGAGGAAATCTAGGTAGGAATGCAAATGAATTAATTCAACTACAAATAAATTAGCATTTAGGTACTTACTATGACTTTTTTTATTTAGAATTTAAACAACTGGTGAAAAACAATTATGTATAATATTAACTAGGTACCTACACGAGTACATCATCTGTTTCAGCATATTAAAGATAGAATAGATAAATGCTGTAGGTAGATAAGTATGTAGGAATATTCAAACCTTAATACATTTCTATCTTACTTACACAATAACCTTTTCACTACTAAGGTTTACTTTATATTTAGAACTAGAAAAATTTAATATTTTTAAAATTTCGTATTTTACTTATAGTCTAGTTATTTCCGAGCTCACATTGGATTCCTTTTTCTTATATGAGTGCGTAGGGTAAATAAAATGCTGAGAATAGTAGCCGGTATGGGAGTCACCAGCAGGACTCTTAGTCGGCTTAACTCTGCGGTAATACTCGACGGACTCCGCACAATCGCAGGCCAAGCGAGATTCTGAGCCACTGCTCTCCAACTGGTACTTAGGCACCACAATGAGACTCTCGGTTGATTTCGTTGGTGCGCAGTGGCTGTGGCTTCTGCCGTAAGTAGAGTAGTGATGGGGCGTCGCAGCCTGGCGATGAGTATGCTTATCTTGGGTTTGATGTTGATACTCGTGGTGGCTCTGCGTGCTTCGACCGCTGTGACTGCGGCCGTGACTCTTAGAGCGGTTAGCTTGTTTAGCACTCGTATCCAAGTATCCATAACCGAAACCGTAACCGCCAAATGCTTTTGTGGTCAAGTTATCCCAAGATTTCGGCTTCACATGTTGATGAGAGCTCTGGTATTGTATTTTCGGTGACGATTTCGTTTCAGATCGATCGTTGTCCCAGAAAAGAGTGTCACTGCTCAAAGAGGTACTGTAACTGGAGACAGAATTATCGCCGCACGGCGCAGTTGCATTGCTAGTCGCATAGGATTGTAGACTGCATTGGCTAGTCTGTGTGGATTCGGTGGCCAGGTATCGATACCGACTAGAACAGTGACCCGATGGGCATACCTTCTTTGTTCGCGAGTTCGCGTAACCATCAGGCTTTTGCGTTGATTTATCAACTTGTTGGCATTTTTCTTTACGTTTATGTTCCTTGGAGCATTCTTTTTTACGTCGTATTTTCTTTCTAGAATTGGGCACACAATTCGGGTCGCAGCAAGGACTAGCTAAATCATAGGCCTCCAGGCTATTGGCGTCTTGGTTATTGTACGCCGGCATGCAGGGGGTGCAACTGTGGCTATGGCTGTTTCTTTGAGATTTCGAATGTTTCCCACTTGATTTGTATTCATTGTTCGAGTTATGATTCTCAGAAGCTCTATGGCATTCATTTGGAGTTTTTACTACGTAGTGATGACAGTCTCGTCTATTTCTAGGAGAACCTACAGTGATTACAAAGCTGCCGGTACGAATGCTGGGCTGAATAATACAGGCACCGTAACGTGTATCCAGATATTGATACATGAAGACACTTGGCTGCGGTGGCTTAGCGGCAGTGACATTTTCGCTAGATAGTGTAGATCTGCAATAGGTACCGTTTACGTTATCGGTCACGTTGTTTTCTTCATTGTCGGATGCTACGTCAGATGGGGAAGACTTTTTCTTTTGTGAAGGTAGACTGTGAGTTTTCCAGTTGGAGTCAAAGAGTTGACGCTCGCGAACAGTTAGTTGTTCCAATTCTCGTAGTTTGGATTGTATTGCGCGTTGGATGTTGATGTATTTGAGATGCAGTTCAACTTTGCGGACGCAGTCTTCGAATATAACAACCATTCGCATGCGCGCGTCGCAGGCGTTGATGGCGTCGACTATGGCGGCGTGGTCGGCCCGCTCCACGTCTGCGCCGTTCACCGCCAGGATCACGTCGCCTTCGCGCATGCCCGCCGCCGACGCCGCACCCTCTGCCTCCACATGGTCCACATACGTTATTACTTCTATTTCTTGCTCCTGCAAAATATATGAGTAAACTGTTATTTCAAGCAAGGCATGGACTCGCTTGCGTGTGCCACTTTTGTCAGGTGCTTTTCCAAAACCGGTTAGTACTTACATACAAGTTTGTATGTATGTAAACTCTTTATTGTACAAAATAAGTAAACAAACACAGATGTCAAACAATGAAATATATGTACAAAGGCGAACTTATCCCTTTAAGAGATCTCTACCAGTCAACCTTTGAACGTTGAAAATGATGAAAATGAACTCGTATCGTACCGTCCCTCTCACTCTCGTTTTAAATATTATAAGCGTCAGCGGGACGGCAAGACACGAAGTTAGAATTTTGCACTTCGTAGTAGGTAAAGGGCCAGGTTGCCAAACGTTCCTTGCGAAAAGGCAGTACCTATCCGCTGTGACACACTTAACAAGAAAACATCAGATTAATTCTCAGGATTAATTAATATGGATTGTAGAGGGAACCATAATAAACTCTTATGGGGAAAAGTTGCAAAAGTGTTCAGCATTGGACGGTGATGTAGTTTTCGTGATCTGTTAAAAACATTATTGAGTGATTTTACTGTTTTTATCGTAATAACCCTTTAAAACCCTTCTTGCTACTGTAGCGCCGCCGACTACGATTATTCAGCAGTTTTCGATGAACACTTTTGCAATTACAGTTTGTGCTTCATACTATTACATTTTATAAATCATACCATACAGATGCTAGCTGGAATTAAGTATTTAGAATAGTTCGCGCAGCGCTTGCAAACCACTAGCCTATTAACCTATTACATTACATTACACACCTTTTTGTAATGAATGCCGTAGCTTTGCAGCGTAAATCCGTAGCTGCCGTTCTTTTTTTCGACGATGATCGTCCGCCGGCGCCAGTCCTCCTCGCTTTTGCCGGCCCTTTCAGATTTCATGGAGTCCCTTATCTAGTCAAATATAGTAAAATAAAAAACAAATCAATAAAATGGCAATAAATAAGGACAATAAGTGACACTTGGCTAGCTAGTAGATAGGTACATACGAGTAATGGATATATTTTAATTATTAACCTTTCATTTTGCTGAGATTAATACAAAAACATTACTGGCGGTAATCATTTAAAAAAAACTTACCGAGTTATCCAAAGAATCCTCTTTAGATTCGTTACTCAAAAGTTTCTTGCCATTACTCATGCTGCTCGGGCATCGTTCACTGAGTTTTGGGGAGCTCATGGCTACTAAAGGCGATGCTTAATTATTATCCTCAATTTATATTAATATATAAAACTCAGTTTGTATACGCTGTTACTGAGCGCTTGGTTATTTGCCGAGCATGCTGTATTCCGCTGGGGTGCGACAAATCATTATGGAGGACGCATGCGTGTCGCAGCGCGCTCTTATATTTAAAATTTGACAACGTAACCACTCCATGGATTTTCTAAAACTTATTTTACAATCTTTAGTATTCTCTTTTTTATAGAGATATAAACTAACTGTTTCGATTTGAGCTAAATCGAATTCCAACAAAGTACGAAGGACTAGGTTAACGTTTACGGATTTCGCACATGCGCATTAGACGAAGTTTTTACATCTGTCGATGGCCCGAGATTTGTTTGTCCGAATTTCTTTTATTTGTTTTCATTCGTCCGAAGGTAGGTTCCGCAAATTTTTACTGTACCAGATTAACGTTTCCCAGTTTTCATTTCAAGTATGGATTGCCATACATATATTTACTTGCCTGCATGTTTATCAAATACTCGATTTAATTTGATTGTCTTTCTATTTTTCATAGTTTACTTATGTTCCACCGACAAACCTTCTCAAACACTAATTTCTACTACTAACTTTTGGAAAATTAGAAAAACTAACCTTTAACCTTTCAGAGTATTTACGGTTTCAAGCTATTTTTATCCCAACATTCTGTATTAAGCCTGATCTCGATTGACATGATTTGTCTATAAAAAGAAACGCCGAATTAAGTAGGTATGGTAGTATTAAGTAAGTACCCCTACCTATACTTAAGTACTTTCATAATTTTTCCTCTGGACGAAGGTGAACGATTATATCCTTAGTTATTCGTTTCAATAATTATTTAAATTCAGTCAACCTTTGGTTAACCTTAAAACTTGTAAATATATGTATGATCAGACGTCACATCTTATGTAAACACTTGCCTACCTCTTCTTTGCCTACCTTCTTCAATCCAATGCCTCCGATTACATTAGTATATTGTACAATGTACAGTCGACGCCGAAGCTAAGTCCGTTTTGTCTAAGAGGTAAGTAATTTAAATGAGTCGGCGCGGCATGTGGAAATTAGGAGCAGTGACAGTTTGTATGGAATTAAAATAATATAAAATCAAAAAGCGGCTAAGTGCGAGTCGGACTCGCCCATGAACGGTTCCGTAGCAGCAAGTAGGTAACATAATATAAAAGTTCTTGTAGTTCGTTGTAACTTTGATCGATGTTTTAACAATAGTGTATTTTTTTAAATTAAGTATGACGTATTAAAAAAAATACTTACTAGATCTCGTTCAAAACAATTCCCGGTGGAAGTTTGCATGGTAATGTACATCATAATATATTTTTTAGTTTTATCATTCTCTTATTATAGAAGTTACAAGGGGAGGACACACATTTTACCACTTTGGAAGTGTCTCTCGCGCAAAATATTCAGTTTAGAAAAAAATGATATTACAAACCTCAATATAATTTTTGAAAACCTATCCATAGATACCCCACACGTATGGGTTTGATGAAAAAAAATTGTTGAGTTTCAGTTTTAAGTATGGGGAACCCCCAAAATTAATTGTTTTTTTTTTCTATTTTTGTGTGAAAATCTTAATGCGGTTTACAGAATACATCTACATACCAAGTTTCAACAGTATAGTTCTTATAGTTTCAGAAAAAAGTTAATAAGAATAAGAATAATTTTATTGTCGAACTGTGTACAAAGATGTTAAATTATACATATTTAGACACAACAGTTTGTCCATTACGGACATACAATATTTATGAAACAAACAGAAAAACTAAAACTAAATTACCTATTATTAGTGGTTGTGACATACGGAAGGACAGACAAACAGACAAACATGACGAATCCATAAGGGTTCTGTTTTTTGCCATTTGGCTACGGAGCCCTAAAAACCAAAAATGTAATAATTTAAATATATCAATATGTAATGTATGAGTAGGTAGATTATTGTTTATTTGGACAGGTTTGTTTTATGATATTTTTTGCCAGCATTGATGTCATGAATTCATTAGCTCAAACTGACAAAGCACAAGGAGAGGAGAGCGCAAAATACTGGAGTATCTAAATGAAAAGAGCTACTAGTTACCTATTGTTTGAAGCGTCAAAGGTGTCGAGGCGTTGCCACAAAGTCATGGAACTGGGTTTTGTTCGTCTTTATTATCAGTCTGCTGTAAGTGATGAGTACTCAGTTACTAATCCTTTAATAGATATTGAACTTAGTAACTTTGTTGATGGTAATCCGATCGGGTTAATCAATAGGCTACTTAAGCCTTGGAGTCACATATTATTTAGTGACAGCTCTGCTCGTTAGTCCCAGACTGAAACATTATACTGACTCTTTGTCTAAATAAAAAGTAGCCTAGAGCCTGTGGAACTCGACGTTCGAGAATGAGTGTCAACAATTTTACATACAATACACGACTTCACTTCACAATTATTTCTTTGGCAGGGTTGACGCGTCATTAAGAAAATAATGTTGTAGTTAATTAACCAAGGTAGGTACTTATTTGTCAACATAGCAAGATATTTATGACGCTCAATATTGGAGCTGACGACGTGCTCAACATTTAACTAACTGTATTTTTAAATATTATGCTTGACGTACTACAACTGAAGTTATTAACGCTTTGTGGAAGTTATTTAACTAATGACTTTCTTTAAGAAGTTCAAATGAATTCAAGGTGATTGGACCAATGTGTTCACTTTGGCGTAGCGAACGATTGAAGTATTAGGTATTGGCACGGGCACTGTGTCCAGGCTACTGTTAAGCCCCAATAGGGACGGTAGTCCTATGGACTGCAAGCCGGCTGCTGGGGGAATTAGGGCCGTTTCCTTGACCACTTTGATAGACGGCCCTGCATCACTTTCGTTACTTTTCAAAGATCTTCTAAAAAGCTTCATATATGGGAGGTCTGCTGCCGTGTCATATTTTCTGTTCCCTCTATAATTTTCTTCATTATCTGATTGAAGTGAAACATCTGAAATTATAGGTAAACCTAATTTAAAATTTAATTTAAAATATTTTATTTCGGAGCCAGGATCCATAATCAGTTAGTAACATTTTAATTTTGTTGGTAGAACTACCTACGGAATAAGTAGAGGTCATAATAATCTAATCTCACTAAACTACTTAAGGTAACGGCGCCTATTACCGTGATACTTAAGGAAGTTTTCAAATGAGTCCCAAAAATTAAGGGCATCAAAGCTCCTTAACAAACGAGTTTTTTTTTATTTAAGAGCGTTTATTGAACTTTAGTTATTAGTATTTGATAAAATGATTATTGAAATCAAAATACCCAAATCTTCTATTACCATGGTAATGGACAGGCTGTGATTCTATTACCGCGAATTGAGCTTCTATTACCGAGGGTATAAAAAACAGCAATTTTCTACCATCGGTAAAAGGAACCCGACTACTCATGATTTGGAACTTAACACCGAGGGATTAAAAAAAGGTAATGGCTTTGGTTCTGTATATTATATTGGACACCAATTTTTTTGAGAAAACTAAAAAAAAAGTATGATTCGAATAGTGTATCCAGCCCACTGTATTTTTTATGCTTATGCCACCAGTAATAGTTTGATGTATGCATGCTGAGTAAAAGTCACAACTTTATCAAAAAAATCTTCACTTACGGTACCCTAAATGTGAATTATTTTAACAGAAAAATAAAATGTCACTCGGTAATAGGTACTTCTTTAAGAACCACATTACCGACCCAAAGACAATTGAATGGGTCGGTAATAGATTTCCATACATTCTATTACCGAGGGTTAGGCGATCATACCATCGTTAATTGGCTTAATTTGGAGTATTGTAAAATCGGATTCCGACCCATACAAACAATAGGATAGAGTTGTGTTTGCATTACAAATCAAAAATACTTATTACATCCTTGGCATGTAACCAAAATTACATAACTGGTAAGTAAATATAAAATTTCATCGCAATATTTAAAAAATAAGAGTTGTTAAAAATTAAGAGTTTTGTTAATACTTTTCATACCACGGAAATAGTTTTTCAAAAGCGTGAATAGATCAAGATTGGAATAACTGTAACAAGTTATATAAACGATAATTTATACCAAAAATAAAGCATGAAGAACCAAAATCACCACTTTAACTATTACCGTGGTATACCACGGTATTACAATCAACAGTTAAAAATGGCGCCTATCGCCGTTGTATTTTATTTTCCATTTTAATCGTATTTCCGGGCCAAAAAATATACAAAAAGTATTCAGAACTCGTACAAAAAACTATAAAAAGCCATTTAAAAACCATAATATTAGTTCAATTGCCATAACTATTTTGTAAAACACTAAATAAGATTCGAGTCTGCATGTGGTGTCACGAGTTAGTATGGCAAATCCTCTTCCGTCGGTGCCATTTCGGAAAATCACGATTGGGAGATATTTGATTCATTCACATACACTAGCGCTCATAGATCCGTGAGTCGACTAAATAAGCTTTTATCGTGTAAAATATATTTTTTAAGAAATCTAATGGTTTGATTATAAAATGCGTATTTTAAATTGCCGCGGTGATGGCCGTCTATTTTAATACCCCCGGTAATAGGCGCCGTTACCTTATGCAGGCTTTTTACTAATAAAGTATAATAAGCGGAAACGGACTGAGTGGATCACAGTAACATATTTATGACTTCTTATCCAGTGGAAGCACATCCATATAGTTGGTAATTTGTTGCGATTTAAACGGGTTAAGTAATTTTCGTCTAGACCTGATTTTTCAGCTGGTGTATTTTCTTTCGGTGTCACCAGGGCCGCCCAGGGTAAGTTCGCACCGGAGCTTTCGTCTTGCGTCGGCGCTACTCCCACGATGCTCTGCGCTGTCACATTTGTCATTAGTGGCGCTGGAATAGCACTCAAGTCCATCGCTGTCCCATTGTTATGGTAGAAGGTCAATGACTCTTGATTTCCCCTGAAAAGAGTTAAAAAGAACTGTAAAAACCTCACTGTATCTTTTGAGGTACATTCGTAACATAATAACTCTAGGCTGGCCTTCTGTGGTGTAACTTGAGCTGTATTAAATGCTTAGTTAAATATGCCATAACAAGCTCGTGATCGTAATCACTTTCGAAAAATTGGATCATGTTGGCAATACTAGGTAGTTACCCATATAAAGCAAGTGGCTGAGAAAGTATCACACATACGTATGTTACATAAATTAAGTGATGATAATGACATGTACATACTATATTCTTCTTTCTTCCTAACTCACACTGTAATCTGGCGTCAAAAATGTGATATTTATAATCTTGACTGGTGAGAAATCGCCACGTGACAGTGTAATTTTACCTACGGGGTGGTGACTAAAGTAAACTTAATCTATCTACTATAATTATACAAAATTGTTTGTCCTGACTGATTCATCGCCCAGCCGAAACTACTGGAGCCCGAAACTTGCGATTGGGCAGATATATTTCTTGAGGGTCATAGAAATCCACTAAGAAGGGATTTTTTGAAATTCGACCTCTAAACGGATTTAATGGAGGTTCAAAGTTTGTATGTAAACCTGTCGTTTTGAAGCTAGAATTTTAAAAAACTTTTTAAAGGGTCAAAAAGGGGTTGAAAGTTTGTATGGAACTTTGATCGTTTATGATATTGGTGCGTTCGAAAAACGTATTTAGGCAAATTTGAAGAAATAAAAAATACGTTCGCCTTTTTTTAATTTCCAACTTTACAGGGGCAAAATAGGGTGATTACGTAACGTATCGCCCAGCCGAAACTACTGGAGCCAGAAACTTTAAATTTGGCAGACATATTTCTTGAAAGTCATAGAGATCCGCTAAGAAGAGATGTTTGGAAATTCGACCTCTAAACCGGTTTAATAGGGGTTCAGTTTGTAAAAAAAAAATGTAAACTGTTTACTTCTCTGAAAATGATTTCTGTTCAAATTACATTGCTTAACTTCTAATCTTAGTTTAGGTATTAAAGAGCTTTAATACAATTCATTATTATTTTATTATTATCATTATTAAAACAATATAAAATTATTTAGCACAATAGGGTAGACATTTGGTAGTCTATTTATTTAGTTAGGAAATATCGCTTGAGGACTCGTCTTATCTGATTACCGGGTACATTTTCCAGTTTTATTTGTAGTTTACTTGGAAATCCATTTAAAATACTGGTCAGTATGTAAGTTCGTTTTTGAAGCTTATTACGTTGAAACTTTTTTTAAAGGGTTTTATTCTTTTTTTAATAATTTTTCGTTTTGTATTATTATGCCTATACTTACGTCATGTTGGCCACTTCCTCATCTGATTTGTTGGTGATTATACCGATTTGGTATACCGTGGCGTGAATCACATACCTGAAAATATATGTACGTATATTTTTATCCCATCCATTCCAAAACCGGCAATAGGCTAGTGTCCTAAAAAAATCTAATAACTCTATCAGATTATCAGAAAATATTAGACACGTATTTTTTCTTTTGACAATTAAACAACAAATAATGAAGATTATACCCAGTTAATGTTCCGTGTGACGACACCCCGTGTGACACATTTTAGCACAGTGATCCCTTGTGATACAATCGACTATTATAAAATACCTGCTTAGTAAGAGTACAGTCACCAGCATTAATATCTGCCACAGCGGAGCGTGCAAAAATATCTGACACGTCCTTCCGGCCCTAGAAATAGAGTCGTATCAGTTATTTATGCACGCTTGTTGTGTCAGATATTGGTGCTGGTGACTGTACCAACATTACCCTAAGAAAAGGTTTGAAAGTCGTTTATTAATCCCTCTCGAAAGTGTAGTCTGTAATGTTACGTGAAAATCCATTACTGCCCCTCTTTATTTCTAATGACATTGCCAATCAAATATTTAATGACACATATCCTTCTGCACTAGTATGTAGGTACTATAAAATGCGAGTTTGTGTGTATGCGTGTGTGTTTGTGTGTGTGTGTGTGTGTGTGTGCTTGTTACTCTTTTACGCTAAAAACACAACGAATATCATAAAAATAAATGCTAGATTTAGGTCAACCGAGTAAACTATACTTTATTAAATTAACATCTATATAATATTGGTTCTTACATATCTTTCGTCGAATTCGTTATATTCGCATGGCTTGTAGTTTCCTGTCCAAATGTGACAGGAAAACAGAAGACACCCAGAAAAACCTTGAAAATAATGACTGTTTTATACCATAAAATGTCTATACTTGTAGGCAACATGTTCTGTCAAATATGACTGAAGCATCTAAATGGCCAACTGAGACGATTTCTACGTGACACGATACGAGTAAAGCCACAAACTTCTATAGGGCACCTAGATACACAAACAAGCATTTCACATATTACATGCCGTGTGGTGTCGGTCAAGAATTGCACCACCCCCTCTCTTCCCGTGGGTGTCGTAAGAGGCGACTAAGGGATAAACCGGAGGATGGGCAGCAGCGTTCTCCGCGAACTATCGGATATAACTGCGGTCGCCAACCCGCCTGCCAAGCGTGGCGACTAAGGCATTTTCCCCCCAAGGTAAGATCGCGGGATCGCGGTGGATGCGGAAAGCACAAGACCGGTCTGAGTGGAGAGCCTTGGGGGAGGCCTATGTCCAGCAGTGGACGTCTTTCGGCTGACATGATGATGATGATGACATATTACACAAATTATAATTAACTAAACAAATTAGTGTACTGTCTCGAGAACACATTGGGAAATTTCGCCGTGAAATAAAACTTGGAGTTGGTTTAAGGGCACACTTAGCACTCACCCTATAGCTCTCCCTAGCAAATGTGACAATTATTTTACACTCAAATCATTTACTTTAAGGATTTGTTTATTTACTAGTACCAAAGCGTAACATATTTTTAAGGCGGGATTACTAATACTATAAGGTTTACTATATTCATAAGTATAAGTTAACTACTTACGGTTAGGTAGGTAAGTAGTGTCTAAATGTATGGAAATGTCCCACCTAAACCCCATCTCATTAATATCAAGCTGTACAAATATGGATGTTAACTAGATAAAAGATTACATTTAGGGGTTGTTTCACCATCCATTGATTAGTGTTAACTAGCGGTTAGGTGTGATGCCGTCTCTATTTGTTTTGTTCGAATATACGGAGACAGCATCACATTTAACCGTCGGTTAACGCTAATCAATGGATGGTGAAACAGCCCCTTAATTTTTAAATCTTACCAGTAGAGCGTCCATAATGTTCAAGTACAAAGTATGCATAATTATTGTTACATCTGTGCACCGGCTTATATATCAAATGGATCAGTCGTCGGCGCACTATTAGCACATGCATGCAAACAGCTAGACACGTAAGTGCTGATGAATATAATTAGCCGTAAGTAGATGATCATAACAACGCGATGCTGTACCGTGCATCGCGTCCGCGTGAAATAGTTAGGAAGCTATGTTGGCGAACGCAGATTTATGAAGTTTTAAGAAAAGTGGGGAATAAAATTCAGACATAGTTCGCTGGCAGTCTCTTTGCTAAACGGTCTGGAATAACATACGCTTAAAAACTAACGTAAGGTGGAGAAGTATAGAACCTCCTCCTTGTTTAAAGTCAGTTGTAAAAACAACTACGGCTCGGTTTGCTACGGCGGTTCGGTTGTGCGGCTGATGTCAAAAATATTATTTTGGTTCTCTTTTGGTATTTAGAACTGCCTTTTTCGATTGTTTAGTATAATGTAATTGAACAATTAGTAAATTGAGCCCCATAACAAACATGTTTACGAGTTGTGTGATATGTCATGCACACTTCAAAAACTTGTGAAGGACATAATTTAAGCTTGAAGATTTTCTTCCACTCAGATACTTATTGTACTCTATGTTCCAAATACTATCGATAGAAAAAATATATTAAAAAAATCAAACCGACTTCGAAAACCACGAATATATGTTATTGTCTACCAATTCGAAGTACCTAAGCGTCAGCCCCGGACCAATGGAGATATTTGATATTTAGAAAATACCAAAATTTACTACCTTTTTTCTACTATTTGATACCTAACTTCAAGTAATTAGTAAAGTCAACGTCATAAATAAGTGATCACTTTTGTACCTTGTCAATTTAACGTCATGTTTGAAAAGCCATACGAAATTGTGTAACGACTGAAAGCGACAAGGTACAGAAATGATATTTTTGACGTTGACTGTACCTCGATAGACAATAAAAAACCGGCCAAGAGCATGTCGGGCACGCCCAAAATAGGGTTCCGTAGCCATTACGAAAAAAATAAGTAATATTTTCTAAGGGTTTCGTATTTTATACGGAATCTTCCAAGTTTAGGTATATTTTACCTTAGGCTGCTATTTACTCTTTAACTACTAATAACTCTCAAGCAAACTTAGCCGTTATAGTTTTTCTTGAAAATTTAATATACTTAATACCGTCCTGAATTTTGTTAAAATTTTTCCACCCACCGGTTTAGATTTTAGAGGGGGGGGACGCTCGATTTTCATGATAATTTGCGCTTTAAAGTTGAATATTTCGCAAACAAATCACTAAATCGAAAAATCGTTTTAGCAAACCCCTAATGGTTTTAAAAGACCTATCCAACGATACCCCACACTATAGGGTTGGATGAGAAAAAAAAATCACCCCCACTTTCCGTCTATGGGAGGTACCGTAAAAAAACTATTTTTTTATTGTACCATTTTGTCGGCATAGTTTACATATATATCCGTGTAAAATTAAAGCTTTCTACAGACAGACAGACAGACAGACAGACAGACAGACAGACAGACATGGCGAAACTAGGTATAAGGGTTCCGTTTTTGCCATTTTGGCTCCGGAACCCTAAAAACGAGTAATGAGGTCCAGACATTCTGACGTCAGAATGTCTGGACCACTTTTTTACAAAGTTCGAGGCAACACAACTTATTATTTAGTACCTTTTTAGTACCCCAACATATAATTTATTCCAATTTTTTTAGCGTACTAAAAAAAAGTTACGCACGAAAAAAGTTTTTTTGAAGATGAAAATTTAATTTGCCTATTTTTTTTTATTGCTGGTTAAAAACATACATTTTAATACAAAGAATCCATTTTATAATTAGAATTGTAGGTGAATGATATTTTTAATAATAAATATTATAATAACATATTATTTCTTGGCGTATATGAAACAATGGGCAGTCATTCTCCGTCCGGGGACCATAAGCATAAATAACGTTAATAATGCCATACCATACCTACTACTACTAACTAATACCACAGAATATAATAATAGTACTAACGTAATAGTGCTAATACAGCAGCATTAAAATACTAAACAATAGATAAATATACGTATGTATGTATTTATTTAAATATGTAAACTCTTTAATGTAGTACAAAAGAAAAGAGACAACAATTAACAAACTTTGAGATAGGTACTTGTACACAGGACTAAATCCCTTTATAAATAAAATAAAAAAAAATGACGACCGCAAAACTTAAATTATTAGAGCCCGCAGGGCTACTACGAAACTCGAAACTCGAAGTTCGTGTCGTGCGGTTCCTCTGACATTAATACTTTTTAATACGAGAGCGAGAGGGACCGCACGATACGAACTTCGAGTTTCGTAGTAGCCCTGCCGGACTTTTCGCGACATTTTTGATCTGTCATAGTGACTTAATGATATCGATAATGATATTATCGTAAAATAAGAATCGTAATAACTTTTATAAAGACAAATGGAACACTTATTAGCACTACAACAGACTGAATATCAAATTACATTATTAAATTAAATATAAGTTGTTAAATATTGTTTTCATTGCATAATTCATATTTATGTCTATTTCACATTTTCATCTGCTCAAAAGTTAGTTGGAACTTGGAAGAGATCGCTCTCATAAAATCGTCTATTGTTGACCTCTACCCTTAATCTTTTTTAACATGTGTATCGAAATATCGATATTGTAAATCGAAGGTCGATAAGAGAGGTCACTATGACAGATCTAAAATGCCGTGAAAAGTCCGGGCCCTGCAGGGCTACTACGAAACTCGAAACTCGACGTTCATTATTGAGGAGTCCTGGTGCTTCACCACCCGTTCCATTTTACCATATGCATTACGAGGAGCATAAATTGCTTAGCCTAAAATTAAATTAATTGTTGGAGAAGTGTTATTATTCAATAGAGGAATTTTGTAATCGTGCCCGGGATTATTGTTAAAACGGCCTTTTTAATTACCTATTTTGAATATTACCTTTATTTGCAAACTATAATAATACTGAATGTTAATATAATTTTTATAAATACAGATTGCTGACAAATGTTTTTGGCATATTTACTTACTTAAATTTTTAGTTTTTTATAATAATAATAATTTTGAAGTAATTTCATTTGAATTGTTATATAATTTGGATATGTATTGTTACTTCAAACACAATGTACATTTTTATTTAAAATAAATTGAATCGAATTGAATTAGCAACTGTGTTACAGTAATTAAAATTCAACCCGTGAAATACATTTACTTGTTATTGAGTAGTAACTCCGATGGTCAACTGTGGTCTTCATCATAAGTAATTCCACTTCACCAAATGATGATTTTCCAGAGCAAATGCACGAGTTACTAGATACTAAATACATATATCCAATTTACTAGAAGGGCCCCTACAATATTTGAAGAGTTCCCTCGATTTCCTTAAGATCTAATCATCCGATCTTGATTTATGGCTTATGGGACCTAATTGAAGGCATTCCTAGATAAACGCAAAAAAAAATAAAAATCGCTTCATAAATGGCGGAGTTCTGAGGTAACAAACATAAAATAATACAACCGAATTAATAACCTCCTTTTCTGAAGTCTGTTAAAAATGAGGGAGGAACTAAGAATTGAGTAGTGGTAGAAACGCTGTAGAAATGTTTTACAATGATTGGGAGGTTGTACTTTGCCACCTTACGGTACGGTACACCTTAAGTTAGGTAAGTACTTATTATTTTAACTATTTCCAGTCTTTTTGCGGAACCCCCGCAGAATCTTCATGGAGCCCCGGGGCTCCGCAGAGCACACATGGCCAATTTAGATCATTGACGTGTAGATACTGGACCTGACCCGATAGAAGTTTACTATATATAAATTATATTGCATCTTTGGCAGAGGTTCTCTAAACGGTGCGCCGCGGCCCACAGAGGCGCTCTTGTTGACACGAAATGTTAGGTAATTTGATGGAAATCAAATTAAAACGGTGCCACGTCACTGCTGGCAATTATTGCCTGTTTCTTGCAAGCTGCAAGGGTGCTGTGATGAAATACTAAACCTGGAAAAGCGTGGAAACCCTTGACCTATGCTGTCGGTACATTAAGACATCCGCGGCGCGTCAACCTGTTGCACCATAATATCAAGTAGAGCGCTTTCTTTTTATCTGCAATGAACTTTGTTGCTTTATACTAAGTAGAGAGACACTAGAGAGGATTTCGCTAGTATTTTAACAGTAAAGTAATTAAGTAAAATAATTAATGATATAGTCGGGCATAGATGTCATATGTCAATTAATTCCGCTCAGTACATAGGTATACATTCAATTTAGTGACGGATTGTTATTTCAGTGTTACCCTGTCTAAAAATATTTCACAGGCGGGCTAACGCGGCGTTTTCCCCCTTCTCTGGCTGATTCTAGTAGTTAAGGGACGCGCAGACGACAACTAATAAAAGGAAGCGCGCGCTAGACGTTCAGTTTAGTATTGCTAAGTCGCTTACGAAAAACTGATCGTGGTTCGGCTTAGTGTAGCCTTCGCCTCTGAGCGGTGGATAGGAGTTTTGAGATACACGAAATTAAGGATTTTGAAGACAGGAATTATGGTTGAATAAAGACTGTACACGATAAAATCTGGGCATGCATGATGTGGTGTTACTTTGCAATGAATGCTAATTTGCAAGCAGCACTATTTTAAGTAACTAGTGGTTATGAAACTACATAATAAAAATATAACCATAATGAAAAGTTAGGGCGTCTGTGAGTTTTAACTTATAGTTCACTGTGCCTAAATTATTTTGTACAACGTCTTCTGAAGGTCTTTACTAGGTTTTTATGTATAAAATATTTTTTTTTTAATTGGACAATCGAATTAATAGCTTATTACATTTTCTTTTCACAATAGCTAACATTTTTCGAATTGATTTTAGATTGAGGTAGTTGGAAGTTTTTTAATTTTGGTGAATTTGCCTTTTTGCGGGAGAAATGCCTCCCATACATAAACTACTTTTGGTGCTTAAATTAGAAAGTTTTCCCGGCTCTCCCAAGTTGTTTTCTACTTACAGTTACATCATGATTTTTTTTGGAAAGATGATCCTAATGAGCGTAAAACAGCTTGTGAAAATATAAATACAATTGTGGCATATAAGTTGGAAACCGTGAAGATTATCAAAAACCGCTGTATAAAGCAATTTAGGCACAGTGAAATACATTAAGCTAAAACTGACAGACGCTCTAACATTTTATTATCATTGTATTTTTACTACGTACTTTCATAAGCACTATCTATTACAAAAAGTCCTGCTTGAAAATTAGCATTCATTACAATTACACCAGATCAAGCATGCCCCGATTTTATCGTGTACAGTCTTTAGTTCACTCGTAGCTTTGACAATGAACTTGTATAGAGTTTGAAACGCGTTAACGTCTTGTGTGATATTGGTGATAGTTAAGTGTCACATGACATAGTATGTTGGTTTATGTGGAAGCGCAGAAGGGTGGTTTATTGCACAGTTATTACGTCATTACCGTTTTGTTCGTGTGGTTGCGGAGTAATAAGGTAACGAAACAGTCACTAATATGAACGTTCACAAAGTACGAGTAGCGCTTTATACTATAATTAAATTTAAAAAGGAATAAATATTTATACTACCTACTCAAAAGAAAACAGACTACCACTAAAATGAAAATGAAAAATAAATTGTTTTTTTTTTTATCTGAACGCAGTTAATGCGACAAAATTGCCTTATTTACCCACTAAAGTGTATCACATTTCAGACAAAAAATGTTAGTATTAACTTTTCTCCTCATTTTGCCAATAAAACTCCAGTGACCCCTATGTAATATTGGATTACTCGCAGTAGTTCCTTTATACTAATAATTCACCTTTTCTGTATTGACAAAGGAACTACTACTCCAAGTAATTCGCACCAAAAAACGTTTACCAAAAAAGGCTTTCTTACCAAAAAATTACTGGCCACCAAAAAACGAAATACCATCGAAAAATTTTAGAACAAAAAATTTAACCGACTGCAAAAAAACACCACGAATATATATGCATAATGCGATAACATGCAGGCTACCTTGGTTGTAACCCCCTAAATAAAACCCTCGACCTTAATGTGCTTGTCATGAAACCCGTGGTCAGTAAATCAGTCATTGCGCGTACAAATTTGCTTGCCATGAAGCCCAAGGTCGGTAAATGAGTCAATGCCCGTACTGATGGTGCTGCGCGCGCTGCTGCAGGACCACATGCACACGCACGCTGCGGCGCATGCTGAGGGAGGGGGAGGGGGAGGGGGAATTCTTACTCGCAAATGTGATGAAAAACATTGTATGTCGCACGGGCGGTACTAGAATTACGAACATCGACTCATTAAAGCCCTCAGTCTTCGACGTCGGGCTTCTAATAGACTCTCGTTCGTAATAACTTATTTACCGCCCTTAAGACACAATGTACTATTTTTACCTGTCTGAAGTCGGTGCCTCAGCACGAGCCAGCGGGAGTGGACCTATTATAGGTAGAGTCATACTACATATTGGGCTTCATCACTCCTGCTGGCTCGTGCTGAGGCACTGACTTCAGACTGGTAAAAAAAAATTAGTTAGTAATGTCTTTCATCGCATTCGCTGCGGAAACTTTTAAAGATAGAACAACAAAATGTTCTACAATATTAAAGGATATATCAATATTTACAAAAAACTTCGCGATACCATATTATGTCCAACTATTGTAATTAAGTAGGTATGTCGCTATAACTACTTTTAACATTTTAAAAGTTGATAGAAATGCCGACTAAAATCAGACCATTTTATTCATACCTTTGTATTAATCCTTATCTAAATAAATCATTTCCTATTCAAGACTGTTTCAATACCTGTAAATCTACATACTACTTTTGAATTAATCAAATCGGACGTTCCATTCAAAAATATATTACGAATTTAAAGATACGAGTATTACTCAACCAAAAAATGCATTTACGTCGACGCGCTTCAGCTTCGCGCGGGTCGGGTGCAGTCTTTGGGAAATGGAGCTGAAAATTGTGTTTGAAATGACCTTGATTAGAGACCTTTTTAAGGTTCCGTACCCAAAGGGTAAAAACGGGACCCTATTACTAAGACTCCACTGTCCGTCTGTCTGTCACCAGGTTGGATCTCATGAACCGTAATTATCGTATCGCTATAATCCTACTTAATCCTACTAATATTATAATCGTATACTAATACTAGCTTTTGCCCGCGGCTTCGCTCGCGTTAAATTTGCGGCATCACAAATTTACTTACTACGACCTTGATTTTCGTGTTTTAATTGATTTTTCATTTGCAAATTTTCGAATTTAAAAATCAACTTAAGCCCTGTTTCACATCTTCATGTCAGGGGTGTAATTTTGGAAAACCTACTTGTTTCTTTTGCCCGCGACTTCTTACCTACGTGACATAGGATTCCCGTGGGATAGGAATGAGTGAATTCAATAGAAAACCACACTGTCCGGTCCGCCATTGAATTGAAACGGGCTTCTATTATTTAGGGTATCGTTTTTAAAAAGTATTCACTAATAGTTTTTTTTTTAAATCAGCTCAATTGTTTCAGAGATTACACCCAATACACAAAGAAACAGACAAAGTTTAAAAAGACAAAAAATCCTTACTTAGTGCACTTTTATGATCCTTTATCCACTAACTTACATGTGTGCCACTGCCAGTCAGTCACCCAGTCACGGTATTTCGTAGCACGGTATACTGTTTTATAGGTATGGATAAATTTTGTTACGTAATGAAGCGTAATGAGTTGATTAGTTTGGCGTAGGTACTAATGTGTCCTAACCGTTAAGGAGTTATACCTTCCAGCATCAGCTCACCTGAATAACCTGAATGAAAACAACTAAAGGTCTATACTTGCATATTATGATATTAAAAGAAACTTCCCCTAACTCTTAACCGTTAAGGAGTTTAACCTTCCATCATCAGCTCACCTGAATAACCTGAAAGAATACAACTATCAGTCCATACGTACCTATAATATAAAAAAAATATTCTCAACTCCTAACCGCTAAGGAGTTTTACCTTCCATCATCAGCTCATCAACGTGAGATGATGTCTATCAGACGCAAATACTTAAATAGCTTGAGAAAATATTGGAAAAACGTAATGCGTGTGTTATATATAAACAAATATGTATATACAGAATTAATAATTGTAAGTATTTTGGAATTAAAGTAAATAAATTAATTACAATATGTTATGTTATAATGGTTAATTGATTGTAAGACTACGTGTCCTTCTGATATTGTTATAAGAGTCATAAGTTAAGTCATATTGGAAATTGAAAATTCATGTATTATTCTTTGTTGATTTTATCAGTTAAAATAAGTACGTATTAAGTATAACATATTTCGAAGAACTTTGTTATTAAGAAGTGAGAGTGTGGATGGTGTTTAAAAGCCGCCCGGCACTCAGTACGGGGGTCACCATCCGATTCCAGATGTTTCCCGTAGGTTCCGGAGGTCCCGTCACGTCCTGACGGACCCTGACGACGATTTCACCGCCACAAACCAATCTCGATCCGATATAGATAGCAGATGCCCAAGAACATCACAGGGCGACACAGCTTTCTAAACTCACCGCACCGCCCCCTCCGGAGGAGGCGACGACGTCGTCCCCCACAGAACACCACACGTGGGCGACCCCACTATTTTAACCGATACCGGCAAGTCTCGGAAAGGTTTTCTCCAATCAGACCTCAACCCGACTGAGTTTCTTGTCGTTTCTTCTCAGTCGGGACTACCGTAGCCCTTCCGAAACGACGTAGCATAAAAAATCCGATTGTTTGCAAACTCTCCCTTAGCGTCCAAAGTCCGAGGTCGGCTCAATAGGAGCACCCTTTGGCATGCTAAGTAAAACCACCCACTTGCTGAGCAGCCCATCTGGTTGCTCGCCCTCTCTCCGGTAAGCTGTAAAAGCCGTCTGAGGCTAACAGCAACAGTCCGTCCGAAAAAAAACAAAAACCGGCCAAGAGCGTATCGGACACGCCCAACATAGGGTTCGCCATTACGAAAAAATCTTCCAAGTTTAGGTATATTTTATACCTCCATACCTCTATACTATAGGGTTAGATGAGAAAAAAAAATCACCCCCACTTTACATCTATGGGAGGTACCGTAAAAAATATTTTTTTAAATTTTTTATTGTACCTTTTTTTCGTCATAGTTTACATTATATATCCGTGCAAAATTACAGCTTTCTAGCATTGATAGTCCCTGAGCAAAACCGCGGATGGACGGACAGACAGATAGACAGACAGACAGACACGGCGAAACTATAAGGGTTCCGTTTTTACCATTTTGGCTCCGGAACCCTAAAAAAGAATGGGGGTCATTCTCGGGTTGAGAGTCGAGCAGTACGGACTACGGACGCATCTGATAAAGTTAAGCACCGACTTCTACAATTTACCTTATACTTGTTACATTTTAATATTATTTTGTTATATTTTAATTTTAATTATAATTTAAAAATTATTAAGTATTATTATTAATAAATAAATGTTTATTCTTACAAAGTAAATTAAATTATAAAATGTCAAAATTAATAATATACAATAATAATAATTTTAGTAATTTTAATAAAGCATTATGTTTTAAATAGGCACCTATACGTACCTATTAATATTAGCTATGATATTTTGGCCTCATGAAAGTGTTATTTAGTTCGTATTTGTCAATAAATCACCTATATTTGACCCATAATATGTTGTTTTCATTTTAAGAACAAAATTACCAACATCATTTCGATGCTAAGTTATCCGAGTACTTCATTTAGTCTATTTGTGCCTGTGGGTAGGTACACTAAGTACACACAAGGTTCATTTTATAAAATCTCTAAATCAATGGGTCACGTTCACATCATACAACCATTTAACCAGTAACAAGTATGTATGATATAAATAAATAAAAGCTGTTGCTGTTGATCATTAACTAAATTACCTATGACCAATAAATACATGATATAATCTTACATATAACACGTGCCTACAAAATTTGAGGGTTGCCCTCGACTTCCCTGTGATTATAATAAGATCTGTAAACTTTACGTGAGAGCAATAAAACATGATTATGGTTATGTTTCATCAAAATCGGTTCAGCCGTTTTTAAGACCCTGAACTTTAAAGTGACAAAGTCGGGAATTTGCCAACTTTTTGTTGGTTTATTTGTCATCCCATCACACCGACACTCAACACTAACAACGTCCGATCGTCCCTCAGAACATTCATCCCGACGCCGACACTTATTAATAACAGGATTCCACGAAGATGAAAGCTTATATGCATCGTCCCGGTTGACATTTTTATGCTTTTTTAACCGACTTCAAAAAAAGGGGAGGTTATCATTTCGGTTACCTCAGAACTCCGTCATTTATGAACCGATTTGGTTTTTTTTATTTCGTTTAGGAATGCCTTCAATTAGGACCCATAAGCACAAAATCAAGATCTGATGGTTGGATCCTAAGGAAATCGAGGAAACTCTTAAAATATTGTAGGGATACCTATGGTAATTTGGATATATTTATTTACTTAGTAATAACTCGTGCATTTGCAACGCAAAGTGGAACTGATGATGAAGACCACATTTACTACTCAATAACAAGTACTTCACGGGTTGAATTTCAATTATTTTAACACAGTTGCTAACCAATTTATGCTCATAGTAATACATGAGGTGAAGCACCAGGACTCCTCAATAATGAACGTTTCTGCATCGAAAAAAGCAATCTTTCGTAAAAGGTGACGAGCAATTGACATTAAACTATACTATCTTAGATAATTTATACTAAAAAGCGTTTTAACCAAAAAAAATATAACGATAAATTTAACCGCCAACAAAAAACCATGAAAATAATTTTCTACCAGTCTGAAGTCGGTGCCTCAGCACGAGCCAGCAGGAGTGATTGAAGCCCAATAATAATATATGGTAAGTAGGTGAGGTAGACGACTATATGGACCTCCTGCTGACTCGTGCTGAGGCCCCGACTTCAGACTGGTAGAAAAATATTTTCATGGTTTTTAGTAGCCGGTTCAATTTATTGTTATATATATATATATTATTTCAAATGCTTCATGTACCATTCTTGAGTAGAAATGACGTTCCGTGGAGAGAATTTTGGGATTGTGAAGCTCAATCCCAGTGGTTTGGTCCCTTCTCCAATAAATGCTCGGCTATGTAGTGCAATATTTTATAATTTTTTTCAAGACATTTTTAATTGAGTTGTGTAACAAAAGCTGTAAAATACCTTAGGAGGTCTGTAACACTTAGTATCCAAATATATAGTTCATTAGCTGTACAAAAACACTATTTAAAAGCAATCGGATAAGTATGCATTTTTACGTGAAAGAATGCAACGTGAAACGGGACCTAATTCCATGATCCGTGTTTGTGATAAAATAAATTAACAACGAAAAATAAAGTACTACATGTGAAATGTAATGAGCGTTTCAGCTTTTAATGCTAATTAGGTAGCATTTACAAGGTCAGCGCAACATCAAAGCTTTAAGCTGCAGTCTGAAGTTCAGACTGCAATTCCGTGCTTGCTGCGTTGTGCGCATGCGGGATGGTGTATTGTTTGTCGTTAGTAGTGTGCAGTGAGTAGTGGGCGACGCAAGCGGCGGGCTTACGTCGGGCAGCTTCAGCCTTATCTCGTCAGATAGCATCCGGAGCGATGAGCGCGCGGACATTGCATCCTCCAGTCGCAGACAGCACATACCTGGACTGTCCCGGCACGCACTTACGTGCCAGCCCCCGAGGGCTGTTAGCGCCGCCGCCAAAATGCCTACGCGCATCAACAAGTTCCTCATCACCACAGGAATCATCACTTTGGTATGTACACACGCTAATTTACCTACCGCTGACAATTTATTCTCGGAATCTGCTACGCGACTAATCATTAGAAAAATCTAAATACTTAAAATCATGCATTTTGAATTTATATAAGTAATCAAAATTAATGTAATTTTTAAACCTCATCATTTCAATGGTATACCAATTAAGTGTTATAAAATTAAAGCTAGCGAAATGTGTTTTACAGAATGGTAGTAAGTATATCAAACTTTCAAGGAAAACTATAACGGCTAAGCTTTGCTTGAGAATTATTAGTAGTTTAAGAGTAAATAGCAGCCTAAGGTATAAAATATACCTAAACTTGGAAGATTTCGTATAAAATCCGTAGAAAAATATTACTTATTTTTTTCGTAATGGCTACGGAACCCTATTTTGGGCGTGTCCGACACACTCTCGGCCGATTTTTTCTATTTGAATCTTCCTATTGTAGTAAAAATGCTTTGTAATAAAAAGTTGTGATATAACTTGAAGCTGTGATGTTAGATGTACAACCTACTCGTACCTATATCTATCTTGGCTAACTAGCTGTTGCCTGCAACTCCGTCTACGGATAATTAGTTTATCGCTGTCCCAGGCGAACTGTACAATTTTTCGGAATAAAAGTTATCATTGTCCTTCCCTGGGTCTCAAACAATTTGCATACCAAATTTCACCTAAAACGGTTCAGTGGTTAAAGCATGAAGATATAACAGACAGACAGAGTTTTTTTCGCTTTTATATAATAGTAGGATAGAATAGGACACTTTTATTGTTTTAAAATGCTTTGGGCTTAAAAACACAAAATTTCATAATACCTTATTCACTAATACCCCTAATTTTCAAAATACCATGGGCTCATTAATACCTATTTAAATGTCAAATTGTCTCATTCTTTGAATACTTAAAAATTTAAATGCACAATTCCTTCAAATACCAAATGACCGAAAAGACAGAATATTAAAATAACTCAAACTGAAAACACCTAAATGGCAAAATGCCTAATTTTTCTGTACCAAAAGATTACCGTCGCGGCAGAAAAAGGAAGATTCATCTTAAGTAAAAATTGACAATCTCAGTGTATACAAAATTAGACATTTTGACATTTGGTTGTTTTAAACATATTAATGTTGTTTTGCCATGAAAGTGTTTTGAAGTTTAGGCATTATGAGATTAAGGTATTTTGAAATTCGGCCATTTTAAGGTTCCGGTGTTTAAAGAAAAAAAAATAGCAATTTAGGTATTTTGAGACCAAGATGTATATGAGATCTGAGAATATTGATAGAGGTAAAATAAAATTTAGTAGTTATAAGCCCAGAGCATGACCTTTATTTCAAATACATACTACCAATTCGTTATTCGTGTTCGTTTATTCGCATGATTTTAATGAAAGTTATATAAACTAGATATACTTAGTACTTTGTGAGGTGCTACTACGATACTTACCTACATACGAAACTATGCGGTTTAGAGACGACTAAATAACAAAATCTGAATATTTTGGCCTGATAAAAAGAAGTAAATACTTAAATCGAGATCAACCGCTTTTCAATTAAAATCATAGTTAATAATTAATGTTGGCACTTCCGTTGTTCTTTCAACGAAGTACCTAGTTAATAATTTTTCTTTTGCGTAAAACTTCGATATAATTAGTCGCGGAAAACAAATCAAGTTTTTCAGTTAAATATTTCTTATAGTGGAGTAACATTTTCCTTTGGTCCTGGATTGTTAGACGTCTTTGTTTCCCTTATTGGTTTTTGCTGCTTGGTTCGCTAATCATCTTTTACTACGTACATAGGTAAATATGTACTTACCTAACCCAATTAAATGTTAGATGGTTCTCTCATTTTTAATAGCTTCGTATTTCCTACAGATATTATAGTCAATTAATATCTCATGGGAATTGAGCAATCTTTAGAATTTTTTCTTCGATAGATTGTATTATTTTATCAGTTTGGAGAGTTTCTTGTCACTGATAACAAGCTCTGTTGCGAATAACTTTTAAGATGAAGCTACGTAGACTTGGAAGCGACGCGTTATCAGTCACACCAGCTCGGCAATGCTCTCGCTTTGTAATTTTTATGTCCTTTTTGGGATTATGAACAAACACATGAAAACATTGTTTTCTAATACCACAACATGATGTCGCAAGTCTGTTAACGCGAAAAAGTAAATACCTAGTTTATCTTAAAAATACAAAGCTAAGTAAAATAACCTAACCATAAAAAATCATTTTAAATACAAGCTTTTTTGCTGACTGTACTTTTAGTTGACTGTACTCGTATTGTCACCTGACATTAGTAGCACATAGGTTCCACCCTGGTACGTGACTCAGTTTCCTTGACCGTAACTCAACGATTGTTTATTTATTTTTTATTTACAATACAGTTAACATACTATGAGAAAATTGGTCATAATCATTATCCCTATACATACCTACATACACAGGCCTCCTCTCACAATGAGGGCTTGGGCGTTATTTTCAACGCAGGCCCAGTGTGAATTGAAATATAGCTTACACCACTGATGTATTAAACTGGCGCACACCATTAATTATTTAGCAGGTGTCTGTACGTTTCTTCACGATAGTTTCCTTCAACGAAAAACACGTGAAAATATAAAATTAGACTTGTTTATTTTTATTTCAAATTTAATTGGTTGGGTAGTAATCGAAGGCTCTATTGAACAACAAATAAAAAAGTCCATCACTAAGTCAGTTTTTATTTATTTATTTAAATCAGTCAATTAAATTAGCCCACATACAACCACTGCTGAGTACCTCTTGCATTTTCACGCCACTTTTCCAGTCTTGTGCCAGTCTCATACACAGCTTACCAGCCGACAATGTATGTTATGACAGTGTTTTTCACTCTGTAATTAAATATTTTATTATGAAAATAAAACATATTTTGAAGAAGCATATTTTGTCATATGAACTTTTTTCTGAACTCCAAAATTACCGAGATATGAGGCTCAAAAGTTAGTCCGCTACCAAGGGGCTGGGGAATTGGAAAAAAAAATAGTAAAAAAATCTGTCCTAAACAAGTAAACACCTACGGTCATGGAAACTGAGACTTTAGGCCTCCCCCATATTTTCCCGTGTTGCCAATACTCGCCACGTTTGATAAGCGGGTTGGCGAGCGTAGTATATGATGTGGGGTTGCTTGGAAAACGCTGCTGCCCATCTTCTGTATTATCCCTCAGCCGATTCCTACGGTACCCACGGGGGTGGTGGAAGTTGTATGTTGTACTCAGCCTCTACTGTACTTACTTTTTAATTTCCTTATAATGCGTCTTTTTCTAGACCAGAGTATTGATGCTTTATGTATTTTTTTCGCAAAGTTCGTGGCTTCATAGTTTCCAATGTGAATTATAATTCAGTTCAATATTTGAAAATATAACTGCATTCACATTATAGATTATAGATAATGATAATCCCGCCAATTTCGAGGACAAATTACGATAATTTAATTTAGGAAAAAAAAAATTACAATTCAAACAACATGACAACCAATTGAACAAAAAATTGTGACTTGACGAATTTGAGATTTGACTTGATGTTTTTTTATTTTTATTTTATGGAAAAAGCCACAAGCCATGCAGCCTTTATCTGATTTTATCACTACTAATTTATAATCCGTTAATGCAATTTTCCGTACTTATTTGTTAATACGTTCATGGTATATGATTTTCTTTCTAATTTCTGTCGGAAATCCAAAGAATTGACAATGCATTTGTTCGTTGCACTTCAGTCTTTTGACTGACGGATTTTGTACCTATGGCCAGCAGATTACGAGTTTGCGGCGCTTGCTGTTGAGACTCTAGTCTAGGGCCTTGGTCAGCCGATATGAAGTGTTTCATAAAGGCCCTTTCTTCCCGGTTGATCGACACCTCTGGGGACCCAAGAGCTGGTACGTATTTATCCCAGCGGATCGCACTTGCGGTCCAAAGGGGTAAAATGCGGCCAGCATCATGGGAACTCTGCCACAGGCAGATCTTTTGGACGGGGTTTTCTTTTTATAATTTTTATTTCATAGTAACATATTAGATATTATAGATATACTTAGTTAAGGTTTCTTAGGTAAGTTTTCTTTGTCTTCTTCTTATTAGTATTATTTTATTTAATTCAATCTGTACTTCTAATGTTTTTTTATTTGAGTAAAAATGCGTAATAAAATCCATTATCGTTAATAAAAAAAAAAAATGTGATTTTGATCAGACAAATCAAACGAAATCTGGCAACGTCGCTTAGCATCGAATTGTCGGCTAGTTGACAACGTAGCTGAAACGCACACTACTAACCGAGCCGTTGGCGTACGATACTGTCGCCGTCCACTCGCATATTCACAAAAATTAACTAAAATAATCATCTAGATTAGGTTATTAATCAAAAGCTTTATTTTGGTAAATAAAAAATTCCTCAAATAAAAAACAAAATAAACGTCAACAGATGTGATTTTAGTTTCAAATTATCCTTTCAAGCGCACATGATTGTGTAAATAAATTAGTATGGAAGTCGTGCCACCTTAATAGGTTCTGTGCCTAGGTCTGTTCGATTTAAAAAAAGAGGTCGCATTGACAGCTGTTAGTTGTAAAATGTCGCCGTACAACGAAACATAAGTACACACACACGTACACACACGTACACACACGTACATAGGTACGGTACTGGCCCTTATGTTTCATCTCATAGGACTGTAATTAAAGCGAAATTGATTGCAACAAAACGAGTCTTTTCAGCCGTGCAGGACCGCACATTTAGGGATTACTTTCACGATTTCAAAAGACATAAGATACTGGTATCATAAAACATCGATAGCCACTCTCAGATATTTATCTTATCTATTTTCTCGTCACAGCGTGTAGCACATTGGATTTTTCTGAAGTGCGTGATGCCGATCTCGTGTAACGACATTATTTACTTTTTGATTAAGAACTGTTGAAATTCCTAAGCAGGAATTTGGCTCGGATGTATTTATGACTATGGAATAGGTATACCATCATAAATCTATATCTCATAAATCTTTTGTTTCGACAGATAGAAGTCTGAATTGTTTACTGTACTTAGGTAATTTTATTGGGTATCGCGTGACATATAGAGTACCTACTCTTTAAGAATGTGTATAGTCCATTCAGGATAACATTGGACTCTAGAAGGTCACAGAAGAAGGGGTTCTAAATATTTTTTGTGAAGTCGTAATAATGATGATGATGATGATGTGTAAAAGAAGTTAATAAGATGAAGTCGTAATTTTGTTTACTTTGTAAGTAGATTAATTAATACGTAATGTAGGAACTTATGTAATTTGCTACATAATATCAATTCAATTCATATTTATACATAACTTAATAACTGTGTTTCGTGGACTCATCCGGTCCCATTCCCTGTTTAAAAATTAATATTCTACTCGTAGTTGAAGCTCAAGCTATGAAGCTCAAGCTTTTTTCAACTCCAAATTTCATCAAATTTGGTGCAGTGCTTTAGTTGTGAAAAGTTAACTATTCGTATAAGGTCATCACATTTTGATCCAAACTGTCGATAAAAATCTATAAATAATGTACAGTACAGAGTATTTCTTGAGTTAACAATATTATAAAATTTTCGCTTCTTGCATAATGTTCTTTACCTCTGCCTCTCTAGGTATTTTATAGGAACACGTTTCTGTTTTTAACAAAAAAGGAAAAGTTTTTTTATTGTTTTGAAATTATAATATTATGAAAAATAGCGTAGTTCTCACTAATATTAATTATAATTACGAA
The DNA here is from genome assembly GCF_025370935.1 of Choristoneura fumiferana. Lineage (NCBI taxonomy): Eukaryota > Metazoa > Arthropoda > Insecta > Lepidoptera > Tortricidae > Choristoneura > Choristoneura fumiferana. The sequence continues at coordinate 33,753,974 of NC_133472.1, forward strand.
AGTTTGTAAGTCTATATGTTTGTTTGTTACTTACCACTTCACGTCTTAACCGCTAAACCGATTTAGGTGAAATTCGGTATACAGATAGTACAAGTCCCGGAAAAGCACAACGAATAGTTTTTATCCCGGAAAATTGCACAGTTCCCGCGGGATAGCAATAAACGGATTCTACGTGAACGAGGTCGCGTGCAACAGTTAGTTAATGAATAATTGAAACTAATATTGACGTCTTCGATATTTTAATTAGAATTAAGTTTAAACTGTATACTTACTAAAAATAATGCAATTTATTAAATTAATTCCTAAAGCGTGCATTATAAAGACCTATTTGCCTTCTGTCCATTCCTATATTGAACAGACTGTAGTAAGTCATCAAAAAAATAAAAAGTAAAAAATGGGTAATTTTTCACTGTGTCCACAATGGTGTACAGAATGAAACTATATATTTAACAATGAAACGTGAAAATTAATACAATCTGTTTTATAATTTTGGGACGTATTTATGTAAAGGGATAACCCTTTAAAAAAGGCACCAATATAATCAAACAGTTTTAATTACTTTAACTTTAATTAGTCTTATTAGGTGTGTCCCATGCGTAAATGTTTCATTGTTGATTACCTAAGGCATTTTATATCAACCTCAAATTTTTGCTTACTACATTGTGCCACTTTAACACGTGATCTAGGCCACTATAATCTACGTTATACGTTTAATATTAAAAAAATATCAAATATATTGAGTTTAAAACCATAATTTATTGAAAAATCCACATAAATGCTTAAAATCCTTACTTTTGTGTTAATAATACTGAAAAAGCTCTGTAGACATGTGATCCTCCACATGACGCCAATGCAAACTGGGGTACAAGTGGGGGGTTCTTAAGGGTGTCCTTACGTGATATAGTGCACCATCTGGCAAGGTGACACTTTAGAAATATCGCAATGTTTCACTGTGTACCTAAGTTTCATTGTTGGACACAAAACCCTACATATATTTTTAAACATATTTAATTTAATATAAAACACTTTTAATCCATTGACATGCTCGGTTAAGGACGTTCTTAAACAGATCTTCTATTATAATTATCTCGTCAGGCAATTCGCTGTGACCTTAAGCGGATATGATTTTTAAATTCCGACCCCTGCGACCAATCGCATAACAAATTATATACTAATAGTATTACATACTTGTACTTTGTTATGCAATCGGGCTCTCGTCGTTGTAAAAGTACCTGTAAGAATGTTCCTTTGTTTCAGATCCAAGCGGCATTTCAGACAGTATATGCGTCCTTCGCTTTAGCTCAGTACTTTTGCGTGATTGATTTCTTACGCACATATCCACTATTAATTTTTATTCGAATTCTATACTTCCACAGTAAGTATTATGTACATACACAATGATTTTTAATAGATGATCAAGAGTTACAAAATATTATTAACCAGTAAATTTCATTTAATAATTGTTGTCTCACGCCTTTTGCTCACCGTTTTATTAATTAACATTAAAGAAGTGATGAGTGGTGAGTGGTGTTATTAGAAGTGATGTAGATGTAGACACAACAACTATGGGGAACTCCCCGTAGTAAATCATAGATCTTGCGAATCTTGCATGTCACAAAAGAGGTTAAAAGGCGAGTACGAGTATAGAGACTGACCATAGATGTAGGAGGTGATCACCCATCAAAAATAACAACCAAGTGCGAATCGGACTCAAGCATCGTTGATTTTTTCAAAATATACGTTTTTAATGGTCATATCTATAAATCTGTATAGTGTATGCAGAACCTTATTAGTGCCAGCGGTACTAGTCATACTTGTTATGACCATTTTTTGGCCGGATGCAGCAGGGCTACTATGAAACTTGAAACTCGAAGTTCGTGTCGTGCGGTCCCTCTCGCTCTTGTATTAAATAAAATATTTCAAAAAATTCTACAAGGTAAAGTAATAGACCGATTGCTATGTTTAATAATCTCAAATGAAAGCTTATTATATACGTTACTTATAAAAAATACTAAAAAAACTATTCTGTAAACTTCTAGCAAAACACGGCACCTTAAGTTTTTTTTTCTTACTTGATTTGTAGTTTTTACTTGATTTCTTAAAAAAACTGTATACAACATTAATAGTTTAATGCAAATACATATTACGGATATTAGTTTAGCTTATTAGTTTAGCTTGTAGAATTTTATGAAATATTTTTAAAATAAATTTTTGCTCACATTTAAACTTTCATATTTCGTGAAATATGAAAGGTAACGGTGTTGAGTTTTATTTTTTAATACTTTTTATGTACTCAGTAATATGTATACGCATTAAACCATTCATGTTGCACAAAGTTTTTTTGAGAAATCAAGTAAAAACTACAAATCAAGTAAGAAAAAAAAACTTAAGATGCCGTGTTTCGCCAGAAGTTTACAGTATAAATTTTTAATATCTCTTTTATAAGTAACTTATATAATAAACTTTCGAAATCGGTCTATTACTTTAGCTTGTAGAATTTTTTGAAATATTTTTTAAAGTGGCGCCATCTCTGTTCCTAAGGGGTGAAACTTCCGCATCTTTGGGTCAAATCACTCAGTTTAGCCTGTACTATCACTGTGCAAAGCGGCTTGCTTTCATCACGAAGTGCAGCCTTTTGTCTCTAACAAGTATGACTTTTCGCCAATAAAAGCTGCACATGATGTTAAAAGCATGAAAATCAGAACGATTGATCTCTAGACCATAAGAATCAATTTGACCCAAAGCACGAGAAAAAAAAACAAAAAAGGAGAGGATCGAGTTATGACATCTTTTTTTTTGTATGGATTTTTTTTTGTTCTTACACGTATCGTGTGTAGTATCTAATGAAAGGGCTTACTAAGCCGATTCTAAAAATATATCACATCGTTATATTTCAGTCACTTGTTTTAAATTAAAATAAAGATCATTTTCAAAACATACAAAGTTTGGGCGCCTCCAGATATTATACGGTTAAATCATTATTTGTAAAATATACCTAAAATGATATGTAATAGCCTCATCCAACCCCAAGGAAGCAAATTTGAAAATATTTGCATTTAGCGTTTAGTGACTGAGTGCGCCGCCGGCCGCCGAGAGAGCAAGAAAGGGAAGCAGGCAGGGAGCAGGGTACCTAATATTAAAAAAATAAAATACAAAGGGGCTGTTTCACCATCCATTGATTAGTGTTAACTGCCTGTTAAATGTGATGCCGTCTCTATTTGTTTTGTTCGAATAGACAGAGACGGCATCACATTTAACCGTCAGTTAACACTAATCAATGGATGGTGAAACAGCCCCTTTGTATTTTATTTTTTTATTGGGTTGGGTATGAGGCTATTAAATATAATTTTAGGTAAGTATATTTAACAAATAATAATTCAACCGCATCATATCTGGAGAAGCTCAAACTTGGGTATGTTTTGAAAATGTTTTTTATTTTAATTTAAAACAAGTGACTGCACTATAATAGTGTGATATATTTTTAGAATCGGCTTAGTAAGCCCTTGCATTAGATACACGATAGGTAGGACCAAAAAAAAATATTTCCATACAAAAAAAAGATGAAGTCATAACTCCTCTTCTTATGGCCTAAAGATCAATCGTTCCAATTTTCATCCTTTTAACACCATGTGCAGCTTTTAACTGAATTTCGGGGTGTACCGCTAGCACGTAGGCTAGCACTATATTCTAAGCAAAATACAGCATTTTTGATACAACCTGAAACTTTAAGGGTAGTTAGTGAAGGCCCTAATAATCACACTTTATTATGTTTTAGTAACAAATGTTGACTGATTATTTTCCTTATAAAATAAATTAGCACGCAATGTATCACTACGTGATAGGTACTTTGTTTTTATTCAGAACGTCGCACTCATCGCACTTGTTGACGTGACAGCTGTCACAGAACGCTTCTCTCTCGTATCAAATTATTGTACGCATAAAATTGCTGCTCGAGAAAAAAACAAAAATTAATTACTCTCTGGTAGTTAATTCAAGTGTTAAATTTTTAACGGAGGACTTATAAAAAACAAATTTATCAATATTTTCGTATTTATTAGTAGTAAACTATGCATATGAATAAACATTTTATTACCTACCCGATTTAAAGTTAAAACAACACAACAGACAAACACAGCGTACACAACAAGTTCGCAAGTTTGCAAGCTCGGTTGATTAATGGAAATTCAAAATAATCTTCAGAATAAAGTTTTGTAAAAAAAAAGCTTTTTGATAGCTTCTCATTCCTTTGTTTTCCAATACTTTTTCAAATATTTATCTACTCAACAAGCTCTTAAGGTACCTAACCTACTCAACAAACTGTAACCTACAAATAAAGGTTCCTATTCAATCAGAGTAAAACCTCAGTGAGGAGTTTTTTTTTAGATTTCCTTCAGATTTGATAATAATGCGTTATAATTTATTGAATCAGGCGTTACTTTGCGGAGGTCCATATCAATGAACTAAAATAATTTCCTTGCTCACCCGCGACCTTAACAAAGGTCTTAACTTAAGGTCGCGGGTGAGCAAGGAAAATATTTTAGTTCAATAATGCGTTATGTTTTATAGACCCTGATAGCTGTGGAGCTCGGGTTAACATCGGAGAAAGCATTGAGGAATTAGCAGACCAGGCCTTCGTGCTCATACAGAGGGAGCCTTTTACCACCGAGCGAACATTCATCATCAACTGCATTAGCCTCGGCTTGAGCGCTCTATGGGTGGTTGGAAGCATCTTGATAATAAGTATGTGTATGTCATCATTTTCATATCCAGCCTGCATACATGTTTCACTGCCTCACAGCTGGCACAACCCTCGTTTGAAATTGAGAGGTATGGATTGTAGTTGCCGGTTGACCCAGTATGTATTCGTAACTCATAGGTACGAGTACAAACACCATTGAATTGATTTGCAAATGTATCAAGTTTAATTTCGCACATGTAGATACATATTTGTATGTGTTTATATTAATTTACAATGCTTTTTAGTTTTTTTAATGACGAGAAGCTGTTAAAATAAATGAGTAGGCCCTCCGGGGCCTCACGTCCAAGTCGTAAAATGTCCAGGTGCCCAGGTTGTAGAATAACCAAGAATTAAAATAACCAGGTAGTAGAATATCAAGATCATAATATAACCAGGTAGTTAAATGCCAGGTGCTTAATTGGTATACGAGGTTGCCTTTTAAGTTGTGCCGTTTGGAAAAACTAAAGACAATTTAAGAATTAAATGGTATTTATTGGTTTTCAAAGTAATCACTATGATATGTAATACATTTTTTCATTCGATCGAACCACTTTTCAAAACATTTATTCCAGTCCGAAGTCGGGGTCTCCAAAATGGCCGTTTTGTATGCCTCAACCGGTTGACCACGAAGTCATTGCTTGATTTTTGGAAAAGTGAAGAAATTATTAGGGCTTAAATCTGGGCTGTACGGCGGGTGTTCCAGATTTTCGACGTTTTGCTCTTTTAAAAACGCAATTGTCTGCCAGGCGGTGTGCGAGCTCGCATTATCGTGGTGCAGTACTATACGACGTCTTGGGTTATTTTTTCGGAACTCGCCAATAACTTCTGGTAAACAAACAGTGGTATACTGTTTTACGGTCTTCGAGCGTGGCCGACCATTTTTTTCGCAGTGCTCCATGAGCGTATTACTATGGTCGGTTTTGGCTCATCTTGGAACACCCAAACAGTCGACTGCTGTTTAGAATCCGGATCGTAGGCATATATCCAAGATTCGTCACCACTGATAATGTCATAAACGTGTTTAGAGTCTCCTCGGTTGAATTGCAGCAGTTTTGCGACACCACACCATCTAACGCGAGCCATTTTTTGGTCTTCACTAAGTAAATGTGGTATCTAGCGTGAGATCAATTTTTTTACGCCTAAATGATCATGCAAAATATTTTGAACACTGGTCCCTGAAATGCTTAATGAAGCTTTTATCTCACGGTATGTCGCATGGCGATCTTCGACGATCAGTTGCCGTACAGCATCAATGTTCTCCTGGGTTACGGCTGTTTTTGGTCGGCCTTCACGGTGTCTATCACTAAGACTAGAGCAACCGCGTAGAAATTATAAATACCAGCTTTCCACAGCCCGGATGCATGGCGCGTTATTATTAAAAACCGTAGTCAGCTCTTCAAAGCACTGAAGAAGTTGTAAAAAATTAGCGCACGTAAATTTTCCTTCGAAATTTCCATTTTCACAACTGACTTGTCAACTTCGGACCGACGCTCTGTACTAAAACGGTTCGGCCGATCTCGAGCCATTCTTTTGTTTTCGAATTCTAAATTCAAATATTTTAAGATGATACTAGTTTTTATTTTTAATAATCACGGGAGGCAAACGACAGAACTTAACCTACATAGTACGAATTCTTTTACAAAAAAGTAAACCTACAAGTGCTTATAGTGCTTACTCGTAAGTATATCGTTCGTAACTCGAAACAAAATTTATTTTACAATGCACGTGCTCGGAAAGTGCCTCTTGACGTGGGTCAACATATCCATAGAAAATTAGTGATTCCTGCACGCATCCACAAGTGTGCAGAAAAGTTGTATGGATTTTACTTTCCGCACTTGTGCGGTATAGTAACTTTTTAAATTGCCAAATGATGTCCAAACTATTGTTAAAAAAATAATTCTAAAGAGTCGTTATAGTTAGGCTTTGAACAAATAAGAAAACGTTTGATGCAACCAACTGAATATTTACTGATAAGATAATACAGATTAAACGCGACAGAAAAGGGATCATTAATTTTTTTTTCATGTAAACTCGTATTTTAATTCCGTCTAAAGTTATGAAAAAAAAAAGGAAATAAATTCTTTAGTCCAATTCGGACCGTGCGACGTCAAGCGCGCGCACTCGATAGTTAACCAATGAGCTTCCAGTGCGCGCGCACGACGTAGCACGAACCAATCATGGTTACCCGTTCGCGCCTGTCATGAAACCCCGCCAAAGTAATGTTCATGAGTTCAGTCCGGTCGTCCGGTGAATTAATTTTTGATCAGTAAATTAAAATGAACAGTTCAAATGATGAATTTTTATCTGACTTGACGCCGTCTTATGTCCTCGACGAAGCACAAATTGTCAGTGACAAACTCAATGCTGAAATACGTGAACTATAATATACATACCTAAGTTAATAAACATCGTAAATTGATAGAATAATCTCCTTCTACACACATGGATATTATAACATCTACCGGTACGTCTTATTCTTATTTATTTGCTTTTATCTATTAGAATTAGTGAACCAATTTTGAATTATTTACAGTTCCAAAGCTAAACAATCTCAGATTTACGGGAACTTTTTGTTAATAGCTGGTAGATTAGATACATAATATAAGGTTCTAAGGAAAAAAAGTGCATACTATATGTGTATTAAAATTTATAATAAAATTCCTGCTATATATAAAACATTATCCAATACCGAATTTAAGGCGAAACTGTACAAATTCTTATGTAATGCCTGCTTTTACAGCATTGATGAATTTTTAAGCTATAAATTTTGATCTGACATTTAAATACATAAAATTTAGTTTTTTTTGTAATGATGAGTATAATGATAAAAATATAATAATATGACAATTAAAATTAAGTTCTACCCAATTGTATTCCAAATATACTTGACATGTACCTATGGTTGTTGTCAAATTTAAATGATGACGGCAATTCTATTTGGCACTTTAATCTACTGTTTTTTTTTTAATATCATATCTTGTAAATTCAAGGGTTAATTCCTTTCTAGACTAATTTTCACATGCCTGATGGCCGAACATATTACGGATCGCTAATAATACTGTACCTACCTTATGTATATGTACCATATGTTCTGTGAATAAATATTCATTCATTCATTCATTCATTCATAAAAAATGTACTTGATGATAATTAACTATTACACGGATTTATTCACGGGTTGCACTGATATTTAGCATTATAGGAGCGTGCAGGAGATAAGGACTAGCCAATATAAGTGTGGAAAATGTTAAGCAAGAAGGGCTAATAATTAATCATAAAAAATCACGATACTAAAACAAAGTCTCCTTTACCTATCATAAGTAGCTGTAGCTGTTCTAATCTTCTGAGTCAATGATTGTTATGAAAGTTGGTTTAATAAAGTGTATACGTTAGCGATTTTGGTTTACCGTGAATGTCGGTATGTATATCTACTGCCTGCTACTGTAGTAAAAGGAGTATGGCAAATAAATGATGTAGTCACTGCCTCGATTTTTTTCCTCGCTTAATGCATTGTAAAACGTTGTATGATATACGTGCCGAAAGTAGGAAATTCCCAACTCGTGCCGGCTCAAAACACTCGCTTCGCTTGTGTTTCAAGTTCTCCGCCACTCGTTGGGAATTGCTTACTTTCCACACTTGTATCATAAATAACTATTTTCTTTTACTTTCTCATTTCAATAATAGGAAAAAAGAAGAAAACAGACGAGCTTCGAGCGACATTAACATTCTGGTGGTGCTATACTTTACTTATTGAACCCAGTATTTGGTTACAGAAAGCGGGACTAGGAAGCACCATTCTAACCACAGCCACTGGCCATGGCTGATTATAACGCTGGCTGTCACCTTGCTGGATGTGATTGCAGTCATAACGTTTGCCAACGATTCCTTCCATACCAAGGTAAACAGAAAAGTTACTGCCAGTTAGTACCACTTCGTGCCGGTTCCGTAGCGAGAAGGTTGGCGACGACGCCGACGACTCAGGCGCAGAACGAAAATGGTGCCATAGATGCTCCACAAAAGCAGGAAAAAACATGGGACAACTTCTCATAACAATTTTGCTGAGGACGCCCATATTTCTAAAACCACAAAACTTATCTATATACTTATCATAAATCAGTAACAGTAGGTGTTTGTACCTACATAGAAATTATTTGTGAAAAACTTTCACTAGAGTATTTATTCATTAGTGAATAGAATCTAAAACAAGGGTTTTTAGAATTATTGTTTGTTTGCCGGTTTATATGTTTGATTTTTTTACTAAAACTACGAGTAAATCATAAATAGAAGCAATCGAGCAGATTAAACATTACTCCCTATTTTCAGTTAATCTTCAACATCATCAACGTAATCGTCATCGTCAGCCGGAAAACGTTAATTGTTGGACACATGCCTTCTTCACAGCCTTTGAGGGAGAGCTGCCAACATTAATTGTTGGACACGTGCCTCCTTCACAGCCTTTGAGGGAGAGCTGCCAACATTAATTGTTGGACACATGCCTCCTTCACAGCCTTTGAGGGAGAGCTGCCAACATTAATTGTTGGACACGTGCCTCCTTCACAGCCTTTGAGGGAGAGCTGCCAACATTAATTGTTGGACACGTGCCTCCTTCACAGCCTTTGAGGGAGAGCTGCCAACATTAATTGTTGGACACGTGCCTCCTTCACAGCCTTTGAGGGAGAGCTGCCAACATTAATTGTTGGACACGTGCCTCCTTCACAGCCTTTGAGGGAGAGCTGCCAACATTAATTGTTGGACACGTGCCTCCTTCACAGCCTTTGAGGGAGAGCTGCCAACATTAATTGTTGGACACATGCCTCCTTCACAGCCTTTGAGGGAGAGCTGCCAACATTAATTGTTGGACACATGCCTCCTTCACAGCCTTTGAGGGAGAACTGCTAACATTAATTGTTGGACACATGCCTCCTTCACAGCCTTTGAGGGAGAGCTGCCAACATGAATGGGCGCTGGTTTTCTCTATTCCTCTATCACCAGCGGCCTTCCGACGCTCTGTTTTTATTTGTGGTCTGTTCGTTTGTACAAATGTTTTGGTTGTTAACAGACGCTGGAACAAATAATGCAGTACATTAACGGAAGTGCCAGTGGAATAGGCAACACGATTATATGGACCGAATGGGCTGCCTGGCTGATGGTTTTGATTTATTCAAGATTTGTCGTACTTTTATTGGTCAATGCCTTTCTTATGGTTTATGCGGTTGTAGATTGTACTCGATTCCGGTCCTCGGCAACATCGTCAGTAAGTAGACCGACCCAAAAATAGGGTATGTAGTGGAGCGTTTCTTTGATGTCGTATGTTGTTGCCACGTTCCATCATCCATGTCTTTCGCATTGTTAAGCTTCCTTTTGTCGTGTTGTGTGATTCTGTTTTTCTTAGGTAATACGTTGAAGGCATTGGTGTTCCGATCAATCACTCGGGCTGTTAGTCCTCCTGTCATTATTAGGTGCTTATCCTGCCAAATTCATTTCGAATGTAGTCAAAAGAGTAATATATACAAAAAAAAACTGATATTGATTTACAGATATATGACTTTTCTTTGTATTACTACGAGTATTAATTAGGTGTTTCGGTCTTTGGTTGTGGTGTCTCCTCTTTTATACAAAGGATACTTTAAAAATATACCCTTATCCCAAGCCAGGTGTTTCCAAACCATGCATTTTAACTTAACCTACTCGTATTGTAATATCATAATTATAAATACAAATTTTTACCTAATTATTTTGACTTGAGCACCGAGATTTATTACGAAGCTTATGCGCTGCGATTTAAAAAGTTTGGGAATCCTAAGCTATGTAGGTACTCGTGTTATATTGTATGTTTTGTAATGGGTATTATTAAGTTATGTGTATGTGACACCATATGTACCTACTTGCAGCCCGTGAGATCTAAAAAATTGTAACGGTAACGAGGACTTTTAACATCGGTGTATATTCACAACAATAATAAAAGTGTGAACCGTGTTCCCGACGTAAACTGAAAGTTTCATTGAGATCTCATCCGCTGAATGGGAATTCACTTCCATGGATGTCACTACCGTGGTTGCTTTCTATTTCGAGAAAGTGGTACTTACTTAATGATATGATGGATTCACAAATAATTTATGGTACGGGAACTTACATCGTAATATTAACTTTTTTTAACCATTTCGACGCCAACGACTCATATATATATATATATACCGCAACGACCTATATTTACTTTTCCATTACTTCAATGCAAAAGCAACTTTCGTTCAATTGTGTTAAGGTTCAATTATATCATTGTAATATGGAAGCCTGCGCGTATGGGTGATGTCTTTTGTGTTTGACGTGGCGGCGAAAAGGTTAATATTACAAAGAGTTGTTACTTCCACAGCAGTGACATCCATGGAAGTGACTGTGTGTGTGTGTCATAAAGGTGTGTGTAGAAAAATGAGAAGTACCCGAATACTTTTACGCTCCCATCACGCTCCCACTGTTAACAATGTCAATATTTAGAAACCATGTCGGTACTTCGACATGCACGTGGGTGCGTAACGATCGACATAAAAACTATTGATATATTTTCACTGGATATAACGATTAAATGAAAATGAAAATTTTATTATTACATACAAGGAGATAATGCACTTTTGATATAACAACTATTAATGTAACAGTCATAATATAACATACATGGGATTTAACTTTGTTCGATATAAAGCTCAGTTGGTATAATGTACTATTGGCATAATCTGGAATACTTACTACTATTATTTCTTACCTATTTTACTCTAAGGCAGGTACCTGGTATCGGTGCGTAACGAAGGATATAATAACAATTGATATAGGTAATGCAATTTATCTTAAAAACCACACTTATTTATATTGTTATTAATTCGATTTGATGTACTTTCGGTAAAGTTAGTTTAAGACGACGAGCCAAGCGAGGAGTGTTAGGTGGAACTGTGGCCTTACAGCGCGCGAGCCGAGCGAGCGAAGCGAACGTGCCGCGGCAGCGGCCGGCGAAGCTCCAGAACCGACTCTTTTGTATAAGTAATACTATAGTTTTTTATTAATAAAACAAAAATAAGTGCATATATATTCCTTCTAAACAGATTGCAACCGAAAAAAAATATATCTAACAAAACATTATACGACTAATACCTACTTATATCCAATATACATACATTACATCTATTAAACGTTATATCAAAAATGTATTATACTATTTGAACATTATACGCCATGAAATTATACTGTTAGTTGTTATACCAAAAGTTTATTATGTCCCTTGAGTGTCCAATGAAATTATATTAAATGTTGTCATATTCAGTGAAAATATATCAAAAGTTGTTATACCAATCATTACACACCCATGTGTAATCTACAAAACTTACACCCTTTCTGTAGTCTCTGAATTTTGGATGTTAATGTGATAGTAAACTACTACGTATATCTACTTCTACGAAGTATTGTAGTAGTTTAGGTTAACTAGATTCTAACCTATGCTTTTCCCAATATCTATTTCTATATGGTCGGGGGACACGAGTCACTAGACGAAAAATGTAATTATATTATACACGATGATTTTTATCGGTGATTAGGAGTTCAAAATATTAATAATTAGTTAAACATTAATACAACTAATACTATTGTTAAAACTATGCACCACTGGATATAGGACATCTTACATTACCGTAAAAAACCAGTCAAAGACGTAAAAGGTTTAGATGGCTTACTTAAATGTATGTTACAGTGCCAGTAAAATTGTGTATTTTTTTAAGTTTAATATTATTATTTTAGGAAATAGAGCGTAATCAAGTCACTTCTTTCGAAGCGAATAGTGATGACAAGGAAAGTGATGAGGTGACAACCCGTTCCCCAAGCGTAGAGGTGGCCAGAATCCCAAGACCCGGACTTAGTCAATCATTTCGAACCATGAAGAACTTCTTGTTCAACAGGACTGCTTCCCCACAAGCCGGCTCTACTAATTCAATCAACGGAGGGCGGTGAGTTGCAATTCTAAAAAGGAGTCCGTGTTTGAATAGAAAGGTGTCCTTTTCATCAAATGTTGACTGTAATTTTTGAAATACGTGCGCATATGACAAGTACCTACTCGTATTATTCTCTTTACTTTCAACTTCCTTTTTCTTAGCTATCTTTTTTTTTGTTTGAGGTATATTTTTTTCCTAAAACCCCATTTAGGTACTTACGGTATTAGCCTTATTCAGTGCATAAACTATTATGTAACGAAAATGAGCAGCTATAGTGTTAATAACATTAAGAACCTGCAGGTAATAATATTTTCAGCACCCGTAACCGCGCCGTAAATTTCCCGGAAGAGATTGAAATGACGCCAACTTTCGAGAACTTGATAGTGGAGCAGCATCGACGCTTACACACGGCAATAATCGACACATCGGGGCGGCGCAGTCCGGGCCAGGGCTCTCGGCTCACTCGCACTCTGTCCTTCAATAACTTGCCGGAAACATCGCGCGGGTAAGTTTTACTCTGTGGCTATCTACAATTAAATCTCGCTAGTCCAAAACTTCAGTACACCGACACATTTTACTGGATGTTTTTTAATTAATCCGGAAGAATATACCAGTAGGTGTTAATTTGACTGAACACCCTTTACCTAAACGTTTACAGGATTTCTTAACTTCGTTTGACAATTTTTTCCGTAGGAATTGGTCTATGTTTAAGGTGTAATTTCTGATAAAAACCACAGGGTTGTTAAGCAAACTAACCCAAACATCTGCTGAAACATATACTGCGGACGGAGTATATAATTTATACTCTAGCGTCCACGTCTCCTCCGCTCCCAGCTCTCTCATCGTCAACATGATTACCTCAACATTATCTAAACAATCTCGTAATGCGAAAATTGCTATGATCCTGGAACCTGCTGGTTTTGATAGCTACTTATTTAGTATCAGGTAGACCTCTGAACTCTACCTACAACGTTGCGAATAATAATTCTTTAATCGTTTAAATACGTAGACGTCGAGGTACAGCCGTAGAGCTGCAGGGCCAAATGCCATGGTCTTACATGCCTGCTCCTGCCAATCGGATGAGGGATCAGCTGCCTCCGGATGAAGACCTTCCACCTGTTCCATTGCCGGATTACACTGCGATACAGTCAGCTAGAAAGGCATGTAAGTGAAACTGTGCGGTTCATTATGTTATAGTTTTTCGTAAGACTAGCTCTTTAATAGCTCAGGCATTAGTTCAGGCCTTAAACAACATAATAGTTAATATTTTAAGCGAGCGATTTAATAGTAATAGGGCATATTAAGCAAAGCACTGCGCAGGGGGCGACACTAGTGCAAACCTTCATAAACAACGTCCAGTTCTCTTTATATTTTGTCGCCATGATAGATCATGACCAAAGAGTAAGTAGGTATTAGTACTTACTTATAGAAATCATGATATATTTATTAGTAACAAAATAACATGATATTTACATCGATAGTAACGATAAAGCTATATTTCCAACATTATTGTAACAATATGATATTATGGCATTTAAGATACTCAAAAAAACTGTTTACTGTTTTGATCTAGTGCTGCACTCTGACGGCAGAAAATTGCAGTAATATTCCCTATTGATGATGTTCTTGTAATATTTATGAGTCCTTTGTTTACATGTCTTTCCTAGCAGCAAGTACTTACCACAAGCAATTAATCTAGTAAGTTTCCCGTACATAGGTAGTATGAATTGATACAGTCACCCGCATTAATATCTGCCACAAAAATATCCGACACATCCTTGTTTGTTTTTGTGGTCATTTTCTAATACCAAATGACAAAAACAATCAACAATCAAAATTGTTTTATAATTTTTAGCCGTTCATCGGGCAGCATCAAGTCTGAGCTCAATTACTCAGAAGAAGGAGTACAATACTTCCTACCCGTCACCACATCGTGAGTATAGCGTTTATTAAAAAAAAATACCTACAGTATAATGAGTTGCTCTAACGGTATGGTTGTGTTGTGGCCGACAGCCATGGCAACACGATTTGATGTGCTGTATTAGAAGAGGCCCCTGCTTCGTGCGCCCGAGTGGCCCCCGGAACAACGAGGCAAGAGGTGGTACATGTCCAGGCGGATGCTTCAGACGAAGCGGTCCAGTCTGAACTAGACGAAATATGCCTGTATCCACGTGTACCTATGGACGCTTATGATGAAGCTTCTTTTAGTGACACACGGAAATACTGGGAAGGCACGGAGCCTATCATGGAGCCCATCGATTTCTTACCCATCCTGCGAGCTCCGACTCCGCCGCCACGGCCAAGGCTACCGGACCGGTCGTTGCCTGTTTTTCTTCCGCCACTACCGGAACCGGAGTCTGTGTACAATATCCCGTTATCATTCTTTTTTCATAAGAGTGTAATAAAAATGAACTTCGTTTTCTTTTTTTTTATCTTTGTATTTTTTCTAGTACTAACCGGGATGCTAGCAAATATTATTTATTACGTTGCAAACGGAAACAAACCAAAGTTACCGAGATAGGAATACTTTTACTAATTCTAGGTCCACTAAAAGACGAATATATACATAGAAATAATTATATAAGGTTCGTCAGCCCTACCCTAACTAAAAGCCACGACCAGCCAGTGCTGCAAGCGTAGCCTTCATTGCGCGGCCGAGACGCTCGACGCACGGTGTTTACACGCAATGAACAGAGGAAACGCTCGCCGCGCCGTCGTACGTTGGGGATCGTTCTTACCTGTAGTTACAGTCAAGTGCAAAGATATCGACGCGGCCAAAGTTACAAAAATATGTATACACGACTTTATGCACTTAACATTAAGGCCGTGTAGATATCTTTGCCCTTGACTGTACCATATATAAAGAAACTTTCAGCCTTTATAATATAACGAAGGTCTGACTGCCGCGGGCTCTTGCTCTATTAACAGCCAATGATAGCTGGTGAGGATTATTCTATGTGATCGGCCAATCGTGCTTGGAACAATGAAGCCCACTGTCCCTTGCAACGATTATGTCAAATTTGTATTAATTAATTATTTATTATATTAGGTACTAATAAAGCTATGAATTTGTTAGGACAAAAATACAAAAACCTTTCGCATCTAAATAAATAACTAGATAATCATTTTTCTTTGCCTAGGTTTTTTTTCACAAATGCAGTAATAATTTAAAGTTACTTACAAAAAAAACGCCTAGTCTTAGATAAATAAAACATTCTAAAAAAAAAGATTAATCAATATTATTGAAGTATATACCTATGATATGGGATATGTGATTGATAATAAACCTGTGCCGGTGTCACGCTGTACCGTTCTACTTACACGGTTATACGCTGTCGTTTACGACTGTAAACTTTTCGCTCTAAGTGTTTGTATTCCCCTTAACTTGTAAAAATAAATCTAAGATAGTTTGGATGTTACCTCTTAAAAAAAAACTTAAAAGAAGAAGTAAACTCTGTTCATTGTGGACATTGTGTAATTATGGGAAGTAGTATTAAGCTCTGTAAATAATAAACCATTTTGTTTAGTGTATAAATACAACATGGTATCAACTTTTGTAAAATTTTAAATTTAACTAAAATTTTAAGTTGAGTTGGGCCTCCGGATCTCCCACACACCGTACGAAACACAGTAGCAAAAATATTTAGGTACTTACTATTTGGCGCCGGTATTCTATAGGAGTGTGGTACTAATCCGGTCGAGCCGGCTCATTCGTACTGCAGCCACCAAGTGGTCACAATAAGGCTCTACCACATGTAAAGAGTAGATACTTAATTATTATTTAGTAAAAAAGAGGCCAAAAAAGTTTGTACCGAAGTTATTACTGTTAAATAAGTTGGTTATGGCTAGTTAAATTACCTAATTATTGCCGGGACGCGCGCAATTCCATTGCAGCCGACTGCTGTTACTAACTTAAAAACAATCTACATATAATGGGATTATACACATCTAGATCTTAACGTGGATTCTGGTTCCCGAAATCATACTTAAAATAAAAAATATCATACTTAAAATTTTAACTCTATTATTATTTTTAGTATGACTTCGGGCACCAGAATCCACGCTTAGACCTAGATGTGTATAATCCGATTAATATGTGCAAAGTTTCGTATTAATCCGGCACGTTGTTTTTAAGTAAGTACCAGCAATCGGCTGCAATGGAATTGCTCGCGTCCTGGCCACAATTAAGTAATTTAACTAGCCATAATCAACTTATTTAACAGTAATAACTGCGGTAAGCACACATTTTTAGCCTCTTGTTTACTGAAAAAGTAAGTACCTATCTAACTGTGGAATTTCTTAAATTTAATTTTGGGGTTGCTGCGGACAGATGCTCTACAGCAACCCCAAATTCAATTAATTGTACTCTCGATTATATTGAGGTACATTTTTTTAAGTAGGTATTCGTACTAATTCGTTACACATTGCGTACATCAGCTTTATGTCTTAAAACATCTCAAAACAGACAGTGGGGTTTCCAGGGAGCGTGACGTCATAATCATAATCTTTTAAATCCCTTGAAATTGAGGAATAACATTCGGGCTACAATGAACTGAATTATTTTTAGTTTTAATACGTTGTAAGTATGTACATTCTTAGAATAATCTAAGACAGCAAATAAACTTTGAACGCTTTTTACTTACTTACCACAGTTTTAAATATTTTAGGGGTACCTTACACCTGTTGGTGGAAATGTCGAGTACCCTACTTGGGTAAGGAGACTTTTGCGAGCTTCTACGTTAACCTCCATTCCATTTTCTGAATCTTAATAGACAAGATAACCAATTGAATTTTCTATAAAATTTGTATTATTTGTGCCGACTCACTTTAGTCAAAACATTCATTATTGATTTTATTCACTGAGCTTAACAATTTTATGTTTCACCGATTTAACAAATAAAATTGTAACACCCCACTTTTTTACTTTTATATTTTTAGGGTTCCGTGCCTCATAAAAAAGGAACCCTCATAAAATCATTTTGTTGTCCGTCTGTCTGACTATCTGTTCGTTTGTCAAAACCTTTTTTCTCATACACATGGAGGTATCAAGTTGAAATTAATATCAAATACTCAGGTCTCTTGAAGCAGTGAAAAAATGAATCTTCTACGTCACCACAATCAAAAGATACCTACATTCATTACAAAAGGTGTTTACATAAAAATTGCAGCAACCTAAAAACCTTCGCTTCATTTCCGGTTTTGATTTTGACGTTTTCTGTTAAAAGGGCCACCAGTTACTTATTAATGATTCAAGAGATAGAGCACTTTAAATTAGGATAAATAGACATACAGAGCCAAATAATAATATAATAAATAAATGTATGTTGTGTATGAAATTAGACTGAACTATAAGGAATTTTTGCTCTGTAATCGCAAGAACTGTATCTATTAAGTATTTAAGCACAAATGTTGATTTCAGTATCAGCCAGTAGTATCTCAGGAAAACAATATTATCTAAAAAAAACCTGGCCAAGTCAGGTTTGTTTGACACGTTTCAAAAAGAAAGTGTGCTCGTGCGCATGGCTGCTGTAATGTAAATAGCCGGAACATCTGGGTAACGGACACATTTTTCGCAATTAAGTCCCCGGTCTGCTAGAATGTAATTATAAACGGTTTGACTGTAATCTTCTTTTTTTCATCTACGTAACCCAGAAAAATAAAACCCGGGTTCGAGTCTCACTCTGAACAGTATTTTACAAGCATTCGATCTTGATATTATTATTTTTTACTGATATGTGTTAGCACTAATTCAAGATAATAAGTCCTAGTAGAGTATATTTAGACGATGTTGTGATGCTTAATAAAGTTCATGGATGTTTAAAAATGGTTTCATTGTTTGTTATCCCGTGCCCCTGTGTTCCTCTGATCATCGAGACTTGTGACGAACTATTACGGGGAGATTTCTGGGATTATATCTGTGAAAATAACATCAAAAACCGGTAGCTCTACACTATTATTTTTGATTTCGGTTAACTTAAAGGGAACATTCAACTTTCAACAGACAAATAAAAATAATTTCTCAATTTTCTGGCTTAACTCTTACTGTTCAAATGATAATCAAGAAAAGTTTCTACCAATGAACTGATTCATCATTTGAAGTTAAAGGAAATCAAGAAAACACGGTGTGTAACATGTTTATTACTACTCCATACGTATTTCAGCTCAATTTTTCGCCATTCTGATCTGAACGGTACGAGCTGGGTCACAGTAGAGCAGATTTTTTTAAACTGATTTAATCGCACTAAATGTCTCTTCCTAAAGCTCACTTTTTCTTTAAACTATAGGTTTACTATCTATGTTTGAAAAACAAAGATAAAGAAAGCACTTGGGAAGTTCAGTAAAATAAAATATATACATTGAAAAAAAATGGCGCGTGATCCACTAAATTATAACTAAAAACAGCTGAAAAGCTAGAAACAAATCTTCGCATTGTGGCGGTTGAATGTAGAACATAAAACATTTTGCTACATTTACAAGGTCAATATACACACTCACTCTCTTTAAAGCTTGTACGTGTACAATATTGTGTCTCTTTCTATTTTATGTTTTTTTTTTCAAATTCAAATTCAATTATAAAAAAGCAGCTCACGTATACCGGTTACCTTTAGTGAATCGTGAGCCACTGTGACCCAATTTAAATTGATCTGCTGTTCTCCATTGACAAAAGTTGTAAAAATAAAAACGCATAAAATTTTACATATTTTGAGGCTATTTTCACGCCTTAAAAAATCTCCTTCCACAAACACCAGTGATTGGCTGTTTAGGGGTTTCCAACGTAAATTAAAAAAAAACTTTAATCCCTAGAGATTAATGAGGAGCTTTAGTCCTGATATGCCGAGACTAAAGTAACTTTTTAAGAGCATGTGAAGTGAAAAAATATTTAAATTATGTAGTGGCGACACAAGCAGGAGCCAAACATGTTTGAAAATGGCGTAAAAACATACTTTTGTACTTACTAGGTGTCCGATGCATTGCAACGTCACCTGTCGTTTCTAGACTGAGACGATGACTAGTTTGCCCAGCGGGAGGATGTAAGAGCAACAACGTCACAACCGCTCACTGGCGTGCGTGTAATACACGTACTCGTAAACTATACCAAAAGATCCACTGTAACCCACTTTCCCCTATTTAACCGACTAAAAAAAAAGGTTTCATTTTTTGGGTTCCGTACCCAAAGGGTGCCAACGGGACCCTATTACTGAGACTCCGCTGTCTGTCTGTCTGTCTGTCCGTCTGTCACAGGGCTCTATCTCTTAAGCCGTATAAGTTAGACACTTGAAATTTTCACAGATTATGTATTACTGTGGCCGCTATAACAACAAATACTAAAAATAAAGTAAAGTTACAAATTAAAGGGGGTCGTCATACAAGAAACACGTTTTTTGGTTGCTAGACGTTATTAGCCGTTGCTAAGGCGACCGAGTCGCCTAGGAACGACTAGCTATTTCGGTTGAATATTTACCTTGTTTGCGATTTTAATGATGCTTTATAACAGCTTCGATAATATAATACTTATAGTGACTGTGTGATTGTGTGGTTTATTCGTTTTTTTGCAAAATGAATAAAGCAATTTATGAACCACAAACCTCAATGAAGCCAACTTTGATAAAGCTCTCGCCAAATCCACACCGTATAATCACTAGGTTTACCTATTGTTTTTTACACTAAACAAATCATACTAAGTATTTAACACTATTTACAAGGTTTATAATACAGTTTAAAATTTATTCATACTAGTCGAGCTTCTTATTATTTAATTACACAACATACTAAGTCCACTGAATTTCCCGCGAATGAACCAAACTGACAACTAATTTTTTTTTCTGCTGCGGCGCATGGCAAGAGTCTGAAGCGCTATTCTAAAATCTAAAATGGTTCTTTATTCAAAATACGTGCACCTAGTGCTTACATTTTGGTGATATGTTTTTATTAACTTGTAATGTAATGAAAGCCTGCGAAGCGATTCAATGGTGCGTGCGAAGTTCCCAATCCGCACTGGGCCCGCGTGGGAAATATGGCCCAAGCCCTCTTGTTCTGAGAGGAGGCCTGTGCCCAGCAGTGGGACGTATATTGGCTGGGATGAAATTAAATGTAATGTAATGTAACTAATTGTTTGTTCGGGTGGAATTAATATTTTAACTTAAGAGTCCACCCACGCCAAACGGCGCGAGCGGTTTTGTACCTCACCCCCGCGACCCCTCTGAGATAGATCGCGTGCAACCGCGATTTGTTCGTAGGCGTTATCTGACAGCGACGCGTTTTCGCGCGCAGCGCGGCGAAATACGGTACCGCTAAAGTTTTTCATAAATGTCAAAACGATCGTTTGTTATGGAGTTTGTATTGAATACGTCATAGACTGACTGCTATGACAAGGCTATGACGTTACAATTTCCCACGTTCAAACTGATTCAATTTTATGTACTTAGGTTCTTAGGTAATTCGTTTTTATTAACTTGAAAATCGCCAAAATTACGAAAAATGTGAAAATTCGGTTATTATGAGTATTTTCAAAGCTGCATTCCAATACAATACAATGACTCTTTATTGTACTCCGGTCTGAGTGGAGAGCCTTGGACGTCTTTCGGGTGACACAATACTAAAGTTCACCTAACTTTTATTTTCTTAGGTACACTTTAATTTAACTATGGCCTATGAAATACACCTACATTTCTAAAAGTGTATTAGTAATTTCTTGCTAGAGAAATACCTATATCAAAATATTAAAAATTAAGCAAGATATATTTCTCAAAATGTAGACAAAACTGAAGATAACTTATAATACCTATACTCATTTAGGTAGGTATACACTAAAATATGGATCCATTTGCAGATAGGTATCGATTTTTTATTTGAAAACCAAAAACCTCATTTGCTTCGTACAGTCGGATAAAACATTCAAAGGACATAACATTGCCTGGCGGGCAATTTTTTCAATCACAAGTGGACATTATTTTGGGTAAAATTACCCACGTTTATAATTTTATAAAGCACTTACGTTTACAAACTTAAATTTTAATAAACACAAAATAAACATTGTACTTTGCTCTGATAACTGTTATTTTTATATGTTTTATGTACAATAGAGAGTTATAAACCCTTTATTGAACAAAAAATACTCATTCGTGACAATCGATTTTATAAGAAAATGGCCCTAAGGCAAAGTTGACGGTTTTTTGCCCAAAATTCAGAACCAACATAAAAAATACAACCGAATTGATAACCTCCTCCTTTTTTCTGAAGTCAGTTAAGCTCAGGCTTCTAATAGACTCTCGTTAATAATCCTCTTTTTACAGCCCTTAATGCACAATGTACTTTTGTGTCAATATTAGTTCCAATTCCAAATATTACCCGCTATGATCCTGTTACAACAAGGCCATAGTCGGTAGGAAAATACAAACTGAAATATAGATGCACAGAAAAACCAGAAAAAGAGACCAGCGTTCTCAGCATGACAGAGGTGTCAACTTCTAGATTTTTTCTCGCCTGCTTGCCTAAATATCAAAATTTTCCAGGCGTTACTCCAAACAGGGGACAGGGTCCTGTCAAAAATCAGCAATTTGTATTCAATCAGTGTTCTATCAATGTCGTATGTATACAAACACCTCTATATTATGTTTGAGTTTTCTAATAATTTTATCATATTTATGAGTTAAACGCTAATAACCAATAACAAATTTTAACAACAACAGTTTGTATATGACACTAAAAACACCGATTGAATACAGAACTAGGCCACGTATGTCCCTTATTTTTAATAGGAAGTACCACCTACAAAACTTTGATATTTCGGCAAGTAGTAGGTCAATGTATGGTTAATTCTTAGAAAAAAGTTAGAGGTGTCACTACTTCAAAACCAAATAAAATAAATGTGTCTTTTTATTTGGTCTTTTTTTTAAATTTATATGATTTTTGAGTGGCGATGTAAATCTATATAAAGAACAACTTTAAAATTTGAAACAAATCGCTTGATTACATACTGATAATAAATACATTAAAAAAACAAAAGTCAAGAACTGACACAAGTAGGATATTCATACTCAACATAAATATTCTTGGAGATACGAGTACTCGCAGAAAAAACTGTGCCCATTTGATAAAAGGGACGGCTTACTAGAAAAACCAAACTATGAACTGTTACCTAACGACTAAATGCAATCACTTTGTCTGAATTAATAAATTATTTACTATTTTAATTGTACTTTAGATTTATAAAACTGGAGTTCCAAGAGTGGAGAAATTACGTATAAAGAAAGAAAGAAGGATATTTTATTAACACTAATACAAAAAGCACAAAGTGCAGTATTTGAACCTGTAAGTGAGAACTTTTTCTACTATTATAACGCATGCGGGCAATGTTGTCTAAATAACTTTGCCCGTTATAAAATTCAATCAATAAGTTACTTTGCCCAACGATTAATAAAGTAAATATTTGTTTTATATAAGTCATGTTATTTAGTGGGTGTCTCAAAATAATGTAGGTACTTACTGTACTAAAATAGTGCTTGTGTAGTGTAGATGTATCATCATCTGGTTCAGAGACCTCAGTGCGTTTTTTTACTGTAGAACATGTTAATCCAGGGTATTTATTACCTGTATGGCAAATTTCATGCAAATCCGTTCAGTAGTTTCTACGTGAAAGAGTAACAAACATCCATCCATCGCCATACTTAAAAAAAATGTTTAGATTTTTTTTTGTATTTTGATTACTTATGTTTTAGAACATTTTTTGCTGTGGTTTACGAGTTATTTACGAAAAACTAAATGGACTTTTACACAAACTCCTCCCCACCCGTTAGCTCTACCCCCACCCATCAGTACCTACTTTTAGTATGTGGTCTTAAACACCATCCCCTACAACTATGCCAAAATTGACTTATACGCGAGATTTCCCCGGAGAGGCAGTTTTTGGTCTTCGTTGGGTAGGCTATATACTCGTATCAGACACGTATTAAGTTTGAACACATGTCCTATATTCCTACTATGATAGTTATCAGTTTATAAGTAATAGACAAAATATGGAGCCAATAAAACTATTTAGACTACTAACCAATTTTTCTGTACTTACCTAATTCTTGTAATAAACAACACACTTACTTTACAACTTCTGACATCTTCTGACATGTTGTCTGTCATTGTACGAGTATGAGGGCTTCTTGTTTTTTTGTGCGTTATTTAATTTATTTCTCGGTGTTGACTATCCTAAAACACCTTAAATACCCAAAATACAGTGATAACGTAATTTAATAATAATTTCCTTACTCATAGATTGAGTGTTATGAAAGAAGTGTAAATGTAAAAGTTTTTTTTCGTAAATGAATTTTGTGGAGAAAAGCGACGCAGGTCAATCAGGCAGAGCACCTAAGCGCTCACTGTTTCTCTGCGTTGAAGTGACAGAGAAGCAATATGTCGTCGGCGTGGCGTAAGTCTTTGCTCATCAAAAATTTGGAAATAAAATAAATGCAAAGAAATTACGATTTAGATTTAAGAAATAACACGACAGATATTATTATTACGTTTTGTTTGTAAATCAGACTTAGTAATTTGATTATAGTGTCTTTATAAATAACGGAGTATTTTTGGTTTCTAAATCAAAGTAAGAGCTCACTTTGGCAATAAAATCTATCGAGCCAATTAGTTTAATCGTGTTTTGAAAGCAACGACTAACTCAGGAATACGATCAAGATTATCGTAATATTTTTTTTATTGCCACGAAGTACACCATTTTATACCACGTCTGTTTAAAAATAGCAGTGAGTTGCGTAGGTCGCCTCTTAAATTTGTAGTGGGTATCTTCAACTGATTGAGCTGAAATTTTGCATGCATGTATAAATCCGATGACAATGCAATATTATTATGACGTAGAGCTGATCTGATGATGAAGTTAGATGTTGGCATAGGAACTCTGTAATAAAACGACACAACTGCATCGATTTTGATCTCATTTGATTCGTCTTGACGACTACCTACTTTGGTAACCAGGGGCAAAAATTACCGCCAGCAAAAAAGCTTGTATTAGATTTTTGTACAAAAAATTATTACTGAACTGTTATTTTTAAAATATTTTACGGAGGTGCGGAACCCTTCATGCGCGAGTCGCTCGCACTCGCACTTGACTGATTTTTTTTGCTAATAAAGTGAAATAATGTCAGTTACATCAGCATCTGATGAGTGGATGCCGACGTAATCGTTCCTTAAAGTAATTGAATTTTTGAGGGCGGCATCTAAAGATTGGATTGACTTTCTTTGGAGTTCTTGGGGTCGCAACTGTCTGGGTTCTTGGGGTCGTACATAACTGTATTGATAACAAAATTGGTCACCCCTATGAGCGTGAACAACTTAGGACGATTAGTCAAATGTGTGACTCAATTTAGGAATTGTGTGCAATTGTCGTGCACGGTAAAGTATGTTTTCCAGCTGCGACGGCGGATAAGCTGAACTGGAGGCGACGCACCGGACACGCGGCGCGGCTCGCCCGCTGCCCAACCGTATCTTCTCATCGAGCCTAGCATGCCAATTTTTATCGCAGGCATAAGAAAATAGTATTTTATGCAACAGTTGTATAACAGGGTTCAAAAAAGGTGAGTGGCGTGAGTTACGATGTGAGCTTTAGCGAACATCGTAAGAAAAAGACGCCACGAGCTTTTTTTGACTTACTTATACAACGTTGCATACAATACTTTTTCTTCGACTGGATACTTATAAATTACAATACAAAATTAGATAAATAGTAAACTTTAAACGTTTTCATACTTTAGTAAAAAGTATGGCAAACGCAAAGAGAAGGTAAACAACAATAAACAAGTGACAAATTTGAAAATATCAAATTTGTCTAAGTTAAATTTTGTTTTTGATTCACGTTTACTTGCCTGGGACGATGTTAAAAATACGCGGTTACTAATGTTGGCAGCGTTGGCAGGCTATGGATTATGTTCGGAAAGTTTTTATGCTGTATAAAAACCATATAAAATATGTAACTGGCTGCACCTTAGCCTGTCCGAACGTACGAATTAAAAAAAAAAGTAAGTGGTTGTAGTTTGCAGTATCGTTTTAGCAACATTACGATACAGTGCTTTTATGGGGAATAGACAATATAGACTTTTCCAGAATCTTTTATGTATGCTGTTATATTACTGTTCGTGATTAAGTAATCACAGATTACAGTATAGGAGTAGAAAAATTATTTTACGATATCTTTGACAATCGCCAGCGTGCTAGGGCCCCAGGAACTCGCAGATAGCGGCCTGCGCATTATTAATAGCGATAACAATTATCGCGATACGATTAACGCGCCAATACCTTGTTTAGTCCCTTCGTAAAATAACACCCAACTTGATATGACGTGTTTCTATTGAAAATGAAAGTGTAAAAGTTGGCAAAATGGATCAAAGGAATAATAATAAAAAAGTTCCCCCGCAACTGTCGTTGACCGCTTACTTGTCTAGTGGCCTAACTCTTGTAAGTATTGCACATCAACATGAGTGTCCCTATTCTTGACCTTTAAATTACGTAAACACTTAATATGTATTTGGGTAGTAAAGGTGACAATTGACAGACAATAGGATAATTATATAATAGTGTCGCGTTAAACACACTACTTTTCTGTTCAAAATTACAATATTACTTTTTAAAAACGTACGCTCGACTAATGGACAGACCATCTGTTCAAAATTCAAATAGCAATAAAAAATTGGTTGCGCGGTTTTTTCTTTTCTTTTATTGTTTATGAAGTGACGTTTTAAATGCTTTTAGCCTACAGTTTAAAAATTGAAAACTATTTTAAAACTAGTAGGACTATGCATAATAAAATGAATTAATCCTTAATATAATTGAATAGATTAATATTCGTAACATTTGTGTTTCACGAAACTAAATCGTGTTTTTTTTAAATATTTTTTCACAGTTGGCATTTTGTGGTTATTTCCACGCCCTAAAAATCATCCATTCACAAGCACCGTGTTGGCTGTTTAGGGGTTTCCCACGATAATTAAAAAAAAATACTTTAAACCCTATAGAATAAAAAGGAGCTTTAGTCCCGATATGCAGAGACTAAAGTAACATTTTAAGAGCATGAGAAGTGAAAATATTATTTAATACGAGATTGAGAGGGACGGCATGATACGAACTTCGATTTTCGAATTTCGTAGTAGCCTTAGCCCCCCAGCATAATATTATCCAATTTACTGCCGTCGTTCGGAAGTTATGCGTGTACAGTCGAACCATTTGATTCTTGACCCAGCATAGAACGTTTTCTCATTAAGTGTCATAATAAATTCCCTTGTCAAGCAATGCGATGTCACTATGGCTTTTTCTACGAAAAGGTTACCCTGTGGCTCACGATTCGAGTCAGACAAAAATCAGAATCACGTACCAGGGTGGAACCTTTGTGCTAATAATGGCATGTTGACATTCCATAGGTACACATTTGCCAAAGAAATCACAGTGAAATATATATAAGGTGCTAGAAAATTAGGTGTGGATATTTTCAGGGTATGTAATTAATAACCTAAGAATCAATTATACACATAAATTATTTAAGTATTGTGTGGTAATATATTTTTGATTCGTACAAAAATACAATTCCGTCCAAAAATAATCATCCTTGCATTAACATTAACTGTATTTATTTTAATTTAATTTAATTGAAACTAATTAACAACGATGCAAATAATCGATCCCCAAAATATCCGCATCAGATTTTCTAGCACACTGTATAATGAAAAGGTGATTAACTTTTATTCATGTTGATTAAATAATAGAAAGGGTAAAGTATTCTAGTAACACAAGGTTTCTTTCAGGTGGTAACAGTTACATACACCGTACTATGTATCCTTGCATTAGTATATCGGTTCCAATGCGACTCGGGAACGACCACTACGGGATCCAGTTTCTTCATGGACACAATCTACAAAGTGTATATACAGAGTACGTTATTTATAGTTTTAAAATTACAGTACTTGCAAAACCTTAGCACTTCTTAAGTGTAACAGCGCTATATACCTACTGTTACTAACAAGAGTTACCCCTAATTGTGTTGGCTGTAGTCGTGCTTTAACGTGGAATTAATTTATCGATATTAATTTAACATAGGGTCATCATCGGCATCTATGTAAGTGCAGTGCAGTGTGTAGGAAATCAATGGTAGCCAGTACACCAAGTTGCAAATGGCAAGGTAGAAAGCACGGACCACTTCATTGTTACCTATATGGTTTTCTTTTAAAATAATAGAAAGCTCTGCGGTTAGTCCCCAGGCACCATCAAGACTAATATTTCGAAGCGGCCAAGATGCTGGCCAATTTTTGAGTTGACACCAGATGCTATACCTATATACTATAGGGATACCCTGATCCCCATAAGACCTCAAGACGTAGAGTATCGTCAAGATAAAAATACTTCAGAATTAACGACTGTCATACGAGTGTATTGAAATTTTACGACATTGAAATTACTTAATTGCAAATTATATAGGAATAAATTAACGGCGGTAAAATTTTAATTGTCTATGGCTATTAAGTCAGTACTAAAAGTTCAAGTTTTATACCGGGTGTGGCCTGTAATATAAGCAAATAATTAAAACATAGATCATACTCCTCAAACTGAACAACATTAGTTCAGCGAATTTTCTAAATAATTAGTTTTTTTCGTTTTTATTACACTTTTAAGTTTATTCGAATAAGCAATGTAAAGCAAAATGCTTGATGTTTGTAGCATGACAGGCGACGTCAGTTGGGTTCTAGGATGGCGTACATTGATAGCAGTGTTTAATTTGTATGAAAAAAGGAAAATTCAAAGACTATATTATTTTTAAAAGTCGCTTAACGAATGTTGTTCAGTTTGACGAGGACGATACATGTTTTAATTTGTTGATCGTATTACAGGCCACACCCGGTATACCTATACTGACATAGTTTAAACATAGTTTCCGTTTGCGAATATTTACAGCTATTTTGGAGAAATTGCATTTTTCCAGGTCAAATACTGTCCTATTCTTTCATTGCATTCATTCTGACCCCTATTTCACCAATGCGACAATTGTTAGTGACATATGTCGAGTGACAATGTATTATTTGTATTAAAATTTAACGATTTTTATGTAGTCAAACAAGAATTATTATTTCCTAGACAAGATCTCTCTCATTTCTTCAATATAGTGCGTCAGGAAACTAATAGCGGTTGAAACGCTAGTAGAACAACATTTAACTAGTTTTTCTACAGTTACATTTTTGACATTGTAAAAATGTTTTATTTTTATTACATCGTGTGGGGTTGCAAAATGCGTGACTCAAAATTAATGCTAGCTGAAGGAATTACGAAAGAAAACAAAAATATACGACTTCAAAAAACCTTGAGGCGGAAATAAAATAATGATTAGGAAAAAATACAGAGAGTAAATAAAAATCTTTCTAGTTAATTCAAATTAAATAGAAGGATTTGAAGAAAATAATCTAAGGCAACAAACCCCGCGAATTTTTAGAGAGACGACAGTGAAATCAAACCTAAATCACTACTACTTGCTACTTACTTGCACGATATTTTTTGCAGTGATAACTGGGCTTAACGTTAACCATTGCAGTCAGAAAACTGCATGTAAACCGCATGCTAGTTTGTACAATGAATTGAAATTAATGTGGTCAGAAGTTTCGATTACTTACATTGCGGTTACCCATGCAGTCCGTCCGTAACTGCTTACAAAATTAAAATATCCTAAAAGAAAAGTTTCCTATAATATCCTAATCCAAATTTCATACTCGTATCTTATGTGGGGTGCCCACAGAACAACTACAAGTCCTAATCGCACAAACAATGCCGCTGGCCCGATAGAGTATTAATATGCCGTCATAACGAAAAGGGGCACAACTAAAATTTTTTTGTGAAATTGAGGTAAATACATATTCAGAATCAGGAAAAAAGGCTCATTAGTTTATTTTTCCTTCCGTAAGAGTACTGGCTATACTAAAAAACACTTAAGGTCTACTGTATAGTTGCAGAGTACAAGCTTCCATTGAATAAGAAATTACCACGCATTTCTCGCCCAGCGTATTGGGATCACGATACAGCGCGGAAATGCGGCCAGCCTTATGGGAACCTTTCCGCAGGGACAAAACTTGGGGAATTGTATATATATAGTTAAGTTATTTTTAGGATAGTTTAGTATCAGTACTTCAATTGTACCTTTTCAATAGTGCGTTTGTTTGAATAAAATATTACCAAAGCATAAAAATAGTACATTACTGCAGAGCCCGGGAAAGAAAGGCTTGCAGGCCGAGTATGTATAGTGCTTTTCTCAAACATGCACTAAAATAAATAAAAACTCCTACATAGAAATCAATGTTTTATTTGTAAGACAACTAAAATTATACAAGACTCAAATTATAACTGCCATCTATATAAGTGTTTATTTAATTCTAACATGATTTTTTAAAACGTTAAAATAATCCATATAAAATCAAATTGCTATAAAACACGTAGATATATTAATGGACTGCAAAAATAAAAAATCACGTTTCTAAACGAAACTTTTGAAATGACAATGGATCTTAGGTACTAGCAAAATGGCTAAAGCCCAAGTCCAGTCAATTAAAAAAAAACACAATTACACTTGTCAATTTTCCCGACAAAACTTTTTTTAATGTGTTTGCAGCAGGGCTACTACTAAACCCGAAACTCGAAGTTCGTGTCGTGGGTTCCCTCTGACACTTATACTATTTACTACGAGAGCAAGAGGGACGGTACGATACGAACTTCGAGTTTCGAGTTTCGTAGTAGCCCTGCTGCTCGGCTTTAAGGGCCATTATACACGAACTGCAGCCCATTTAATCAGCAACATCATTACTTTTCTCAAACATACTATGTAATGTTTACTTATGTTGTGTTCCATAAAACAGGCTTCAAAATATACTGTTGTAGGCCTAGGCCTGCAAGACAACAGTCTTTTGTTTCAATGCAAAACGTCAAATATCCACGATAAAGGCCATTATACACGACTTGAAATTCATAATCTGAATTTCTATAGTTAATTTATTAGTTACTGAATAAATTCACAGGACCATGAATATTTTATATGTAAATATATAAATATTACCGACGCATCATCATCATCATCATACCAGCCTATATACGTCCCACTGCAGGGCACAGGCCTCCTCTCGTAATAAGAGGGCTTGGGCAGTAGTTCCCACGCAGGCCCAGTGTGGATTGGGAACTTCACACACACCGTTGAATTGCTTCGCAGGTTTTGTGCAGGTTTCCTCACGATGTTTTCCTTCACCGTAAAGCTCGTGGTAAATTTCAAATGTAATTCCGCACATGAATTTCGAAAAACTCAGAGGTGCGAGCCGGGGTTCGAACCCACGATCCTCTGCTTGAGAGGCCATAGGTCAAACCACTCGGCCACCACGGCTCTAGGTATTACCGACGCGCTTTACGTCAAATTACAATTTAATTTACATAATAAAATATTAATGTAGCTGATTAAAAGGGCTGCAGTTCGTGTATAATGGCCCTAAAAGTCGAACAGCAAACCTTAGCCCTTTTGCAAGTAAGTTCCATTGTCATTTCAAAAGTTTCGTTTAGAACCGTGATTTTTTATTGTTGCAGTCCGTTATATCTACATGTTTTATAGCAATTCGATTTTATCGGGATTATTTTAACGTTTAAAAAATCATGTTAGAATGAAACAAACACTTATAAATAGTTATAATTTATCTGGTACAATTTTAGTTGTCTTACGAATAAAACATTGATTTCTAGGAGTTTTTATTTATTTTAGTGCATGTTTGAGAAAAGCACTATACAAGCCTCGGCGTGTAAGAACATGCCAGCTTCGTATACCTATCCATACATACTCGGCGTGCAAGCCTTTCTTTCCCGGCCTCTGCAGTAATGTATTATTATTGTGTAAATTAAATTGTAATTTGACGTAAAACGCGTCGGTAATATTTATATACTAGCTTTTGCCCGCGACTTCGTCCGCGTGGAATAGTATCTTTGGAAAGTATTTAATTTATTTAGGGTACCTATTCTGCCAATAATAGCACATAGCAACTTCTACGGTTTACTGAAAATAACCTATTTTAATTCATTGCTTTATATCTAAACTATTTTTTTTTGTTCTTCCATTCTTTGGTAAAACATAAGTATTCTACCCTACCAACACAAAAGGACTAATTCTTCATAGTGAGCTCTTGACATCTTACGTCCTGTATTGTAAGTTAGGAGGGTAGGATTATAATTAAGACGGCATTCTAACTAAGCATTGCTACACATATTTCTATACTTATAGTAAATTTGTTTGGAATTCCTTACGAACTTTCATCCTCATATTTTCAAGTAGGTATGAAGAATGTCGAAATTTGAAAAGAGCCGGAACAAATATTTTTTAGGGTTCCGTACCTCAAAAGGAAAAAAATGGAACTCTTATAGGATGACTTTGCTGTCCGTTCGTCCGTCTGTCTGTCAAGACCCTTTATCCCGTAAACGTGCGGAGTATTTATCGAGTTGAAATTAAAACCCTAAACTCAAAAAAAGTTATAGGGTACTTTCGGCCTTTATAGCAAAATAAGTAAGAATAATCTGAAAATCATAATTTTTCATGTCTGACTGTCTATGTTAATAAGCCATGTAAAAGGCCCCCCCGTTGCGTACATTTTGCTTATGAGCTTGGCTCTGCTAACACTTGATATTCATAAATACCTATGCACGGAACCCTTGACGCGCGAGTTCGAGTCGATTTTAACCGGCTTTAAGAAGAAGAAGAATTTAAAAAAACGCTCGAACAATTATTTATCTCTTATCACGTGCCCAAATACCAAGTTTCATAAAGAAACATCGATTTATCTTCGATAATGACGACCTTCCATATGAGCTTTCATCCCCTATTTCATCCCCTCACAGGTCGAATTTTCAAAAAAGCTAAAACACATACCGACTTATTTCTTATTAAGTGCCTAAATGCCAAGTTTCATGGTTTTATTTCCAACAGCGACGAACTTCCACCATATAAACTTTCACCCCCTATTTCAACCCCTTAAAGCCTTTTTTTCGCGATAAAAGATAGCCTATGTTCTTTCCCATGGTCTATTCTATCTCTGTACCAAATTTCATCCAAATCGGTTCAGCGGTTTTTGCGTGAAAGCGTAACAGACAGACAGACAGACAGACAGAGTTACTTTCGCATTTATAATATTAGTATGGATAGTATGGAAGTATGGAAGTATGGAAGTATGGATAGTATGGATAATATGGATTTACATATAGAATATTCATAGTCCTGTGAATTTATTCAGTAACTAATATGAACCATAGAAATTCACATCGTTCATTTCAAGTAGTGTATAATGGCCTTCATCATGGATATTTGACATTTTACATTGAAACAAAATACTGTTGTCTTGTAGGCCTTGTTGTCTGCAACAGTATATTTTGAAGCCTGTTTTATGGAACACAACATAAACATTACATAGCATGTTTGAGAAAAAATATGTTTTAGTAGAGTTCAATAAAATTTCAGGTGTTATAATTATAGTAGCAATATTCATGCATTTGCGAGTATCTATCTACGTTATTTGATAACTAGAAAATAATCAAAAGATTAGCATTAATCTTTTAAATATATGAATTTTTATTGCTATTGGTATTTTACCTACTGCATCTCTGATAAATTACTTCCGTCTAAACAAAGAAAAGGGAGCTTCACCATATATTATAATATTACTAGCTGTTGCCCACGACTTCGTCCGCGTAGAAGTATGAAAAATATTTATCCACGGTTTGTTGTGTCAGATAATGGTGCAGGTAGCACCGCCTCAGAGAAGAAGCGTGACCACAATTTGAACAAGAAAATTCTATGAAAAACCTTTTTAGGGGTGTTCAGCCAAACTTACCCAATAACATAACGAATTGAAATGTCTATCTATATGTCGGCGGCCGATCGTAAAATCCGCCAGATCACGAAATTCCTAGGCATATCGTGAAATGCCGCCATTTCATGAATTGGCTAAGGGATATCCGCCATATCGTTCAAAACTCACCGTTTAGCGATTTGCCTAGTGACGTTTAGGCAGATCATGAAATTCCTAGGCATATCATGAAGCGCCGCCATTTCATGATTTGGCCAGTTTAGGCAGATCATGAAATTCCTAGGCATATCATGAAACGCCGCCATATCGGTTCTGGCACTTCGCCGGCCGCTGCCGCGGCACGCTCGCTTCGCTCGCTCGGCTCGTGCGTCGTGATCACAATTAATACTAACCACTCCTCGCTTCGCTCATCGTACCTACCTAAATTTTTCTATATAAATAAATAAGAACTATACTTTATTTACCAACAAAATACTAACCTCTAAAATACGGGCAGACGTCCATGGTTTTTTCACATTGTGCACAGAATCCGTTTGATTCACATAAAAAGAACGGAGCTGATGTTCAAAAGCTTCTTTTGCACTTCTATTTTGAATTCAATCACTATTTTCGGTTTAAAGATCATTTTGTTGCGACGCCGAAATTTTTCACGCGCTAAACAAACACGGCCGGTCAGCTGGGCACGGCCGCCATTGCATACGCAGCGCCGCCAGTGGCCAAATAAGAAACTATTTTACGATGTGCCCGGTATAGAGCTAGGAATATCGACGAATGCGTTGCTCTAATCGATCTGCCGTATTATTTCGCACATCGTGATATGCCTGGCCAACGTTTAGGCATATCATGAAATGGCGGCGTTTCACGATATGCCTAGGAATTTCGTGATCTGGCGGATTTTACGATTGGCCGCCGACATATATAAATAATCTATCTATACAACATTATAAATGTGAAAGTGTGTATGTTTGTATGTCTTTCGCGTCGAAACGGAGCGACGGATCGACGTTATTTTTGGCATAGAGATAGTTTATGGGCAGAGAGTGACATAGGCTACTTTTTGATCCCGGAAAAATGCACATTTCCCTAAGGGGACAGCGCGCGATAACCGAATTCCACGAAGGCAAAGCCGCGGGCAAAAGCTAGTCTATCTATATATAAATAAAAATTAATCGCCGAAATGTATGTACGTTAATTTATACATAACTTTGCGAACGACGGCACTGAATTGGATAATTATTTTTTTGTTGACTATACCTAGTCAGGACAGTTTGTATGCAAGACAATGTAAGTACCTATGAAAAATTGCATGGAAAAAGTGAAAATTTTGGGTTGAAAAATCTCCATATAAAAAGCTAGTTTTGGAATCATATAAAGATAGCCTGTATAGTCATGCTCATATCATTTTGAAAATACTTATTATCGTGTTTCAGAGGACTCGTGTGAAGATCCCGAATCACCGACAACGATTGGAGTAGAGCTCATGAGCGCAGATACACTATTTATTTTCGCCATTGTCACTTTAATCGTGTCCGTCTTTAGCTGCGCTGCGGCCATCGTGTTGATCTATGGTAAATATAGCAATTTAAATACTTAGTGAATCTTTATTTATTGTATATGCAATATGTAAGAAGTCTCAATGCATTTACCCAAGTTTTTCATTTGACATACTTCCTTCTTGTAACTATAATATACCATGAATATTATCTATTCTGACGAAGAAAGAGGTATCCGGATAATTATTACCTAACAATTTTGTAACTAGCTAAAGGGCCCTATCATTCTTAATTAATAGTACATTACTGTAGAGGCCGGGAAGTAGGAGATTGCCGGCCAAGTAGATATAGACGGCCAAGCGTAGCGAGGCCGGATAGGGATACGAGGCCGGCAACCCCGCGTTCAGGCCGAGGCTTGTATAGTGCATTTCTCAAACATGACATAAAATAAAATAAAAAACAAGAAATGAAGCTGGCGGGACGCTAGTCTCGTCGCCGTATTGTGTTGTGTGGCTGCTGGCGCGGCGGTTGCGGGAGGGGTGCCGGTGGCGGGCGTGCGCCGTGGCGCAGCTCGCGTTGAAACAAAAGACGGTCGCATTGCCGGCCGAGGGCGGGAAATTTGTATGAAATCTCTTTGCAGGCCGCTAGTGACCGCGCGCAGGCAGCGCGATAGGTACTTCCCGGCCTATTACTTGTAACACAACGTCAATATTTCCTGTCATGTTTGAGAAAAATAAATAAATTGTTGCGGCGACTGCACTACTACAAATTAACACTTCGTATCGTGCGGTCCCGCTTATGTTATTAGTATTTAATAAGAAAGTAAGAGGGACGGCTATACATTAACTT
This sequence comes from Choristoneura fumiferana, assembly GCF_025370935.1. Classification (NCBI taxonomy): domain Eukaryota; kingdom Metazoa; phylum Arthropoda; class Insecta; order Lepidoptera; family Tortricidae; genus Choristoneura; species Choristoneura fumiferana. The sequence continues at coordinate 33,789,879 of NC_133472.1, forward strand.
AAAACTTGGAATTTCAGAGTAGCAAGCTTTAGGCACAATCCGATTCTCTTAGATTCTTTGAAGTTGTAAGGGTTAAAACTTGTAAGCTACAAGCTTTCACACTAAGCGATATGAACGAGAATAACAATTTCTTACACAAAAGCTTACGACCTCACATAAGAAAGTTTACGGTATTGTATTAATGGGTGGCACTCTTTCCCGGCTCGGATAACACCGACATGGAAATACCGGCCCTGTTTTTTGTGTACACGCCCATAGAAACTGATAGGAGCTTCTATGGGCGTGTACACGAAAAACAGGGTCGGTATTTCCATTCCGGTATTATCCTGGCCGGGAAAGAGTGTCACCTGTATTAATGAGTGACTTTGCTAAATATTATAATAACCCATTATACATATAGTAACTTACTTAAATTTTCCAGTGGTCGCAGATAAGACCAAGGGGCGATTCATATTCGCAGCCTCCTGGGTGCACATTTGCATTTGCTTCTCGGGCCTGGTTGTGGATCTCACGCTTGCAGTTTTCTTCGGATTGGACTATGGGAATCTATCTAACCTTATGGTAACATATTTACTCTGACTCGATCGGAGCGTTTGTTTAGTGGTCGTTTACCTTTATCTCGGGAAAACTGCATTTTTTCACTATATTAAACGTATACAGTGTATTGACTGTAAACTGATCTTTGGGGTGTAAATGAAACAATTTTTAATAATAAGTAAATAACGTAAAACGAACATGCAACGCGGACGCGGTAACAGGGGTGACACCAAGGTGACACTATTTACCGGTCCGGATAACACACACCAGTGTGTCTGAGGGTGTGTTGTGTACGTGCGGTAGGACTCACGTTATTCTTGGGTTTCCTTTCCGCGCTGCTTGCTTTGTAACTTTGATGGTGGCCGGTTGCTAGATAGTGTAGGTATGCAAACTTTTTAATAAACTTTGAATAATATGTACCGTCTACACTACGCTGTGTGTTGATTCTGGACATCCAAGTCGTATCTAGTTATCTGTTTGCTGGAAGATGTCATCGTAATCCGTAAGTTTTATAGGTACCTATGCATACAAAAATATATTTTTTTTGTTAAAACTAAGAAAATGTTAAGACGAAGTCATATTCAGTCGGAGTTACGGCATTAAATAATGCCGTTCTTATTTTGTTACAGAATATTTCACTTCCCGGAATTGTTATTAACTACAGGTTAGAGGTTTTACGTCAAGGCGCACTACTTTTCATGACCGTGGCCTTAAAAGGATACCTGGCTCATACGCTGAACGCAGTGTTGCTGATCCTATTAATAGTTTTCGCGACGAGATATAGAAGTGCATTACAACACGATGAGGTGAGTCTAAACTGATCCGTAAACTTTTAAACTGAAATAGTTAATAGTAGATTGTTGCACCAAGCAGAAAGTTATTTATTATTGCACCGAATGCCGATTTGGAGCGGCACGATTTTAAAAAGCACGAGGACAAAATAAATTACTTAATGCGAGGTGCATAATCTGCTTTTCTTTCAACTATTACAGGAATAGTAGACGAAAAAAACTCATGCTAAACAATTAATAGGAAAGAAATGTCACTATACCTACTCTATTTATTTTAACATTTGAAACTTAACGGTAAAATTTGCACACGTTTTTAAATGAAACAACGAAACTATTTAAAATTGTGTTAACTTCTATAGTAAAAACATAATAAATACCGCTAATAAATGTACTTGTAGGTATTTTTAGTCCATTTGTGTTCGAAATAGCGAGAAACGTGTGTTACAATTTGACCGTTAATTCAAACCTTAAATTAAACGGAGTATAGCACTCGATGATTCGATTTTTGTTGTAAGTTTACATTCGCTCTCTCAAAAAATGTAAACGTAAAATTCGCAAGGTTTGTTTTTGGCAGTTAGTAGCAGATATTTTTCCCAGTGATCTGTCAAATTTCGGATGGGCACCAGGTTGGCCAACCAAAAACACAAAGTTTTTTTTTAAATACGGCTACTTACTATTTTTGATAGGATTGGTAGCAACAATTTTTTGTATGCAATCTGTCGAATTTCATAAGACCGTCAGGTTGACCAACCTAACACTAGATTTGTTTACACTATGCAGGCTAATTTTATAGCAAAAATACTTGTTACCTTTTTGGTGGTGCAATAAAAAAAAACTAAAACAATGCAATAAAGGATATTCATACATTTTTTCTGCTCTAGAAGGAAGAAAAATAATAAATGTGGCCCTAATAAGTAGTAACATTTTAATTTGCATTCCAAACATCTACTGACATTGTACCCGTTCCTAACATAGAATCAGCAGTGCTACTATAAAATTCGAAAATCGAAGTTCGTATCGTACCGTCCCTCTCACTCTCGTCTCGTATTTAATAATATAAGCGTCGGCGGAACGGTACGATACGAACGTCTATTTTCGTAATTTCTTTTTTAGATACGGAATCCTACAAAGGAAATGATTAAGGACCACCACACAATACATTAGATTACCAAGTTATGTTTGACTTTCCTCGACAAATACTTGATGAACTGAACTTCAACCTAGTTTACACAACCTTCTTAAATCGTTTATTTTTATTACAGCATTCGATCCACAAGATGGGCGCGCTGAATGCGTACGAGTAAGTATGATAGATCTATAAAATAGTACAATACTTAGTTACATTTTAGGAAGAGCTGTGAAGACTTGTGAAGGTAATAAAATAACACTAATAACAAACAGTTCATTTCTATCCTTTACAACTACTAACAAAAAACATTTTTATTAAATAATGTCATAAAAACAAAACACACAAATTACATAAAATTAAATTAAAGAAAACAATGTCAACAATGAATATATCAGATATTAATATTTCTAATAGCTATGAAATAAGTACTAGTTACGCTCAATAAACCCTGATTAAAGGTACCTACCACAATTAACGAAGTTACAAAAAAAGTAAATTGGTGTGTTCCCACTAGTTCCATTGACAGTACTATTATGGAACTCTATTATAGTACTGTCTCCTGTCTCGAAATAAGTGACTTTCATTATAAAATATGTACAATTTATACAAGGGGCAATTTAAGATAATCTATTCAGCCACGTTAGGTAACTACTTACAGGACAACCTGTATGTATTTTGGTCCCGTAAATATTTAGTTTCTATGCATCGAAGATATACCCAGCTAGCTTATAGCCCTAATCATACGAGTAGTATGAAATGGTTCGATTTAATTAATTTAAGCCGACTTGCGACGTCTTAGCAGTTGCATTGCCTGCTCACGGCTGTATGCAATTAGTAGATTTAGCACCTCACTGAAAAATCTTAAGGATCGGGACGCTTTGAGGCGTAAAAGACTTCAGACGTCTCTCCTAGGTATCATTTTACTTGTTTATTAATTGGAAAGCTTGTCGAAACGATATCAAATCTAAACCTTTACTGAAGTACCTAAATAAGCTTTTCACTTCTCATGCTCGTAAAGTTGGTTTTTATGCTGGATCTAGGCGAAATAAAATTACTTTTTATGCTCTAGTGCATAAATTAAAATCTTCGTCTAAGACCAAGGTAATCAGGAGTTAACAACTACAAACAAAACTGTTTCTACATATTTTAATAAAATAATAATAATATTTTAATATTAATTTTTAATTTATATTTAATTAAAATCAATCAAATTTCAAATCAATCAAAATAAATCAATAAAACTAAAAATATATATATAATAATGCATTAAAAATAAAAGGTACATAGGTACATAAAAAGTAAATAATTGTTTCCATTGTTACTATTTCTTTCCTCGCAATCTAAGTGAAAATCAGAGTGTAAAACTCGAGTATTAAACCCATTTTCGCCTCGACATGTCTATCCAGGCTATATGAACGTCTTGGTTAAAATGGCTCGTTTTATGCTCTCGTTGTACAATCTATTATTTCAACCGCCCTCAAGATCACTTAACTATCAATCCGTTTGAATTTCATGTTTTTTACCTCGGAACTTCGTTTTTTATGCACCGATTTCAAAAAAAAAACGTTGGAATGAAAGTACCTACTTCCAATTCCAGTAAAAATATCTATAAGTAGGATTGTGCCAAACCTGCTGGCTCGTGCTGAGCCACCCGCTTCAAACGGTTAGAAAATTAATTACATGGTATTTGGTAGTACTTAGATTAAAATTATTTGTTATAATTTTTATTTATTTTTAATGATCTTAGCCATCGATTTTTAACCGACTTCAAAAAAGGAGGAGGTTATATGTTCCAATGTTTATATTAAAAAAAAAACAGTCAATTGTGGACCGATTTTCAAAATTCTTTAATTATTCGAAAGAGTATTATTTTAAGGTGGTTCCATTGTCACCAACTCAAGATCTGATGATGGGATCCTAGGGAAATTGAGGGCAAACCTCTAATTTTATAGGCAGGACTATGGCGATTTTGGCATTTTTAGCATTAAGATAAGCATTTACATTCAGAAAGTATCATTTGGTAAACTGGACCTGATAAAGAAGACCGTAGATGACCAATGGAACTCATCAAAGCTAAGTAATGCTCGCTAGTCATGAGACGAACCGAAACGATCATGATTAATATACCTAGATTAGCGACTAAGAAAAAGCTTAAAGTTAATGATTCTTTTGAACTGATCTGATGCTGAAGCCGGAAGGTAGGCAACGGAACTCTGTTATAAAACAACGTAACTAAGCTGTGTTTGGGCTTCATGGAATCGTTGTGAGATGCACTTTGGCTACAAATTACTAAAAAATGAGAAATAAAGAAAATTTTGAACAAAAAAGTAAAAGCGACTACAAAAAAATAAGGAGGGATTGAAACCCATAGTATGTAGGTGAGATAGACGACTATTGTTTCACTCCTACTGGCTCGTGCCTAGTCACCGACTTCGAGCTAGTAGGTACTTAGAAAAATATTTTCAAGGGTTTTGTAGTCGCATCCATTTTTTTTTTATTATTATTTGTGACCACTTTAACGTTTTACGGGCGCTCGATGTTATTACGATGAATCATTAAATCGTCACTTATATTTAGGCTAGGAAATAATATATATAATACAATAGGAAATAATATTTATACTTATATGTCTCCATGCACAATTTATAATCTGATACATACATACATATTATTATGTGTGTAGATATTAACCAGAAGAATCGAAACTGAGAAATGCTTCTTTTCAGATTACAAAAGAGGGAAGACGCCTGGCAACAACAGCAAGAAGCTGAACTGCCTTTCTCCAGAGGGTAAAGCAATTATATTAAATACATTCAGGTGCAGCGTCAGACTGACCAAATAGTCGAGGTGGTATTTGCCAGGTGGGCCTCAGCCTGCGTGGGCTCACTAGAAACTACTACTACTAGCTACCAGCTTCAAATCCCGACAGAAATCGATACAGGTATTTTGTAAGACTCATCGTCATCGTCAGTACTTTACTAGTACCAGTAGATAGATAGATGCTCGAGTCATTTTATACCTACTTAGGTACCTAAGCAAAAACCACTAGTGTATTTAGTAGGTGTATCTGGGCGAGCCAAAACGAAAAGCTCATGGTAAATAAATTTCGATTCTAATTTCACTCATTAAATCCGTAAAACTCGAATCCACGACCTTCTGCTTGAGAGCCATAGGTCAAATGTGCTACCTACTACCACTGACTATCACGGTCAAGTAAATAATTCTTAACATTTGCAGTCGACAGCAGTTGAACCCGGGCTTTGTTCCCGACGAGGAGCCGCGGCGCAGTCCACGAAGCCCTGTGCGAACGGTGCCGCTTACACCTTTGTCTGATTATTCCAAGTAAGTAACATATAACACAGAGGCCAAGATAATTTGTATCAATTTTGAAGTGACGAGTGTAAAGGTACGATTAGGTACCTATCATAAAGCAGTGCAATAATTATATGTATATATAGATATCAAACTAAAGGAGTAGGTAGGTACCTAAATGTCAAAATCCTGCTGTCATTACGCGACATGTTCTTAAAGTGCGTGACCTCAACTCTGGTGCAACTACGAGTCATCATCATCATCATCAGCCTACAGCAGTCCACTGCTGGACATAGGCCTCTTCCATGGCGCGCCACAACACTCTGTCTTCAGCTCCTCGCATCCATCCGCCGCCAGCGATCCTCTTAAGGTCATCCGTCCACCGTGCCTCAGGACGCCCTACACTACGTTTTCCCGTCCGTGGTCTCCATTCGAGGACCCGTCTGCTCCACCGTTCAGCGGTCCTGCGACAGACGTGGCCAGCCCAACGCCACTTCAACGAACTAATTCTCTGAGTAATGTCAATGACTTTCGTTCTTTGTCGAATAATGTGATTTCGGATTTTATCCTTCAAAGAAACCCCTAGCATTGCTCTTTCCATAGCCCGCTGAGCGACCTTGAATTTGTGGATTAGTCCCGCAGTCAAGGTCCACGTTTCGACTACAACAACTACGAGTACCTACCGATAACTATAAAATAACGTACCTTGAAGGTCATCGTTCATCCACCATTACCTCTCATATTTCGTTTTCTACATTTTTTTTACCGTACAACGGCAAAAACTACTAGACACTGGCAAAATTGTCCTCCGATGGACAGAGCCATATTTTTTTAAAGAAACAACAACAACGTACCTTCAAGCCACAGCGATGGAACCGTGGTTTCATTTTTGTATAAAATCGGAGACAAAATTTGATTACGTTTTTATTTTTAAATATTAACTAACATACTCGTATAGTCCGAGAGCTGATAGACATTTTAGATTCACTACTTATTTACATAATACTTTCTTTAATATATAATATTTAGTATGCAAAAACCCGGACCTGGCTGAAGGGTAGTTTTTACGCTGTTTCGAATACTTGCCTTTTATATTTTTAAGCTGCTATTTTTTACTAATATAATAGTTAGGCTGCAAGCTGTGTACTAACATGATTATGGATGCGATGTACAAGTCAAAGTCCGAAATAAAGATTTTATTATTATTATCATATGTATTGTAGAATGTCTACCAGCTCTCAGAATAGCAGTGTAGTATTTAATTGTCTTTGACACCGCTTATCGCTAGCTTTCTACTTCGCACCTGTCTGGTCTAAAAGCAGCCCTAGGATAATGATTTTTGCCCTCTTCAACTCAAAAAGGTTAATGAGCGGAAACGGAGGTAATAGACAGAGCGGACCGGAGTAACAAGAACAAGCTATGACTTCTTATTCAGTGGAGTGGAAGCCAGTATATGCAAGTTAAAGGGACTCGGCGTAGTCCTCGCGGAGTCCATTCCGCTTGCAGTGAAAAGTGGATATTAACATGAAGTTTTCATTTACACAGCAACCGCGACTACGACCGTTCTGACTCGTGGCACCACAATGGGGGTAATGCGCGTCCGTTCTCGTACATGGAGGAGCCGCGCCGGCAGCCCCGGCCGGTGCCCGCGCCCGTGGAGCCCCAATGGCGCCGCGACCCCTGGCCGCCCGCGCCGCCCGTGCCAGCGCCAGACTACAGCCCACCTTCCCGACGCCTCAAGTCTGCCTTGAAGCCCAATTATATGTAATCAAGTCTACCGGGTGTAGTGTAGGCAGCACTAGTTATGTTCACAGACATTAAGGCATTATATCAGCATTATGCGTGTGCGAAAGGGACGTTCAAGGCGACATGTGCTGGTTGTTGCCCACACACACGAGTTTGTTACGGAGAATTAATAATCCATACTAATATTATAAATGCGAAAGTAACTCTGTCTGTCTGTCTGTCTGTCTGTTACGCTTTCACGCAAAAACCGCTGAACCGATTTGGATGAAATTTGGTACAGAGATAGAATAGACCATGGGAAAGAACATAGGCTATCTTTTATCGCGAAAAAAGGCTTTAAGGGGTTGAAATAGGGGGTGAAAGTTTATATGGTGGAAGTTCGTCGCTGTTGGAAATAAAACCATGAAACTTGGCATTTAGGCACTTAATAAGAAATAAGTCGGTATGTGTTTTAGCTTTTTTGAAAATTCGACCTGTGAGGGGATGAAATAGGGGATGAAAGCTCATATGGAAGGTCGTCATTATCGAAGATAAATCGATGTTTCTTTATGAAACTTGGTATTTGGGCACGTGATAAGAGATAAATAATTGTTCGAGCGTTTTTTTAAATTCTTCTTCTTCTTAAAGCCGGTTAAAATCGACTCGAACTCGCGCGTCAAGGGTTCCGTGCATAGGTATTTATGAATATCAAGTGTTAGCAGAGCCAAGCTCATAAGCAAAATGTGCGCAATGGGGGGTCATTTTACATGGCTTATTAACATAGACAGTCACACATGAAAAATTATGATTTTCAGATTATTCTTACTTATTTTGCTATAAAGGGAATTTATGATAAACTAGCTTTTGCCCGCGACTTCGTCCGCGTGGAATAGTATCTTTGGAAAGTATTTAATTTATTTAGGGTACCTATTCTGCCAATAATAGCACATAGAAACTTCTACGGTTTACTGAAAATAACCTATTTTAATTCTTCCATTCTTTGGTAAAACATAAGTATTCTACCCTACCAACACAAAAGGACTAATTCTTCATAGTGAGCTCTTGACATCTTACGTCCTGTATTGTAAGTTAGGAGGGTAGGATTATAATTAAGACGGCATTCTAACTAAGCATTGCTACACATATTTCTATACTTATAGTAAATTTGTTTGGAATTCCTTACGAACTTTCATCCTCATATTTTCAAGTAGGTATGAAAAATGTCGAAATTTGAAAAGAGCCGGAACAAATATTTTTTAGGGTTCCGTACCTCAAAAGGAAAAAAATGGAACTCTTATAGGATGACTTTGCTGTCCGTCCGTCCGTCTGTCTGTCAAGACCCTTTATCCCGTAAACGTGCGGAGTATTTATCGAGTTGAAATTAAAACCCTAAACTCAAAAAAAGTTATAGGGTACTTTCGGCTGTCCTAGAAACTTGAAATTTTGTATAAAGGAAGCTCTTATAGCAAATTTTATTCCCTTTATAGCAAAATAAGTAAGAATAATCTGAAAATCATAATTTTTCATGTCTGACTGTCTATGTTAATAAGCCATGTAAAATGACCCCCCATTGCGTACATTTTGCTTATGAGCTTGGCTCTGCTAACACTTGATATTCATAAATACCTATGCACGGAACCCTTGACGCGCGAGTTCGAGTCGATTTTAACCGGCTTTAAGAAGAAGAAGAATTTAAAAAAACGCTCGAACAATTATTTATCTCTTATCACGTGCCCAAATACCAAGTTTCATAAAGAAACATCGATTTATCTTCGATAATGACGACCTTCCATATGAGCTTTCATCCCCTATTTCATCCCCTCACAGGTCGAATTTTCAAAAAAGCTAAAACACATACCGACTTATTTCTTATTAAGTGCCTAAATGCCAAGTTTCATGGTTTTATTTCCAACAGCGACGAACTTCCACCATATAAACTTTCACCCCCTATTTCAACCCCTTAAAGCCTTTTTTTCGCGATAAAAGATAGCCTATGTTCTTTCCCATGGTCTATTCTATCTCTGTACCAAATTTCATCCAAATCGGTTCAGCGGTTTTTGCGTGAAAGCGTAACAGACAGACAGACAGAGTTACTTTCGCATTTATAATATTAAGTATGGATTAATAATACGTCGTCTATAACTGTAAATAAATGTATTATTTGCTATTTGGGGTTTTGTTTTATTTACTTAATTTAGATTTAGTTTTTTTACCTCATTGGTAGTGAACGAACGTACTGCCCACTGCTACAAGATTCGCACGTTGCTGCCCTTTTAGAAACTCCTTTCTTAAACAACACATACTGTAGAACATATTATATATATATATCTAAAGGTAAATACAGTCGAGCCATTTGATTCCTGACCCATCATAATGATTTTCTAGGTTGTAAGTCAATGCGTGGGCACATGGTGAATTTTGTGTTATGTGATTCCACAGTGAGAGTTAATTCGATAATACATAACATACCTACAACATTTAAAATATTAAGATACTACAAATATGTAGAGATGAATTTTAGAAATTCGTGTTGCGTTCTGAAGTTGGAAAATCGTTTTGTTTAGTACATTTACGAATTATAAGGTATTGACGAATAATAGGGCGAGGAAACAAGTGAGGTGTAAAATGAGGCGTGCGCTCGCGACGTGTATGACGCACATCGGTCAAATGTTTTCTCCCGTGATCGCCCACGCCACGTAACATCATGGGATGGCGTGAATCCAATTTAGTTCTAACGCGCTCAGATTGCCGTCGTACGTAGGTCACGTGTGCTAAGTTCTAGCTTGAAATGAATCTAGATTTTTCATTGGTTAGTGGAGGGAATAGCTTCGTTTCTAATGGCACGTGATGAATGAACAGTCGTCCTTATCATTTAGGCCGTGACGTCATTTACTCTTCTTTATTTGCTCTAAGAGAGTTGTTTCATGCACATTAATTATTTGAAAGTTTGAACCGCCTTCAAACTAAGAATTGCCACCAAACTTTATTTATACCAAATATATTTTTTTTTCGATCGCTCGAAGTGGAAATTCGACTTTTGAGGTTTGACCTAATATCAGCCTTACTAACACGGCAAGTTAAATATAAAAGCTTGTGTAACAATAGGTTTTTGTTCAAAATAAAAAATTTAATACTAGCTTTTTTTGCTGACTCTACTCTTTGGGACCTTCCTGCTTTACAATAAAGGTGCGGCCACATGCAGTCGCTCGTTTGCATCAATAAATCTGGTCACGTGACCACATTTTGAATGTGATTTTGAATTTCCCACGACTCAAAAAAGTAGCGTCAAGTCGCCGCGACGAGCAGCAGCGTTAAACGGCTGCTTGCAGGAATGATCTTGGTCTGGGAAGCTGATTTCTTAATCTCATTTAGTAGTAGTCGTGGCAGTGGTACAAATAAAATTGTAGTGAATGAAAAAAATAACATTGTTTTTGTTGAAATCCCGTCTCTTACTCTCGTATTAAATAATATAAGCGTAAACGGGACGGCACGATACGAAGTTGGAATTTTGTACTTCGAAGGCCAGTAGCCATGTATTTTGATAAACCATTCATAAACGAATGAACGGTTTTGTGTCGCTAGCATCACGCTGCCGTCGCTGCACAGAGTAGTGGTGTTGCAGAATCGATAGCAAGAGTACAGACTGTATTGTTTAAGAGCGTTTATACCTGCTGAGGCTGAGCTAGAAACGTTGCATTTTTGTTAGTTTTTCTCGATTATTCCATAAAAATTTAATGAAAATTAAAAATGATAGAACTCTTCTTAATATATTAATGTGCCTCTACTCCAATAATAGACTCTTTTATATTGTTTACAATCGAAGAAAATAAAAGTCTATCACGAATAATTATTGGAGTAGAAACATTAACTTATATATTAAGAAGAGTTCTATCAGACCAAATTTTTAATTTTCATTAATTTTATGGAATAATCGAGAAAACTATCAAAAATGCAACGTTGCCAGCTCAGCAGGTATAAACGCTCTTAAAGCGTGGGCGCTCGTGACTGCATTCACCCCATCTTTCTTCCTCCGAACCACTTGACAGAAAGAAGTGGTGCGAGCGATTGTGACAATGTACCTCCAGAACGCACGTTCATTCGAATGTACGCAGTAGAGATGCCGCATAAACTGTAACCAGATCGTGGTGAATTGAAAATGTGAATTCTTGTATACCTCTATCTTCGAAACCTTATGGCAAGACAAAAACTGGCATCAATGGGACAAAGCTGGCATCTAAATGGAAGTCGCCTTTTGCTAACCTAAAGCCATTTGCCGACTATTGTTAGACAGAGCAGCCGGATTAGTCTTGACAGCGTTCTGATATTCGCTGCGCAGGAACGAGTCATTATAAACAGTAAAAAACGGATGAAATTTTCGGGGAAAGTGGTGCTATCAATTTTATTACTACCCTTTTTCGTCGTGCATTCTGTGGTAAGCTTGAAGCTTGGTGTTAAAATAAAATAACTATGTTATTAGAAACCATAATCGAATTAAAACAATACCATTAACTTTCTCATTAGAGTATTATTTGCATTTCCTTATTTGTTAATTCAGAGCTGTAAACTGTAAGGACTTTTCATGTCAAAGGAGATAAAATAGAAACAATTTACAAATACAATATGCTATATAACTTTCAAACTTATCAAACCCATATGTTTAGATAATTTCACCAAATCGAATGGGTTGTGATGCATATAATGTATATCTGTTTAAACGTTTACGACAGGCATCTTATGACCAAAAAGCAAGAAAAAAAGTACACAAAACTTAAACTTAGTTAAATTATCCTAGCATTATGCCGAGTTTGGACAACGGGATTGAATAATCCATAGCACTAAGTTAACTTCAATCTTATAAATTAATATATACAGCATTTTTACATCACTTTATACAAATGGGTGTAGTCTTATGTACAGTATCAAAGATCATCTGGTTTGTGTGTTTTCGTACCTATCGTGAGCGAGTTCTCGGAGTCTGATCTGGACGAGTGCTCAGTCTGGGGCGACTGCGGGGGCGAAGGTGCGGTCTCAGAGGGCACTTTGGTAAGCACTTTATCTGTTTGGAATGGCTCTTCAAGAACTTGGCTGGCGCAACGTGGCGCCGTCGCTGGGGTGTCGTCCTGCGACAGCGACAATTCAAATTGCGCCACTAGTTGACTCAGTACTTTTTTGAGATGATCAAATGACTCCGACTCGGCGGGTGTACCAACGCTCTCCAGTACTGTCTCGCAATTCCCATCTTCGCAGGTGACTTCGTGCTGCCTCTGAAGCGATTTCAGTTCGCCGACGGTGACGGTCAAGTCCGGCTCGGCTTCCATCGCGTTCGTGAGGAACTGTCCTTCCAGACTGAAAAGGAACACGGCGGGTATTTCGATATCGTCTTTCCCGTCACCGGACATGGCGAACATGGCGGTGCTCTCGTGCGAGGAATCTGGTACGTTATCTATGATGATGGCTAGTTTGGCACCGGCGGCTTGGATGTTGCGTACTTTTTGTGCGAAGGTGCACAGTCCGCGTTGGGCGACGGCGAACTTGTCCGTGAGGGCGGTAGCGAGGGGGCTGCATGCGTGGAGGGGGTCGGCGCGGCGCGGGGTCCCGGCGAGCGCGGCGCGCAGCTCGCGGCCGAAGTGGCCCGGCCCCGCGGGGAGCACGCGCCCCCCCGCCACCACGCCCACCGGCACCACGCCGTTCTCCAAGTCGCTTAGGGAATTCCATTTGGACATCTCGCGCATGAACGTCAAACCCTCCGCGGCGTCTTTGGAGGATTTCGCCTGGATAACAACAAAAGGTAATGTCAAACTTACATAACAGGTTATTTTGTCTAGGCTTTGGGTGAAAATGTCTGTCTTACTGTCAAAACTACAACGGTAAAAAATTAACAAACGGCAAAATAATTATCCTCCTAATGGTTACCTAATGATTCACCGACAATTTTTACGCAGATTATTGATTGCAGACCACGTTTCGCCGAGTAACGGTACGCCGATGAATTTTTACGCAGATGTATTGTTTCGCAGACTAACGTTTCGTAACTCAACTTTTAGTAGACTAATAAGGCCTTTGGGCCAGTAAACCGAACAACTATTGACAGAAATTCGTTTAGCCGATTAATCACTATACATATTGAACGTTTAGTCAAAAAACTTTTCGCTTTCGGATTTGTGTTTATTTTATATTGAAGTCGAAACAAGTCGCGACGCCAGCAGTTCTGGTACTTGCCGGCCACTGCAACAGACCAATGACTCTCCTTGAGTTGTTGGTACTCATGGTCGGTGGTAAATGATTACATTTTCCATCAGATGACATTTATTTTCGTCTCATAATAATAAAAAAAACATGTATTTCGAAAAACTTAACTCAACTCTAATTTTTTTTTTGCTACTGACTGAGCTAAGCACATATTTAAGCGTCACACTCTCAGCTCCCGTAGCATCTCCATCCTTATTACTAGTTGTGTGGCAGCAGCACAAAGCCTCGTATTCATGGTAAACATTTTATAGAACAACATTGTTGAATCAACGTGTTGCTGAGTTTTCCTCATTGAGCGGCAACACGACTCAACAACACATTAATGAGGGCTATCGCGAATGAATTCGCCGCTAGAGGCGCTAGTGTAGCGTGAGGTCTCCGAAATGTCAAATCTCATAGTTTTTGGGTGAGCTACGCGGGTTTATTTAGAATTAGAATAATTTTGTGAATATTTTGCAATATCTGTAATTAATTATGGCAAATATGCGTTCCGGGGCAATGAATGTCTGTGTTTTGAGACAGTATTGTCTTTCGGAAACCTTTGTCCTCCCTTTTTTCCGAACAAAACGGGGACTATGCAACACTGTGGCATGCTCGATATTTATTTGGTACGGTTTTAAGGTGTATTAAATATGATTTTAATCTAAACTTTGTTTCCACGCCCGTAATAACAGACTTTCAAAACCATACTTAAAAACCTCACGCAACAGTGCGCCATCTAGTGAGACAAAAAACGATAGCCCTCATTCAACAATGTTGCTCAACAAATGTTTAACGAACTGACCGTATTAGTAGTATAGAGCAGCTGCACCCTTCCGTCGGGCAGGGTTAGCACGGATATGCCCATGTCGGAGAGCGCGTGTATCTGGCGCGGGTCGTTGAGCGGGCGCAAGCGGGCGGGCGGCCGCGCCGCGCTCGCGCCTAACAACTGCCGCAGAGGCTGCCGGACTTTCTCCGCTACTAGCGACGCCGTGCTTGGACACGTTCTGGCATAAAAAAAAGCTTCATTAAAATAATAATTTGGGTGACACTATTTACCGGGCCCCGGATAATATCGACGCATCACACAAACTCATGAGTTTCTAGGGGCATGTACACGAAAAATCGGGTCGGTATTTCCATGCCGGTATTATCCGGGCCGGTATATAGTGTCAGAAATATTTAATAATTAAAAATAATTTAAATAATATACAGAGCGGCAAAAAATGTGGCCCTCAATGTAAGCTGTAATAGGTCATTTTGTAGGTAGAGTTGGCCAAATTTTGTGCCACTGAGTATATTTTTCTTCATGGTTTGTAGGTAATCAGTATATTTACACACGTTGGAACATATCCTGGCCCACCGTAGAACGTTTACACAGTAAATGTCATAATAAATTCCCTTGTCACGCAATGCGACGTCACTACGTCTTTTTCTACGAAAAGGTTCTGGCGACTCAGTTGGTTCGAGTGTACAGTCGAACAAATGAGGGCTATCGTTTTTTGTCTCACTAGATGGCGCAATGTAGCGTGAGGTTTTTAAGTATGGCTTTCAAAGTCTGTTATTACGGGCGTGAAAACAAAGTTTAGATTAAAATCATATTTAATACACCTTAAAACCGTACCATAAAAATAACGAGCATGCCACAGTGTTGTTTAGTCCCCGTTTTGTTCGGAAAAAAGGGAGGACAAAGGTTTCCGAAAGACAAAACTGTCTCAAAACACAGACATTCATTGCCCCGGAACGCATATTTGCCATAATTAATTTCAGATATTGCAAAATATTCACAAAATTATTCTAATTATAAATAAACCCGCGTAGCTCACCCAAGAACTATGAGATTTGACATTTCGGAGACCTCACGCTACACTAGCGCCTCTAGTGGCGAATTCATACGCGATAGCCCTCATTGAATCGTGACCCAGGGTGGAACCTTTATGCTACTAATGTCATGTTGACATCGCATACTTTTGTCAAGCAAATCATAGTGAAATTGATTATTAAAAGGTTCCACCCTGGGTTATGATTCAATTTGTTCGACGGTACAAACGGCCACATCGATAGCTGTCGTTTTAGTAAAAGCGTAAGAAAACTCCGGCCAATATAGTAGAATATCCCTAAAGTATAAAGACTATTTAGTTAAATCGTAAAGTATAAAAATGTCTAAGTAGCAATTTTGACCCGGTTGTATGATAAGATGACAATACATTATTTTATTATCATATCCATAGTACTTCAAATTGGCATCGTAGTTCCTGGCGTATCATGCCATCTTCTTCGGCCTCGGGTTATACAACATGGAGTGACGGGGACAGCACGATCCGAACGAACAAACGAAGTACTTCGTGGTAACAGTCCTGGTAGACCGATTTTGATGTAGTATATTTAAAGGTGACATGATCGCAAGTGTTTTAAGTATGATCAGAGATCACAATATTTGGCATAGGTTTCACAAATAGTTATTTTCAGTTACTCGTTTTTCATACAAAATAGTAGTTTATCAATTATGACGTTTCATGTTCTTGCTCATTTCATAACTAAGACATAAAACAAACAAGATATTTGATAACATAGTCCTTAGTACAATCAAGACCTTATAGAATATTGAGTCATTCCGCCTACTTATGCATTTATCACGACCTAGACGTTTTGTAAAGTAAGTCTTCCTGATACTAAGACAATTCTGTACTTGGTCAGTGTACTACCGAGACGTTTTAAATGCCAAGGCTAAATGCAAGTAAGGCCTTCAGTACCGATCCTCTTTGATCTTACCAGGTGACGTAGAATAACACCGAAAACTGCAAAATATCACACAACTGCAATCTCTTTGTCCCTACTCCAAAAAATACCGCCTGTTTATGTGAATTCAACTATACTACAATCATCATTGTCATCATATCAGGTGGAACACGTCCACTGTTGGACATAGGCCTCCCCCATCCTAATATTAAAACTATCTCTACCTAAAAAAAGAAATAAATAAATGACATCAAGTTTATTTACACAGGTAATCGACACACAAACAGGGTAATAAAAAACCAGTTTCCCTTTTACCGTCGCAACGCGTTTTTCGGTAGCTGTCGCGCCTAATAACATGAAAACAATTTAACAGACAAGCGCGAGAATTTTAATCGTTGCTTACTTTCTGTACTTATCCTCATCGTCGTCATCGAGCTTCAAGGAAAAATAAGAAGTGTTTCTTCCAGCATGGGCCAGTGAGAGCGGCAGGAAATGCGCCTCCGTGGTGAGCACATAGTCCTCTAACTTGACAGGCATGTCTTTATCGTCTCCAAACAACATGTACAAATACTTGAACGTTTCAGCGAGAACGAAGGAATCCATCCTGTCTTCGTGAACTCTGGTTCTGACGTCATTGACTGCGGCGTAACCACAAGGCACTTTAGTATATTGCTGCAGAGCTTTCAGCACTGTTTTGCCGACGTGCAAGTAATGGTCGTCTTCTGTAGCGCGATGGAGAAAATACGTGGATTCAAGGAATTCTGGCCGTAGTGGGTGTTGCCCCCAGTGAACCTGGAATAAACAGTTTAAATATATCAATTTCATTAAAAAACAAAGATACGTCGTCTCAATATCATGCAGTGGAGTTTTATTTTTTGTAACAATTCGAAACTTTAGATACGACGCAGTGTGTTCAGGTTAGTCGAATGTAAACATTTTCTTTCTTGCGAAAGGGTAAATACTATAATTGCAATGCAAATACGCTTCTTGTAGGGGGAGGGGTTGCAATATTTTTGTTCGGGTCAAAACTTGCGCGTAGAATTTCTACTGATCGATTTGACTTGGACTTTGGTACACATTCGTATACTAAAAACTGGAATTCAAGACCAAAAAATCTACGACAGATATGTCACTGTCAAATCTGTCAATGACACTCCTGCCACTGTTAAATTAAGTTTTTCAGGTTTCGCCGACCTTTTTAACAGTGATCACAAAATTCTATATTGCTCTCGTGTCTGACATTTTTAAATGCGCAAGTTATCTCCGCGTGGTTTCTGGAATTTTGCTATCAAGTTCCAAAAACTACAATCACCGTACAACGTGAAGAAGAAGAATATATTTATCTTTAATTTAACTGACATTGGCCCAAGCCTTAAGGCCGCCATTGAGGGGAATAATAATAACCTTTTTAATATGATTCCTTGTATTGTTATTAAATAAGGATTTTGTGGAAAAAAAAATACTAAAACTTATTTTCAACTCTCAACTAACATTGAGACAATTTTATTCTAAGGAACATAAACAGGATAAGGTTGCGTTGTTCTACCACAGTGTAGTCCTGAATATTTATTTTATTCCGTTTTTTTCGTATTTGTTGTTATGGCCGCAACAGAATACATTATCTGTGAAAATTTCAACTGCCATGGTTTATGTTATGAGATACAGTACAGCCTAATGACAGACGGACAACTGAGTCTTAGTAATAGGTTTTATCCATTGTGTGCGGAACTCTAAAAACAGCGCTCTAGTTAGTCTAGCACTTACCTACATACATAATACGAGACAAATGCTCTATGCAAGACATAAGAGGCCTCATATTAAATCACAGGAAAGGAATTTGAAAAAGTTAAATGAAATATTTTTTAACACTTTTTTCTTTATTCAAACTCCTTATCTCCATCACTAATGTCCGAATTACTATCAGTAATGTTGGAGTCTCATTTTGTGACATGAATAACAAATTTACCCACAACTCCAGTAATTAATCCGTACAGTTTGCATACATCTTCTACTTTTATGACGTGGTCTATACAAGACTGCCACCTTTGCGGTGTCAACTCCCGGAGGCCTTCATGAAATAACTCTATGACCTCTGCCATTTTAAACGTATTGTTATTTCAAATATTAGTTTGATTTTATCTTAATTGTAAATTATTGCACCAAATGTTATGAATACCTGAAGAAATACAAGCACAATACCAGTTTTTCAACCAAAAATTACGAAGTGTTTAAGTTTTTATTCAGGCGTCTAATATTTATGTAAAAGTAAGTAAACAAAATTATTTATTTAAATTATAGAATCGAAATTACTAGTAAAAAGAATATTCTATCATGTGTTTAAAAAAAAGTAATGTACTATTGTACACACATTTTATTTCAGTGGCAACATTGTTGCAGATTTTTTGGTCTTGAATTCCAGTTTTTAGTTTAGTTTAGATATTTATTTATTTATTGGATTTTATGTTGTGGCTAACTTCAATGAACTACATTTATTAGTGATTATTATCTCAACATGAGTTTATTCCACGTCCAGCGTCCATGATGTTAGGCATTGTTACAGCCTGGTAACACACTATACTGCACCTGGAAGTCGGTGCTGAAGGGCTCCGGGATGAAGGTTTGCCGCTGCATGACCTGGTACAGGTGCATCCATGAAGTGATGCGACTGGTGGAGCGGCCTTGTAACACACTATACTGCACCTGGAAGTCGGTGCTGAAGGGCTCCGGGATGAAGGTTTGCCGCTGCATGACCTGGTACAGGTGCAGCCATGAAGTGATGCGACTGGTGGAGCGGCCTTGTAACACACTATACTGCACCTGGAAGTCGGTGCTGAAGGGCTCCGGGATGAAGGTTTGCCGCTGCATGACCTGGTACAGGTGCATCCATGAAGTGATGCGACTGGTGGTGCGGCCTTGTAACACACTATACTGCACCTGGAAGTCGGTGCTGAAGGGCTCCGGGATGAAGGTTTGCCGCTGCATGACCTGGTACAGGTGCATCCATGAAGTGATGCGACTGGTGGTGCGGCCTTGTAACACACTATACTGCACCTGGAAGTCTGTGGTGAAGGCCTCCGGGATGAAGGTGTGCCGCTGCATGACCTGGTACAGCATCTCGTGCGTCTCCACCGCGGGCCGCACGTCGCCCAGCAGCACCTGCAGCCCCGGCCAGAACGCCAGCAGCGCGTCCATGAAGTTACGCGACTGCAGGTGCGGCCTGGTACAACACAGATGGGTCAATCAACTTTTTAGTCGTTTGTTAGTCGTTTACCTCAAAAACATAAATTATTCCTTGTAGCGTTTCACCTCGATCACGTTTGCTACAGTAGCTTCATGCCTCGATCGTATAATTTCATATAAGCCTATATTATTAGTCGTACGAGTATGCTGTTTTTTTTAGCTCCAACGTCTACTTTTACAAGCCAATATTTAAATTCATATTTTAGCTAATCTAATTTCATCAAATTGTAAGTTTTTTTTTATTCGACTGGTTGGCCAGTAATTTCACCGGCTGTCTTACTCTCAACAGTGCAAGCACTGCTGCTTCACGGCAGGATCAGCGAGCAAGATGGTGGTAGTATTTTGAAAGCAATTTTGAAGTGTCGTTTATTATAAGATAATATATCCCTTAAATGTATTCCTTATTTCTGTCCATTGTAAAGGTTGCCTGGAAGCATGGGGTATTGGCGTACCAATCCCTACAAGCTATATTTAATACAAAAAAAAAGCAATAGATGGCACTACTATTAACATTTGTAAATTATAAAATGTGAATAAGCCGAATTAAGTAGAAATATTAAGATTAAAATAAAGACTAGCATATTTTATAAACACAACTTCACATCAACCTTAATTCAACTCCTTAATTTGAAGATAAGAAACACCATAAAAATAATAAATTGAGAATACGAAAGTTAAGGCTACATGTGGCTACATTTCAGCTATGAGGCTTTCGTAGTGTTTTGCAATTGTGACGCTAGATGGCGAATAACCGGAATGCGCTTGCTGGGCTTGCCCCGCGCTTGCTCACATTCGTCGAAACTATTTGAGAGAAACATGCCATTCTCTTCTAATGACGTAAATAAGACAGAGACATCATGCATATCTCTAGTCGTCTAGGCTCAGTTGGTGAGCTTGTTGGTTGTTGTCAGTGTACCGTATCCTTAGTGTCTCACTAGATGGCAATACGTATCGTGTTATTTGTGTTCTCACTGGTGCCATCTATTGGAAAATTGAAGGAAAGAAAAATAGCCAGTTGAATAACCAGTATTAGGGTGATACCATTTGCTTATACTAGGTGGTATCTCTGTTATATATGTACTCGGTGCCTGGAAGAGATCGCTCTGAAGCGATAACGCCGCCTATTGCTTATCTTAGAAAATCTCTATGTATATACTTGTGTTTTCTGTACTGTTTACTGTATTGGTGTGCAATAAAGAGTTATTGTATTGTATTGTATTGTATTGAATATCAAAAAGGTTTAGTAGTTCAGTAGTATCAAAAAATTACACCGCGGTGAATAGCGATTCGGAAAAAGCACTACCTGGAAAATAATATGTTGCGAATTTTTATACATAGTATGTAATGTGAAAAACGATGAGAAGAAATGCTTCAACTAAAAAAAACCCTTTTTATACTTTTTGCTATTGAGGTGAAACGCTACAAACAATTTATGCTTTCGAGGTAAACGTTTAACAAACGGTTACCTTATTGCCATGGTAACGTCTCCTGAGTTACTTATTAAAAGTATCATTTTATGGGGTACAAATCCTAATTTCGATCATTGTGTTTGCAATTGCTTGTATGATTGACAACACTTCAAAAAATTTAACCATTTGGAACCATTATCACAGTTTTTATGAAAAGGCTAGTTTTCGGTTTACTTCACAATCCATTTAAGACCTACACCTTGTTTAACGCGCTGAAGTTAGCAATCGCATTCACCATTTCTTTCCACCCTCTCGTCTTATACAGTGTGACAGAAAAAAGTAAGACAATAAGGCCTCAGTTTTAAGACCATTAATGGCCAAGTCAAGCTGCATCCTCAAAGATCGATTCAGTTGGTCATCTCTTAGTCGTTTTTTCGTTAATCAAGAAAATCTTCACCGAATTGCATTCTTGCGCTCACACCGATAATTAGATCGCAGGGGCAGTGGCTCCAAAATGATGCTTCGCAAGTTCGCAAGTTCGACAAGTTGCAATTCGTATAGTGATTTCATAAAAGTTGACAAAAATCAACATCAGAATAATGTTTTACAATAAGTGTTGACTTTAAATATGATTGATGATTGTCATTCAAATGCGTCACCCTATTTAAAATGGAATTAAAGATTCGTCATTCACTTAACTAATGAAATCGATATATAATCATGTGTTGGGCTCAGATCATTTCATCTTCAATCAAACAATGCCACTAAGCAAACTCCTGCATGGAAATCTATATTTAAAGTTTTAACAGCAAAGTTCAAAATTAGCTGGCATTTACTGTCTCGTCCTTATCGTAATATACTCATTTGGTTTAAATCGTCGTCAATTTCACTGTCATAAAGCTATCAATTATTTGTTGCTAGCAGGCAAGATAAACTTTATTTATGGTAATATAAATTTTCATTCCGCGACACTGTACGTTCACTGGCAACAATATAAGACAGAACAATTGACTAAAAAAATTCTAACGCAACTCTATTCCAACGTTAGAGTTAATCAGATGGTTTGAGCGTCTTGATCTGTTCGATACTATTGCCAGCGACAGTACTGAGATATCAAAATGAGATATCATAAGAATATTGTACAAATAAAATTTACAAGAATAAACATCACACATGTTTAAGGCCATTTCGCTAAGCAGAAACACTTTTTCAACAGACAGATGAGTTAATTCGCTCTCGCATTTATATGTTAGATTGTATGGAATCGCAAACTTTGTATATATGAATACACCGTCTTTTACAACTTATTACAAATACAATGTAGCAGTCCACGTCGTGAGTTCCAATCGCTGTGACAAGTTGAAATATCGTTGAGCTTCAATTAAGTATACCAAATGCCCTACTGTACACAGTAAAACTACTTAGAATAGTTCATCTGCAGTAGTTTTTTACACAGTATGATTTTAGTTACTCATATGTAGTTTCACGGTCGGTCACGGAACCGTCCATTAGTTCGACTATCCAACGAAACAAAATACAATCAAAAGATCCAAACTTTTTTTTTTTTCATTATTACAGCGGCTGCAGGCAGCAGTAAGTTACTATAAATTATAAATCAGTTTGTCTGGTCAGGCGATTCACGGTAATTTATTTCTGATTTTCTCAGACAATTATAAAAACACGTATAAAATTTATAACACCAACTAGTTGCTTAATTTGTATTGAACTTGTTAATTAGTATATCTAATATATAAATTTCTCGTGTCACAATATTTGTGACCAAACTCCTCCGAAACGGCTTGACCGATTTTATGTTCTTTTTTTTGTATATATTCGGTAGGTCTGAAAATAGGACGTAAGCTATTTTTCATTATTGTACGCGGACGGAGTCGCGGGCAACAGCTAGTTTTTACATAAGTTTTAGTTATCGGTTGCACTCGCATGATATGGCCCATGATTTGAAGTTTATCCGCGTGATTTGTAGCTTTAAGAACATCAATAAACGTAATAATAATTACTTGACACAATATATGTTACAATTCGCAATAGTATTTTGTTGTATTAGAAAAGTTTAATTTATAAAAAAGCGAACTAACTGCGCCCAGCCACAACGACCGTAAACTACGATCATAATTGATTTAAACGGGTTAAATTTATGGAAAGTCGTATTGAAAAGCATATAAATGTATTTACGATTCTTACCTATGCATATGGACAGCCAACATAACAGGGCCTCTGCTTATGTATTTCATCACGGCGTTGTAGTGTCTGTTGAATCTGGCCAAGTACTTCTCATCACCGAGCAGGATGTACGCTTTGAGACAGTATTCGTAGTACGAGTCGATGCCAGCACCGACCCCGGAATCCTTACGCACCCAATCGCCAGAGTGTATATTAATCACCGTACCCATTAAGTCAGAGGTTCTGCAAAATAAGAGATTGCGCTTAGCAGTGTAAGTGTCGTGGCGTACAAAATATACTAGCTCGAATCGATTGGGCGAGTGCACTCTTCTAATGTTTACTTTTGTAACTTTTTGCTGCCTACTTCTAACACACTGAAAATAACCTAACCATAAAAATTTCATTTGTAATACAATCTTTTTTCTGCTGACTGTACTTTTTGTTGATTGTACTTGCCTTGTCACCCAAACTACATTTACATACCATATTTCAAGTCGATGCTATTAACCGTTGAAGAGTTACGTCTTGCCGAGACGATCTTGGCTGGACTACCAGGATGTCACTACTAGACTATTGTATTGTCACGCGATTTACATAAGTATAGTATACTTAAAATTACCTCCCCGTTGGTTAAATGCGCAAAGAGCTTTAAAAAATGTAAAGTTCGGGTTTAAGATAAGGATGTACACAATGTACTTGTGGCGTTTAGCGTTTCATTTAGAAGTAGTACTGATTAGGTTTTACGGCAGTGTTTTCTAAGCTTTTTTGTAGCCGACAAGCTTCAGAATAAAAAGACACTCATCGGTAGTTCACTAACATAATAAATAAATAATCCATACTAATGTGTTTGTATGTTTGTGTGTTTGGTTGTTTGTCAGTTTTTCACGCCGTAACGGAGCGACGGATCGACGTGATTTTTGGCATAGAGATAGTTTATGGGTCCGAGAGTCACATAGGTTATTTTTTATCCCGGACAAATGCAGTTCCCGGGGGAACAGCGTGCGATAACCGAATACCAAGCGGGCGGAGCCGCGGGCAAAAGCTAGTTCTACTATAAATGTTATAGGTTTACTGAGCTGCTGCAAACCACAGGTAGTCGCCAATATCTGACACAGCAAAATGTGCAAATATCTGATACGACTCTATTTTTAGGGCTGGTATAATATGACATGTCAGATATTTTTTCAGGCTCAGCTGGGCTACTACGAAACTCGAAACTCGAAGTTCGTGTCGTGCGGTCCCTCTGACACTTATACTATTTAATACGGGAGCGAGAGGGACAGCACGACACGAACTTCGAGTTTCGAGTTTCGTAGTAGCCCTGCTGCTGTGGCAGATATTTATGCAGGTAACTGTAAATAGTACACTAGAAACCGTGATAACAGATTTTCAATTAAGACAGTTACTCAATTACCTATGCCTTATTTTCCAGAGCCGATCCATAGCTTTGTGCGCCTTCTGTTCGTAGATGGGTTTCCCGGTGAGTCTGGACAGAGCGGCCATTTCGAGAATCATAGTTCCCGCGCAAGCGGTGCAAGTCTCACGAGACTCTTGCATGTTCCTTATGCCGTGTCGTAGATTTATCTACAAACAATCATATTCAGTGGGATTAAACAAGGGACGTATATAGAAAAATTGTCACAATAGTCAAAAACTTGGAAAATGTTCCGTTATAAAATTAGCAAATCATACTACTTCATGGTTCTTCGTTATGGACTCCGCTGAATCAAAAAAAATACAATTTCCAACCTGTCCACCTTCCCCCATTTTCCCCTGAAGTGTTCCTCTCCTCAGCTTGTTGTTTGCAAAAAAACGGATATGTACAAGTAGGAAAAAACCATGAATGATGAGGTTAATCTACATTAAAATCTGTATTTCAAAAACTACTTATCGTATTGATATTTTGCAGTTGGCACGAACTGCATTACAACTGAATTGTAACTGCAATGCCCCCTCTTGCAGTTCTATTGTAGTCGTATTGCAGTTTCTTCAACTGCAATTCGACTGCATTACGACAGTGCAGCCAGGCCAGCTTGCAGTCGGTGTGCGGTTGACAGGACTGCACGGTAACTTAAAGTGGGCTGCACAGTCGGTTTGCAGTTTTGATGCAGTTACTTACACCAACTGCAGCAAAACTGCACTCGAACTGCCATTTTGCAGCTAGGTTGAAGTTCAAATGCTGTCCGTCTGTACCGGCCCTTAGTAGCTATGCAAGAGGTACAGTCACTCGCATTAATACCTGCCTCAGCAGAGCGTGCAAAAATATCAGACACGTCCTACCGGCCAGGTGTTGTGTCAGATATATGATATACGTGCTGGTGATTGTAGGTACTCGTCCTAGCCAAACTGTCGATAGTTTCACAATCGATAGTTTAATCTCCAATAAGCCACACTAATGATAATAGTATCCAGTATCGTTAATCAAATTAATACTTACAGTATAAATAGGTACTATTGTTTGTCAGAACTCCAAAACTATCGATACAACTCGATATTTCCGCTAATAAAGACTATCGATGTTCTACTATCGACTGGCAACACACTAACTGACCTTGCCGTGGGGTATTCCGGTGCTGGTGTTGAAGGCTGGCAGCAGTCGCCGGCCCAAGTCTTCGGCCAGCGCCAGCAGCTCACCGTCGTACCACTGCAGTGCCGGCACCTCGGCTTGCAGCGCCATCGCGAGCACGTGAGCCGACAACAAGCCACTGTAAACACCGATAACACTCCTATAAGGCCTACGCTAGCTGGTACCCGCACCAGTAAAAACCGTCGCACGCAACGCGTGCAGTTTGCGTTGCTCATTCTATTTTACAAGAGTTCACCCAATCCGTGGAAACCGCGTCAACTATCGTAGGCCCTTATATTCAACGGTAACACGGAAACTTTTGTTATCCCTACAAAAATCCTGTAAAAGTGACTCCATTCCACCTCTTATACGAATAATTTGCTTTACGGCCATTGAGCAGTGGCGATTGTACAGTCAACATGGAATAGTAACTTGTGTCTATAAGGGCGGCAAGCAAGGATTTACGAACAAGTCTCGTTGCCCAAAAAGCCCAAAGTCGAAGAATAGTATGTATATGACTTAGAGTCATGAAATTTGGTATGTAGGTAGCTGGACGTCGGGAATAACATATAGGCTACTTTTTATCCCGATGTTCCCACGGGATAGGGATAAAATCTCGAACTAACAACCGCTGGGCTTAGAGTCATGAAATTTGGTATGTAGAGCTGGACATCTGGAATAACTCATAGGCTACTTTTTATCCCGATATTCCCACGGGATAGGGATAAAATCTCAAAATAACAACCGCTTGGTTTAGAGTCATGTAATTTGGCATGGTTGTTTTAATTTAACGTCAATGAAAACCACGATGAAATTTTAGGGAATTCCCACGGAATTTCAATTGAACTGCTGTATCTAAAGATTTACGCGTGCGAAGCCGCGTGTAAACGCTAGTTTAAATATATTTTTCTAACATAGCACAAAGAAAATTTTACACGATTTACTTACCCCAGCATTCTAATGTTGGTTTCGAACACTGACACAACTATGTCATGGTCGAATGTGACATCTTTGATGACCAGTTTGATGGCTCTACTGAACTCCGAGAAGTCTCCCATCACAACCAGGGTATCCAAACTGTCTACCAGTGTCAGTGAAAAGCTGAAATAAATAGGGAAACATACCTAGGTGTAAATCAAAAGCGCATTGATAGACTTTAGGAAAAGAGGAACGGCTATAGAGACTCCCTCTCCAGCGAACGGGTAGCCTCGAGGGTGGTTTCAATCTATATTAAACCGGCCTAATCATAATTTGATAATTTCATAAAGTAACCAGCGTGGACCGATTCGAATGCGGTTTTTTTTTATTTGAAAGCAGGTTTTCTAGCGAAGGTTCTTAGACATGTTTCATCAAAATCGGTTTAACCGTTTTTGAGATATTGAACTTTGAAGTGACAGGGTCGGGCTTTTCCAACTTTTTAGTACTACTACGTAAGTTGCAGTGCGAGAGAGAACGTTTATCGACAGCTGTTTCTCAAACTGCAACAATATAAAAAGAGTTTTGACTAATCATTATGACCATGAATGTTTTTATACAAACCTACTCTAGGTATGTAAGATTTAAAAAAGTTTCTCTTAAGCTGTTGTACAGAACTTCTTATCAAATGAATACGTCGCTAAAGTCGAATTTTCTAGTTGACAGGTAAGTCTTATCGACATTATTGTTTTATGTTTATGACATGCAAAAGATAAGCAACTTTATGGTGATAGACCACATGTTTGTCTGAAAACTAATGAAATAAAGTATTTTTTTTTAAACCGGTCAAGTGCGAGTCAGACTCGCGCACGAAGGGTTCCGTACCATTATCTATACAACATTAGCCGTTAGCAAAAAAAAAAGTTTGTTGAATGGGAGGCCCCTTAAATAGGTATTTATTTTATTCTGTTTTTAGTGTTTGTTGTTATAGCGACAACAGAAATACATAATCTGTGAAAATTTCAACTGTCTAGCTATCACGGTTCATGAGATACAGCCTGGTGATAGATGGACAGACAGACGGACAGACAAAGGGACGGCGGAGTCTTAGTAATAGGGTCCAGTTTTTAACCTTTGGGTACGGAACCCTAAAAACATGTTTTTTTATTACACCGGATTTAACTTTTTTTGCCGACTGAACTTATTATCATACATGCTTTTCAATTTATCACATCAGGCCTACACTCACATTCTAAATCGAAATGTGTTTTAAGAATATTATTCACAGTGACAAAGCACTTAAGCGTCTCACTTCATTTGAGGGTTCATACCCGTGTTTTGTCCTGAACCGTACGCCTCGTAACCGCAAGTTCAGGACGCATATCTAAACGAGGAAAAATCACACCAATGCGAACATTGTTATGTAGCTATTACAATAACCATTAACGGATAGATTAAAACATTTCAATCACACCAACTGACCTTGACGAGCATAAAATTCGTTATCGCAAAGTCGTTTTAAGTAATCTTTTTTTTAAGGCGTGTTTTTAAAGGAGTGTATATAGCTGGCCAACGTCTATGAACGTTCTTGCTTCCGAACTAACATATAAACCGTAAACACGATGATCTTGATGTCCGGTTACTTCAACAGGTGGCTCAGTTCAAACTACTTGGTAATTAACTTCTGGGACAAATCGAAATAAATGTTTTTTAACGGCCAAATTTTTAAATTAAAAACTTGAGTAATATTGTGGTAACACGTAGGTACATATAGACACATTAAAAAAAACTCAAGTATTTTTTAACCTTTTTTTGCTAAACATGTGTGAATTAAAAATACTTTACTTACAAACTTCACAAAAACGTCATAAATTAAGAAATTTTACACTTTTATTGCGCATAACCAATTATCTTAATTCTTGATTATCTTTTAAACAGTATGAGTTGGGGCACTAGTATCCAGCATAGATTAACTGCATTTGACCTGTTAAATGTTCCCTTCCTGTTAACGGATATCAAAAATAACATGTTGTATAAAGTAATTATAGTGAACTTGATTTATGAGTTTATACTCAATTTATCTACATGTTAATGTAGAAACTAAGATCTCTGGATACAAGATACAATGGCCCGCCTAATAAACATAAAACAGCATTCCTTCTTCTGATAGTGGTCAACCGAGATTCACATTTATGCCTCCATTCAACAAACCTATTATACCATACAAATTTCATGTTACTTAACAAATATATCTCACTTTCCAAGAGCGTCGTCCATATCTCCACGGCTTGGTGTGATACCCTTCCACCGTCCCTTACAGCTGAGTGGCATTAGCTCATCTGCTGGATAAGCATTGTCCATATAAGCATTGTAAGCATGGTAAAACATCTTCCTGGCTTCCTCTCTGCAAAGAAAATAACAAGGTGTTTTAAAATAACTAAAGCAAAGCATTAAATAAAGCAGGGGTTACCAAATGGTGGACTGCGATCCGGACCGCTGACCTATTGACCTCACATAAACAGTAATTTGTATTACTGAGTACGTAATTTTATAAAGTGTATCCCGCGCTGTCTTTGCTGCCATTAATTCGACAACAGACGAGTGAAGTGATGTGAGTTCCTTGTCACTTTAGCATGTTACATTTGCTTATTTAATAGACTCAAGTAGAAACAAACTGCAATGGTAATTTTATTTTAAAACTGGACGCCATGATGAAACCAATAGGTGATCCCTGAAATAAAGTATAGATGGAGAGGTACTAAGTAATTTGTCCATCAACTATCATGTTATGCTAACATGTGGTAACATGTGGTAACAGGTGGCACCAGGTGGGATTATTCCCATTTCTTTAGTGGGTATGAGATGGGGAAAAAAACCAATTGGTTACCAGTACCACCACATTCTTTTTAATTTTCAGCAGTTTATTGTCAACATATCAGAAAAAGGTTCTATTCTATTCAATATTTATGGAGTTAGTTCATCTCTTATCGCGAATATTTTTCCTATGTGTTACCACTAAAGTCCCACCAATATTGCTTGGGTTTTTTTTCCAGTAGTTACCACTGAGTACTTTAGTGGCATTGATGGGAAAAAAAGTCCCAGCTGTTACCACTGGTAAAAATTGGTGGTAACAGGTGGGAATAACCCAATTTATTGAATCAGTGTACTTTGTTAAAGATCCATTTCAACTAACTATAAACAATTACTTTGCTCACCCGCAATCTTAGAACGACAACTATGTCTATGAAACAAATGTGTTGTTCACGCAGCTCACGCATTTTCAGTTCGAAACGCGTCAGCATAGTGTGGTGGTGGTGATAGTTGGGTTTGTGTGATTTGTGTGTATCCTGTGTGCAGGAGCTGGATGAACACACATCTGTTGCATGATGATAGATGAGATGTAGCTATCATAAGTTTGCAGGTGAGCAAAGTAGTTGGCACTGATCACTTTTTTTTACTACTCTTTTTTATCATATTTTGCTTAAAATAAAGATAATTTCAAGATACTAATTTGAATATCTTGGCAAAAAATGGCAGTCAAATTTAAATATTTTTTTAAATATCAGATACGACGTCTCGTAAATTACACATGGCGGTTGAAACCTACTGAAAGGCCAAGTAAAATAATGTTTTAAAAAAACGAGCTAGTTGTCAATGTCACTAGATGCTAATGTGTCACATTCAATCGGATATTGTTTTGAGAAAGAACAGAAATAAACAGAAGGTTAGTCTAAAAAGAATCATATTATGCCTATTGAATAACTACCTCTCTGCAAATTGTATTTTATTTTAACTCATGTATATTTTGAACAGTTAAGCTACGGCGTCTTTCTTTAAACATCCATTTTAACGAACTGACGCTCTTTCTACGTCGATAGTTGTAATAGACGCGAGTAGGGACTGAATCTCTTCAGGTTCATATCATAATCACATTTCTTTCATTTATATAATATTATGTTTTAATGTATTTTTTTTTTCAATTAATTACTAATTAAGCAGAAAACTGCTAGAGTACATTCTGTTTTTTATGTCAATACCTAATATTTGGCTAATGTGACAACTGACTGACATCAATGTCTGCCTGCGACCTGTGGGGGTAGGTACCACGAAATTCGCGAATCGAAGTTTGTGTTGTTACATCCCTCTCACTCGTATTAAATAATATAAGCGTCAGCAGGACGGCAAGATATGAAGTTCGAATTTTGCACTTCGTAATTATCGGCCCTGCGTAACAGATACCATAGATAAACCTAGACACTTATGGATTTACTTTTCAAATGAAAATACGAAGGCTAAACTAAGGTCAAACATATTTTTGCCTATATATTCGTAACCCTTTTTTTTGGATCAGAATAGGACAAAATTGTTCAAGAACCCTATCCCTCGAAATGGTATCCGAATCAGGGTACATTGGTAAAATATGAACAATACCAATTGTTTATAGTCTATACTAATATTATAACGAGGAAAGATTTTGTTTATTTGCATTGAATAGGCTCCAAAACTACTACACCGAGAGAGAGGCTATATCATATTTTTTTTTTATCAGGGATCCATACTAAAACTTCCCAAGGTGTAAAAAAAATGGACATAAAATGTCTTTCATCGCATACACTGCGGAAACTATTAAAGATAGAACAAAAAAATGATCTAAAATATTCAAGAATATATCAATATCTACAAAAAACTTTGCAATACCATATGTCCAACTATTGTAGTTATGTCACTATAACTACTTTTTTACATTTTAAAAGTTGACAGAAATACCAACTAAAATCAGAACATGTTATGCACACCTTTGTATTAATCCTTATCCAAATAAATAATTTTATATTCAAGACGGTTTCAATACCTGTAGATTACTTTTGAATTATTCAAATTGGACATTCCATTCAAAAGATATTACGAAATAAAAAATATTAATCTACCCAAAAAATGCATTTACTCTATGTTGACGCGCCCCAGCTTTGCGCGGGTTGGGTTGGGGTGTAGTTTTTGGGAAATGGAGCTGAAAAATATGTGTGACATGCCCTTGATTAGAGACTTTTTTAGAGTTCTGTGCCCAAAGGGTGATATTACTAAGCTCCACTGTCCGTCTGTCTGTCTGTCAATAAATATGCTGTATCTCATGAACCATGATAGCTAGACAGTTGAAGTTTTCACATTAATAGAGATTAAATTAGATATTAATAACGGCAACAGGTAGTTGCTTGAATGAAATATTCACAGAATATTTATTTGCATATCATTCACTTTAAAAATAAATAATTAAATTAAAATAAAATAAATATTTAAGGGGGCTCCCATACAGCAAACATGGTTTTTTCCCATGGAACCCTTCGTGCGGGTGTTCGACCCGCACTTGGGTGTTTTTTATTTATTTTGCCTGTGCAATGCCGGGGCAGGTCGCTAGTAAACAATAAAATGACTAGTAATAAGCATAATATTACCAGCACCTTGGTTGCCACTAGTATAAAAAATAAAAAATAAAAATAGTTTATTCATTAACTTAAGACATAACACCAAATCTGAGTTGGTGCCTCTTTTTAAGCACTAATATGCTTGTGTTAAGAGACACCGCTCCTCAACATAGCAACTGTATAATTTTAGGTGTACAGGTACTTTAAAGACATTTACATTAACTTAACTTATTATAAGAGTAGGAGTTAAATATCGTAATGGTTTAACTAATGTTAGAATAAAACGAGTGGAATTTACACAAACAATTATGAACATGATGAGTGCATGTGAGTTGAGTGTGTCTCAGTTATATGTTATGTTGTTTAACAGTAAGTTTTCTACGTCGTAATAAGTTTTTGTTTTTAACCAATCCAGTAGCTTAGTTTTGACTTCATGACATGTACAGGGGTAAATATGTATATGGTTATTTATGAGATTGTACAGTTTCGCCGATTGTGCCGTTTGTTGTCGCTTTGCATAAGCCGTTTTCACATGAGGAGTTTTAATTATTTTGTTTTTGGACTTGTTTTTTCGTCAACTAGACGTTGTTTCTGATTGGTAGACAGTATGTTTATGGGTTTTATGAGTAAGATTTAAAATATAAAGCTTTCTAACAGATAGAACATCAGCAATCCTATACAATTCAGCTGTGGGGAATCTAAAGTATATTATCCAGATTCTATTGGACTTAAAAAAATCCCAAAATGGTGACAATTCAAACAAAAATATGGAAAAAGCCACACACAATTTTTAAATGGGTCAATCAACTATTTTACCGACACATTGGGCGTCTCCTGCGTTACCAAAATTGTCTCCTGCGTTACCAAAAAATCGTACTTTCAACAAGATATTTCACGGTTTCATAAGTTGGACTTGCGTACGATGGCATGTATTCATGTACACCATCTATTAAATTACAGAAAAACATGTTCACTTACAAAAATCTGCAATTGTTTGAAAAATGTCGCGGACAGATTAGTGTCGGTAAAAAAGTTGATTGGCCCAAATATCAATGAAGATACCAAACATGTAACATTATGGTTTCCATTGCTTCAAATGGTATGATTTGAAATAAAATCTTGAATTTGGCATTTGTCCATATTTTAAGCTTAAGAAGGTTTGCATCAAAATATATAATTATAATATTCAACTTTGAAACTAATCTGTGAAGTGGGTCGGGATGGTATACATAAAACACAACTAAGAAAAAGTGTATGAAGAAAGTTGTTTTACTGTTAATCTTTACCTCAAACTTATCCTCTCAGCTTTAGTCATCGTCGTAGCCGTTTCTTCTTCAGTACTGACACTGATTATAGCTAGAATAACAACTAATAGAACTCGATATGCCATTATTATCACCGTATCACAATATTTTCAATAAATAAATTACTTTGACTAGTTATCGTAACAGTTTTTAACGAAAACATGAAGTATCTTATTTGGTTATTAGAGGAAAAAGAAGACAAAAACTTTTATTGATATAAATTATTCATAATCAACCAATATCACATTCTATCAGGATATTTCAAAACATTCTATTAAAAAAATAATCCGAGGTAGGCAAAAGTAGTAAGTATTAGACTGATAGGATTTCAGCACAGCACAGCGATAATACAATAATTGACGTGTATTTAGTCTATGGTTGATAAAGTGACATTCAGCACAGATTAAAAATACGAGACATGGCTAAAAGCAACTTTAATTAAGGGGTATGGAGACAGTCAAGCGGATCGAAGTCGAGCAGAAATAATTTTGTTTGAGTCAAGCATTTTATTCCTTGTCGTTACTAAATAGAATACAACCTCTACGTTAGAATGACCATTTTTTTTAAATTATTAAAAGTATTGGTATGACATGACATGACATGGAATGACATAACATGACATAACTATCAGCATGCTATCAACTAAACGAATTTTACAAAAAAAACAAATCGGTTCACAAAGGACGGACTTCTGGGCAGCAGGGCTACTACGAAACACAAAACTCGAAGTTCGTATCGTACCATCCCTCTCGCTCTCGTATTAAATAGTGTCAGAGGGACCGCACGACACGAACTTCGAGTTTCGAGTTTCGTAGTAGCCCTGCAGGGCTTCAAATACCATTATAAAGTAAATCGTTTAACGTTAACGTAATTAACGTTAAACGATTTACCGTTACTTAGTAGGGGCCATTCATTTATTACGTAAGACGATTTAGGGGGGGAGGGGGGTTGACCATGTCTTATTTTTCCTTACAAGGGGGTGTGAGGGGGTCTTGATAGTTCTTACGTAAGATCACAAAAAAGCGCGCGCTCGGGTAATAATTTGCATATAGGTAAACGATTTCCATGGCAACAGATCCGCACCGCCTGCACTGCACTTCTCGGGAACCCGCTTTTAAACTAGTCGTCACTTGTTTTGCGTAGACAGCACGTCGCTACATATCCAAACGTGTATTAATTTTTTCCTTTAGATTCTTACGTAATAAATATGGCACAGGGGGGGGGGGGGAGGGGGTCGGCCCATTCTTATTTTTACTTACATAGGGTCCAAAAACTGGCAAAAATCGTCTTACGTAATAAATGAATGGCCCCTTATACAATTTTTTACCGGTATCAAAATGGTAACGTTATCAGCTATTCATAAAATTAACGTAAATTCAGAAGTATCGTTAAATCTTAATGTAAAGTAAATTTAATTGACTTAGATTATATATTACTTAGGTACACAATCAGACGGAAAAAATGGGTTATACAAAACTTGGAGGTTTTCAACTGTGTTCCGGATTTTAAGATTAGTCTTGTTTTGACCATAGATCGTGTCATTTGTCAAAAATTGATAAATGCTGCGTAAAAAAGTGTGTGAATACTGGCTCAAAAATGAGAAAAAAGGATGGGATATCTTATTTTT
Organism: Choristoneura fumiferana; assembly: GCF_025370935.1. Classification (NCBI taxonomy): domain Eukaryota; kingdom Metazoa; phylum Arthropoda; class Insecta; order Lepidoptera; family Tortricidae; genus Choristoneura; species Choristoneura fumiferana. The sequence continues at coordinate 33,825,002 of NC_133472.1, forward strand.
CGTAAGTTCTATCGATTCATCTTCGTAAATACTGGGTACATATAGAGCAATTTTATGAATTTGCATTATTATTAGAAATATGGGTATCTACCTGAATATAGCTGCAAATGTCACGTTGACCGTGTTTGTTAGAAAGTTTTCTTCGGAACTGTGTATCTAAGTAAATATATAATCTAAGAATTTACCGGTAAAAATTACTGGTAAAAGTAACGTTAATTGGGTAACGATACTATAATGTTCAGTTATCAATTAACGTTATATTTTAATACCGGTACTGGGTTTTTACCCGACTGCGAAGAAGGAGGGTTATGTGTTTGACGCGTATGTATGTATGTAAGTATGTATGTATGTCTATTCCTATGCCCTCTCTTAACTACTCAACGGTTGAATCTCTAAGTTAAAGTTCAGCAGTCGGGACCCATTTAAGTCGTAACGCTCAAAAATTCGTACCTAATAGGTCCAGACTGTGGAACTTTAAGTAAGCTACTTAACAAAGTTCTAGCCCACTAGACTTGTTTTTTTCCTTTCAGTAATTTTTAAGACAGTTGGGTTTTTTGATTTTTTTAATTTATTATTTTACTTATTTATGATTATACCGTTATGTAACGTTACTTATAGTGTGAATGTGTGTGTGTTTATGGGCGGTGGTGATCTCTTACCATCAGGAGACCCGTGCTCGTTTGCCATCCAGTCGAACAAAAAAAAAATAAAGAATTTGGTAACGTTAATAACAAGCCCTGCTGCCCTGCTTCTGAGGTAACAAACATAAAAAAAAACCGGGCAAGTGCGAGTTGGACTCGAGCACCGAGGGTTCCGTACCTACACATTTATAGGTATGTAAATAAACGGGAATCGTGTCTTGAAGATATTTCTCACATTTTACGAGTGATTTAAAACATCCAGTGTATGCAGAGCCCTACTCTTAAGCAAAATGTACGCAGTGTGGGGTCAGATTATATTGGACTTTGATATTTACACAGACAAAAAATCAAGATTTTCAGACTTCTAGTTGGTTGGTTGGTTGGTTGTTGGTTGTGTTATAATAGCTGCCTTTATAAAGCCACAGCTAAAGCCACTGTTACACATGCTCGTTACTAGCATGCTTATGAGCATGCCACTAATGAGCATGCTCATGGACTGCAGGGCTACTACGAAACTCGAAACTCGAAGTTCGTATCGTACCGTCCCTATTGCTCTCGTATTAAATACACGAACTTCAAGTTTCGAGTTCCGTAGTAGCCCTGCTGAAGCAAACGCGTTCACTTTTGCTTATTACCTTTCCCCCTTCCACCCCCGTCTCGAGCATGCCACTAATATGCATGCTCGATAGTAGCATGTACTGTTCACATATGCTACTAGGTAGCATTTCCTCGATAGTAGCATGCTCTCTTGCTACTAACGAGCATGTGAAACAGTGCCTTATGTGTATATTAGGGTGATATTAGGCCACTGTTACACATGCTCGTTAGTAGCAAGAGAGCATGCTATTATCGAGGAAATGCTATTTGAATTTTTTTTTTTCGAATAGATACCGAACAGTGAGCAACAACAAAAAAAAACACTTCCAACGCAATGTCTTTATCGAATAATACCGAACAGTGAGCAAAAAAAAACGCTTCCAACGCGCACGAAGCGGCAACATCGATTGTCGATTGCGTAAAATCTGAGAGAAAAAATACCGAACCGCCCATACTTCGGTATTTTTGTTATACTTACCGAACACCGAACACAGTGCTAAAATACCGAGCGGTTCGCTAAAATACCGTACACCTGGCAAGCCTTCTGGGCTACTACGAAACTCGTAGTTCGTATCGTACCGTCCCTCTCGCTCTCGTGTCAAGTGTCAGAGGGACCGCACGACACGAACTTCGAGTTTCCAGTTTCATAGTTGCCCTGCTGTGCTGCTCACACACAAGTTCACATCGAAATAGATCGTACTTACTATTTCGATGCAAGCCCATTCGAGCAAGCGGCTACCACGAAAATCTAAGTTCGTATCGTACCGTCCCTCTCACTCTCGTATTAAATAATATAAACTTTAGCGGGTCGGCAATACACAAAGTTCGAACTTGGCACTTCTTAGTATAGAGCCCGGGGGGCTACTATTCACTATCCGAAAATCGAAGTTCATATCATACCGTTGCAGGGCTGCTCCGAAAATCGAAACTCGAAGTTCGTGTCGTGCGGTCCCTCTCGCTCTCGTATTAAATAGTATAAGTGTCTGAGGGACGGTACGATACGAACTTTGAGTTTAGGGTTTCGTAGTAGCCTTGCTGGTGCGTTTGAGCTCGAATTTCAAACTTTATTACCCGACTGCAAGGAGAGCTATTGTTTTTCGCGCGTATCTTGTTTATAGTATAGGTACTTACCCTTCATAAGGGCCCCGAACAAATTATTATATGGGGCCGCCAAGGCACGCTACGCCACTGACTGAGACGTAGTTAATAAAATGTATGCCCCTCTTTAATTGTCAACTACTTCGTATCGTGTCGTCTCGTTCACGCTTATACAATTTAATACCATTGTGAGCAAGAAAGATATGAACTGCGATTTTCGAAATTCGTAGTAGATCCTTAGTTGCATAAGAAATTATACTAAGCCATTGTGCCCTTGTCAAAAAATATATTAAGTAATGCGAAGTGTATTATTACAAAAATGTAAGGAAAATAATTGTATTTCTTGCATTCAGACCTTAAATTCTAGACTAGACAATACGGTTTCTACAAGATGTAAATATATTCTATAAAATGTAAAAAAAGGGCGCGACTTTTGAGCTCATATAAAAAAAAATACGCCTAGAGACCGCCACTAGCGCAGTCACGTGACTAAGCGCCCGCCGCCATATTGCGTTTGTGCGATGGTGAGAGCGTTTTGCCGTCACTGATATTTAATTAATTAATGTTATTTTAACAATTAAATGCTTAAGTTTACATGTCAAATTGACCTTAAAACGTTGTTGTAAGATAAAACCGTATTCTGGTTTCAGTATAGATTGATTGTGTACGATCAGTTCAAAGAAGAAAATCTTTCTGGTTTCCACCATTGAAATAACCAAGTGGTGAACGAGTATCAGGAAAGGTTCGAAGAAGCGCAAAGAAGGCTGTCGGGTAAAGTATCTAAATGTGTATATTAACAAATCTTATGAAAATGCGCATTTTTTATGTCAATAATTGTCAGTTATTTACCGGCTTTGATTGTTTACGTTGGTTATCATTAAGAAATGTTTGATCTTATTTGAACGGACAATCATTTTCGGGTTTCAGGTGCCCTGTGTCAGAGCTTACCTTTCTTCCAAAATCATATTATTTTGTAATTATCGAAGAAAGCTTACAGGAATTTACACTAATCATATCTTTCGAAATTGGAGCGAAACTTGCAGATCTCGTCTGAGGTCTTTTTATTAAAATTTTACATTTCAGTGTGTTAAAAGATGGAATTAGTGTAGAAATTAATCGTTCGTTATAGTGTTGGAGCGTGACCTTTGAAATCCTAGTACATTATGTACACGTAGCTGTACGAAGTTGTACCATGGAACCGCCATTTTGATTGCTAGCGCCTTGCCAGGGGGGAGAGGTGCGGCGCGAGGGGCGGTGTTCACTAAAAAAAATGTGACGCTCATTTAGTTTGAGTTGGACTCAGTTCTGAACATCATTGGTTTAAAAACCTAACCTTATGTATTGTTTGTGTTTTGACAGGTATTGTCACATGGAATGTAGCTTAGGGTCAATATGAATGGAGAAGTAAATGGCACTATGGAAGAGCCTATGGAAACATCTCTCCCTGCTTCACCAGTAAACACACAAAGTTTTAACAAAGTTACCTCAGATGACTGTGACATTTCTAAAAACAAACAGGAGAATGTTGATAGTTCAGAAACTATCAATCATGTAGATAATGAGTTGATGAAGGAGGAGTCTGAGGACATGAGTGTTGGAGGCTCTGGCCAGGATGATGATGATGCTGACAGTGATCCGCATGATCCTGCCAGCACTTCGCAAAACTCAAACACGGTGCCTAAACAGGAAACTAGCAATAATATTACTGATGATCCTGTAGAAAATAATTGTATTAATAGTAATGAATCATATCAAGAATCTATGACAAGCAGTCATGCTAAGACTGAAAATATAGATCAAGATGTAAACCCTTGTGCCGAGGAGAATAGCAAAGACAGGGAAACGGAAAACAACTGCAGCAGGACTGTTATTGTTGTAAGTATTAATTTTTGTGCATGTTTTGTAAATCAATGATTCCAATATTGAGATTGAAATACACATAGGGTTTTTTTTATTGTTTCCTAGGATGAAAACTTTTAAAGCATAAATTGTAGTAATGTTTGTAAGTTATCTTTATTTTGTTTAATATTTTTTTTATTAGCACACTTATGAGCTTCACCTGTCACTCAGACAAACTTGTACTTGCAAATTAAACAAACTGTGCAAGTACTTCAGTCAGATGGGTTTGAAATTTTATGTGTGTGTAAATTTAATCATGATTCCATAATAAAGGACCATTAACAAGAAAGGTGCTTTAACAATGAAATATGGATCTTAAAATCAAATATTTAAAATATCGATATCATTGGGGCTACCCTTTTTTTTGTTGAGTATTATTTTAATAAAAATGTACTTTTTAGGGTTCCGGAGCCAAAATGGCAAAAACGGAACCCTTATAGTTTCGTCAAGTACGTCTGTCTGTCTGTCTGTCCGTCTGTCCGTCCGTATGTCACAGGCATTTTACTACAAACTACAAGAAAACTACAAGATTTATATCAATGAAATTTGGAGTACAGATGTTTTGTCAAAGCCGCTTTAGTTTTGTAGTTAAATTACAAAAATAAATATTTTTAGGGGGGGCACTCCATACACGTAACAGAAATTGAAAACAAATTTTTCTTTATCTCGCTTTTATCTTGTAAACCGTTTGTCCAAAAAATATGGAAAGGTAAGGTTTCGTTAATACTTTCAACGAAAATTGGTTTTAACATGATTGAATATACAGTTTTTGAGTTATTGCCGAAAAACTGCGCTTCTCAACAAAAGGACGTAAGTGCCATGAAGATACACTCTTTTTCTGGTAATAGATTTTAAGACTGTAGTAAGTGTTTTAATTGTGTTATAATGCAAATAATATTACTTGTTTTTTCGTAATGGCTAAGGAACCCTATCTTGGGCGTGACCGACACGCTCTTGGCCGGTTTTTAACTTATATTCTCTTATATACAATACAAGTAAATGTAGCTTTATTGTTAACTCTTTAATTTATTTAGCCTCCATTTATCTAGTTAGTCTAAAATATATTTCTGAGCTTAGCAATAAAGTTACCTGCAAATTCTTGTATATATTTAACTTTTTTTAAATATTTTTTACTTTTATTTTATTAACCTCAAATCAGAGAGAACAATTGCAATTACTTTTGAAAGGCAGTTTTTTTATATCAAGTCAGATTTGCAGTGTAGATAAATAGTCCCTGTCAGTTTACTACATTTTTTTAGCATTTGGTGTGGAGGGGACCCCAAATGCAACAATTCCATGCATGCCCCTTTTTTTGGTTGCTAATGGAATTACAGTAAAATTGAAACCATGTTTATTTGATAGCTATAAAGGAGTATGATTTTATTGATCACCTAAAAAATGAGTTTTCGGCGACCTAATAAATAATATTTGTTCCTAAAATAGTAGATCTGTCACCTAAATTGAATCACCAAATAATATTAAAATGGTTACTTAAATATTATTTCAAAATTACTCGGAAATAATATTGATCATCAAATAATAATATTGGGTTCCAAAGTAATAGATGTGTCACTAAAACTGGATCACCAAACAATATAGAAATAGCTTTGTAAAAATTAATTATAATTACAAATTACACCAATTGATCCAGCCCCAAACCAAGCAAAGTTTGTTCTATGGGTGCTAAACAACAGGTTGTATATATACTTAAATACATACAAACATCCAAGACTCAAGTATACCTACTACAAACATTTATATTCATCATACAAGTATTAGCAAAAAATTTTGGTTCTGGCACTTCGCCGGCCGTTGCCGCGGCACGCTCGCTTCGCTCGCTCGGCTCGCGCACTGAGGGTCGCAGTTCTACCTAACACTCCTCCTCGCTTCGCTCTTCGTCGTACTCGTACCTAACCAGACATGCCTTAGTAGAATAGGTACAAGCATTGAATTAAGGAACTGATCTATTTATTAGGTGGCAGATATATTATTCTGGTGATCGAATTGTGATGATCAAACTATAATTTAGGATACAGATTTACATTAATCTGATGATTCATACTTAGAGACAGATTTGATTAATTTGATGACCAATATATTTCGTAGAGATGGATATAATAATTAGTTAGTGACAAATCTAAATTTAAGTGACAGAAAATATAGTTCCCGTTGTAAAGTAACCCACTTATTTAGTAATTTCATATTGAAGAAAGATCTTTCACAATGTAGTAATTGTCTGCGACTTTAGGGACTAGAGCTGACATAATCATCATGATCTCGGCCTATAAGTGTCCCACGGCAGGGCACAGGCAGGCCTCTCAGAATGAGAGGGCGTGGGCTGTTGTGCCCACACAGGCCCAGTGCGGATTGGGAACTTCCGTGGTGTGGGCGTGTGTTTAGTTATTTGATAGAAACTAAAAAAAACCGGTCAAATGCAAGTCGTTTTTTATGATTATCCAGTGTTAGCAGAGCCCTTCTAATAAGAAAAATTTATGCAATGTGGGGTCATTTTAGATGGCTTATTGACAAGGACAGCCAGACATGAAAAATTATGATGTTCAGATTTTTCCTATTGATCGTGCTATATTAATTTCAACTCGATACCTCCGCGCGTTTCGAGATAAAGGTTCTTGACAGACAGACAGACGGACGGACAGCAAAGTGATCCTATAAGGTTTCCGTTTTTCCTTTTGAGGTACGAAACGCTAAAAACATTTATTCTGGCGCTTTTGAAATTTCGACCTACTTGAAAATAATAATATGGGGATGAAAATTCGTAAGGAATTCCAAGCAAATTTACTATATTAAGGGGCTGTTTCACCATCCATTGATTAGTGTTAAGTGACGGTTAAATGTGATGCCGTCTCCGTCTATTCGAACAAAACAAATAGAGACGGCATCACATTTAACCGTCACTTAACACTAATCAATAGATGGTGAAACAACCCCTAAGTATATTTATCGAAAACATGTGTAGGTATGATTAGTAAAAATGCCGCCTTAATATAATACTACCCTCCTAACTTACACTAAAAGACGTAAGGTGCCAAGAGTTCACTATGAAGATAAGTCTTTTTGTGTTAGGATAGAATAATACACGTCGTATCGCTAAAGTGTAACTACGCGCAAAATATTTATGTTTTACCAAAAAAAGGAAAAACAAAAAAAAAATTATAGTAAAATATGTAACTTTCAATAAACTTTAAAAGTTTCTATATAATTGGCAGAATAGGTATCCTAAAAAAATTTTTGCCCAAAATTACTATTCCACGCGGACGAAGTCGCGGGCAAAAGCTAGTTGTTACATATTGTTACAAACACCTATGGAGTCGCTCGTACTTTGAAATAATGTAAAAAATTAATAAATAAATATCATATTGTCCGTTTTATCGATCTGTTAAGATTCTTTTTCTCAGAAACTCATGGATATTTTGAGATCTGACATTTTGAGAAACTGGCGTTTTGTGAATCTGGCATTTTCAGAATCTAGCGTTTTGAGAAGCAAGCGTCAAATGAGATCGTAATGATGGCTACGGAACCCTCTCTTGGGCGTGTCCGACACGCACTTGGCCGGTTTTATTTTAAATCTGCAAGAAAGAGCGCGTCTTTTTTTTGTTTTGAATTACGAACATGACGATGAACTGCGATGCAGATTAATAACAATAAAACTAACTTTAGTTTTATTAAATTGACAAGATTTCATATATCTAAGGCTATTATTTGATTCATTCTCTGTATTCTGTTTGGAAAGAAAAACACGCAGATAGTTTTAAATTTTCACTACGATTATTAATTAATTTATTTCAATTTTTTTAAGATGTGCTTATTCTAAAAGGGCATAACTCCAAAACTACTACACAAATAGATCCGTTACTTAAGTCTAGTCTGTTAAAAAAAATAGTGATGACGTTAATTTGGCGTTGACGTTGTCAAAATTTTGTTGTGCGTAGTAAAACGTAGTGGTTATATGCTCTTTGGTGCGTGGCGTGTGGTTTGCATACAATATAGACGGTTTGGTTCTTTCTTTTGAAACTTAAAATATAAGACTTCCACAACGATTTTGGCTATTAATAACGGATGCTAATACTGGATTGCAGATAAATACGACACCTGGCTTTCTTACGGATACGGTGGATGATCATAACATTGACTATTTGGAACGAAATGTCTATCCGGTGCCTTCGATGAATCATTTTTGCAATTAGGCACGAGCACGAAACAATATTTGGTATATTTCGGAGGGGTATCTACTTCGACTATCCATTTCGATCACAACTACGGGCTGCTCGGTCGTTCGTTATCCTTATCCGTCAAGTGTCAATATGAATGTCAAATAAAAAATTATGACAGCTCTTTTTTCTGGTGAAAAAGGCAAAGGAATCATATCTATTCTGTGGTAGTCTTGGTCAATTCAGATTATATTTTTGATTTCTTATATTTTTTAAATATGGAGAAATAAATTATAGTAAATATTTTTCCGTGTTCAGGAGGCAAATTTTTTCGATTCCTGTAGTAATGTTCAGGTGTCAAAAAATTAAATCTTGTCAATTATAAAGTTGGTCAGTTAAAAACTAATAGGACAAACTAACAAGAAAACAAATACTGTGGTGCAAATATGGAATGCTTTAAAAAAAATCAGCTACTTTTTGTGTGTGAGAGTGAGATGAAAAATTTAGTTTAGTTCGGCACTTCTTCTTAAATCCTTCGCTTCCTAGGGTTTCAATGTAACCAATCGCGCTAATCGGTAACTTTCCAGCCTTGCTTGCAAAACAAATAATTATTTATAGAAGTTTTCGTTAGATTGAACTATAATCCACTCCCTCACAAAAACATTTAGGCATAAAAAACGGCTCCTTTTTGCTTCTCTATCTATCGAATAACTCGTATTCCTTCACTCGCACGCGGCACTTTTAGTGCTAGGGTTGTCTTGTCACGCCAATACATCATGAGGCAAAGAAATCTTCTAGCTCACCAGATATTAGTTGATTATAATTTTATTGGTGACTATACATGTTTCTTTACTTATGCGACTGTCACTTGAAAAGAAATAAAAAAAAATTCGTCGACGGAACTTTATTTCAGTTTTTAACCGACGAAAAAAAACGCAGGTTCTCAAGTCGATGGGTATATATTTTTTATGTTTGACCACGCATAACTTTTTACAGATTAGTCCGATTTTGGTAATTCTTTTTTTATTAGAAAGGGTATACCTCCAAGGTGGTCCCATTAAAATTTGGAAAAAAAATCCATTCCTAAGGGTAGGAACACACGGGATGATTGATTGTTCACTCACTGATTGTACGAGGGGCACACTGAAATGATCGGGAATAAAAAAACCACATGCACGGTATAGCTAAATTGTAAATTGAAAATACAAACTGAAATATAGATGCACAGAAAAACCAGAAAAATAAGACCATCACTGGGAATCGAACCCAGGTCCTCGGTATTCCGTACCGCGTGCTATACCGCTACACCACTGATGGTCAACGGTACCGACACGAATTTCCCCTATGCACCTCATATCTCAGCTTGTTTGTTTCTTATTTAGCCACTTAAGCAGTGACGCTAGCGACATCTATGCCGTAGCCCTCATCGAGAAACTTTTTCGGCACTCCATTGGAACTAACCGCTCACCCGGACAAGAGATATCGTTACTAAGCAATCAAATTAAGATTGGTTTTTTGGAATCTTTTTGTATTTTTTAAATCAATTCAATTTAGGTTTTACGGGATGACCGTAAAAGTAAAAATTTGGAATTGAAATAAAAAATACAAAAAGATTCCAAAAAACCAATCTTAGCTAAATTGTATTTTATTGTTTTCCGAAGTATTCTCCGTTCAACTTAATGCACTTTTCCATTCGTGCAAACCAATCATTAAAACAGTAATTCCAGTCTGAAGTTGATGTTGACAAAATGGCTGATTTGGACGCATTCACAGCTGTTTCGGGGTCTTCAAACCGTTGACCGCGTAATAAATCTTTCATTCTAGGCCTCTAGGGAATGTAAAGAAATCGTTTGGGCTCAGGTCAGGACTGTCCGGAGGATGGCTCATCAGCTCAACGTTTTCCTGCTACAAAAAATCATTTGTCTTCCGAGCCGTATGGGAGCTCGCATTATTATTTCGGAGTTCGGCTATAATTTCTGGGAAACAAACCGTGATATACCACTCAGCGGTAACCGTTCTGCGTTCCAGTAAAGGAATTGTAGCAACATGCACCTTTTTCGAGACAAACGTAGCGACCATTTTCTTTGACATGCTGCGGGAGCGAACCACTTTCGTTGGTTTGACCTCGTCTTCGAAGACCCAAACTGCTGACTGATGTTTTCTTTCAGGTTCGTTTGAATCAATCCATGATTCGTCACCTGAGATTATATTATAAACGGCATTTGAGTTCCCTCCGTTGAAGCGTTGCAGAGTATTCCGGCACTAAGCTACACGAGCCGCCTTTTGCTCTTCGGGACAAATTGTGGGGAACCCAGCGGGACACTAGCTTTCTGACACACAGCTCATTATGTAATATCGACTGAATTGCAGTGATTCCGATAGTGATAACAGCCCGAATCTGCTCGTATGTCACATAACGGTCATCTAATATAATAGTTCGCACAGCTGCGATGTTTTCAGGCGTGAACGCTGTTCTTGGTCGACCTGCAGAAGGAACAGTGCTGAGCGACACACGACCGCGTCTGAACTCTGCATACCAGCGGTATATTGTCGTTTGACTCGGTGCTTCAACATCATAAATCGAAACAAGTTCGCTGAGACATTTATCTTGAGATAAGCTGGGATGAAAATTGTGATAAATTAAGGCACGGAAATGTTGACGCGTGAGCTCCATTTCTGTTAACGACGTGTCAACTTTAAACCAACATAGTTTTTGTTTTTAAACTTTTTTTTTTTAATTGTTTGAATGTCATTAAGATTCTAAGAGGCCAGTATTCAAATTCTAAATAAGGTTTTATTGTAGCTCAATCCGAAATATTCTATTCAAGATCATTTCAGTGTGCGCGTATAGCTGCCCAGTGTATAGCATCCCTAAAGTGGTATTGTATTGTAATATTCTTTATTGTACATAAAAACAAATGTAAATAACAGAACACAGGATAATAAGATGTACAAAGGCGAACTTATTCCTTAAAGGGAAGGGAGGGAGTGAACTTGCTCACTTAGCCTATCATAACACACAGTTAATATACTACACATAAATAATGCAACGAGAAATGCGCGTCATTCGTCTGCTATCGCAGGCAGTCGTCAAGGCGCAAAACGCATTAAGCCCAGACATGGCATATTTAGTTACATTGTTTTATTACAGAGTTTCGTTCCGGTGCATCTTGGACGTCACTTGGCACTACTTTTCCCCCAATAAAACGTCTGGCAATGTTATATTCGAATTAAATACATAATTAGCTATAATATGACACCAAACGTAGAGCTCTATAAATTGCACGCCTTCAATTGATTTTACTACCCCTTTGATGCCCAACCACTGTCACACCTACCGCTGAACAGCTGCCAGGCGCCCAGATCTATTAATAATGATACTACACACTAACTAGAGAGATTTCCGTAGAAAGCTCTTAGTCTTACGAGGGCGGTTTGATAAGTCAGTGACTTCCAAGTAAAAAAAAAAAAAACCTTTTTCACATATGAAAGTTTTATTCCTAATTCATAACTCTTTGGTAGCTGGCTGTTTTTATTTTTTTTTAATATTGGGAAAATAAAAAAAGAAATTGAGACATATGTCGGATGATATCGGAAATTTCACAGAAAATTGTTGATATGGAGAAAAGTGAATTTCGTGTGCTAATTAAACATTACTTTTTACGTGGAAAAACTATCAAAGATACTGAAGTAAAGACCGGCTTTAAAAATATTATGGGGAATATGCTCCATCTCATGGTATGGTACACAAGTGGTTTACGGAATTTCGTTCTGGACGTATCACCACCAATGATGCAGAACGCTCTGGAAGGCCGATTGAAGTGATTACTGGTGATATCGTGAATAAAGTCGACGATATTGTTTTGGATGACCGTCGAGTGTAGATACGTGAGATAGCTGAGACTACACATTTCATCTGAACGAGTTTTTCATATCTCGCATAATATTTTTAGTATGAAAAAGCTTTCCGCAAGATGGGTGCCGCGTTTGCTCACAGCCGATCAAAAACGACATCACGTAACAACTTCCGAGCAATGCTTGGCCATATTTAAACTTAATTCTACTAAACTTTTACGTCGATTCGTGACGGTGGACGAAACATGGATTCACCATTATACACCAGAGACGAAAAATCAGTCAAAACAGTGGACTTCTACTAGCGAACGGCCCCCTAAGAAAACGAAAACCGTTAATTCGGCAGGAAAGGTAATGGCCACTGTTTTTTTTGGACAGCCAAGGTGTTATTCATATCGACTATTTACAGAAAGGTAAAACAGTAAATGGCCTTTATTATGCTGCTTTGTTGGAAATTTTTAACGCAGAAGTTCTGAAAAAACGGCCACATCTGGCAAAGAAGAAAACACTTTTTCAGTCGCAACAGCCAAATGAGTAGAATTGCGTTATGAAATACTGCCACACCCACCCTATTCTCCAGATTTGGCACCGTGTGATTTTTTTCTTGTTCCCTAACATGAAGAAATGGCTCGGTGGGAAAAGATTTTCATCAAATGAGAAAGTCTTAGCTGAAACTGAAGCATATTTTTCGAGGTTTGACAAAATATTTTTTGGAGGGCTAACAAAAACTGGAACATCGTTGGACGAAATGCATCGAGTTGAAAGGAGATTATGTAGAAAAATAAAAAAAAACTTGTGAAAAAGTTTTTTTTTTTACTCAAAGTCACTGACTTATCAAACCGCCCTCGTAGACCATAATATCAAGGCGATATCGGGAATACGAAACTTCTAGGAACAAGCTGCCTACACACGAGCTTTTGTTCATGCTTTTGAAGAAACAGCAATTTGGATCTTATTTCTGCCTTCAATTTATTTATTAGTGAAAAAAACGAAATGATTTCGAACTTTGACTATCTAATAAATACGTAAACTAGGTGCATCCCGTGACTCGAGTCACTAGTAAAATAGTAGATTTTAAAATATGGAAGAAGTAATTGTACAAGTACAGAACTGTTTCACTCTTTCATAAAAATAAATTTTAGGAATAAAAATCTTGCTTGCTTCATGCGTTTATCTATCTATCTATCGCATAACTCTTATTCATTCGCACCTGCAGGGCTACTACGAAACTCGAAACTCGAAGTTCGTGTCGTGCGGTCCCTCTGACACTTGTACTATTTAATACAAGCGCGAGAGGGACGGTACGATACGAACTTCGAGTTTCGAGTTTCGTAGTAGCCCTGCTGGCACTTGTGCTAGAGTTTTCACGCTAGAAGACATCGATGAGGACAAGAAATGTTTTAGCTCACCAGATATCGCTCTAGCATAATTTGATGACTTAATTGACATGTTTTTTTACGTATACGAGCGTCACTTGAAAACACTAGAAAAAAAAACGTAGACGGAAAATCAACTTTTGAAGTTTTCATTGGTAATTGAGCAAAATAAATATATATAATCAAGAGTGCGTTTCGTTTTCGATCGCGGTTCATACGTGTTCACGTGTTCTCGGCAATGGCCTCCCGGCGTGGAATCTCAACTCGGTTAAGCTAAAATGTAAGCATAATACGCGACGCGCTCCGCACAGTGAAGCCAAACCCCCCTGCTCAAAGTGCTAAAAACACCTGCGCTTCAGCGAGAATGGCTATGAAAATCCTAGGGTGCTAGTCTTGAACTGAGAACAATTTCACTTCGATTGTGACAAAATAGAATGTATGAAGAAGAAGCAGGTTACCACGGCGACGCTGCTACTGCATCGCGACATTACACTACAGATTGATACGTGTTTCTATCCATTCAACCGATTCTATCGATATGGAGTCTCGTCAGTAAGTATCGATACAAACGTGCTGTTGTTTAAAAATATAAACGCAATGTTGAATCGATTCATATGCGCGTTGGATCGTTGCAAACGCGTATGTGTACAATTTTGTACAAGGAACGGGAAGGAATATTCAATCTAAGTCACTTTACGCGACGGCCGCTTTTGTGTTCACTTAATAGTTATTTGTGTCACATGGGAACAAAATGGTGTATAAATGGGTCAAAATTCTTTTCATTATCTTGTTTTTGTCCCCGAAAAAATGGCACGGAGTTTTTTTTTTTATGGAACCTAGTGGCGTTTTTGATTTTTCTCTAGTTAAATATTAGTTAACCCGAAAAAAAAAATCAAACATTGTCTCAACATTTGTTTTAGTTCTTAGTTAGAAGACATAAATAATATCGTGACAGAGTGGTCAGAAACAATGCAACGAAAATAATTTTGACCCAATTACGGCGAGGGCGTACTTTGAATCCAGAATGTAGCGAAGGATTCTACAATAGAATCTAACTAAAGCGTGACTTCTTCAACTATTAGAATCGTGGTATCTCGAGAATGGTAATTCTTAGAAAAAATAGTATAAAGACCAGGTGTGTAGATAATTTTAAGATCTATATTTTTGACTCGACTACTTTTTGATAAACCACAAGGTTTTCGAAAAAAAAATCAAATAACCTCAAAGTTTGAACTTTGACCCCGAATAACTTTTTGCACACATGGGATCAATAGGGACTTTTGTTACTTTATTTCTAATGGTGTACCCAAAGGTCTCCACCAAAATTCAGCTTTGTCGGAATTTATGGAAATTGTAATGTCTATATTGAGCGGAGTAGAGGTTGCCCACATAACCTCGTATGTCAAGGTGTTTCGGCAGAAACAGCATTGGCAGACTTATATATTCCGGAAATGAAGGTTCATACCTACCGACTGGAATTGGTTTCATGCTGGTATCAGATGGGTATATTTAGGGGTCCTAGTGGTCACCTTTGAGAGCGTCTGCCGAGCACTTCCGGCAAAAAAAATACTGACGTATTTCGCTTTTCTGTATCTACCAGTAAATTCCTAACTGATACCATGGCTATTATTTCAGTATCAGATGGGTTAAATGACTGATGAATAAATTTTTGGTAATTTCGGCAAGTTCCGCCGTGGCAGACTATCAAATTCGGACTCGGCATCAGTTTTATGGGAAAGCATTGTGCGTTTCATCGCGGTATCAAGTAGGTACGAAGTTGCAGTCCGCTCTCCGTCTACGTACTAGGAAGTTGTAGGGGATAGAATTTGTGAAGTACAGATGTAGTGAATAATGTTTTGCTATCATATTTTATCGGTAAAGTTCGTAATTATTTTGCTTTCTCAATTAGCTTCAGTAAAATTGAGCGAGTTAGTTGTGAAAGCAAGATAAACTTTATGAACGACAAAATACGATGGAAAAACATTATTCAATAGATCTGTACGAGAACAGACCGCAACATGGAAATTGTGTAATGGGAAAACTGGTTTAGGTAATTAAAATAAACGTTAACTAATTAGTGTTATAATTACATTATAATATTCAGTCACAATGTAGGTATCTAAATTTTACACTTAGTTATATTTTGGTTGGTACATACCTTTTTCAATTGAAAGCCATGTATAACCAATAACCGCCAATATTCCATTGTTTATAAATGCGTCGGTCTGAGCTTCCGGTTGAAGTCGAGAGGAGGCGTGTAAAATTAATTGCATGTAAGCCAAAAAATATCTTTTTCATTTAAAACTTCCTCGATATTTTGAAATTGTATATCATGAATGTGATTATATTATATGTACAGTCACCAGCATTAATATCTGCCACAGCGGAGCGTGCAAAAATATCTGACACGTCCTTCCGGCCCTAGATATAGAGTCGTATCAGATATTTATGCACGCTTGTTGTTTCAAATATTGGTGCTGGTGACTGTACAAACTCAATTTTAAGGTCCAGCTAAAGCTCATCTTTGCTCTTATCTTATCTTGAAAACTGTTGTATGGCGCGAAATTACCATGTCACAGCAAATATTTTATTAAAATGATCTACTTCCAATTTTACCGTACTACTGCACGGGTGGTGGTGCGTACGGTGTCAGGTTACGGTTACGTACGACGCCGCGCCGTGGTGCTGTGCCTTTAGTGCTTAAGGCAGTGGTTCTTAACCGGTGGTCCACGGACCACTGGTGGTCCTTGGAAGAACCCGAACTGGTCCGCGAAGCCATCAAGAACGAATTGGCAAAACGACGCGCCAGTCAAGTAGCGGTCGCAACCATTCATTCATTTACAATTTTACTTTTACCGTGTATTACCTTCAAACAGTTGGTGGTCCATGGCAAGACGGAAATTTTGTCAAATGGTCCCTCCTAACTAAAAGGTTAAGAACCGTTGGCTTAAGGTAACGTTTCTGTTAACTTGGATAGCGTCCAAGCTATATATGTAAAACCGATCATAAGTCAGAGCGGTACCTCACTCTTGCACGTTTGGATTGCACTCCGTTTCTACTGCACCTGGACTGTGCTGAGTAGCCCCGGCTAAAAAGGTGCAACAGTTTAATTGCGGAGCGTGGGACTAAACTTAACAAAAATGCTTTTGTGTCGATGTCATGATATGTTATGTTATGATTATGACTTTACCGTCATAGTCATTGGCTTTACGTAGGTGAGCAAAATTAAATAATATACGACACCTTAGCTTCAAATTAAAACAACATTATGTTTTTATAATTAGGTTAATGAACTTTGTTGACATCCATTATAATACGTGCAGTTCTTGAAATAGCATACATTTGATTTTCGACACGGCACGAGCTTTATATTGCTAAAAAATAAAAAAATAAGAATAGCAATAAGGCTTCCAATACCGGGATCCCGGTATTAGTGATTTTACGATTTGTCTGGTATAAAATTTACTACAAATTTCAATATAATGTAATTATTCACATTTTAATGCACGTCATAAGTAATATTTACAAGTATTCTTTCCAATACGAATAGGTTAAAGGAACCTTAGTTAGGTTCTTATGTTGATTATCTTGTTTTAATTATTTGTACAAAGTACTTATAAAAAAAAATTAAAGCATAATTAATATGTATGGTAAAAAAGCATTTGGTATAAAGGACTGATTATGATTAGGATTACTCTACGGATACAGAGTTGCTGTAAAATAAAATCCCATAAAATAAAATTAAAATCCCATCAAAACATAAATATGTGAAATGAGAACCAAGTTCAATATTATAATATATGCCTTGATTGTTGACTTTAACGACAAAAGAAGTGAGATCTAAATGGGTGTAAAGTTCAATGGTCAGTCCTGAAATTTATTTATAACGATATAAAATATTTTATAACAACTTGAAATATCATTAATTCTTCTTATAACTTAGGATAATATACTCAGCGGTACAAAATTTGGCCCACCCTTCATACAAAATTACCGATTCCGCATACATTTGAGGTCCAGATTTTTTGCCGCTCATTATATATTGAAGCCTAAGGTCCGACTTGGCTGGTTCTCATAAATACGAATTATTATTAAGTACCTACTAAAAGATTACAACTTGCGAAGGCTATAATATAATTCGTATATGAAAACTAGCCAAGTCAGACCTTAGGCTTCAATATTATCCTAAGTTATAAAAAGAAATGATATTTTAAGTTGGACTGACCATTGAACTTGACACCCATTTAGATCTCACTCCTTTAGTCGTTAAAGTCGACAATCAAGGCATACATATATTATAATATTGAACTTGGCTCTCATTTCACATTTATGTTTTTGCGGTAGGTACTAGACAGCCAGAGCAGGTTACGATATTTTTGAGCACAGTCCTGCTTCGATATATCTACTGTGGTGACATATTATATTACTTTCTTTATATACTTGTTTCAGGAAACCGACGACGAAGTTGATTCTGAAGAGGATTCGTCTGAAGAAGGCTCCGTGCTATCGGTTGAGCCTAGAACTGAGGAACCTGTCAGTATTGATTCGGATTCTGAGCTAGATGGTGCTGACGATACGTCACAAGAAAGTCAAAATAAGGATAAAAGCAATGATATCATCATTTTGGAAAATGATAACAGACCTGACGATCAAAATGGAAATTCTCTGGATTCCCAAAGTCCTGAAGTTCATGAGATCATAAGTGATAATGAAAATGACGATTGTGTATTAACAAATGATGAGAAGTCTAGTTCGAGTGTTAGTGATAGTAAAGTGAAGTTGCGACGTAGTAGTAGGGCAATAAAGAGAAAAATATATATCGATGAAGAAATGGAAAATGGTGGGAATGGATCTGATATAGAAGAAGTTGAAATGGAAGACCCTTTAAATCGTAAATCTAAACCTATTGTTATCAATGATACCAAGGCTTTAGTTGCGATGGCGGTTAAGCAGGCTAAGTTAGGTGTGAGCCCTCAGAATCAAAAGAAGGAACCCACAGTAGTTATAATTGACACTAATTCTATAATTTCTGGTAAGACTGTGATGCCAGTGCCAGCAAAGACCCCGGTGACAACTATGAGCGCTGAAAATTTATATCAGAGTATTGTAGCCCGTGGCACAACAGTCACTCCAGTAAGTAGCAAAACTAACACATGCAATAGTACTGTTACGCAAAACGCTACTCAGACCGCGCAAACTTCCATACTGCCGTCTTTGACTGATGACATGTTCGTCGTAGAGGCCCCCTCGTTTATTGTACCCTATGTGTATGAAAAACCGTCTGTTAAGCCATTTAGAGAATTCGTGGATATATTAGGTAAGGAACTAGAAGAGCAAAGAGCCAAAGAAGAGCAAGACAGATTAGAAAAGGAGAAACTGGAGAAGGAAAAATTAGACAAAGAGCGCAAAGAGAAAAAAGAACGTGGAGAAGAGGTAGAGGCATCCGAGGAGGAGACAGAGAAAGCAGATAAGGACAGCCCCAGTGGCAAGGCGGACGACGCAGAAGATGAGGAGAAGAAAAAGAAAAAAGCAGAAAAAAAAGGTATGCCTGTTGTTACACTTTTCACACTGTTATATTTGATTTTCAAAATCACAAAACTTAGAATTCTGGACTCGGTCTGTAGAACTATGCAAGATTAAAAAAAGTCAGGACTTACGGGATAAAGTGAGAGAGAGATACTCATTCACGCATACTTGATAGGATTTTAAAGAAAATAAAAATATCTAATAGTATATTGGTCTCTTATAAATTATAGTTCTTTACTTGATAAATTACGCCTTGTGTAAAAACGAAAATTGATGATTCTGTTCTGTGCTGATCGGATTTTTATGATTTATTTTTATAACCTGAATTAAAGGGCAGCACACAGAGAGCGGGCGCGGGTCGTGCGCGGGCCCGCGACGGGCGTATTTGCATGGCGGTATATGGACGCCTTCAAACAGAACGCGGGCGCGGGACGGGTCGTGCGTAGGCCCGCGCCCGTCGCCCGTCGTCACAAACAGCGCGCGGGCCAAGCGCAGAGTTACCAACTCTTAAAAATATTTATCCCTGAAGCTTAAGTTAAAAACCCCTAAAACTCGATTTTAATGAAGATTTGTACTTTAAAGTTGAATATTTCGCAAACAAATCACTGAATCGAAAATCGTCTTAGTAACCCCCTAATGGTTTTAATTTAAAAAAAAGTCAGCCTCTTTTAAAATTTTCATCCATCGCCCATCATTACATAAATTGGAATTAATTAAGTAAGTAAATAAAGTTTGACCTTGGGGCGCAAGCGCGTTTGTCGTTTTCCACATATATCTCGCGGCACTGTATAATTCTGTGTCGAGTTGACAAAAATGTCCTATCTATTATTGGTTCTAGAACTGTTTTAATTTGTACTCCAAAAGTCGCCACATAAACCATTTTTGTCGTCAAAACTTTTTTGCGGTCGCTAAGATTTCGTCACTTCTTGGGACTAAGCAACATTGATAGCCGCTGCGGGCCCGTCGCGGGTCCGACCCGCTCTCTCTGTGAATACAACGAACCGCGCGGCTCACGCGGCGGACACGACCCGACCCGCGCACGCTTTCTGTGTGTGTTGCCCTTAATGGTTCGTGGCATATTTTTTTGCCACAATCTAGTATCACATGGTATAATTAGCCATGCTAACATTTTAAATATGTATGGAAATCTCAAAACCATTTCGAGAAACAAGCTTTCGGTACAGTTTCTGTAAATCAGATTTAAAAAAAAGTTTTACATTATTAAGATATTCGTTGAAATGTTTTGAACTTTAAATGACCTTTCTGTGAGTCATCAACCGAATAATGGATAATGATTCCTTTGCTTTAGTTAAAAAAAACAACTGACATCTGTCTAGTCTATATCAAACACGAAACTCCAGGGCTACTACGAAATTCGAAACTCTTAAGTTCGTGTCGTGCGGTCTCTCTGACACTTATACTATTTAATACGAAAGCGAGAGGGACGGTACGATACGAACTTCGAGTTTCGAGTTTCGTAGTAGCCCTGCTCAAACTTGACGTGTCGTTTCGTTTTGTACTTAGACAAAGGAGACCAATAGAGCACGCTCAAATATGACTGAAGTCAACCATATGTTGTACTCCTCGATCATGTAACTAATGCCATTTGTTAAAAAAAGTCAACAATACTGCAAAAGCGACATCCGATGTACGTTTTTTGGTCAAACGTCAAACGTCAGTTTTTGAATGTGTGCTAATAGTGATGTACATTTCAATGTCAGTAACAGCTTACTTTGTCGATAAATTTATCCACGAACCCAATTATCGTTTGAGCAGAACCAGACGAACAGTAAAAAATGCATTTGGAATCATGTCTGCTGTATTTCGCATATTAAGAAAACCTATTCTACTAGCACCAAAAAAGCCTAAATAATATAGGTGAAAAACTTAAGCAAATGATCTGTTGTATGTAGTAGTGCACAGAATGAATAAAACTTATGTAATTTTTTGAATATGCTTGATAGTTTGGCAAGTTTTTAGACTATTTAGTTTACTGCATGGCTGAATGTGCCTACCTACAAGACATTTATATTTTTATTTGTATGCCCATGGGCGCAGCATAGTGATACAAGTTTATGATTAATAATAATAATTTCTCTACCAGTTTATAACTGTCAAGACAGTCAAACACAAATAACAAACCGATACAACATACACCACACTGACACAAACATCACACAAATAACAATTCACACAATGGTAACATGATACTTGACATATGCCTGTATCATGAACCAAAAAAAAACCGATTAAGTCGAGAGCATAATTGTATAATAATAATAATAATAATAACAACCCACCTACCAACCAACTATTTTAACCCTTGTTTGACAGATAAATTATATGTATATGAATCTGGAACGTCAATTTGTTTATACGGACACGTTACTACTACTTACATTAACTGGTCATCTGCTTAAGTTTTTCACCTATAATAACGTTATTTTTATATGTGATTGACGTCGTTTAAGGAGAAATGTGACGTAGCACAAAGAGACGTGATCACAAAATAGAATGTTCTGAGAAGCCTACTACGCTACTACGAAATTCGAAAATCAAAGTTCGTATCGTACCGTCCCTCTCACTTTCGTATTAAATAATACATATTAGCCTCAGCGGGATGACAAGAAACGAATTTTGCACTTGGTAGTACAGGGCCAGTTTTACTGCCTTTTCGCAAGTCGATGCAGTCTTCATCTTCAGCCTAGGGGCATGTTGGTATGTTGCATCGGAGTTACAGCGGAGCTACGACATGTTCACACTTAGACGGCCGTGCGCAGAAAAGTGCTAGAATAATACCGCGACTTATTTTAGTGATGACAGTGAAAGGTCCAAGTTTTTTTATCACCACATGCTCTAATGCGAGAGCACGGCGATCCGACGCCCCTCTCGGGTGATGAAAAAAAATAATTAAAAAGTTCATTAGAGACACACAAACAATAGGTAAAAAAAAACAATAACAATATATATAAAGGGGTATAATACAAAATGACATAAACTATGTGGTGTCCCCGAAATGCTCCGGCCTGGGCATAAATGCAGACTTCCACCATGGCATCCAGTTGCGTCTTTGAGACCGAGAACAACAAACTCCACCCATTTTTGCCAAACCGGACCACCCACTTCTGGAAATCTGAAACAATATATTTATGTAATATCGACAGATTATCGATATTAATTTTACCGCACTATTCTATCCTATGAGAAGAAATAATGAAAACGAATAAATAACATGTAATATAACGTATTTAGCGCTATTTAATCGAAAATCAACAAAATTCCACGAAAATTATCACTGACCTATGAAAGCTTAAATTTTGTCCATTTTCCTTGTTAACGATGCGAGACTTGCACTCATAAAGTACACACAGCATGGCACCACTACTTATTACACAGTTTTACCAAAAAAAACAAATCTGTAATATCATGTTTTCGAAATAAATCATTTAAAACTCAAGCAGATTCTGTTCAGAACAGTTTATTTTGGAAATATGAGTATTTCGAATTCTGTCAGTTCATTCTAAACTTGCAAATAGGCGCCAAATGCACCACAGCCTGTTGGTCAATTTCTGTTGCCTGTGGGCTGTTTATACACAAAAGTAATAATAGTAATAATCGGGTACGCTTGGCATTTAGCTGAGTGCACTCTATTGTATCTCCTACCTCTATGGGTTAGCCATCCGCGGTGACGTTGACTTTACCATAGACTTACTGTAATTTTTATTTGTGCAGACGAAGACTACATTATCCATTATGAATTTGATGACGTCACGTCAGCAATAAATTATATATTTTTTTAATGTAGATAGGATTCATTAAAAACAAAAATACCGAAAATAGTTTCTTAAAATAGTCTATATTTATCAAATAAATTATAAAAACCATACAACAAAATCGGTCAGTTTTTTTTTATTATATATTTTTTTTAGTTAATACAAACAAAACAATGATAACTAACAATATGTCTTGACAAATTTGAGCATTGAGGTGAGATGTTTTTTTTTAATGGGAAAATGGGAAAAGTTAAAGCCAAAAGCCAGCCTTTGCCTGATTTTATCCCTAATAATTTATAATACGTAATAGTACATTTGTCTTAAGGGCGGTAAATAAGGAATTACGGACAAGAGTCAAAGACTGAGGGCTTTACTGAGTCGATGTTCGGAATTCTAGTAACGCCCGTGCGACATACAATGTTTTTCATCACATTTGCGAGTAAAATTGTATATTTGTACAAGAAAAACTAATATTTAAAAAAAAAATCCGATACCTAATACCGATACCTAAAAATAAAAATAAAATTAAAAATACTTAACCTGCGAGTTAAGCAACAACAATATATTATATTATAAGATTGCACGCACGAACAATCAACACTTTTTTAGCGAGATTTTTTTACTTCCGTTGTCATTTCTAACTAACACGGCTAATTCAGCAATAAAGGTAAAAGGCAAATTTGAAGTATTGAATTAAGCTATTGCTCCATATATAAATCAATAACAATTGTAGCCTAACCCACCCTTTCCTTTAATAAACACCAGACACTTAACAGATAGTGGCAAATATATTGCCGTCTTCATTTTTTAAAATTATCAAATAACAGATTTTTTTTCTTTAAACTTTATATCGCCAATCTTGTCTCTGAAAGTAGAGAATTGTGACTATCGGATAAATCCAGCAAACAAAATTTTATTTACAAACATTTTTGTTCAATTGTAAGGAATAGTTAAAAATCTAAGTTCAGGCCTAAGAATCATCATTTAACATGGGTTGGAATAACGTTTATCTGCTATTCTTTTTTTCGTAAATTGGTACGAGTATGTTCTCTTATGCGAACCAAAAGTTATATTAACTAACAACACGTTCATTGAGAAAAAAATAAAATATCTGAGTCGTATGACGGCAAATATCTTGCCGTTACCCACTAAAGGGTTAAGCAGACAAAGTTACCCACAATAGCTAGTAATGGTATATTGTTATAAAGATCACAACATCAGTACTACACAAATATTCTTTTACAGCGAGAAGAATGCGCAAAAATGACGATGATGATGCTTCGTGGGATGGGGAAAGTTCGGTAGATTCCGAAGATGAAATCAACAGTGACGAAGAAGATAAAACGGTTGTTATTAAAGACAAAGCGGATTCCATAGAAGAGATAAAAGACGTTTCAGACTTAATTTCTGATAAGGTTACCTCCGGCAAGTCTGACAATTATTTTGACTGTTCTCTTGGGAAGTTCTTTATAAATATTGGATTGAATTTTGTACAGGAGTATGTTCAAAATGATTTATTGAAACAACAAAATAGAAAGCTTTACAGGGAAAAGAAAGCTGGCCACAGTACCAAGGCAACAGAGTCTTCTATTTCGTCCCTAATGAAGAATTTAGAGTTTAGTAAAGAAAATAACGCACCATATCGATACCCTCAAATAAAATGTGAATTTTGTAGTTTCAAAACTGAATCTATGTTAGTTATGGCTCACCATTTGGAGACCCCACACATGAAGAATAACGTTTATAAATGCAATTTCTGTGCGTTTGAAATCCGCAGTCCTCATGATATTTTGTACCACATGGAGGCAGAGCATAACACGAGGGGAAAATTAGAGCGAGCGCCGGCTTACCACCAATGTGCGAACTGTCCCTTTGAGGATAACGGCAAGGGCAAGCTTGCACGCCATCTAATACCGTGCGCGAAGAAATTCAAGCCAGAAGTTAACCTAGCGCCGCCCATAGAGTGGGAACCTCCCGCTAAAATACCAAAGGTACTGTCTCTTCATTTCATAAGCTTTCAACAAAATTCTTGTATAAACACCCACTGGATCGAATCAATAACACATTTATCTATAATTCGTGTCTTTAAATTAGACGTCTAATCTCTTTTTTCACCAAAATTCACTTTATTTCAATATATAATTTTAATTTGAGAAATCGTCTTCAAAATCTGACGTTATTTCTTGAATGAAACTCGTGTATAATCTGTAGTAGCATAGACTAGCATAGAGAAGGTGGAAAATTTGACATTTAAAAAATCGATTAATACTCGATTGAATAAGCGATTATTATTTATTTACCTTAAAATTTAAAAAATAGTTACTGCTTTTATAATTGAATAAACAGTCTATGAAATTAAATCAAGTATTGTAAATAATAAAATAGACAAAAATATTTTGATCTATTCAATTAATAAATTATCGATTTACTGAACAGATTAATTATTTTGCAATAGGTTTAATTAGGTTTTCACATCATTAAATGTCTGTGGTCGGTTTAATGGCGTCTTTGTTTAACCTTTCTATAAATTGGATTGACATAAACCATAGTGCAATTCTGGTGGTCCAGCCAGTACCATCTTGAATCAAATGTCAATGACATTAGTTTGTATGGCACACGAATGTCGGAATTATCCGGGCCGGTAAATAGTGTCACCCCTTTTGGCGAGTTGATTTGATAACACAGAAATATTTATTTTTTAGATAACGAGGTCGCGGAATAACATGTTGGGATCGTACCAGGGCGGTTTCGGGCGCACGCAGGTCGGCAACAACATTGTTCGGCCGCCGATGAACATGGCGAGTCTGATGAGCGGAGTGGGGATGGGCGCGGGCAGCTTCCGCGCGCGGGGCCGCACGCCCGCCGCTGCGCCGCCGCGCGCCCCTATGATCCGGGGCGTCATGGTGCGGCACACCACGCCTGCGCAGGTAACTAATTGCATTTACCGAAGCGCTGGATTGCTTGTCTGGATCTGGAATTTTATCCTAAGGCACACAAAGGTATCTAAGACGCTCTAACTAAAATAGATGTATTTTGAGTGCTATGTCTACTGTGCAAGAGATTATACTTTCATGCTGATGCTGCAGCAGACAACGCACTAGTGATTTCGCAACAAAAAAAACTTATGATTATGATAATTTTCTCGTGATTTTTATCTCCATGTACTGCGTCTCCGTGCGTATTGTATATTTTTCACAGTTACTTGTTTCTAATGTGTTTGATTACAAAGTAAATGTGTAACAGTGAGGGAGCTTCGTCTCTGTAACAACAGTTTCATATTGCTTTCGCAGAACAACAACAAGAACGCAGTCCTGCCGAAGTCGATGCACCAACCGTCGATTTCAATCACGCCACTGCCGCGACAGCCGCAACCGCCGCCGGCGCCGAGTCACCATGCTAAGAGTACATTTGTCATCTGCGAAATATGCGACGGTTACATCAAGGACCTCGAACAACTGCGCAATCACATGCAGTGGATACATAAAGTCAAAATACACCCTAAAATGATATATAATAGGCCACCACTCAATTGTCAGAAGTGTCAATTCAGGTAAATAATCTCAACTTTGTTTACAGTTTTGTTGACAAATACATTGCCTTTTAAGATACGACAGATAGATACAAGTAGTCATTGAACAAAGTTTTTTCTGCCCGGAAACCGTCCTTTTACTGTATTAGTCTTTATTTTTTACGTAACTAGAATCGTCATCCCTCTTAATGACCGATTAATATCGAGACATCTTCTGATTTTCAGATTTTTCACTGACCAGGGCCTAGAGCGACATCTTTTGGGGACACACGGGCTCGTCACTAGCTCTATGCAGGAAGCGGCTAATAAGGGCAAAGATGCGGGTCGGTGTCCAGTGTGTGGCAGGGTGAGTTACATTAAATAAAGCTTATTTATATTGGCATCTGATTTACTAAAAAATATGAAATTAAAAGTATGTTGATGTCGTTTAAATTTGAATATTAACCGATATAAAAATTCAACTATTACCGCTCTTTAAGGTACATTAACAAACCCCTTTATCATGTGCAGGTATATCAATGGAAGTTGCTCAACCACGTAGCTAGGGACCATAATTTGACGCTTAAACCGGCGCACCTATCCTACAAGTGCACAGTGTGCACAGCGACATTTGGCATGTACAAGCAGTTCGAAAACCACGTGTATTCGGCACATAGTGTCGTCGCGAAGCGTGTGATGGATAAGAGCAAGGCCGCGCCTGCGCCGAAGAATGATTCTCTCCTCAAACCGCTCAAGATCAACGACGAAATCACCATTATCCCGCAGCCGGTCAAGGCTGCTACACCCACGCCTAACAACGATAAATAAGGTAACAGGATATTTTTTAAATGACTGCACTTTGAATGCTACGCTTTTTACACTACGTGTCATTGCACGCAAAACATTTGTGTGTTAACCTTTTCAGTTGAGAAAATCAGCACATATACTAGCAAAAGAGCAATACTTGTGTGCATGTTTTAAGATCTCTAAAACAGTTTAATATTGAGGGGTTTTGAAGATGGTAAATCGAACTAGGTCTCATTTTTGAGAAAACGAGTTTTTCTGATTTGATTGCGAACACTGGGCAACAATTTATCGCTTCGGTACTACTTATTATTATAAATAAACCGTTACCGTTACCACAGATGTACCTACTACCAACCTACGAACAAATAAGAAGTCAGTCAGGAAGCGTAACTCGGAACAAATTCCACACAAAAAGTGGCCATACCTAAAACCAAAACGACTTATGATTCAAATACGAATCAATTTCAAGGTTTCAAATAGACGTGCTTGTTGATTGGTTAAAATTCACAAACAAAGCACGGATTGGTTGGTTCGCGTGATGCAATGTCAGATTCACAAACTACATAGACAACTGGCGTTCAGACGGATAACTTCTTACATCTAACGTTTCAATGCTAAGCTTACTTTGGGACTAGGTCAATTGGTGTGAATTGTCCCGTGATAACAATATATATATACCGGTAAAACGAGGCTACTTTGCACCGAATTTTGCTCCAAATTTCGAAATCTTTGTTTTATCTTGAAAAATATTTTGCTGCGGTATGTTCATATATGTATTTATGTAAAGTAGATCACCCCTACTATCATGCTGGCTTGCTTAAACTACGTCATTATGTTGTTTTAATATAGACATTTAAACAAAATACAGAACTGGAGCATTGTTACCCAGTGGGGAGCAAACTAACCTCGTTTTACGTTACGTATTATTAATGACGTGTCATATATTGATAATGACCAATGGGGGACGACGTATGCAATTAACGTCAAAATCATGTCGAACAATATACGTAATATGGATATGACTACAATTGGTTTAAAAAAGAGAACATAGTTGAAAAATAGTTGGATAATTTTATTGTTGTAGTAAATAATCGTATGTTTTTTTTCTATATTACATATTTTCAGTGCATTCCTTTTATAGTTCACTATCCACTTATGTAGGGGAAAAATTACCTCTTTACATCTACAGATGTAAGTGGTACGTATTTGTAAAGTGATTTGTCATTATTAGGAAGATTATCACCATCACACAAATTTGTATACATTGTTACACAAAAATATTAATCGAAGTTTAATAAAAGTCTTATCCATCTTATGCTTTCGTCACCATATTGCATCCATCGTCCGCCCTTTATAACAGCTTGTTTTTTAAGCGACTTAAAGGAAAAGGAGTAGGTTATCAATTCAGTTGTATTTTTTTGGCTGTTACATCAGAACTCGATCATATATGAACCGATTTGAAAAAAAAAGTCGTTTGTATAGGAATACCTCTAATTAAGTCCCATAGGCACAAAATCAGGATCTGATGATTGGATCCTAAGGAAATCGAGAGAACTCTTTCAATATTGTAGGGACACCTATGGTACTCCAGCCTACTTTAGTC
This sequence comes from Choristoneura fumiferana, assembly GCF_025370935.1. Classification (NCBI taxonomy): domain Eukaryota; kingdom Metazoa; phylum Arthropoda; class Insecta; order Lepidoptera; family Tortricidae; genus Choristoneura; species Choristoneura fumiferana. Next base: position 33,853,854 of record NC_133472.1, read on the forward strand.
TATCAAAATCGAATTCTAATGCAAGCAGTTAACGCGCAAAATTACCTACTTGACTAAAATCCCAAGTTATTTAATTATGGGCGTCATTTAATAAATTTGTATTTTTATTCCAAATATTGATTTATTTAGTGAAAGAAAGATGTATTTAGTGGAAGTTTTGAGTTCCAAAATATTTTTGCTGGTTATTTTTTATTAAGATAAGTTTTTATGATGTTTTATGTGACTTTTGATTTTCTGTGCGTTTCTCATCTTGTATTGCGAATTGATTAACTGTGATATTTGTGATGGGGTTTTATGATAATATTTTCAAAGTTCCAGTTTTGTAATGGTTCTGTTTTTATTTAATGCTCGTTATTTTGAAATTAATCGCACTGCTACTGTAAGCACTATTAATGAAAATTCTTACAATATAAATGCGGAAGTAACTCTGTCTGTCTGTCTACTTCTTCACGCTTAAACTGCTCAGCCGATTTAGATGAAATTTGGTACGAAAATAGTTTGCGACCCAGGGTAGGACTTAGATTAGTTTTTATTCAGAATAATTGCATATTTCCTGCGGAATAGCACTGAACGGATACTTCTCAGACGGAGTCGCGGGTAACAGCTAGTACTGTATAATGAATATATAACATGTAACCAAAATCAGTTTGATATTAATACTAATAAAGAAAAGGAAACATTATTCACAAATTTAATTTAATTTGCCATGATGCTGTATTCTGTATTTACAAGCTGTATTTTTTTGTATTTTGTAAGTCCAGCTTTGCGTAATAAAATCTCTACAGCGAATTTAATTACTGCTAATAGCGAATGTTTTTTTTTATTCTTTGAAGATCATTTTGCATTATACCTTCTATAGTCGAATTCATAAACTTGTGAGCAAAAATCTGCTCACAAGTTTATGAACTCGACTGCACAGTGAAGACGAGAAAAATAAACATCCTGTATAAAGTTGTAAAATCAGACTGTCTATAGACAAACTTTATTGAAATAGGGTCTACTACACCAACTAGTTTGTGGTGCCCAAGCAGTGATAAAATGCATTTTAAAAATTACTGATTGAATTAGGCGTTACTATGCAGAGGCCTATGTCCATGAACTAATTAATGGTTAATAGCATTAACTAGGTAACTTGTTTTATTTCAACCACACCTTTATTGCACACCACAAATCAGTACAATAATAAAATTGATATAATATGTGTTTGTTTAATTTCTTAAGTTGAGATGATGATTTTTTCAGGTGAGCAAACTGGAAAAGCTACCACGTGTCAGCCACTCGCCACTCGCCACTCGCCACTCGCCACTCGCCACTCGCTACTCGCCACCCGCCATCCGCCACCTCCGTCTCCTCCGTTTCACGGGGCTGTCATCGCGTGTCGCTCTAGCTAGTGTACATTCCGTTTAAAGCCGTTTATAACTTGATACGTAAATAATAAGGTGTCCTGTTTTAATTTAATGCAATAAAGAGACGGCTGGTTTTTCCACTAAAATATTCTAATTTCTCTACAAATGTTGTAAATTATTAAAAAAAAAAATTGTGTGTGCACTATTATTAGCTAGCTTAGGAAAAACCGTGCACTGCCTTGGCTTGAGAATTAATAAACAAATGAAGCCAGTGATATTTCGAACAAGATTTTTGTAGCGCTATACAAATTCAGGCTTCGTTTTCGAACATGTAATTTTATAATAGCATGGCTAAAGTTAGATAAAGATATAATACGAGGACGGCGAGTATCACCACGGTGGTCATTAAAACTTAGATAAATGTTCAAAATTCGGTAAGTCGATGGTTTTTCAATTGGAATGTATACTAATTGCTTAGGGCATTGTTCAATTGTAGGCTCTATATACCTCAAGATTTTTATCGACGAAATAGAATTGAGATATATTATGTTTCTGTGTTACATCATGTTCCAAAGTTTTGACAGGTGGACTCGTTGGAACATTTTCGATTTATGTATAGTATATATAATATATATGATTGTGTGAGGCTTGTTACTGCCTCGTTTTATTATATGTATAATGTTAGGTAAACGAATTATCTGATATTTGAATGTTGAGCACCGAAATTAAACGAATTTAAGATTTGTAGGCGCTGTTTTAAACCGAGATCACTGAACCGCTACGACGTTGTTGATCACTAGCCTAGGTCTGCCGACACGCGCCACGGCACGCACTTGGTGTGCCACAAACCGTCACTTAGTGGGAAGCTCCTGTCACAGTACTGAATTTGCACTGAGAAAAGATTTTATATCAGGAAGAAGGTAGTTAAATATGTTTACGTAATACTAAGTAAAGAATAGTCTCGTTGATGAGACATCCTACAGCTAGTTTTATATGCAGTGTTACGAATTTTTAACGATTTTATATTTGAAAATCATATTTAAAGCTAATAATGATCCAAACTGACGAGCAAGTTTAAGGTTGGATTAGATTTGGATTGCATCGTCTCATTTAACATATTTTATGAATAAATTCCAAAGGTATATGTTTCTTAGCTTGTGTGTAATTGTATATAAGTATTAATTATTGTTTAAACCTTGCCACTCGGTAGTTTTTGCTTCAATAGTATTCACCCCGTCTTAGTAGCGCTTTATGGGTTATTTTTGCACTCTTGCCGGGGGCTATTGGCGCCGCACCGACCAAATACTGGTTATCGACAACTTGCTTTCTCCTCTAATACTCTACTCCTTTTAGTACATAGTTTCAGCAAATAGTCGATATCAAAAAGAAAAGACGGCACCCTAATAGGATCACTTCGTTGGCCATCCCGCGTGCGTGTGTGTGTGTCCACTATTTTCGCGGGAACGAGGGTAGAAGAATAAATTGTTGGAAGTAAATCTATATATGTAATTGCTTTTTATCCGTTGAACAGATAAGTACAGGTCATTAAAAGTATCCTCAACTATTAAGGTCACAGCTCATTAGAGCCACCCGGCACCCGACCAGCACCACCTCGACTTTCGGCGTCCACTCGTTGTCGAAGCTTCTGGACAGGTGGTCCAACCGCGTTTGACAACGAGAGGACCTCGTGTGGTCCACGTATTTCCGAGTAGTCACTATGACGGGTGGGTGATGATGAGCGCCGCATCGCAAGGGTGCGAGCAGCGGGCCATCACCGAGTGGTCCGCTCGTCGTCAGGTATCCGGAAACGCGACGGAGTTGATGTAGTGAGCGCATGCGCATACAAATACATAATGAAGAATACTAACCGCTAGAGGCGAGGCGGTGCTGGTCGGGTGCCGGGTGGCTGTAATGAACTGTGACCTTTATGATTTTGAACACCCACGAATATGACGATATATATGTTATGTTATGTAATGCAGATTAATTTGTTCCTATTTTTTCATTCTTTTAAAAATAAACTTTATCAAATATTTTACATTAACAACCACATTTTAAGTAGTTCCATTCCGATCTGTTAAACCTGAAACAGACTACGACACTACACGGTACACTCAGTGTCTATCAATACGCGTGTCACCCGCGCCGCGTTCACACAGATAAATTCATACACTGAGTGTACCGTGTAAAGTGTCGTAGTAGCTTAAGGATGTCCACTAGTTACTCGTCACCCTTTACATTTCATTATTTTAAAATTGGATCAGTCTCCTGACGCTGTGTATTTTAGTTTCGGTTTATTACACTGACGTTATTAAAATTGCTTTACGATTGAACTGAGCTTCTGTAGAACTGACAGTTTATTTGACACCCTTTTCGATTTCTAATTATAATAAAAATTGTGTTGCACAGTTGGTAGTAGTCAGTCAGCAAATCGGGGTACATCTTTAGAAGTTTATTTTTATAGTTTTACAGTACATCAACAGAATTATACTGTTCTGTAAAAAAAACTGGCAATGGCAATCTTTGTTTTCTCTAGGCAAGTGCTATTATTTTTGTAAGACCATTTGGAAACAAGCACGCGCCGTATCAGCGAACATGTCGTATTATCTTAAAATATATAAATATATATAATATTTTTGTTTGCAAACCGGCAATACTGTTAATGTATAAAAGTATGTACACATAGAAAACTAAATTCTGGCCTCTATTTTATAAACTTGACAGACCTGTAGCCAATATGAAGCCCGATTTAACACAACTCCTTTGGAATTTCACAGTAACATGTCGCCTGTCTCGTTAATGAAAAATAGCGGATATCCATAATTTCCGTTACACCGATTTTAATCATTTTTGGACCTCCACTTCTGGCACACTGCTTATAATGAAAATCAAAATTATTTTGTCCATGACTCAAATCGACAGACCTGCCTAAATGTGTGACATAATTTATAGATGTGGCGCCTATGGGCGAGGTTGTCTATTTTGGATAACTTTTCTGTGTTCGTTCTAGATTATCATGTGATCTGTCATGGTAAAGTTAATTAATATATTTATTATATTCTAAGCGGTTTGTTGTATAGAGTTCATTGTCTTATTGTACAGTCGCCATTAGATATTTCGGAGCGGCCAAGGTGGTCAAAAATATCGGCACATGCACTCTATTATATAGGTATTAGAGTTCATGTTTCGATATTTTTGATCACCTTGGCCGGTCCGAAATATCCGATTGCGTCCGTACCAAAAACCTTGTAATGTAAATCTATTGAACAAGTCTTAAGCCGTTACCAACGTTACGATTGCTTTAGTTTACTTAAAGTGCCTTCTATATCTTAATGCATTCTATCGATTAGTACATACGAGATAAATAATTATGAGGTCACTTTGCGCGGCTACAAGGTACAGTGTCCGTGCGTGTCATCAGACGGGTTAAATTTGTCAAATGTTTTAAAGTTGCGCGTAGCCGTGAACGTATATATGATTGTAGCTGTTGTATTATTTGAATCCAGGGATGTTACGTGTAGCTTAGTTACCTACAATAAAAATCATCCAAAATATACCAAAGTATCGAATAACTTCGGGTAGAACTATCGAATAATCCGAAATTTCAATACCGGAACCGAAAACGTTGTAATACATATTCATAAGTCCGCATGTATTTGAATCCTATTTTTTTGTTCATGACATCCCTGGTTTGATCTTAACCTTAACCTGAGCATGATATCATTTCAGAAGTTGAAGCTTATGTAACGGTCAGTTAACAAAAATCAACCTGTAAGGTTGACTAGAAATGAAAGGAGGAAGAAATTATGTACAATATCACGTCCTGGGGGAAAAATATTATGTTAAAGCAAATGGGCTTGTGTCAAATACGAGCATGCGGCAGCATTTCTTCAGATGAACATCGATAAGAATAATAGAATTTAAAAATGGAACGAAAAATATAATTTTTAAAGTAATATATTTTAACCAGCAAATCATTTTGTTTTTAGAAATGTTGCGACAAAACTAGTCTTAAGCCCAGTTTAGACCTGCAAGAAAAAATGTGCAAGTTGCTTTACACTGCGGCGCTCAATTGACCACTTTTGAACTCGGTGGCTTTTTACGGCCTAGCAATCTATTGCAACTGAAACGATTTTTCCGGCTAGTCTAAACGCTGCTTAACTATACTCAGTGGCACGAAATTCGGCCCACTCTACATACAAAATGACCTGTTACTGTCTACATTTCAGGGCCAGATTTTTTGGCCGCTCAGTATATTTCAAAAACATTTATTTGTCGAAGGAAAATAAAAATAGGTCGGGGAGACCGGGGACAAAAGTATCATTTGGCATTTGTGCTCCGATTACTCGCTATTTATTATGTATTTGCTCAAATGAATATAGCTATATAAAACTTTTATCGCCCTTATGATAAATAAGCGCCAAATAGATCAATCTTCAAATTTTACTTCAGGGGTCTTAATCTTACTTGAGATATAGGGTTAATACCAAAAACAAGCATAGAAATGATATTTGCCAGCTCTGGACAGCTGCATGTGGTATTTTGATCACTGCATAACTCTACAAGCCGTTGTTACTTTCAACCCGCTGTTACTTTTATCCCCGGTCTCCCCCTACTAATAAATATATTGAAATTGACAAAAAAATTACGGAAACTTACAATCGCTCCTTATGCGTGAACTGGCATCAGTCTTGTCAAAATACTATTAAAAAAAGGAGCAGTCTCCTACGGGATATACAAAGCAATACACTATGTGGTAGGTCGCCTGGGCACGGTGAACACTACTTCCACAACGCTAAGTTTGCGTGTCTATATTATAGGAACTTTCACTGTTCCGGTGTAGGTACCTGATGATGACTGCAAATTTGATAAAATCCGCTGTTATAACAATAAATATATTTATATAACAGTAGTTCATTTTTTTATTAAGTATTTCACAGGTTCAACTGTATACATTTTAAAAATCGTCTGTACAAATCCGTTTACACAACAGAATGTTACATGACAAATAATAGCCGACTGAAAATTCAGCAGTTCTTTTATAAAGAATACCCTAATAATATTTTTCATCAAATAATTTATTTACCATGATTCAAATAGTATAATATTGAGTAACCATTAGAAATCTTTGTTTTAGACAAGGTGAAGACCAACCATGTTTGTGTTAACGATTACGCATTCCTAATTTTTAGCAAAACTTCTCTGTAGTAATAACGGAGGTGCGTGGTAAAATATTTATTATTTAAATTAAGAATTTTTAAATTAATAACTAGTTCGAACGAAAGTATAAAAAATAATTTAATTACCTAAGTAATTAGCGTCCTATTGTGTTTTTGATTTTTATGTGCGTTGCATGTTTGATGATTGCGATTAGTAGAGAACCTAAATAATTTAGGTTAAAAGTAATTGTAATATGACAGGAAAATGATTCAAATTTGTAACACTTTTGTTATCTGTAAATATTAGGTATCGTTTAAATATTTGTAATAAAGATACCTTACTATAAAATTGATGTTTTACTTGTGTATAACTATAACCACAGGTTGAAATATGAGTATACGAGGGGCACACTGAAATGATCGGGAATAGAATATTTCGGATTTAGTTACAATAAAACCTTTTTTAAATTTTGAATACTGGCCTCTTAGAATCTTAATGACATTCAAACAATAAAAAAAATGATTAAAAACAAAAAATTACCCCGACAATTAAACGCCAGCAAAAATAATAAAAAAATGCCCGAAAAAAAACGCCGCCAAAAAAGACAACTAAAAAGTAAAAAATAATTATGCACTACCTAGCTTAGAATAACAATTAAAATATAAACAAATAGGTGCTTAATGGTACAGACAAAATAATCATCAGTCAATTATTTAAATTTCATTTCACTGTACTCATTTACTGAGTACAGGGGAACCGCTCGATTTTAATGAAAATTTGCACTTTACAGTTCAATATTTCGCAAACATATCACTGAATCGAAAAATCGTTTGAGCAACCCCATAATGGTTTTAAAAGACCTATCCAACGATACTCCACACTATAGGGTTGGATGAGAAAAAAAACACCCCCACTTTACGTCTATGGGAGGTACCCAAAAAAAAGTTTTTTTGAATTTTTAATTGTACCATTTTGTCGGCATAGTTTACTTATATATCCGTGCAAAATTACAGCTTTCTAGCATTGATAGTCCCTAAGCATAGCCGCGGATGGACAGATTACAGACAGACATGGCGAAAGTAAAAGGGGTCCGTTTTTGCCATTTTGGCTCCGGAACCCTGAGAGGAATGTGGGATCTAATGAAAGGGCTTACTAAGCCGATTCTAAAAATATATCACATCAGTATATTTCAGTATGTTCGGGCGCCTCCAGATATTATACGGTTGAATCATTATTTGTAAAATGTACTTACCTAAAATGATATGTAATAGCCTCATATCCACCCCAAGAAAGCAATTTTGAAAATATTTGCATTCAGCGTGTAGTGACTGAAATGTGTTCTCGGGGTGTACCGCTAGCACTATTTGTTAGATTGATATGAGATTTGAAATGCATATTTAGGTTAGATAACCACGCAGCACAGTTAACGTATAACTATGGTAGGTACTTAACCTTTTGAACGCCACGGTCGGCCACAGACGACAAAAAAAATATTCGGAAAATCGCTTCATAGGCGCCACGTAATGCCGACATGGCACTTATGAAACGATTTTCAGCTGTCGCGTTTTGCCGACCGTGGCGGTCAAAGGGTAAAACCAGTGCTCGCCTTCTTTGTAATATTATAAAAAACGGAGTACCAGTAGTGGAGTATAATTAAATGCATATAATAAACTTTAACTGGAAATAAAATGCCCACTTCCATAAAAAGCATTAAGTACTTTTACCAGTACCTAATAATTTTATCACAACGCCTTTGTCTGGAAAACAAAATAGCTTTAAAAAAACTGGAGTTTTCCTGTGGCTCTAGCACGCTAGCGTTTATCGCGGACATAAAGCATTCATCATTTTTAGGGTTCCGGAGCCAAACGCAAATCTGCATATCGCTATTCTTCCTACCGACTACTCGGCGAAACAAATAACGCAACGAAATTACACCAAACTTTGCTAGGCCAAAAGAAAAATCTGGCAATAGTTGCCTACGAAACGAACATCTGCATAATTAAACTCGGCGAAATGACAGGTCACCATGAAAAATGCTACAGTTTAGTTTTTAGGGTTCCGGAGCCAAAATGGCAAAAACGGAACCCTTATAGTTTCGTCAAGTCCGTATGTCTGTCTGTCTGTCTGTTCGTCCGTCCGTCCGTATGTTAAAGGCATTTTACTCGAAAACTACAGGATTTAGATCAATGAAATTTGGAGTACAGATGTCTTGTCAAAGCCGCTATTTAGTTTTGTAGTTGAATTACAAAAAAAAATATTTATAGGGGTACACGTAACAGAAATTGAGAAAATTTTTTTTTAACTCATTAACGTTTGGCACATAGTTCGACAGCTCTTTTGAAAAGATAGTAAGGTTTCTCAAAAACTTTTTTGGTTAAGTGAAGTGAAGATTTCTGGAAATAATCGCTTCCAAAGTAGCAAAAATTGTGCCCCCCCCCTCTTCTTGTAAACCGTTTGTCCAGCAAATATGGAAAAGTAACGCTTCATAAATACTTTCAATGAAAATTGGTTTCAACATGATCGGAAATACCGTTTTTGAGTTATTGCCGAAAAACTGCGCTTCTCAACAAAAGGACGTAATTGCCGTGAAGATACGCTCTTTTTCTGGTAATAGATTGTAAGACTGTAGTATGTGTTTTAATTGTGTTATAACGCACATAATTGACTTGATTTTTTTCGTAATGGCTAAGGAACCCTATCTTGGGCGTGTGCAACACGCTATTGGCCGGTTTTTTTATTACTCTCTGGTTAGAAATGGATATGCCATACCTATCTCCGCGACAAAACCTATGCCCTATTTCACGAAGCTATAAGGTACAATTTACAAGCGGTAGTCTTTGTTTAACAGTATGTATTGAAAAGAGACTACCGCTTGTAAATTGTAACTTGTATACCTAGTGCCATCCACGAAGACGCCTGATTTTGTCAAAATTAGACATTAATGACATTGTAATAAGAACCACGGCACGCGTCATCGTAAATGACTCTACCTATAGCTTCGTGAAATGGGCCTATAGTCCCACTGTAGTACTAGTACTACCGTACGGGTGCTTGTAGAAGGGAGCTGGTGCGTTGACGCCGGCGCAGCGGCAGTAGTGAGTGAACATGCATCGGTGGGCGATTCTGTGGCAAGCCTCGACGCTCCTGCTCGTTGGAGGCACGCTGGATTTCGGATACTTCGCACGGCTTAGACCTGATATGCTAAACTCGCAGGTAATTAAACTGTATCAGTTTATGCATTGCGATATGAGTTGAAATTTTTAGTAGAACTGCTTTGTAAATTCAAATCTTTCGCATCTCTTGTTTTTGAAGATATTGAAATAACAAAATTGCAAATTGTTTTAGCAAATCGAAACAACTTCAAATAATGAGTGAAACGGTGCTCTGTCGAGTACCGTATTTAAACGAGCAATTCTTCGAGTACATTTAAACGTATCTATATTAAAATATTTCGGGAATCTCGAAAACGACTCCAACGATTTCGATGAAATTTGGTACGTAGGGGTTTTCGGAGATGAAAAATTGATCTAGCTTGGTCTTATCTATGGGAAAACGCTGGTTACCGAGTTTTAGCCCTAGCGGAGCTCGGTCGGCCAGGTACCTACTTATATTTATGTCAGAAAAATGTGTTTTCATTTATTTTAAATTCGTGCGCCAGCCGGTAAATTAGCAATTGCAAAAAGCGTACAGTCGAGTGCAAACATTAATTTATCCAACGCTTTGAAATATTTCCCATGGACTTTAATTCCGAAGTAGTATTAACTACGTCGGATTCCTACGTAGTTAATAAACTGTGGTAATAATAATAAGGCAGTGGTGACATAACATATTTTACAGTGATAGATTAGTTAGAGATTTTTATTAACTGTACCTACCCATCGAGCACTTACAGCTAGACATTTGATGTAGGTATATACTTTTTCTGCCATTTGTACAAAAAGCGCATAAAATGGGAATGGGTCATTTCGATTGCGAGCAAATGAAAGAGCAACATTACAAAAAATGGTTATTATTTATTAATTTCCTTGGCATATCGATGTTGCATATAATTTAGCAGGCACGGCGACTTTCTGCAGTCGTGTTGCAGTTATGATTGATTACCAACATGTTAACAATTGCTCAGCTTGTTATAGGTACTTGGCGACTTTTTGCAGCGATGCTAACGAGCATCGCTGGAAAAAGGTGCTTAAGTATAAATTTTGATGTACCTACTCGTATATATGATGCTTCAAAATTAAACTACTACTGTAAACAATTTAAGTCTATTTTCAAGTAGCAAAGCCTGGTCTAAATCCGTCATGTAATAGTACATTGTGTCTTAAGGGCGGTAAATAAGGAATTAAGAACGAGAGTCTATTAGAAGCCCGAAGTCGAAGACTGAGGCTTATATTTCAGACCTAATATTGAAAATTGTGCAGTCCTGTTGTGATAATTATGTGGCGCAAATTAATAATAATATTGTGATCTATATGGATAATGAACGACGGTAAAAAGTAGTCGATTCGTGCCCGCGAATAATTCTCGCAGCGCGGACATCGCGGTAATTGGCGATTTGGATCGTTTAATTACTTCTGACATGTGAGACATGCGCTAATATGCGTCAGTTAATTTCCATGTAGGTATGTAGAAAGTTAGATAATTCAATTTTCAGAAGTGTGAATAAGATGCGTTTTTAATCATACCTGTTGAATCACTGCCCCAGAATAATTTTTTCCGTTTCTTGTAATTCGTTAACATTACGGCGGCGCACCCGCAATCTAATGCCTAACTAGCAAAATGTTGGATCAATGGATACTGTACTAACCTCTTGTGTCCGTTGATTCGATGCTGGCAGCATAGTTCTGTTTTTGAATAATAATAGGAAACCCACTACAATACCTAGACGATAACATAACTCAGCTAAGTGCGAATCGGACTCGCGCTCAAAGGGTTCCACACAAATGTGTAGGTATTTTCTATGGATATTTATCCATTGTTAGAAACCTGCTCCTCAGCAAAATCTATGCAGTCTAGGGTCATTTTAGACTAATATAAACAGATAAACAGGCATAAATAACCCTTATTCTTCGCAGTCGGGTAAAAATTAAAATCTTCAAAGCTACCTTCGTATTGTAAGTTTCTAGGACAGTTGAAAGTAGGTACCCATAGGTTTTGACTCTCAGAAAATAAATACCTACTTATTTACGGAAACAATAATATTAAAAATCATCACCACTTTCAAATATTAGGTACTTAGCTATGCCAAATTACAGCTTCTAGTGGTCTCTGCTCTGAGGGACAGACGGATAGTTGGACATGGCAAAACTTGAAGGAAATCATTTTGTAATTTTTCCTACGGAGTCCTAGAAACGAACGGTGTTGCTATTTAGGCACTTTCTCTCATGAAATATATTGTTTGAAAAGTTATAAAAGTTATAAATCACTTACGAAGTTCGCTGTCGTGTTTATAGGCATTATTAATAACTAACTAATTCGTGAATACGGAATCGGATCTTTAATCACCATATCTTTAATCACCATATAAGTTTCAGAGCTTTCAACATTAGGTAGGTACTTGTATTGCTTGTTGTAGGTATGTATTTGTTCAATTATCAAGTGCGTGCTTAAATAAGTAGCAACGAAGCAAGGAAGTGCGGTTTAATGACAGTATGATATAATTTGTTATCATTGTTAAATTAACGTTTCTGTATCCTGTTTTATAATAACAATTCTCCTTTGTTTTAGGTCAATTGCGTTGAAATGCCGAAATACGGTTCTGACTATTTCACCCCGAAGTTTTATTACGGTAAATACGAGTACATTTATAATATTTTATAAACACACTTAGCTTTTCATTGTTTTATAGGTTTGACTTTTTATAGGGCGGCGTTTTCCTCGGCAAACCGGCGGTATATATAGAGCACCTACCGCTGCCTCGTTCCAAAGTGGACCACTTCTAAGCCTAAACAGAATAATGCCCCGGATGGACCGTCTGCTGCCAGACACCAACGACATAGTCAAAGAGCACGCCAAACTGGTGCAAGACATCAACAGCTTGAAGCAAGCCGTTTTTGTTTCCCCATTTGCCGAGGAAAGCAGAGATTACGAAGATTCCATATTTCATGAAATTATAGAGACGGCCACTAATTCGCCTAAGCAGACAACAAAACTGCCCCCAAAGAAAGGAATACCGATAGTGTTGCTCGGCGGCGGCTCAAATCAGCGGCAGACCGTGACTAGTCAACCGATCAAGTTTCCGGATAGAACATCGATAAGTCTGGTCGGGACTTCGAGGTCTCCTTTGCTTAAGCATCCCTATCCATTTGCGGTCAACGAGTCCCAGCGGACTATCAAGGTGTGTATGTCTTCCACACCCACACCCACGAGTCGACCTTCGTTGCTTCAGAGACTGCTGAGCGCCTTTATTCCAAGATAGGAATTAAGTACCTTCATGAATATTATTAAGATAACCAGAAATAATAAACGAATTTGACTGATTGTTCTTTGACTATAGTAATCAGAATAGTGATTTGATTACGTACGATTTGCAATAGTAAGGTACAGTAATGAATGATTAAAAAATTAATGTAACTATAGTCCATTCAGGATAAGATTGGACTCTAGAAGGTCACAGAACCAGGGGTTATAAACATTTTTGTGAAGTCGTAAAAATGATGATGATGATAATGATTAATAAAAGAAGTAATAAGATGAAGTCATCATTTTGTTTATTTTGTAAGTAGATTAATACGTTATTTACTTACGAAGTAACACAATATTAATACGTAATTTGCTACATAATATTTAAGTATACATAATTTAATAACTGTGTTTCGTGGACTCATCCGCTCTCATTCCCTGTTTAAAAATAATCTACTCGTAGTTTCTGCTATGAAGTTCAAGCTTTTTTCCATTCCAAATTTCATCAAATTTAGTGTAGTGTTGTAAGTCTGTATGTTTGTTTGTTACCTACTTCTTCACGTCATAATCGCTGAACCGATTTAAGTGAAATTCGCTATACAGATAGTACAAGGCCCGGGGAAGGACATAGAATAGTTTTTATCCCGGAAAATTGCATAGTTCCCGCAGAATAGCAATAAACGAATTTTACGTGAGCGGAGACCTGGGCAACAGTTAGTTAATGGATAATTGAAACTAATATTGACGTCTTCGATATTCAAAATTAGAATGAAATTTAGACCGTGTAAAAATGCATTTAAAATTACTTCCTAAAGCGTGCATTATAAAGAGTCTATTTTCCTTCTGTCCATTCCTATAGGTATTGAACAGACTGTAGTTACCTAAAGTCACATTTGATGAATTATACATTACTAAGTACCTCTACACTATTTTTTCGGAACAAGATTAAAAGATAAAAGTCGGCGAAGAGATCCTAAGTGTGTTTATTTTACGTTTAATTTCAGATTCTGATAGTTGAATTTTTTTAAATTGAAATTTGACACGAGCAGGCTTGTATCATATAGTTATACTTGCATCTATTACTTCAACATAGCTTTGTCGTAGACACAAGCTAAGTGTGCGTGATCATCTCAAACCTATATTTTTAATGCGCCCAATGTGGATTTCAGACATCAGACTAGCTCACTCGTGTCGAATTTGTCAATAACTATAGTAGTCAGCCGCTAAGAAGTCAATCCTGACACCTGTCATCTTGCTACTAAATACGTCAATGTTTTAGTTTTTTGACACATTCACTAACGTATTCAGTAGAGTAGAGATAAACTACACATGTCAGGATTAACTTCTTAACGGCGGACTACTAATATCAAGATGAAAACGATTCATCGTTACCTACCACTGCCTTTCTGTCCTAATTGATGGACAAAATATTGTGATTGAATTATTAATAAAGGTATAGAATGGTGCCACTGTTTTATTTAATAGGAACTCGGTGCATGGGAAGCGTTAATTTCCCGCTGTTACGTCGCGTCTCGCAGGCACAGCAGCGCACGCGCCGCGGGCGTTGTCACCGCCGATCGCGTGTGCTACTTCTAATTACAGATGCCGATTATGTATTGTCTACTTTTTACACTTTTACGCGTCGGATTGGAAAAGTTAACGTCTTATGTGTCATGATGAAACAGGCTGCAATAAAGTACATGACTACGGGTTATGACGTAACAGTATTTACTTTGATCACCACATACATCTCAATCAAAAAATTGCTGTGCTGTTCTTTGATGAAACTTTAGCGTTGGATAATTATATAGCGGAAAGAGTTATGACATTATTATAGCTGATTTTATTTGAGGAGTTTGTATAGAGGTACCTAAACAGAATACGAAAGTAATTTGAACCGATGATTTCAAAAGTTACTTATATTGGACCCATGCACGGCTGGTAATCATTTAATAGTGATTGTTTTTCGATTTGATTTGTTTAATTATTACACTTGTGCTAGCAGTACAACAATGTATGTTATTAATTAACGCGGTACTTGGAAGCACTTAATTAAAGCATAAACTAATCAGATAAAGCGATTGAGCGCCGGCGCCGCGCGTCGCCGATGCACTGTGCGTTAGTGAAAGTCGCTTTTTGTTCCTACCTCGATTAGTTTTGATTAGTCTGACTGCATATTTGGAAAAAAATACGGTAGAGGTGATAACAGATTCTTTACCCTTAGTGGGTTTACTGGAGCCCGATTTCGGCCTCAGCCCCTACTGCCAGTAAACAAAGAAATTAAGAAACGAATACTTACGTAAACAAGAATAGGGAAACGAAAACTAATTTTATTCCTTAGTTCACACTCGTACCTACTAATTAAGTTTTGTTAATTTTACAGAAGATTAATACAAGTGTGCACGCTCAAGAACATTATAAGTAAGTAGGTATGAATCAGTAAAGAATATGACGCGTCAAAAACATAAATAACAAAATAAACCTCGCAAAATGTTATTAAATTGGACGAAATCGTATTAAAAGAAGTAAACGCATCGATGCTTGATAAAATAATAGGATAATACAATTTAAATCGACACTTAAAACAAATTGTATCTTCAATAGGTACATTATAGAACGAATCGTAGACGTATTAAAATGGCTTAACATTTTTAGGCAAGTAACAAGTTCAAGCAACAAAATCGATTAAAACGCTTCTGACGAACGTGTACCTACCAATTTTTTTGTAAGCGTTTGTATTAAAACTACTTAATTTATTATTGCAGACAAAAAAGTATAACTTTTCGATGGAATTAAATGTTCTTAGGATCGATTATATGTATTTACAAAATGCTGTCTAGATTGCTGTTTATGGGTAGGGTCCCTAAAGGCTGGCTGTGTTTCCTCGTTGTATGGTAATGCCAATACGTTGTCTGAGGAAAGAGTAAGCACTATGATGGATCGCGTGTGGATTGGACCAGCTTTATTTTAATTAAAAAAAGTTTATTACTTACAAGGTGCTAGTTTTGGATTACTTTGTCTCTAAGTAATATGAGATGGTTTTGTTTGACAAATAAATATCATGTCTATGGAATTCAACGTTGAGAAAGAAGTTTTATTGAATTGTCATGGAAATAAAATATACGCTAGACGTTAAAATAATAATAATAAATAAGTTAATACCAATGACGAGGCGATATGGTCCCTGACTTTAGCCTACCTATCCCAGTGATGGGGAAACTTTTTCCTTCGCGTGCCAATATATAGTAACGAAATATATGGCAGGCCAAGATGTTGCATTTTTGGCTAAAATAAAAATATTGATATGTATTTTCTGAAACACTAATTTGGCCATTGCCAATGAGAATGAAATTTTGTAACAATACGAAATCTTCTCTTGATTTTTGTTTGATGGTTGCGGGCCGGATTTCAAGCCTTCGCGGGCCAGAGATGGCCCGCGGGCCGCAGTTTCCCCATCCCTGGTCTATCCGAAACATAAGAAAAACCCTGGAGGTAAGTAGGTATATCATAGGTAGGTACTCGTAATAAAATGCCACATTTATTTTCATTACGGATATTATTTTAATAAGTATATTATGACGTATGTTAGTATAATAGGTACTTATAATTCTAAATAGGGTTTTTGGATCTCTTGGCAGTTAAATTTCAATAATCAAAACCTAGTTATGTAAGTAACATTCGGAAATTTCACTTTGTAACTAAACTAGGGATAACACTGTATACTTAGCTTTATTTGGCTTTATGCTGCATTAAAATGCTTTTTTTCTCCCGGAAATACTAACCTGCGTTATTCGATAATTTAATATTCAAAACAAAGCCTTAAGAAAGTTATTCCATTACTATTTAAATAAGTAAGAAAGTACAGAAAATATGTCTAAGGACTGTATATCGGATGCGCACCGAAGAGTCTCTTCGAAACGTTTTTCGGGAAAAACACTTCATAACTCTGACATGCATATACATCCTATAATTATGTTTATTTGTTAAAAATCAGCCAGAATTCTTTCCAAAGAGATCATGTAAATTTAATGTTCGATCTCAATGTAAATATGATCTTAAACTTCCCAAGATCAACAACTCAATGAATAAAAAAAGAGCTTTAATATCAGCTATTCATGTAAGTATTTAATAATCTTCCTAATGATATAAAAAGTATAGATGATAGCACTTTTAAACGAACACTAAAAAATGGCTAATAGAAAAGGCTTTTTATGATTTATATGCTACTTAGTAAATTGTGAATTAGACTTTACGAAGTTTTGGAAACATTGTATGCCCGGAAGGGTAACTGTTGAGACACTAAACCATTTTCACCATCTTTGTACATACACAGATTATACAATAGTTTTTCTATTCTATTCTAAGGTACTACAGAGCGCATCTAATTAACCGTCGCTTTTCTGAATAATAACAATAACTTATACAGATGCGTTATCTTTTCATAAGCGAGTATCTAAGTAAGTACTTGAAGCGCACCTCAAGGCCGCGTACTGCAGGGCTACTACGAAACTCGAAGTTCGTGTCGTGCGGTCCCTCTGACACTTATGCTATTTAATACGAGAGCGAGAGGGACGGCACAATACGAACTTTGAGTTGCGAGTTTCGTATTAGCCCTGCTGGCCCTATAGTATGAGGTGCAAAATTCGAACTTCGGATCTTGCCGTCCCGCTGACGCTATAGTACATTACTGTAGAGGCCGGGAACCATACCTAACCGTCTATATCTGCTTGGCCGGCAACTCCGCGTTCCGGCCGAGGCTTGTATAGTGCTTTTCTCAAACATGACATAAAATAAAATTAAAAAAAAACAAGAAATGAAGCTGGCGGGACGCTAGTCTCGTCGCCGTGTTGTGTGGCGTGTGGCTGCGCAGCTCGCGTTGAAACAAAAGACGGTCGCATTGCCGGCCAAGGGCGGGAAATTTGTATGAAAATCTCTTTGCACCGCGCGCTGGCAGCCGAGCCGCAGCGCCTGCAGCGCGATACTTCCCGGCCTATTATTTGTACTTAATACAACGTCAATATTTCATGTCATGTTTGAGAAAATAGTACATTAATGTAGAGGCCGGCAACCCCACGTTCCAGCCGAGGCTTGTATAGTGTTTTTCTCAAACATGACAGGAAACAAATAAAAAAAAAGAAATCAAGCTAGCGGTACGCTAGTCTGGGCGCCGTGTTGTGTGAGCGTGTCGTGGTGGCTGCTGGCGTAGGCCGTGTCGCAAAGCGCGCGTTGAAACAAAAGACGGTCGCATTGCCGGCCAGCGGCCTGCAAAGTTGTATGAAATCTCTTTGCAGACCGCTAGAGTGACCGCGCGCAGGCAGGCGAGCCGCAGCGCCTGCAGCGCGATACTTCCCGGCCTAGCTATTAATATTTGTAACACAACGTCAATATTTCATGACATGTTTGAGAAATAGTACATTTTGTCTTAAAGGCGGTAAATAAGGAATTACGAACGAGAGTCTATTAGAAGCCCGAAATCGAAGACTGAGGGCTTTAATGAGGCGATGTTCGTAATTCTAGTACCGCCCGTGCGACATACGGATAGGGATGCGAGGCCGGCAACCCCAGGTTCCGGCCGAGGCTTGTAAAGTGCTTTTCTCAAACATTACATGAAATAAAAAAAAAAAAAGAAATGAAGCTGGCGGGATGCTAGTCTGGTTGCCATGTTGTGTACGCGCGTGTCGCGCTGGTTGCTGGCGGTGCTGCTGTGCGAGCTGTGGTGTTGCTGGGCGTGGGCCGCGTGCGTGTCGCAGAGCGCGCGTTGAAACAAAAGACGGTCGCATTGCCGGCCAGCGGCCTGCAAGGTTGTATGAAATCTCTTTGCAGGCCGCTCTAGAGTGACCGCGCGCACGCAGCTGAGCCACAGCGCCTGCAGCGCGATACTTCTCGGCCTATTATTTGTAACACAACGTCAATATTTGAGAAAATATTATTTAATAGGAGAGTGAGAAGGATGGTACGACAGGAACTTCGATTTTTGAATTTCGTAGTAGCCCCCCTTGACGTTAGCGGGCAGTGGGACGGGCAGCGGAGTGATCTAGACACGCGGTAGCGTGTCAAGCTAAGTTCAAGCTAATAAACGTTTTCTTTGTTCATTGCGCGGCCGAGAACCTCGTCACACAGTGGTTACCCGAGAGCACACACAATGAACAGCGAAATAATTCACCCTGCTGCTGTCCGCCCCATTGCTATCCAAGTATAAACCTTTGCTTTACCGACAAGATAGCAGTCCGAAATCTCTTTAATGGCTCCCATTTTGTCTTAATGTGGACAAATGGGCAGGTTGACAGGAAAGAAGACGTTGAGTTCAATCAGCGCTGCTAGCACCAAGTAGCCCACGTAGATGCCGGCACATGTGAGGCCGATCTTCCAGTCTAGCTGGAACTTGTTCAGAGCTAGGCACCCGTACAGTGCGAACAGCGTCGAAAGGAGAGAGATGGCATTGTACGATAGACCACTGGAGTTTATTATCACCTAGAACGTACAAAAAGTCTCAGGCTTATTATGTTTCTGTGTCATCAGGTCAGTAGGTCCTAGCGCATAGCGTAGCGTAGTATTTTTACTTCACAGCAATATTCAAGAGGATTATAAAAGATTTTGAAAATTTTCCTACAAAAATGAAGTGCTTTCACACTTGGATTTGAATTAAACGGTTTTGGAACCACTAAGTAACAATTAAATTAATAAATATAAATTAGGTACTTAAGCTAAATAAGTACCCAAGTTTTTTTGTTATTATATTTTGTTAGTTGGTACACTAAGGTACACAACCTGCCTGAATGAAAGAGATTGCTCTGTAGCAATAAGAGCGCCCTTAGCTTCCATGTTAATTTTGTATGAAGAGTTATTGTGTTGTATTGTGCTGTAAGTTATGATAGTAATAGTAACAAAGAATATTTTATAATAAGTACTTGAGTGAAGTGAGTAGGGCAGATACTCCGTCAGGTTACTCTGTCAAGTAAATTTAGCAAAATGCTCACTTGTTCGAATTTTCATTTAGGTAATAGAACTATTATACTGAAGTGGTATTTACGGTGCTTAGAGTAGGTATTTTTAAGGTTTAGTAAACAAGCATGAAAATTGAGTCAATTTGGTGTTTAAAATGTTCGTGATTTATTTGTTGGTGCGCTACGAAAATAATGGAAAAGCTTTTTGTTTCGGAAGTCACTTACCCAGTGGTCGCCCGGTGTCGCCGGATAATACAAGGATTTGACCAACCAAGGCAGCCCGAGACATAGGAGGATGTCGAACGTATTAGAACCAATGGAGTTACTGATTCCCATAGTACCGTGCCCTGAAAGTCATACACCTATTTAAAATGCAATCTAAAGGTGACTCTCGAAAGTATCGACAGAAATATCCTATTTTGTATGTGTATGTGCTTTTCCTCCTTCACGCTAAAACGACTAGACTGATTTGGACAAGGGCGTCGCGGGGGGGGGGGACAAGTTGATATGGAGAAGGAGAAAAGTATGAATTGTAGGTATTTATTGGAATTGGTGAATTCATTCGAGATTCGGTTTCGACGTACAGCAATGATCGATCAAGCAAGTCAAGTCAAAGACTTAGGACAGGTTTGGTTGCTTTACATTCGGCAACTTTTTTTGAATCTCTATGGGGGGGAGGGGCAGGGCAGCTCTCCCCTGGCGATGCCCTTGGATTTGGATGATAATTGGTGTGTAAATAGCTTGATGTCTGGAATAACGCTACCTATGTATTTACCTACTTCTATTTTCTAAAATCCTAATATCATCTCATCACAGCTAATTCTATTGCATTGCCATGAAATTTGGCATGGTTTTTCTTCATACAAATGAAGACCACAATATAGTTTTTGAGGATTCCCATGAGAATTTATCAAAATCTCGGAATTTCAACAAATACTATTTCAAACACAAAAAACAGGTAATTGTTTAATAGTCCAATTGCAACACACAATTGACAAGATTTCATATTTCTAAGACTATAATTTGATTCGTTCTCTGTATTCTTGTTGGAAAGAGAAAGACGCTGATATTTTAAAAATTTCGCTACGACTATTAATTAATTTATTACATTTTTTTTAAGAAGTGCTTATTCTAAAAGGGCATAACTCCAAAACTACCATACATTAGATCCATTACTTTTGTCTGGTCTTTATTTAAAAAAAGATCACGTAAATCTGACGTAAAATTATGTCAAAATTATGAGAGCTCCTTTTTCTGGTGAAAAAGGCAAAGTCAATATCTATTCTGTGGTAGTGTTGGCAAATTCAGCTATATATATATATTTTGTATTTTTTTAAAATATGGAGAAATAAATGATAATAAATATTTTCACATGTTCAGGAGGCAAAACTCTTTCGATTCCTGTAGTAATTTACAGGTGTTTAAAAAATGAAATCTTGTCAATTCCCACAGCCTCGTATTGAAACCAATTTTACCTTGGTTTGTAACGAGTACACTGGACACCGCCTCCGGAAGACTCGTGCCGGCCGCTAGTATGGTCAGCCCTGTGATGCTGTCTGGGACATCGAACGTGTCACCTGCACGAGTGAAATACAAGTACCTTTAATAATAATACAAATAATACTTAATACTTTTTAAGTGATTGCCAACTAGATTTAAGGTAGGTCATGCATAATTTCTTTTAATATTGACCTATGAGTCAACATTGATTAAATTGACAATAAAACACCAAATATTGTCAATTTAATCAATGTTGATGTCATTGTCAATAAGTTGACGATATTTTACATTTTTTTTTTCTGCCGGTACTTTAGCCGACTTTGGCATCTGTAGACGCAATAAACATCAGTTATTTGTTCTGTTTCTGTACTAATTCGGAGACACGAAAATTTGAGGCTCAAAACATGATTCATAAGGTTTGTACCTATTATTGTGATGATCCAAGCTACAAGGTACGACACGCCTCCGATCCAGACAATGCACATGATAAAGGTGAGCGGGTACAGCGCGCGGCGGCGGCGGCAGTCCGGTACAGTCATCCAAAGCACCAGGCTGATGGGCCATGTGAGGATCCACAGCAACCTGCGCGCTCCCGAAGTCTTCTCGTCGGGCCACGGCCATATGGTGCTGTTGCTTGAGTCTGTATAACAGACACATACATCGATAACGACGGTGCCCAAAAATATGCTGACTATATGTCAGTTATATGTGAGTCTTTATTACACTGCGAAAGGGGCACGATGATATCGCGCTATAGAAGCGTTCCCCATACTAAACTTTAGTCTCGTCGGTGTCGGGGGTCCGCTAAGGTTAACAGGAAACTAAAGTACATATGTTGAATTTTTTAAAGTATTAACCTTAGCGGTCCCCCGACACCGACGACGCTTATATAAAAAAATATTACTAGATAGGTACTTATACTAAATTAACTTCGGCTAATTTTGCGGGAAATCAGCATAGTCCCCACGGGATAGGGATAAACGAATTCTTCGCAGATGAAGTCGCGGGCAACAGCTAGGTAGTGCATAATTATTTTTTACTTTTTAGTTGTCTTTTTTAGTGGCGTTGGCAAATATTCAAGCTAGACGAGAGAGAATGAAGTCTACTCTTCAAGAAAGAGGAGTGTGCTCGATGGAGTACCCCTATAAAAGTTAATTGAACTCATACATTATTTATCTGATTATGGCTGTAGCATAGCTGATTGCAGATTTGGAATATATATATATATATATATATCCATATAATATTATAAATGCGAAAGTAACTCTGTCTGTCTGTCTGTCTGTCTGTCTGTCTGTCTGTCTGTTACGCTTTCACGCAAAAACGCAGTACCGATTTGGATGAAATTGGTACATGGATATATAGACCATGGGAAAGAACATAGGCTATCTTTTATTGCGAAAAAGAGGCTTTAAGGGTTGAAATGGGGGGTTAAAGTTTATATGGTGGAAGTTCGTCGCTGTCGGAAATAAAACATGAACTTGGCATTTAGGCACTTAATAAAAAATAAGTCGGGTGTGTTTTAGCTTTTTGAAAATTCGACGTATGTGGGGATGAAATAGGGGATGAAACTCATATGGGAGGTCGTCATTATCGAGACAAATCGATGTTTCTTTATGAAACTTGGCATTTGGGCACGTGATAGAGATAAATAATTGTTCACGCGTTTTTTAAATTCTTCCTGTGTGGGGTGAAATAGGATGAAAGTTTATACATGTAAGATCGTCATTTTTGAAGATAAATCGATGGTTCTTTATGAAACTTGGCAGTTGGACACGTGATAAGAGACAAATAGATATATATTTTCGCGCATTTTTTTTTAAATTGTCCTGTGTGGGGGTGAAATAGGGGGTGAAACTTAATATGAAGGTCGACATTGTAGAAGATAAATCGATGGTTCTTTATGAAACTTGGCATTGGGCACTTTGAAAAATAAATAGATTTTTGTTCAAGGTTTTGAAAAATATTACCTACCTGCGAGGGGATGAAATAGGATAAAAATTTATATGGAACGTCGACATTATCACAGATAAATCGATGAATCTTTGTGTTTAGGTATTCGAAAAAAAACAAAAAAAAACTTGTTAAAATCGACTCGGACTCGCGCACCAAGGGTTCCGTGCATAGGTATTTATGAATATCCAGTGTTAGCAGAGCTTATTCTAAGCTCATAAGCAAAATGTACGCAATGTGGGGTCATTTTAAATTACTAATTGACATAGACAGTCAGACATGAAAAATTATGATTTCAGATTTTTCTTACTTATTTTGCTATAAAGGGAATAAAATTTGCTATAAGTAAGAGCTTCCTTTATACAATATTTCAAGTTTCTAGGACAGCCGGAAGTACCCTATAACTTTTTTTCATAGCTTCCGGGACGTTTAGGGTTTTAATTTCAACTCGATACATACCTACTCCGTACGTTTACGGGATAAAGGGTCTTGACAGACAGATGGACGGACGGACAGCAAAGTCAACCCTAAAAAACATTTGTGCCGGCTCTTTTCAAATTTCTAAATTTTTCATACCTACTTGAAAATATGGGGATGAAAGTTCGTAACGAATTCCAAACAAATTTACTATAAGTATATTTATCGGAAATATGTGTAGCTATGCTTAGTAAGAATGCCGTCTTAATTATAATCCTACCCTCCTAACTTACAATACAGGACGTAAGATGTCAAGAGCTCACTATGAAGAATTAGTCCTTTTGTGTTGGCAGGTAGAATACTTATGTTTTACCAAAGAATGGAAGAACAAAAAAAAATAGTTTAGATATAAAGCAATTTATTAAAATAGGTTATTTTCAGTAAACCGTAGAAGTTTCTATCTGCTATTATTGACAGAATAGGTTACCCTATATAAATTAAATACTTTCCAATGTTACTATTCCACGCGGACGAAGTCGCGGGCAAAAGCTAGTAATATTATATTACTTACTTTTAAGGTTCCGGAGCCAAAATGGCAAAAACGGAACCCTTATAGTTTCGCCATGTCTGCCTCTGTCTGTCTGTCTGTCTGTCCGTCCATCCGCGGCTTTGCTCAGGGACTATCAATGCTAGAAAGCTGTAATTTTGCACGGATATATATATATGTAAACTATGCCGACAAAATGGTACAATAAAAAACTAAAAAAAGTTTTTTTTAGTGTACCTCCCATAGACGTAAAGTGGGGGTGATTTTTTTTTCTCATGAAACCCTTTTAGTGTGGGGTATCGTTGGATAGGTCTTTTAAAACCATTGGGGGGTTGCTAAGATGATTTTTCTATTCCGTGATCTGTTTGCGAAATATTCAACTTTAAAGTGCAAATTTTCATTAAATTCGAGCGTCCCCCCCTCTAAAATCTAAACCGGTGGGTGGAAAAATTTGAAAAATTCAGGATGGTAGTAAATATATCAAACTTTCAAGGAAAACTATAACGGCTATGTTTGCTTGAGAATTATTAGTAGTTTTACTCTTAAATAGCAGCCTAAGGTATAAAATATACCTAAACTTGGAAGAT
Source organism: Choristoneura fumiferana (assembly GCF_025370935.1). Lineage (NCBI taxonomy): Eukaryota > Metazoa > Arthropoda > Insecta > Lepidoptera > Tortricidae > Choristoneura > Choristoneura fumiferana. Next base: position 33,878,707 of record NC_133472.1, read on the forward strand.
TCCCTATAAAATACGAAATCCTTAGAAAAATATTACTATTTTTTACGGAATGGCTACGGAACCCTATTTTGGGCGTGTTCGACATGCTCTTGGCCGGTTTTTTTCTTCCTGCAGTCTGCGCAACGCATGCATGTTTTATGTCAGCAATAAAACGGTGCTAGATGCCTCTGAATCTTTTTAGGTGTCTATATCATTATCATCCCTTTAGCAAAAACTTAGTCGTCATTTTAGAAATAAATAAACACTTTAATGTATTCGCAACAGTCGTTTAAAAATATTAAGGTAGGCAGTTTAAAATTATAGTTTTGTGAGAACAATGTATTTTTGTTGGAGTCCCAGTTCTAACCTAACCTAACCTACTTGCCTGGTAGCGATTTATTTTTGTTGGGGTCGCTGTTTTATCCTAACCAAAACTATTTTTATAATAATAGTAACTATATTCATTTCACTTTTCAGAAGAATATAAGATTTGACTAGACTATTCGATGAAGTGAAAGTACTCCAAGAGAAAATATTAGTATTGAATATTCGATATATCGTTTTCGATGATATGAAATTCGATAATTAGTTAGTCGAAATTTGCCTGCCTGCCATAAAAAAATGAGGGCGACGGAAAAATACTTAACGACCTATTCTCGTGCCTAACAAATATACAAAAAAAATCGGTCCAGCCATTTTGAAGAAGTGGGACTACAAACACATAACCAGACATTTTCATATATTAGAAGAAGAGTTTTAATTTTAATGTACCTTCCTATCTACACTGAAAAAGTTTCCACACTGTTACCTTTTCAAACAAACGCAGTACCAGGAAAACGATGGATTATATTATAACAGAGGAAACTAATTATATCAATACACAATTTAAGTAGTAAGTACATATTAGTGTTATCAGATTATTTGTATCAAACAACTTACCGGAGTCCGCGGAATCGTGCCTTCTTATCATTTCAATTCCATTCTCTAAGTCGCGATGTTTATTTGTTCGGCTGCTTGTTTTGCAAGGCTTGTTGAGAATGGTCTCCACAGAATATCCTTTTTCTGAAATACATTTATTTACAAGCTTTTATTCAACTTCACCTTGTATATTCGTTTGGTTGCTTCAAATATTTTGACTTGATATTTATTTGGTACATAAGAAAAGGTGAATGACAATAAAGTACAGTTAACAAAATGTAGAGTCAGTTAAAAGGCTCGTATTAAAAACTATTTTTTAACAAAAACTATTTTTTTTTTCTAATTGGTACTTTACTGAGACGCTTGGTTTATGCTTTGTCATCAAATCGACACACGTAAGCATATATAGTCGAGGAAGCTGAATCACTCACCAGGGTGAAATCTTTTCACAACGGTGTTAAAGGCAAATGTGTGGTATGTAAACATGGCACTTGCAGCGAAAAGGATTCACCCCGGTACCCAATGCAGTTTCTTCAAAAGTGGTTAAAGTTTACTCCCAAGATTTGATTACGTTGTTAATTATTTATTTAAACGCATCAAGCATATAACCAATACCTGATATTTAGGGGCTGTTTCACCATCCATTGATCAGTGTAAACTGAGGGTGAAATGTGATGCCGTCTCTATTTGTTTTGTTCGAAGAAACGTAGACGGCATCACATTTAACCGTCAGTTAACACTAATCAATGAATGGTGAAACAGCACCTTACAGATCGAAATTTCACTAAATGTTAAAAAAAAAAAATCGTGAAATCACCTCACAGCTTGAATGCTTCCTATTTTACTATCGATAGTGAATGTACTTACAGTTGCAGGAAGGTATAATGAATAACACGCACTAATTTTTATAAAAAAAAAATATGTACATAGTTAATCGTAATCTTAATAAATATAACGGTTTTGTTCCACGTAAGACAATGATTTTTAGAATTGTATGGCCGTTGCATTGGTTTATGTATGTGTTTCACAAGTAAAGCTTAAGCTTAAGCTTTTTAATTAAGTACAGAATATTTATCATTGGGCATTGTCTCCAAAGTAATTTAAAAAAAAGTATACACCCATAGGTAACAAGAAACATACCTTTAACAAGAAGTGGTGTTATTTCTGTATACATTTTCGGTTTGTTGAAGTAGCAAAGTCTACCTCTCACAAATTTTCCTAAACGATCGTTGAATACCATGGCTGAAACAAAATTCAAAAGCAGTTAAACTCTGTAAATACTTATGAGGAGAAAAATACTAGAAACGATAAGTTTGGGAAATGGTATCCTTTTTTTCCAGTGAAGTATTTAGTACCTAGATCTGTTTATTTTCAATTGAGCTACAAAGAGCGCATTTGTAAAAAAAAATGTGAAAAAATAACTTGTCTCTGCATATCGGGACTGAAGCTCGTTATTAATCTCTAGGAATTAAAGTATTATTTTGAAATTTACTCTGGAAAGCCCTAAACAGCCAGTCACGGAGTTTGTGAATGGAGGATTATCGCCATTTTCATTGATTGTGCCTAAAATAACCTCACAATGACAACTGTGCAATAGTACATTGTGTTTTAAAGGCACTAAATAAGGAATTACGAACGAGAATCTATTAGAAGCCCGAAGTAGCCCGACCAGCACGCCAGTACGAGCAGCACGCCATGCAGTAACAAACTCATTTACCGATCTTGGGCTTCATGAGAAGAAAATTAGTATGGGCAATGACTCATTTCCCGACCACGGGTTTCATGACAAGCACATTAAGGTCGAGGGTTTTATTTGGGGGGTTGCAACCAAGGTAGCCTGCATGTTACGACACTGTTTACGAGCAGGTGTAATGAAAAAATATAAAAATAAACGATTTAATTTCATGAACACGACTAATGATTACGTAAATGAACATATTTAATTATATTAAGGTTGAGGGCGAATATTCAGCGTTTTTGTAGCGTTTTTTTGTCATTGGTGTATTCGCAGGTGTTATTAAACGAGGTAATACTCAGGGTAGTTCTTTTATGAAAATTGAATACAATACCGACGCTGAATTTAGTGTGATTAAAATTCTTGTGACTTGTCTTTCTGTTGTGTTATATAAACGTGGGACGCTAATGAAGTTTGACCGCGCGGTCAGAACGCTCGAATATTTGCCCTTGGATTAATTTTATTACGAGTATGCATAGTACAATTAGTTTTAAATAGTTTTCAAGTTTGTCTTATCTGTTGGCTAAATGTACAAAAAAATGTTGTTGTTTAAAAAATTTAAAGCGTCACTTTACAAAAAAAACACGGTAGGTATTTTTTTTGCTATTTGAATTTTAAACAGATGTCCATTACTCGTATTGAGAGTACATTGTAAAAAGAATTTTGTAATTTTGATTAGAGAACGTTGTTTTTTTTCCTCGAACGAATCGAACGATCGAACGATAATGACACTTGAACTATAACCACCCTTGCTCGGGTGGCTAAACGTCTTGTGTCATTATGTCTTGTTTTAGTCCCTTGTTGAACAATCTACTATTCTTTCTTCTCTTTCTGTCAAAAATAAGTATGAAAATATATTTATTGATAATTGCCATTGTTCATATTTTAGCAATGTACTTACCCTGATTCGAAAAACATTTCGAGAGAAAGGGTTTTTTAACACTTTTGTCCTATTCTGATCCAAAAATACAAAATATAGCCGAAAATATGTTTGACCTATTTTTAGTTTATTCGTGCAACAAAAGCATGGTAACAACTCCCGGGAAGATAATTACCTATTCGAATTAGAGAAAATTTGCGACAATAATGGTGTACGGCAATAAATATTGAATACTGCAAAGTTTACGCACAGTATTGTTGTGAAGACCATTTCAACGTAAGTAAATATGAAAAACGTACGTAGTATATTTCTTAAACTCTTGTCTTGTACCATTTTATCGGCATAGTTTACATATTTACCAAAAGTCCCTGAGCAAAGCCACGGACCGACAGACAGACAGACAGACAGACATGGCGAAACTCTAAAAAGTGAATAATGTCAATTAGCTTATCGCAAACTGTATGACGGGCGTCACCTTAAAATAAAAAATAACTTAAATGTTAGGTAATTAATTTAACGTTATGAATCCGCGTCCAGGAAAATCTAACGAACTCTCGTCCTGAGTTCACCAGGATCCCCTGGGGATCAGGCTAGGGGATTCTGGTGAACTGAATGCAAGAAACTGCGTTTGATGCGCTGAAGCCTTGCCCAAGTACGTACCTAATATGTACAGTGTATACATGAGCACCAGCACAAGTGCTTCATGCCACAGCACCTTGTCGTCAAGTAGCGTGAGAATGAGCGCCACCACGGACACAGCGTACATCAGGCAGTCTCGTGACACCGACCACCAGTCCAGCTCTATAACCTGGAGAGAGACGGCAGTGCTTTCTAAAATAGATACTTAGATGACATCAATAATTCCATAACGCGGCTCTTGTATAAAAGTACTACACTTTAACCCTGAAATCTAGTTTTTTTATTATTTCAAATTAACAAATAGTTAGTTAATTGAGTTGGCAAAAAAGTGACGTTCTAATATGCTATTAGACAGTATTGGAGAGTCATGTTTTGACAGCTCATAAAAAGTATGTCCGAACATTCGGTAAATAAAAAAACGAATTCGGCCGAATTTCGGCCGAACTTCGGTTTAATGACTTGCCTCTAGTAAATTTTAAATACGAGTACCTACCTAGTATCTACATAGATGAGAAGAGATTTTTATTTTTGTTAAATTTACGAATTGTAATCAAGATGTTTATTGAAAGAATAGGTACTAAAAGTCTATTTCATTTCTGTTGCATATTTTACTGATATGACAGACTGCTTTCTAAATTTCAGTCGAAATAGTACAAGTCGGTAGCTCCTTTTTTTCTATTGCCGAATTTAAACCGAATTTCGGCCGAATAACGAAGATTTTTTTTTTACACAGAGAAGTTGGTCAGTGAGTACCTACATCAGTTGATGAGGGGTGTTATATATAATCCCTATTGTTCAAGGATTCATCGTTACTTTGAGGAGGGACTTTTTGTGTTGCTGCTCCGCTGCCACATACATATTCACATTAAGTATAGGTATGACAGCCACGTCTGTGCGAAACATAGGTGTTATCTAGAACCCATCCAACTTAACTTCTATATAAATTGACGCGTTTCGAACTATTTACGAGTTCATTTTTAAAGCAAAACGAGCACACAACAGTACCCAAACAAAACGAATGATGTAATCCGAAAGCACTTCCAACATTGTTCTCACAAAACTATAATTTTAAACTGCCTACCTTAATATTTTTAAACGACTGTTGCGAATACATTAAAGTGTTTATTTATTTCTAAAATGACGACTAAGTTTTTGCTAAAGGAATGATATAGACACCAAAAAGATTCAGAGGCATCTAGCACCGTTTTATTGCTGACATCAAACATGCATGCGTTGCGCAGACTGCAGGAAGAAAAAACCGGCCAAGAGCGTGTCGGACACGCCCAAAATGGGGTTCCGTAGCCATTCCGAAAAAAATAGTAATATTTTTCTAAGGATTTCGTATTTTATAGGGAATCTTCCAAGTTTAGGTATATTTTATACCTTAGGCTGCTATTTAAGAGTAAAACTACTAATAATTCTCAAGCAAACATAGCCGTTATAGTTTTCCTTGAAAGTTTGATATACTTACTACCAACCTGAATTTTTCAAATTTTTCCACCCACCGGTTTAGATTTTTAGAGGGGGGGGACGCTCGATTTTAATGAAAATTTGGACTTTGAAGCTGAATATTTCGCAAACAGATCACTGAATAGAAAAATCGTCTTGGCAACCCCCCAATGGTTTTAAAAGACCCATCCAACGAGACCCAACACGACGGGTTGGATGAGAAAAAAAATCACCCCCCTTGACGTCTTTGGGAGGTACCCTAAAAAATTTTTTTTTTAAATTGTATACTGTAGCACTTTGTCGGCATAGTTTACATATATATCCGTGCAAAATTACGCTTTCTAGCACTGATAGTCCCTGAGCAAAGCCGCTGACGGACGGACAGACAGACATGGCGAAACTATAAGGGTTCCGTTTTTGACATTTTGGCTCCGGAACCCTAAAAAACATGAAGTATTCACGATGTAAACTGCAGGGCAGGTGTTCGACACACACATTTAATTATTCACCTATTTTCGACCTTCTGGTACAAATTACATTGATCTATAGCAGTACTGGAGTAGGGCTTTAAACTTATAAAATTTAAGTACTTGCCTGGAGTATCTACCGGTATTCTAGTTTTTTAGGATTTTGTCCCTCCCGGTCAACATTGATAAATATATATGGGTCGTTAAAACACTGTAAATTTTCACAGACTGTGAATTGCGCTCATTTATTACAGAAGAAGTAATAAAAACCTGACAAAGTGAAAAAATAAATAAAGAGGGTCTCAGTGTTTGAAGATTTTGCTTGAGTTTGATAGAGTCGCCATAAATAAATATTGAAGCTATAAGCTATCCGAAATCTGAATACCAACGTACTGTCAATTGCCTAGGTACGTGCTCAGATATTTTAAAGTACTTAAAAAGTACCCTAGCCAATCCTGACCTGTGTTCGAGCCTGATTTAGAGAGGCATTATACGAGCGTTTGTTATTAATCATTTTCGTGAACATTTTTCTGTAAAATTAATAGAAAAATCTGATGTAGTTTTTCAGTTATCTGTTATGTATGTACTGGAACTCTAACAAATAATCGATAATGACATCAAAATCTACTTCGTAAAAAATGTGACCATGAAAGTAAGGCGGTTGGAATGCTCGAATGACCCACCTCCGGCCGGATTTTAGTTGGCTTTGATATCTAGCCTTTACCGTTCCCGCAATGAGCCCGCAGCAAGCAGGCACCGCCAGGACGTTGAAAACAGCGGAGCCAACGACGGCACCGACGCCCAGGTCGCCCTGGGTGACGAACGTGCCGACGCAGTTGATGAACAGCTCGGGGCTTGAGCTCGCCGCCGCCATGAACGTCGCTCCAGCTACGTCCTCCTCCATGTCCAGACCTGGTTCACAGACATGTGCCTTGATGATCTATCCTACTTTTGATGTCTGTTTGTTGCAAATTCTCATAATTTGCATGTATTGTAATGGGGCGGCTTAATCGGTATTGCGCGCGGGCGTTTAAACAGCTAGCGGCGGGCCTGGTTACAAGATTTGGGATAATTAGCAACGTTTGTATTAAAGTAGTTTATTTGTTTTGTTAATTAGTTTGTATTTATATCGTGGTTTCAAAATTTGCAAACTATTTTGAGGCTAATATTGAAAACGACATTTTTTTACAAACGCGCCCACAGTAGTGTTGCAGTAGTTGTAGTAGTTGCCATCTTTAACTTTATATTATAAAGAAATAAAGAAAGAATAAATTTATTTGACGAAATTCGGCACAGCAAAAAAAATACAATTAAAAATTAGACACCTGAAACAATTGTGCCGAAAGAAGCAAAAATTACCATACTCATAGGAATCATGCAGGTATCAATATTGACCTGTATTATGTATTATACATGGAAAACGCTTTTTAAAAATTCATTAGGTACCTACTTGTACGGTCAGCCAAATAAGTGGTCAATAAATTTTTAAACAACTTCTTATAAAATGAACATAAATTTTAGCAACATTATAAGTAGTTTTATGACATGCAAACGGTAATCAACTCATAATAATGATTGACTATGCTCATAACTTACGCCCAAAGTTGCAAAAATATGTGTACACGGCCTTAATGTTAAGTGCATAGAGTCGCGTATACATATTTTTGCAACTTTGGCCGTGTCGATATCTTTGCCCTTGACTGTACATGATATAGTTTAATTCTACATTTAATATTTTTATTTTAATAAAAAATAAATAAATTCGGAAGTGAAACTTCATGTAATAACGACTTATTTGTCAAAATTTCATAGCTTTCGTTCTATTCTTACGTTAAGTTTGTAAGCAGATAACGGTGCAATTGTAATACCCTATATTACATGTTGATATACCTATAGATGTATGGTGATACTTAGAGTAGAGTAACTTTGGTCAGATATAAATTATCATACCAATACTAATGCTAATTTATTTTGTAAATGTACTTCCTAGATCGAATTCAGTCTTAATAAACTGCTAATGGTAAGCATAAATAATTAATGCAAAAAAATAAATTTATTTCTTTTACTTTAAAAATCAAAACAGGAAAGATTAATGCTGTTAACTAAGACAATCAAGAGCTAACGATATACAGCGTGTATTTTTGATACTACCTCAAACTGTAACCAGACGAAGATTTAAGTGCTGTGAACCGATATCAAAACAAATTGTTAATTACAATACAATACACTAACTAACTACCAGAGCGTAATTAGTTTTTGAAATATTTTCGTGCAGCAATGTAATACAAGAGAGAAACTAGAAAAACAAGTGCGACGTTTTGAGAAAAAACAAAGTAGTATCAGGTAGTATCACGTAGTGATACATTGCGTGCTAATTAATTTTATAAGGAAAATAATAAGTATTTTTTTTTACTAATACATAATAAAATGTGTTAATTATAGGGCTTTCACTAACTACCCTTAAAGTTTGAGGTTGTATCAAAAATACACGCTGTATAAAACTCAATTTTGCTGGATAAAGACAGTGACAAACGGTATTAGATCAAGTAAGTAATATTGTCATTAAGGTGCCTGATAAGAAGTCATTGTTTAACAGTTCAGCGAAGTTTGTTAAACTTCTTTTTTTGTGCGTTTGAGATACTCACGTTCGCATATGATATCGATGGCGGGTACGAAGTATTGTTCGCACACCGTACCCAGCAGGAGAAAGCAGTAGATTGCCAGAACACAATGTATTACTACAAAGCCCTGCAATTTGAAATTAAATTCATTGTATATAATATGATGCTATTACCATCTTAAATAAGGTTTTTATATATGGGTGTTACAAAAAACACTAAAAATATGGTAAAAATTCAAATTCAAATAATTTATTCTGTAAATAGGCCGCAAATGGGCACTTTTACATGTCAATTCTTTAAAACTACCAGCGCTTTCGTAAAGACCATCATTGTCAAGAAGAATGCGCCGCAAGAAACTTGTCAAAAAGTATTTTTTTCAAAATAAGTAGTTACAAATAAAATACTTAAAAACTGCTGTATAAAATTAAAGAAAAAAATACATGAAAAAATAATAATATAAGGATGTATGGGCTCCCCTATAGTTATACCACTAAAGCTAAACATGTTGACTATTGGCTCTGTGCACGACATCAGCGCCACCTAGCGTCCGCAACTTTTTTGGCTCTGATGCTCTGACGTTTTGAAATTTCATCGCGACATTGTGATTTATAATACAAAATTACTGTGATACCGTGATTTGGGTGGACGAAAGGTTTTGAATTCATTTTTGGTCATTAAAATTAAATGAGGTAAGTAAAATTTATTCAAAAAGTGTGTTTTATTTTCGTTATGTCAGGGTTTGTTTACTTCATGTTTAGTTGTACTTTTACTGTAAAACGAAAAAGTTATCTTATTGGTTTCTTTGAATAATAGTAATCTCTAGTAATAAATTAAATATCGTTTTCAGATCAAAATGAGTATCATTTTGAAGACCGGTTTTGTGAGTATCACTCAATATAAAATTTCAACCCCAAACCGTTTCATAAGGAAAATTGTTGCTGGACATGTCCGAGATGTAGAAGAATTAAGAACAAAACAGGGATAGTGTTCAATAATTCAAGCTCGCATCATAACACAAACCTCTATTACTATAATTAGGTAGTTAAAGTCTATACAAATTGCTTTGTTAATGACAGATTCATATGAGTATGACAGATGACATAGCCAGAGCTATTTCTACTTTTGGCCACCATGAGCGCTGCGATAGATTTCATCACGCCCACCTAGTACTTCGCACCCTCCCAATATCCTAACCTTCACCACCCTATCTTGAGGATCACTGATAGGTACTTGTGTGTTGTAAAATAATATATTTAAATTATTAATCACTGCAACAACACTCACTTATTAATACACTTTTAATAGAGGTTAATAACATTTTTTTGGTCTTTAAATTCCTGAACCGTACAAAGTTGTAATTTTTTAGAGAACTACAAAGTCCAGTTTAGATACCTTGTTTGTCAATTATGTAGATCATTAATATAAATTTTTGTGTACCTTAATACAGTTTTACCCTCTTGGGGTACCCAGATTTGGAATAGTAATAGTAGTTAATATATACTTTATTTGTAATTATATATTTTGTTCGTTTTGAAAAAATAACTTTCTGCCAAGTTTCTTACGATCTTCTAGGCAATGATGATATTTGAATGAACTGGTAGCAATAATAAAGTGACACGTAAAAGCCCCATTTGCGGCCTAGGTACTTGCAGAATTAAACGATTTTGATTTTGAATGGTTTGAAGATACCTACATGCTGCCTTTGAATCCGGGTGAATCCATCGGACGGGAACTCCAAAATAGCAGCAGAAGTACAGTTAGGCTTCTCCGTTACAGCGAGTAGGCGTCGAACTGTGAACCCATCACCGAGACCTGCGGATGAATGATATAAGTGTGTCAATTATGTCTATGAGTACGCCGCCGCGCCGGTCAAACATGAGGCCTATTTGTCCGATTCTTTCTTTTCTAAGGAGCTATACTCTTGATAGAGTGGCCGTGGTCGTCGGTTTGGGATGAGCAGAGTCTGACTAATGAAAGATGAGCCTGCAAAAACGCGGCAAATTAAAAAAAATTGCAGTTGATATCACCACAGAATAAGTACCTAATAGTACAAGTTCAGAAGCTTCTTTGCCGTATAAAAGTGACGTTTAGGCATAAGAATTGTGCCTACTTTATTTATCTTCTATCGCATGCCTATTGGAAAATAAGTAATGATTTAAAACGATATGTTGAACATAAAAAGGATAATACGAATATTTTTGAGAAAAAGTGAATCTTACCAGACCAGTTCTGAAAGGGATATTAGTATCAAAATATTTTACCATGCCTATTAACCTACAAATACGGTCACCGCATCTAAACAATCTCTTTTCTGTTTGAACAAGGCTTCCCTCTGCTTGTTTTTGTTTGAATTTGCTTATCATGGTAAAAATAATCTGACGCACACCACTTTTGATTGTTTTACCTATGTTTCAGCAGAAAAATTCCAAAAAACTTTTTTTACCACATGAAGGTACTACTCGTACACTCAACAAGTCACAGAATAGTTCAAGCTCAAGTGTCTGTTTTCTTATATTCTTTGGTCTGTTTGCCCATGACATTTGAATAATGTTGCCACTCAAACAATAGCGGGTTCAGCTTTCATTAGCCAAACTTTAGTGAACCTTCATGACGACTTTCTTGGGAAAATAGTGTGGCAGTTTCCCCTTGCTTTCCACGTTGCAGTGCTGTAGTCCGGAGATCTTAGTAATCAAGAGACAGCGCTTCTGCCCACTCTTACATCAGGTCCCTTAAGTAGTTGCCTTTTACGACATCCTCGGGAAGAGATGGGTTATTTCTATTCTGAAACCGGGCACATCCTTTTTGAAACCGGGCACGGCACGGCACGGGCTGTGATTAAGCACTCGGAAATAGTTCAAAAAGGTCTGAATTCGGTTTCATACGAGTGTATAGAAATACATACAAGTAGGATAGGTAGTAGAAGACTACTGCTAGGGCTCATTTTCTGGCTCTGTAGAAAATTAAACTGTAGCAGTACCTCAGAAATCAATTTAACACTGATTTTTAGCATTTTCAGATATTATCGACGTCGTCAAATATCGATCTCAAGAGTGGATATTGGATATGTATTTTCAACAGACAATATTTAAAAATAATCGTAAATTCAATGAATGCACGTAAATATTATTTCTGTGGGTTTATTTGATCTAACTAGTAGTATACGAGTAGTAGTAGGTATTAATCTAGTATAAATCATTATTCGTATGACTTATACAGTATGTGTGTACTCGCAGTACCTAGGTTCAGTCGGAACAGCCCTGACTTCAACACCCATATACTAGTTTAACTTATGATAGCCAAATAACAAATTGTTAACAATGAATCTAGACAGTAAGTTTAAGGTAGCCGGCATATTCTTTGACCTATCTAAGGCTTTTGACGTCATCAATAACGACCTTTTACTGATAAAACTCAAAATGTATGGTATCAGACATAAAATGAGCGAATTCATTCAGTTATTTTTGAAAAGTCGCAAACAAATAGTTGAGATGGTGACGTCGAACGGAAAAAAAATTAGGTCAAAGCCGGTTTACGTCACTATAAGTACTTAGGTATTCCACAGAGATCCTCACTCGGAAATACACTTTTTCTGGCTTTCATAAATAACCTGCCAAGTATTATATCACTGACGGTCTCACTGTGCTGTTCGCTGATGACAAAAATGTTGTAGTGTGCGCCACCACTTATGAGCAGCTAAACGACAAGATACGAGTAAATAAAGTGTGTGGGCAGCTGCAGCAGTGGTTTTCAGCGAACGGGCTTATCATGAACCTCACCAAGTCGAACATCATGCTGTTCTCGGGTAGGGTTATCGTGTTACCGCCATCGATTGGAGGCCCCAATCCACTATGCTAGCAGTGCAGGTTCCTGGGCTTCACCCTAGATTCAAATTTGAATTGGAAGAATCATGTTGACTCCCTGTGTGGCAGGTTATCTGCCCCAAATACTTTGAGCACCTTCCCTCAGACCGCAAAAGCGAAGAGAACGTTTAGCCGTCGACTAAAATACCTTTTGTTAGAAAATACATTTTATTCGGTAAATTAATTTATAAATTTGACATTTGTAATTTTATTGCGAATTGAAAATTATTTATTTTATTGTTTAAATTATTTTTTATTTCTATTTTCTATTAGATTATGTATTTCTGTTGCTGCTATAACAAAAAATACCAAAAACAGAATAAAATAAATATTTGAGGGGACTCCCATACAACAAACGTGTTTTTTGCCGTTTTTTGCTCGATATTAATAACGGCAATAGGTACTCTTCTTCTTTCATAGAATATTCGTATTTTCACTTTTAATTAAATATAAATAAAATCAATATTTAATGGGGCCTCCCATACAACAAACGTACGGAACCCTTCGTGCGCGAGTCCGACTCGCACTTGGCCGGTTATTTAATGCGTTTTCATTATGACGATACGTAGAGAAGAACCAATCTTGTTTAATTGTTATTTTTTATTCACATCATGACATGCTTAGAATTTTATTTTTATATTATTTATACCCTTGACGATTGAATATAAACTCTTTTAACTGACGTTTATGTAAATTATAATGTAGTAAAATACTGAATGATTAAATAAACTAACCTATAAACTAACAGGCTGATGGACTTGAAATAGTACACATAAATTATATAGACTCCGATGACAATGAAATAGAGTCAAGTAAAACTAATTTATTTTAGTAATTTTTAATTCAAATAGATTTACATATTATGATTGGTTATTTGGAGTCTTTTTGTATTTTTTTTTTCAACTTTAAATTTGTTACTTTTACGGGTATCCCGTGAAACCATATCGAAAATACAAACTGAGACATGGATGCACAGAAAAACCAGAAAAAGACCAGCGCTGGGAATCGAACCCAGGTCCTCAGCAATCCGTGCTGCGTGCTATAACCCCTACACCACCGCTGGACAGGAATTTAGACACGAATTTTTCCTATGCATACATATCTCAGGTTGCTTATTTCTACTACGCTACTTATGCAGCAGCACTAGCGACATCTATGTTTCCGCTCTCATCGAGAGACGTCACATTCTTTCGGAACCAACCGCTCACCCAGACAAGAGATGTCGCTACTAAGCAATCAAATTATGATTGGTTGGAGTCTTTTTGTATTTTTTATTTCAACTTTTGTTACTTTTACGGTATCCCGTGAAACCATATCGAAAATACAAACTGAACATGGATGCACTCTTTTTCTGTTTTTCTGTGACGTCTCTCGATGAGAGCGGAAACATAGATGTCGCTAGTGCTGCTGCATAAGTAGCGTAGTAGAAATAAGCAACCTGAGATATGTATGCATAGGAAAAATTCGTGTCTAAATTCCTGTCCAGCGGTGGTGTAGGGGTTATAGCACGCAGCACGGATTGCTGAGGACCTGGGTTCGATTCCCAGCGCTGGTCTCTTTTTCTGGTTTTTCTGTGCATCCATGTCTCAGTTTGTATTTTCGATAGATTTACATAAATGCAGATGTTATGCATTTTGGATGAACTCGAACCCCTTTCTTAATATCTACATTCATTAGGTACAATCGTTTTACCTGAAGCCGTGTCGAATTTTAATAAATGACTGGGTGATACACTTGTAACATAGCGCGCTAAGAAGTAACACAACGGAATACCGAAAAACAAAATCACTCTTACAGCAACAGCCATTCTAACTTTGCACTTAACTTGGTTAGTCCTTATTAACATTTTTGCCATTTATATTTAATTTTGGATTAGATCTTTGACTAGATAAATGTGAGAATTAGGACGATTTGTCAAATAAAGAATTCGAATAATTTGCTGCGTTTACAGCGCAACTGCATTTGTAGGGACGCGAGGGGATTTGAACAATTAATTGTAACGTGTAAGTGTCGCAGACGCTGCCAAGGTACTGAAGATTGCTTTAAATAAAGTAAACAAGTGATGTTATCAATACAATCATTATTATTACAACTTATATTCACGTGTCAGTCTTGCCCTTATCGATTGTAATGTAAATAGAATTGTACAGGTAGGAGTATACCGGGTGTGGCCTGTAATATGAGCAAATAATTAAAAAAATAGATCATACTCGTCAAACTTAACAACATTAGTTCAGCGACTTTTAAAAATAATTAGTTTTTAATTATTATTACACTTTTAAATTTATTCGAAGAAGCAATGTAAAGCAAAATGCTTGATGTTTGTAGCGTGACAGGTGACGTCAGTTTGTTCTAGGATGTCGTACATTGATAGCAGTATTTAAATTGTATGAAAAAAGAAAATTACAAAGACTCCTTTATTTCTAAAAGTCGCTGATCTAATGTTGTTCAGTTTGACGAGGACGATCTATGTTTTAATTTTTTGCTCGTATTACAGGCCACACCCGGTATACAGTATGCCGGTAGTTAGCCCTCTCAAAACATTTGGGTTTAGTGTCACTTTTGTAAACATAGCTGGTAGGTACACCTACGCTAAAATATTATTTTATTGATAACGACTTCCTGAAAACTGACTGATGACTATGATCTATGCTCTTTGTTGGAGCTTTCAACGTTTGCTTAACGCTTGCTAAACCTCTGCTAACTTACTATTATTTTTTATTTATCTGTTTCTTTGACAATTGCGTTTGTAAGACAAAATCAAAACATGTACACGTAACTTTTTTGAATAGGTAAGGAGATTTTAGAGATATTAGAAACTTTGCAGTTCTGATACATTTCAAGCGAAATTAACTTCTCTGCTTTCCTTCCACGAATTTTAAAGTAGGTATAAATTCCTTCTGGGTAGGTACTTAATGTACCTACTTATATAAAACGTATCCTTCACTTATATCCGCATATCAGTTGGACCATATAACATCATTATTTTTTACCACGCCTTGATAAAAATAGGACGATATTGAAATTTTTTTTTTAAATACTGGCATCAACCGCACTAGCCTAATCTAAGTCTAGAAAAAAAGCGTACCTACTTAATTATCAGTTACTTGAAAACTTCCATTAACAACAATGAAGCTTATCTCTAGATTAAACTCTTCAAGTGGAATACATGTAACTTTCCGCTGTTTGTAAAGTTAACACGGCTAAGTATATCATTGCACTTCGTATCCACATCTATGTAACATTCATAGTAACCCATTGTTAAAAGAATTGATAAATTAGAGAGAAAAACTTCTTCTCATGTCCATGACGTCACGTCCTATTTTTGGTATTCGTTGAAGCAACTTGGAAACTTTTATCGGGGCTTAGTACTCAGGTAGGTACCCTTTAAAATCTCAAACAATCAGCCAGTTCTAATTTTATGTGTTGTTAAGACCGTTTTCAATAGCGTAATATTGAAATTTGCAGCTTCGAAAGACCTGTGCTATACACACAGACACAACATCTCTGACTACTGTCACATAACATGTCTTGACTGCCTCGAAGGTGAAATCCCTTTTGTTTCCTATCTCTTCCCTCCCTCTACGAGTATATAGGGAATTCCGATAAAATCCCTTCTTGGTGTATTTCTATGATCTTCAAAGAGTATGTCTGGAAAATTTCATGTCTCTGGCTTTAGTAGTTTCAGGTTCAGTAAACAGGACATGCCACGAGGTTAGCTCAGGTCTGTTGA
This sequence comes from Choristoneura fumiferana, assembly GCF_025370935.1. NCBI lineage: Eukaryota > Metazoa > Arthropoda > Insecta > Lepidoptera > Tortricidae > Choristoneura > Choristoneura fumiferana. The sequence continues at coordinate 33,894,988 of NC_133472.1, forward strand.
AGCTGCAAACTTGAATACTAAATACTACTAGTAGATAGTGGCACTAACAATATATTAAAAAGTTAGTAATTGTAGTTACTTTGCAATTTTAACTTAGTATACTACTTAATAGACCTAGACTGTCTAGACTGGTCTAAATGGATATGAAAAAAGAAAGGAGAAATTTTGGTTTTCTGTTACCTCAGTATTTTAGTATTACTTATTCTGTGACTGTTACTGTTCACAATTTAAATAAATAAATATCACGGGACAATTCACACCAATTGACCAAGTCCCAAAGTAAGCTTAGCAAATCTTGTGTAATGGGTACTAAGCAACGGATCAATATGATTATATAGATGTAGATACATACTTAAATACATATTTAACACCCAAGACCCGAGAACAAAATCTGATCTGCTCCGACACGGGAATCGAACCCCAAACCTCAAGCTTCGTAGTCAGGTTCTTTAACCACTAGACCATCTGGCCGTCAAATTTCATGTCTTTCTTTTTGTTTTATTTATTCGAGTGCCCATAAATTAGATATTTCCCATTCACCCATTCATCTCTTTGAGTGAAGGATCCACAAAGTATATCACTCACAATTTTGCGTCAGTTTAAAGCAGCGTTTCCACCAATAACGTGCGAGGATATGTTGCGAGGAATGTGTTTTTCATTAACCAATAGAAACTCTTCATTTACACATCCTGGCACAGCACATCTCTGGTGGAAACAGCTGAGCGAAGCGAGGCGAGGTAAATGAAGCGTCTCTATTGGTTCAAAAAAGCTTAAAACTCCTATGTACGAGTATATTTAGATTGGCGACCGGATGGCCTAGTGGTAAGAGAACCTGACTACGAAGCTTGAGGTCCCGGGTTCGATTCCCGGCCGGGGCAGATATTTGTATATACGAATGTTTGTTCTCGGATCTTGGATGTTTAATATGTATTTAAGTATGTATTTATTTATTTAAGTATGTTTATCCATTGCCTAGTATCCATAGTACAAGATTTGCTTAGTTTGCGACTAGGTCAATTGGTGTCAAGTGTCCCATATGATATTTATTTATTATTTATTACCATACCTACCGTCTAAAATTGACAAGTCGTCCCGGGCTGAAGGCCTGTCGGACTGGCAAGACATAAAATTGGGCGATACCTAATGTATGATTGACATAACTTTACTAATTATTGACTCTACCGATATAATAGTGTCTAATTAATACCTACTTGATAGGCATCATGCTCGTTGACAACGAGCTAAATAGCTATTCGACGTCCGTGCCGGCTCAAATCTCATAACTGCGCTTAATTGTTATAAAGCCGCGTGCCGGCACGGCATCATCCGAGCACAAAGAAAAGGGCCGATTAAATTGACTTTTGACCCACCAGGATTATTGGTATTGCTGCTCACACTGCTGGACTTAATTGTGTTAAAGTAGCTTGTGACTTCCGACCGAATTGGATTTAGAATTTTCCAGTTCATTCAAATGTACTGCATTAAGTATGTATTATTTTAACTTTATTCTTTTCACTAGTATTTTCAGGTGTATTGTATTTATGAGCCGAGAGTGACGGAGAGCATGGAGAAGCCCGATGGCGCGCGGGCAGCTCGTGCGCGCTCAGGGAGTCACTCCCGGACTGCGCCCGAGCGCCGCCCGACGTACGTGTATTGTATGGAAATAAATAATTGGCCCCCGTATTCTTCTTTTGACGAGCTCTCCGACGGCGGGTCCATTATGTCCGTTTGAACGTGAGCGGCGGCATTCGGACGCTAGTGGCGACGTCCTCGGTCGCCTGCGCCGCGCTCCACACAACACCACGTCAGCATGAATACCTCCGATCGAGGTACGATCTTACTTATCATCGAGGGGCTGACTTCGGCAGCGACGCCATTCTCACATCGTTTTGCATCCTGATGCCGGCCGGTCATATTGTGCTTCTGCCTACTAACAAGGTTACATCGAAGGTGGTCGGAAGTGCGTCCAATTCTTCATGAATGGCTAGGTCACTTACTATAGCGGACAGAATTACTTACTCAAACGAAGCAGGAGAAGCATATATCATCTGATGTCCGAGTGGCAGTTATTGAAAGTGAATGTAGTGGCTCGTGTGTGTTGCGGCGGTTCCCGACTCCTGCGGCCGGCCTCGCCCCGCGCCTGGTATGTAGGCTACACGACGTGCCGCCGGTCACTTTCCCAAGACCGTAAGTACAGAAGACCCGGGACCTCATCATGTCTTTGCAAAGACTAGGTACGCATATTTTATAATACTTAATATCAAGTTACTTCTAAATATCTCCAAAATTCAAGTTGTTTACGGTATTGTTCAGGAATCTATTCAATTTATGTTAACAATTTTGTGTATGTACTTATCTACTTACTAACTCACAAGCATACAATGATCCTATTTACAATTACGCTACCGGTGTATCCAAAGTACCAATGAAACAGGGGTGGGGCAACTACGAACGTACGCGTAGCATGCGGGTCGGAATTATTGTAAACGAATTATGCAATGCCGATGATGGCTCAGCAGGCAAAATAGACAACATTACCTTAATAACGGCTTAATTTATAAAACTTGGCCTAAGCTGTTAGTGTTGTATCAATACCAATATAAGGCATTGCGAGTACCGAGAACACATCCATCATCTTAACTATGTAAGTTGATTAGATTACCTGTTTCCTTCTTTGGAACATTTCTTGGTCTTCCAATCATTGTCATCACGCAAGGCGTGCTTCTACCCTATACCTGCCAGTTGAACCGCGGAAGGCCACTTGACAACCGCTACCTATTTCTAGATCATGCTCACCATAAGTACATAGTTGTTGATGATGAATGCCTTCTCCAATATTATCATTAGTTCATCCAATTGTGTAGCTTCTGCGACCCGATTGATAGGTAATAAGAAATAAGGAAGGAGAAATTTGAACACTTTAATCTATTAGTCTTATTCGTGTCTTTGATGTTCAGATGAGTTATATGATAGAAGTATTTAGCTGTTTAATAAAACAACTGAATGAACTTTAGCGAGCGTTCATGATCACTGAACTTTAAGACGCATAATTGCGTGAACGTTTTGCAGTTATTAATGCACTGGGTCAATGATTAGCAACTTTGTAAAGCAATTTGAAATGAAACATCTGATAGTAAAATTTCTGTTGGAATCACAATTCTAACCTAAACTACTACTAGGTACAAACTAACTTATTTTGACGAGGACAGATTGTTAAAATTTTGATACCGCCGAAATTGTTTATCAGTAAAATAAGTCAGGTTAGGTTAGGTTTAATTTGAAATTTCAACAGGCAAAAACGGATGCTCCCCTTACAATAATAATCGATTAAGTATAATGCCATATAATTTACGGCTAAATTTAACCCGCTGTAATATATGTAACATGGCACTGTTTGAGGCTTAGGTATGTAAAATAGCTAATCCTACTAATATTATAAATGTGAAAGTTTGAGAAGATACAAATAAAACAACATACTGTTTGTGTGGATGTTTGGAGGCTTGCATGTTTGGATGTTTGTTACTCAATCACGTCTAAACCGTTGAACTTATTTAGATGAAATTCGGTATACAGGTATTTTGAGTCCCGGGAAAGGATATAGGATAGTTTTTATCCCGGAAAATTTCATAGTTACCGCGGAATAGCGATAAACGAATACTACGCAACATTCAGCTAGTTAAGCAATAAAGTTCTTAGCTACAAGTAGGTATGAGCGCAGTAGCTCGCTTCAAAAAATATTTTTTGCTTATCTTTCTATATGAAATTCAAAATTATTTCATGTGAAAGAAATTTAGGTAGTTAGGTACCTACTAAGAAAGCGTTTTTGAAAACAAAAATATGCCGGAAACTTCAGCAATGTTCCAATACGCTAAAGCCAAGGTTTCGTAGTCGTAATAAATGGTGCGGTAAGGTAAACGTATTTGGCGCGATTAGGCCGACGTTTCTAAAGTCAGAAGGGGGAGGCATGAGCTCCGCCTCGGCGCCTCATCCGGTGCTCGCGCAAATTGTCAATTGGCCGTCGTCGTCAGGGCTGTCAGCGAGCAAGGTTGAGCGCGCCGGTCCTCGTCATCTGCCTCTAACCCAAAATTTCAAGATGCTTTTCGCTTGCTAAGTTTACCGGTTTGATAGGAAACGAGATCTGCGTATAAATATTTAACTAAGTAAACACAGTCGTAGTCCCTTTTCACATGTTACACTGTGTTGAAGTTATTGTACCTATGACAGATTGAGTAACTAATTGAAATTGAGAAACATTAACAATAAATTAATACTTTTAATCTCCATCCATATTTATACTTAATCTTACAGTTCTATAACTTTTTATCAAAATATTGTCTTCTTAATTTTGAAAATCCCGTCGTTTAAACAATACTAAAGAAAGAGATCTTTTCGATTGTCTATACCTAATGTTCTAGCGTCAGCGGATCATTGGTATAGTTTTACAAGTGATAGAAAGAGCAATCGGTTCGAGGCACGACTTATGTGACGTTAATGGCAACTTCCGCCAGTCTGGTCTTTGATGGGTCAATTTCCTTCAGTGCATTCACCGTCGAGTTCGTAGCTCAACAGAACCCTTTAGGTAATGCTAGATAAAGTGGTGTTATCTGTACAAGATTGTTAATAGTTTATGGTTTCCAATTAATTCACCGAAATGTCTTTATGAGTAAAAACCAAATTCATCGATCTCAGTAAAACTACTTGATTAAGTAAGTAGTTTGAGGTTAAGTTACAAAACCAAATATGGACCCACTGATGTTAACCCGACAAACCTTAAGTAGTTTGAGGTTAAGGTACAAAACCAAATATGGACCCCACTGATGTCAATCCGACAAACTCACGTAAGGCGTTTTTTTTCTGCGCGTACCTACGCTCGTTTTTGGCATAGGTACGCGCTTACACGCCCGCTAGATTAAACTGTGTACGCGCTCATTCGTGCGTGTTTTTTCGTGTTTGGTCTAAAGGACATGTTCCTGCTCGTGCTTATACGAGCTTATAATGCGCATATACACGAAGAAAACAAAACCGCATATGTGCGCGCGTGCATACACGCACTTTAAAAAACGAGCTTATACCTACGCGCGTTTAAAACGCTAGTCTGAAACCGCCCGTAGACTATTTTCATCTTGGACGTTGCAGTAAAACATAAAAATTACAATGTAGGTAAACTAGACCAAGTCCGATATTCATAAAAAATACGATGGATTGTTGCTGAAGTGTACTACTGCACTACTGCCCAGTAATGAGGTTCTGGCCCGTTGCTTGAAAGGTTCTCTTAAAACAACGTAGTACAATCTACTAAGTAACTTATTTTTGAACCTACAAAGACAAGTGGTCCGTAATCATCGAATTTCACATCGATTACGTTGAATTAGATAATAGTGTCCTACGTGTAGATGAGAAGCAGCACGAAGTTGACCGTAAAGCCACCATATTTCTAAAATCAGTTAATCCAGTTAAACAGGGCAATGCAGTGGTCATTTGAGACAATTTGTCCAAGATTGTCTTGTTTGCTATCCGCTGGGGCCGTTCCTAAACTGCCGCAGGAAGTACTATTGGTGGTTAACCCCGCTAAGAGCAACACGGAGTCAGTCTCACGATCTAAAAAGATATTTTAGAGTCTTTCGATGGTTGTGTAATAGGTAGGTACATTTATGAAAGTCAACTTACGAAAGCCGGCTTGAATTTAACTTAGGAACCGTTATGCGTTATATTATTAGGAAAAAAACTATCAAAGCATAGACAATAGCTCTGTCTATTTAGTTCTATTAGTGATATTTTAATATGTACATACCTATAATATAATTGTCAAGGTTTTGATAAATGTAAATTGAAATGCAACATTATAAGTATTTAAGAGTAAGTACTTAAAGAAAATGTAAGAAGGCTATATGCTAGCTTTATTGTTTCTTTGTTATAAATATGCAGGCAAAGATATTCCGTTCCGATGCAGAGACGTTCGTTATTGAGGAGTCCTGGTGCTTCATCACCCGTTCCATTTCACCATATCAATTACGATGAGCTTCAACCTTCAACCTGTGAAGTACTTGTTATTGAGTAGTCGCTCCATTGGTCAAATTTGGTCTTCATCATCAGTTCCACTTCACCAAATGATGATTTTCAAGAGCAAATGCACGAGTTACTCCTAAATATATCGAAATTACCATAGGCGTTCCTACAATATTCGAAGATTTCCCTCAATTTTCAAAGGATCCAACCATCAGATCCTGATTTAGTGCAGATGAAACCTAATTGAAAGCATTCCTAGATAAACGAAAAAAAAAACTTTTTAAATCGGTTCATAAATGACGGAGTTCTGAGGCAACAAACATAAAAAAGAACAACTGAATTGATAACCTCCTCCTTTTTTGAAGTCGGTTAGAAAGTGGTGGATTTTTACATCAAATTTGTCTATTTCACCATAGGATAAAGTTTCATTTTTGACGATATTCAGAATGGATAATTTTCCTTGTTGATGTATTTTAAATTGTAATTTTTCTACTTTGGCGTATAATTTTGAGTTGTCCATTTTCCATTTGCACCAAATGACAGTAAATCTTTGGTACGAAGCAACGTCTTATAGCACAGATAAAGGAAAATTGCAAGAACCGTAATTTTTTAGTTACATCATATATAAAAATACTTTAATAATTTAAAAAGTTACTAGGTACCTACAGGTTTGTACGGAACCCTCGGTGCACGCAACACGCAATAACAACTTAATACAGCAAAAATAATAGCTTTAAGTCTACAACTATTCTAAAATTAATTGCATTAAACTAAGCAATAACACCATAAAAACAATATTTACGTTTAAAAGCAAAAAAATAAAAACAATAATAGGCAATGATCGGTAACATTACGGCGTATCACTTCGTATCAACCAAGATTTGATCCCTGATAGAAACAATTCATAGATATGTAAGTAGGTTTATTAGACTATTTAACTATCTTATGCGCTTATGTCACGAGCGATAAAGACAGCAATATCCCAAACGAATATCTAACGCGGCCGTGCGGCCGGCAGGGAAACTTCTCTTAGTTAATTAAAAAAAAAAATATGTTTTTCACTTCTCTTCTCATGCTCTTAAAATGTTACTTTAGTTTCTGCTTATCGGGATTAAAGCTCCTTTTTATTCTCTAGGGATTAAAGTTTTTTATTTTATATATGTTGGAAACCCCTAAACGGTATTTGTGAATGGAGGATTTTGGTGGAAAACCCTCAAAATGACAACTGCGCCAAAACATAAAAAAACACGATTTAATTTCGTGAAACACAATTAATGATTACGAATATCAATCTATTCAATTATGTTAAGAATTAATTCATTTTATTACGTAGGTATAGTCCAATTAGTTTAAAAATAGTTTTCAAGATTCAACTTGGCTAAATATGAAAGCTTTTCAAGCGTCACTTCATAAACAATAAAAAAAATACAAACATTGGAACATAGAACCTCCTCCTTTTTTGAAGTCGGTTAAAAGAAAAGAAAAACCGCGCAACAATTTTTTATGCTATTTGAATATTGAACAGATGGCCTGTCCATTAGTCGAGCGTACGTTTTAAAAAAAATATATTGTAATTTTGAACCATCTCCATCCCAGCCTATATACGTCCCACTGCTGGGCACAGGCCTCCTCTCAGAACAAGAGTAATTTTGACCATAACATTTTTTTTTGTCGCATTAAAAGTGAAAAGTAGAGTGTTTAACGCGAGACTAAACAACCATAATGCCACAAGAAATATAGCCACCTTCGCTCTGCTCGGGTGGCTAAACATCTCGCGTCATTATGGCTTATTTTGTCCCTTGTTCAACAATCTACTATTGACATTACTGCTGTTTTATTATAGCTTTGAGAATATGGCTCTTTGCCATGTGGTTGGTCTTAATTGAACGTTTTTATGTTTTTAATTTACGTTTTATTTTACGTTTTTTTCTACTTCTATACTGTAATCTGTGATTTACTTAATCACGAACAGTAATATAACAGCATACGTAACAAGACTCTGGAAAAATCTATATTGTCTATTCCCCATAACAGCACTGTATCAAATGTACCCCTGCAACCCCTTTTTAGGGTTCCGGAGCCAAAATGGCAAAAACGGAACCCTTATAGTTTCGCCATGTCTGTCTGTCTGTCTGTCCGTCCGCGGCTTTGCTCAGGGACTATCAATGCTAGAAAGCTGTAATTTTGCACGGATATATAAGTAAACTATGCCGATAAAACAGTACAATTAAAAATTCATAAATATTTTTTTTAGGGTACCTCCCATAGACGTAAAGTGGGGGTGATTTTTTTTCTCATCCAACCTTATAGTTTGGGGTATCGTTGGATAGGTCTTTTAAAACCATTAGAGGGTTGCTAAGACGATTTTTCGATTCAGTGATTTTTTTGCTAAATATTCAACTTTAAAGCGCAAATTTTCATAAAAATCGAGCGTCCCCCCTCTAAAATCTAAACCGGTGAGTGGAAAAATTTGAAAAAAATCAGGATGGTAGTAAGTATATCAAACTTTCAAGGAAAACTCTAACGGCTAAGTTTACTTGAGAATTATTAGTAGTTTATAAGTAAATAGCAGCCTAAGGTATAAAATATACCTAAACTTGGAAGATTCCGTATAAATCAAATAAGAAATACTTAATTTTTTCGTAATGGCTACGGAACCCTATTTTGGGCGTGTCCGACACGCTCTTGGCCGGTTTTTTTTCTTAATTCGAACGTTCAGATAGGCTAAGGTGCAGCCAGTTACATATTTTATGGTTTTATACAGAATAAAAACTCTCCGAACATAATCCATAGCCTGCCAACATAAGTAACGCATATTTTTAACATCGTCACAGCAAGTAAACGTTAATAAAAAACAAAATTAAACTTAGATAAATTTTGTCATTTTCATACTTGTTTATTGTTGTTTACCTTCTCTTTGCGTTTGCCATACTTTTTACTAAAGTATGAAAACATTTAAAGTTTACTTTTTGTCTAATTTTGTATTGTAATTAATAAGTACTCGAAGAAAAAGTATTGTATGCAACGTTGTAGGTACTAGGTAGTAAGTCAAAAAAGCTCGTGGCGTCTTTTTCTTACGATGTTCGCTAAAGCTCAAATCGTAACTCACGCCACTTTGAACCCTTTTATACAACTGTTGCATAAAATACTATTATGTGGTTTTCATATGGGCCAAAGTAATCCTCCAATGGGTCATAGTACCCCGACCATTACTACCTACCTAGTTAGCTCAGAATCAACAGTGCCGCCTATTACACTGCACTTTAAAGCAGGTTGTGTTTTTATCATCATTTTTTCTCTATTTTTATTCTTTTTTCTCTAAAAGTTACGAATGCAGCATACACTAATTAAACGAATTAGCGAGCTTGCATGTTATTTAAAAAATAATTTAATTCTAGCCATTTTTCTGTCAGTTTTAATTTCATCCAAAAATGTGCAAATTGCGAGTGCATTTCTGACACAGTACAGTATAGTTCTGACTTAGCAAAATATGCAATATTTTGTGTTTTTTTGTAATAATTAAAGTATTGAAAACGGATGCAATAAACTGGCTTAAAATAAAAATGGCTGTTGGAGTGTCTGACGTTTTCAGTTATTTAATTAAGACCTCATAGATATTTTTAAATATACCAGAAAATTCTTAACTCTTAATTCTCTAATTCTAAATTAATAATTGTCAATTTTTGTCTCCAAATCAGTTTAATATCCTCTTATACCAGTAATTATCCTCCACTCAAACACCCAACTACCCCACCTGTTGTCCTGTCTACGACATATATGGCCCGCCCACTTCCATTTTCTGCTAGCGATCACACGAGCTATGTCGACCAATTTCGTTCTCTTCCGGATCTCTGTGTTCCTGATTCGATCACGTAGAGAGATAGGTACCTAACATAGCCCGTTCCATGGCTCTTTGGGTGACTTAGAGCTTGTGTAACACCTGCTTTATCAGCGTCCATGACTCGGCTCCGTAGACCATGACTCGAAGGAGGCATTGTTCAAAGGTCCGACGCTTGAGGTTAATGTGGATACTTGTGCTCTTGAACACTTCGGACAGTTTGCCAAAAGCACCCCAGCCCAGGTGGATGCGGCGCTCAATCTCACTATTTTGTCCGAAATTGGCAAGGTTTAAGGTTTGTCCCAAGTAGACATATTCCTAAACTCTTTCTATCGCATGCCCATGCACAGTAATGTGATCTATATTGGAGTAGTTGTTGCACATTATTTTAGTCTTCGAGGTGTTCATCTTTAGCCCAACCATCACTGATGCATCATAAAGCTCTCCGATCATAGCTGATAAGTCCTCCAGGTTTTCCGCAAAAATGACTATGTCATCCGCAAATCGGAGATGAGTAAGGCGCTCACCATTGATGTTAACACCTCTGTCTGACGAGAAAATACTTAATACTTCATGTTTTACAAAATATACACAGAATTCTTAGGTCTAGACTAATATTAAAATTTGAAGGAACTTTAATTAGAAATTCTGATTATGTTACCGCAAAAAAAAAATGCAGAAGAAAATTAACGCTGAGCTACAAGCATATTGGAAGAACAGTATACCAATGTCTACGATTAAATATGCACGAAAAACGTCGCTAAAACATTTAATTGGCGTATGCTGCATTCGTGAATTTTATCCTCTGTTTTTCACCATCCATTGATTAAATTTATTTGATGGATAAATGTGATGCTGTCTCTGTTTGTTTTGTTCGAATAGACGGAGACGGCATCACATTTATCCGTCGAATAAAATTAATCAGTGGGTGGTGAAACAGCCCCTTAGACTTACCTATAAAATAAAATAAGAAATTAAAAACAAAAAAAACTGCTTTAACGTATAGTGTAATCGATTCTATTCTCGATTCTGAGCAAACTACTTTCAGGTTTTTAGTTAAATTAATTAACACCTTGTATAGACAGATCGGCGTTGAAAGCGACTTTGTTTTAAACAAGGTATGTAGAAATAAATGACGGAAGTATTTGTCTCTACATTCATCTATTGGGAGGGTGCGAAGTACTAGGTGGGGATGATGAAATCTATCGCAGCGCTTATGGTGGCCAAAAGTAGAAATAGTTCTGGCTCTGTCATCTGTCATACCCATATGAATCTGTCATTAACAACAATTTGTATAGACTTTAACTAACTAATTTTAGTAATAGATGTTTGTGTTATGATGCGATCTTGAATTATTGAACACTGACCCTGTTTTGTTCTTAATTCCTCTACTCGGACAAGTCCAGCAACAATTTTCCTTATGAAACGGTTTGTGGTTGAAATTTTATATTGAGTGATACCTACTCACAAAACCGGTCTTCAAAATGATACTCATTTTGATCTGAAAACAATATTTAATTTATTACTAGCGATATAAGAACAATTATATAATTTTACTTTTATTCAAAGAAACCAATAAGATAGCTTTATCTTTTCGATTTACAACATGAAGTAAAAAACCCTGACATAACGAAAATAAAACACACTTTTTGAATAAATTTTATATACCTCATTTAATTTTAATGACCAAAAATGAATTCACAACCTTTTGTCCACCCAAATCACGGTATCACAGTAATTGTGTATTATAAATTAATACGTTATAGGTTTGATTTATGTCACAATGTCGCGATGAAATTTCAAAACGTCAGAGCATCAGAGCCATAAAAGTTGCTGACGCTAGGTGGCGCTGATGCCGTGCACAGAGCCAATAGTAAAACAAGTGACTTCTGCTACCGAACGGGCCCTGAAGATAGCGAAAACCATTAATTTGGTAGATAAGGGTTCACCACTGTTTTTTGGGCAGTCAATTCAATCGATAGTAGTTGTCTCTAAGTATAGTGAAAGGTAAAATAATAAATGACATTTGTCATAACAAAGGTAAAGGCTTCGTAGGAAAAAAATACACAAAGTTATAAAAAAACGCCTACACAACTGGCAAAGAATAATAGTACATTGTGCATTAAGGGGCGTAAGAAGGGGATTACTAACGAGGGTCTATCCTTACGGCCCGTGATACACACAATGATTATCTTCACATTGCGAGGAAATAAATGCCAAAAATTAAATTATTTTATGTCCAAACACTTCACAGGTTGGCAAAAGAAAGGCGCTAAGAAAACAACTGAATAAAATAATGGCTCCCCGCCAGTAGAGGGGGCTTCTACAAAAATCGAAAATCAATGTTCGTATCGTACCGTCCCTCTCAATCTAGTATTAAATAATATATATTAGAGTCAGGAAAACGATATGAAGTTCGATTTTAGAATTTTATAGTACTCCCCCTGATTGACACTTTTATCGAGTCGTCTACCATAGATAATGCCAAGAACTGTGTTTAGTTTAGAATTCAAATGGTCTTACAGCCAGATAGTTCCAACGTCGTAAAAAAATATTTACTAAAATTATTGAAAAACAATTTTAATAGGTATAAATTTAAAATATAAAAATAACGAAGATTCATGAAGCGTGGCAAATTTTTATGGGGTAAAATTACGTTATAGCTAAGTTATAAATATGTTAATAAAACGTTGGCTGACTTGAAACCTCTTTTGTCCGAAATGACGTACCTACTTACTTTTTAAAACTAAAGCCATAACTGCCTTGGGGAGAAAAACAACAACTATAAGTAAATCCATAGTTCCCGCGGGAACAATTGAGGCCATTGTCATTTAGTAAACAGGCATGGAATAACATCATTGACGAGCAAGTGTGATGAACACTGATGAATAATACTTTTTTATCATCACGACAATGCCATTGTTTATCAATCAAGGCTCGTATTTCACCATTAGTAGGTAGTCGAGTTTTTATATTGACTTGAAATATTTTGTTTTATTTTTTTTTTCAACAAAAATCCTTCATATCTCGCAAAATATTGATCCTATAAGTATGGGTATGGTCAATAAGACCTACACTCGCCTAGTTTGTTTAATTTGCATTTTTAAAATTCTCCCCTCCCCTGCCCATACCCCCTAGCGTGAGGTATCATTTTCTATGTATTTTTTGCGCTGAATCGATTGAAACCATAATATACTTATAGAATCAATATTTTGCGAGATATGATGGGTTTTGAAAACATAGAAAACAAAATATTTTTTCTTTTAACTCAACCAATTTTGGGTTTTAGTAACAATATATATAGGCTTCTCAGGATCACTGAGAGCAATCAGCATTACCATCGCATCCACATCTTGAGAAACTATTGTTGCTAAGTGATTTTCAGACTGTTCAATGTTTTCAACAAAAACCCTTTGTACGAGTACTTATATCACAAAATATTTATCCTAAGCATTTTTTAAGCGTTGCCCCCTGCCCGTACCCTGTGGGAGGGGGTAAGACGTCTAAATTTTGGTAGGAATTGACAGATCCTCATTTCTAGTGCCAATATAAAGTTATAAACAAGGTTTCATTGATGTATATATTTTGGCGCCAAAAAATCCTGTTTTCCTGTACTATAATAGCGGTTAAGTGTTGATTCCTGTCGGTCTGCCGTTCAATTGCTTCAATAGCGGCACTTATACATTCAATTAAGTGATTGTTACTAATAATTAGAGGAATAGAAGTGGAACTTAAGATATAACGTTGGTGTGTTGCAGATGGGTATCTCCAAGGACGGAACTGCACGCCTCCTGCCATCGACGACTTCCCGGCCGAGCTGTTCTCGGAATCGCAACGGCAGCATGGTGCCGTCGTCATACACATCCTCATATCGCTCTACCTCTTCATAGCACTAGCTGTCGTCTGTGATAAGTTCTTCGTGCCCGCTGTAGATAGAATATGCCACGGTCAGTGCCAAAATATTTACAATACTTACCAATATCAACTAACTTATTGAATCAACCGTTACTATGCGCAAGTCCATGACAATAAACTAAAACGATTACCTACTTTACTCACCCGCGACCTTATGATAGCTACGTTTATGCAAGAACTGGGTGTTCATGCAGTTCCTCCACCTCCACACGGTAAGAGCACACACTAATCACACAAACCCATCTATCACCACCACCACACTACACTGACGCATTTCGAACCCAACCAGAGGTCATCTTCAGAGCAACACAACAGCATGGTGAACGGTTGTGTTGCTCTGGTTGAGTTCGAAACGCGTCAGTGTTTCAGTTTAAAGTCAGCGAGTGAAAGCACGAATGAACCTGAATCACCATTAATCTAGCTAGTTGAACATGTCTTGAGACACCTAGCTAAATATGTGTCGTAAAAAACTACGACGAAAGCAATGATTTTTGTTCAAAAGTTAGGAGTCTTAGACATAAGTCGGTATATAGACAAAGGACGAGGTACTTTTTGTTATTTCAGCGCTAAACATGAGTAACGACGTGGCGGGCGCGACGTTCATGGCGGCAGCGACTTCTGCGCCGGAGTTATTCGTGAACGTGATCGGCACGTTCATCACAGAAGGTGACATCGGCGTTGGCACCATCGTCGGCTCCGCAGTGTTCAACATCCTCGCCGTCGCTGCTTGCTGCGGGATCGGCGCAGGGATGGTATGTCACTTGCAGACCATCAGGGGTTATTGTTTCATCATTTTCAACCCTTTCGACACTTGACAGCAGAGCATCTTCCTCAGATTCTGTATTCATATTAAATCTGACCTACAAAATATTATCATATCATAATATGTGAAGTAAATCAAATAAAAATTGGTAGCCTGTACTCATCATGCTTTTTTAGTAAGTAGTTCCAGTATTAAGTCTAGGATTTCATAATTAGTCAGATTTATACTAAATTTGTGCAATTCTCTTACGTTCGACTAAAGACCGAAATACATAAATTTTTGCACACTTCTAAAATATTTCTACGATTTGGAGTACTTTTGTGCTGGTTATTTTTTCAGTAGGTTCTGGAGACATGTATTACAATGGCTATTTGTAGGTTGTGCCTCTCGACTGGTGGCCGCTGACACGAGACTGCCTGGCCTACGGTATCACGGTGTCTATACTGATTTGCATCATGCACGACGAGTACGTGCAGTGGTACGAGGCTTTCCTCCTCGTCCTCTTGTACGGCGTCTACATCTGCATTATGTATTATGACAAGTCTATACAAAGCTTTGCTAAAGGTAAGGATAACAGTTACTTACTCTTACTCTGGTAAACGGTAATTAAAAGCTGTCCATCCGGCTTTCGCGTCTTTGTATCATTTCATCATTCTTAATCTATCTATCAACGGCTACACTTCGAATAATTAAATTATATTATTACGCAGGTAGCTACTTCGAATTCATGAGCCGATCCGATAGGAATTCGAATGTAATATGGTTACGACAGTAATTCTTTGGTTTTCTCATCCCTTTGAAAAAGATTAGCAGTGAATACCGCATTTTATTTTTTAAACTATTATTATAAAACGCTACAAAACTTTTGACATATATTATTTTTAACGGTTACCAAAACAGGGATAACTAGCGTTCGCCTAATCCTACACTTCTTAAAAAAAACCCTGTTTCTATTTATCTGCGTACTTAGGTAGCTAGTACAGATACATACGTGTAATTTCCAGGTCAAAGCAAAGTCTTTTTGTCGATCGGTTTCTTTCACATACTTTTGGTGTATTCATATTTGTACAGTACAGAAGTACAGGAAAAGTTAGTTACAAAGTTGCATTAATACCTATGCTGTCTTGATATGGCCATGATATTATTTATATGATAAATCCGCGTAAGTGCCGTAATACACATAAACTTTATACAAATACAATTAATGGATATAAACTTATTACGTATATATGACTCTTTGTTGTTATTCGCTTACTATTTCTGGTGTACAATAAAGAGTCTTTGTATTGTATTGTATTGTATTGTATGTTTACAACGAGAGATAGATAAAATCTATTTTCAGGCAGCTGGAAGTGCTTGAAGAACTTCATGAACAAAACAGACGAAAAGCAGGACAGTGTAATAGGTAAAAAATGTAGTTTTTTTACTTAGTAGTTTTCAATATTACGAGTACGTTTGCAGTCAAATATTTTTCTGTCTCATTTTGTAGAAATCATAGATACGAAACTGCCAAGTTCAAACAAAACGGATACTCTTGATCACCACCAACATAACGGGAATATCAAAGCTATACTACCAATTTTCAATAGCGATAGCGACTGTGGAAAAGCACTGGAGAACGACGAACAAAATAAAGCAATCAGTGTTGACATAGACAAGGCGAACGATGCGGAGATAGCTTACGCGGACGACAGCCCGCCCACAGCCGCGGATAGCGATAAAAATGCCCCCGCGGAGTATGAGCACTCGTTGTGGAAATTTCCTTTTAAAAGAAGTTGGTTCACCCAGGTAAACAGCATTTGTCAAAGTAATTAAGTAAATTTATAAGTATAGAGACATTAAATAAAATGTACGTATCTAATGAATGTTCTTGGCTCTAACCGAAAAAATTCAGACAGGTATTATAGTTTAAGGTAGGAATTAACACGATACAAATCTGTTTTTTCTTTCAGACGACATGGTTCGTGACGTGGCCTATACACTTGGTATTCCTTTTCACGATTCCAGATTGCGAAAAACCTCGTTTTAAAAATTGGTTTCCTTTGACGTTTATTATGTGTATTGTTTGGATTGGTTCATTGTCATACGTTGTCGCCTGGATGATAACTATAGTCGGTAAGTATATTCCGCATTAATTATTAGTCCTGAGGCTTTATTGTTTAACACACTTAGAAATACAGTCGTTTTCACTACTTCTTTCTGTCACACGGTATAAGACGAGGGTAGAAAGCGATGGTGTATGCGACCGTGAACGTCAGCAGGTTAGACAATACGGCCTCTGATCTCAAAGGATTTTTGCGTTTAGAAAAAGAAGTTTTCTATAGTTTTACATAAAAGTCGGTACAACCGTTTTTAAGTCACCATATTCAAAGGGTGGAAATGGAATCTTAAAACCAAGACTGCACTGTCTGTCCGTATGTTTGTCCGCCTGTACATTTTAAAGCCGGATCCACGAAATTTTTACAGACTGTTTTACTGTGGCCGTAGAAACACTATCACGCAAGCAATATAAACTTAGAAATCCAAGGAGGATCCCATTCATGAAGCGTGATTTTTGGCATTTGTCTTAATTTTAGTAAGATTATTACTTATCTAAACGTGCCCAAACCGGCTCACCTTTTTAAACAAATCCTACTTACAGAACCTGCAGTTCTGTTTACATTTCATTTTGTTTTTCTAACGCAGGGGATACGTTAATGATTCCTGATTCAGTAATGGGAATAACGTTCCTTGCCGCCGGTACGTCAGTGCCTGAAGCTGTCTCAAGTGTTATTGTCGCTAAACAAGGTAAATTGATACTAGCAAGGTAATCAATTAATCCTATATTCGAAGGTTAATCTAGATATCGATTTAGAAAATAAATTTAATTTAATACTTAAAAATCCAAACTGGAAACATTACATAAATTTAAATTACGGCTTGATGAATTTTTAGTTTTTTCATACGATTTCTTTTTCTCTTCCAAAATATTGTAGTCTTTGCACACGTGTTTCTGGCTATTGAAATTTGAATGCCCTACTTATATACTTATATCTACCCATCTTACATGTAGGTGAACGAGTTTCCCATTATAATGACCGAAAGTCTGGCTAGGCTAGACATTCAAATATCTAAATATGATATTTTTAGCACCTTTACAGCTCCGATGTTTATACACAACTGATGGACAAGTACGTAATTAGGAAAAGATTTTACATCTTTTGTTTATTTAGTCATTTACAGCAAAGTTGCTGTACCTATATAGGTACGAATACTAAATCTCCTTTTCAAGAAATTGAACTGGCATAATGTTCTGTGATGCAATTAATGGCAGGTAAAACATATCGTTGAATGCACTAGTAGGTACCTACATCAGTTTTTCCTACGACTCATCGTTTTATCAGATAGGGACATTTGTTATTCAATAAAGACAAACAAGAGTAATTTTTCAAGTAGCACAAAGTGTAATGACCTTCTTTACTATACAGGACATGGATCAATGGGAATCAGTAATTCAATCGGCTCTAACACTTTTGACATCCTGCTGTGCCTGGGACTGCCATGGCTGATCAAGGCGTCGCTCACTCCAGCCGAGCCAGGACACTACTTGGTCAGAATTCAACATGTACCTATTGCCTAATGCGAAAAATAACTTTGATGCGATGTTTACTTGTTTTTGCTGCGCGAACGCAAATCGCTATGCATTTGGTATTTGCTGAGCGAAGAATGTTTTTGTTATGTGACGTAGTTGAAGTTTACGTTGAGACATTGTCTACAGGTGAAAATTAATTCGATGGGTCTGGAGTATTCGGCGATATCCCTGCTGTCGACGCTGCTGATGCTGTACCTCACGTTTTGGTTCAACAAGTTCAAGCTGGACGCGGCAGTGGGGCGCGCCTGCCTCGCCATGTACGCCATGTTTCTGGTCCTGGCCACGCTCATCGAGCTCAACGTCTTCTTCCCGGTCAACGTCCGCACGTGCCGGAGAACGGAACTCAAGTCCTAGGCCAGTGTCGGGAGTCAGGACCTAACGATTTATGATCCCAGTGTGTTGTACTGTATCAAGTTGCATCATGTGTGCAGTCCGAGTGTGCTTAGCGAGCATTCGATGAGTAACATAACCGTGAAACAGCCTTCTAAAATTAACTACCAATTCCTTAGAACCACATCACAATTTTGATACATTTTTGATAATTATTAGCGTAAGGAATGGTCGTCGCGATAGCATAAATCGCACTACACAAACAACTTTGGTAACATTCTTCTATTCGATTCTTGTAAACGAGACCTAATTAATTAAGGCATTGCTGAATTAAGTAAGTAATTTAATAGAGTTAACGAAAAACTTTCTCAATAATATCGAATCTCATAAGATTATTTCGTTACTGGCGAATTCAATTCTTGTTACTTATATTTCAGTATGTTTAATGTAATGCACATTATTTAATGAACGATGTCAAGCAAGTTGTTGTAAATAATTATGCGACTAAATGTAACACTTCTAGAATAACTAAATATATAGATTATCATTTTCTAAGATTGTTTTATTGCATCAGCATAATATTTGATAAACCTCAAACCAATAATCGACTAATCTAAGTTCCACTTTAACAGGTGACGTTATCTTAATAAATTGTCTAACCCAACCTAAAACGATCTTCATACACCGATAATCTCGTTAAGGTTCCGTAGCCCTATTCTCGTGTTACAATGTTTGTGACCAAACTCCTCAGAAACGGCTTGACCGATTTTTACGTTTTTTTTTTTGTGTATATTAAACTATTTTTCATACTTCAACGTGGAAGAAGTCGCGGGAAACATCTAGTAGTATCAATAAATACTTATCATGGGACACTTGACACCAATTGACCTTCTCCCAAATTAAGCAAAGCAATGCAAATTATATACTTAGATAAACAAGCTGTTGCCCGCGACTCCGTATGAAAAATAGTTTACGTCCTATTCTCAGACCTACCGAACAAGGCTCGGAATCGGTTAATAAAATAGCGGTAAATACCGGTTTACTTCGGTTTAACTCTAAACTTTCATAAAACGCGAACGTTTTTAAGAACTTAACCTACCTACCTAAGGTTTACCTATTCGACGACTGACAGCTGGCCGGCCGGCGGCGGGCGGCGATGTTTATCCTGCGCCGGAATAAACCGGTTTTTATTATTCTAAACCGGTTAATCTGACAAGAACTTTATGGAAATGTTCCCTTAAAAACAGGTTTGAACCAAAACAAAAAGGTTTTGAGCCAAGTACATGATAACGGTTTGGAAATTTAACCGGTATCCGAGCCTTGCTACCGAATATGCACTAAAATTTTCATAAAAATCGGTCAAGCCGTTTCGGAGGCGTTTGGTCACAAACACTGTGACGCGAGAATGTTATAAATTAGATAATTACCAAGACCCGAGAACAAACATTCGTATTATTCATACAAATATCTGGCCGGCCGGGGATCGAATCAGGGGCCTCAAGCTTCGTATTCAGGTTCTCTAACCACTCGGCAATCCAGTCGTCAAATTAATGCATTTTCGAATTAAATCCGTTTAATTAAAATATTATTGCTTTTACCTACTTATTTTTTAATCAAGGGAATAATCGAGTTTCAGTTAAAGGCGGGAAAACTAAGAAGGTTAATTTGTCAAAAATCTCTAAACATGTAACACTGTACTTAACAGTTATTTATTTCATTTTACACAATAGTATAACACAGTACTAGGTTAATCTAATTAGTCATATTTATTACACGATTAGGTTTAGGTTACGAGCACTCGTACAGGTTAAACTGAACTGAGAAAGTTGTTGTTCTGCGCAGAGCTGAGTCCCGGAGCACGTGCCTCAAGAGTTCCACAAGTCTTCTAAAAAATAAACAAAATAGGTATATCCATATCCATACTAATATTATAAATACGAAAGTGTGTTTGTATGTTTGTGTGTTTGTCTGTCTTTCACGCCGTAACGGAGCGACGGATCGACGTGATTTTTGGCATAGAAAATTGGCATGCAGCATTCGGCGAACGACTCAGTGTAATTGCCGCTTTATCCGCACTGAGACCGCGTAGGAACTACGGTCCAAGCCTTCTCATTTTGAGAGGAGACCTGTGCCCAGCAGTGGAACGTGTACAGGATGTAATCTTTAAGTACCAGGCGATTATCCGGTAAATATAACAGATATCAGAAAACTTTAAAATGTTATCGAAAATACGTTACCCAATGAGTAAAAGCACATTAATATCTTTTTTTAAATGAAAGTAGTAATATTAAAAATATCAAGTTTAAACGTTCCTTAAGGCTGTTTGCGTACCGCTAGAAACGTGGCGTAGCGAGGGCATCAGCCGCCCGGGGCGGAAGAAAATTTTGCCACCCTCTTATTTAGGGTAGTCATTGCAATCGGTCCGAATCGAAGATGTGATATTTTTTAACACGCTTTTATTAGGTCGACCTGTATGTAACTATGCAATGGAATCTAAGGTAACTAATTTAACCATCTCTTCCAAATACAACCGCTTTTACAATCAAATATTATAATTAAAAGCACATAGTTTACACTTCAGCCCAGAAATAGAGACAACTTGAACGATCCATTTTTATTTTCTGTTTTTACGTGCATTTATAAAAGCGTGTTTTTCTAGTGTTTTTTAAACTATTAATTTGTTATGCAATTATCATCATCATCCCAGCCTATACACGTCCCACTGCGGATTGGGAACTTCACACATACCATATTTTTTTATGGTGTATTGCCGCCCCCTAAATGTGTTGCCCGGGGCGGTGCATATCACAGTTGTATAATTTGCGCAACAACGCACGTGATATCAATACGACTACTTAACACACTCATTTAGAGCACGCATGTTGTAACTTTCATTTCAATTATCCGGTACCAATGATTAGTATTTCATGTGTGTTGGTATGAGAAAATTGACAATGTTTAAATTTTTGTAACGTGGCGGAAGAGACGATGTTGAAGTTTTTGTAGTATAATTATACATTATGATTTTGGGTTCTACATTCGTGCCGTTTACTTGAAGTTGCCTCTGCTTAGACAGTTACAGTCATACCGAAACACGCTGTAGTGTCATGCTAGTTTCTTTGGGCTAGATGCTTGGCAACAAACCTTGGACAGTATTGAATAGAGGCTCTGAGTGATCTCATTCGTTTGATGTTATTTACATTCTTGTGTTATACGTTTTTTTACATTATTTATAAACATTTATTGACCATATTCATGAACCTACGCATCTATAGAATTACTAACGTAAAAGGTGTCCCGACATGAAAGTGTTATTATCTGAATTTAGGACAGGGAAAAATTTATTTATTCCGTTCTGGAATGTTACGAAAACTAAATTGATAAATAATATCTTAATAAGTAAGAAAAAGTGAGCATCTTTAAAAATCTACGACATATTAAGTAATTCGACGGTAAGGTAAACCGACGACATGCCGGGATAATAATTTAAGTCGCGAATTTTTGTTTTAAGCTTCGTTATATGAAAACCTTATACTTATTATTTATTTAAGCGCCCATAAGGGTTCTTGTAAATATACTCACTACAGTGTTGCTTGTTTTTTTGATCTGACACACTGCTTTGTGTCTTAATTTTTTTGTTGTTGTTACTTGTATGAATATGACATTGCATTGCTCAGTGCCTATTTACACTAGGCGAACGAAAATATGGCACTTGTCGAAGTTAGTATTAGCGGCGCATTTTGCTAGACTAGACCAAATTGTCTTCGTTTTACCACAATTATACTTGAGTACTAATTTATACAGCAGGTTAAACACAATTTAAATAGACAAATGGTGTTAATACCCTTTAATATTTATTATATTTGGTAGGTATCTGAAACGGGTTTACTGGAAAAAAAAGCTGTGTCGTACCCATCATACAATGAGGGCTATCGTTTTTTGTCTCACTAGATGGCACACTGTTGCGTGAGGTTTTTATGTATGGCTTTGAAAAACTGTTATTACGGGCGTGAAAACAAAGTTTAGATTAAAATCATATTTAATACAACTTAAAACTGTACCATAAAAATATCGAGCATGCCACAGTGTTCCATAGTCCCCGTTTTGTTCGGAAAAAAGGGAGGACAAAGGTTTTCGAAAGACAAAACTGTCTCAAAACACAGACATTCATTGCCCCGGAACGCATATTTGCCATAATTAATTTCATATATTGCAAAATATTCACAAAAATTTTCTAATTATAAATAAACCCACGTAGCTCACCCAAAAACTATGAGATTTGACATTTCGGAGACCTCACGCTACACTAGCGCCTCTAGTGGCGAATTCATACGCGATAGCCCTCATTGATTTGGCTCAGACTCCCTTATGCTCACTTCCTTTATGCGTAGACTTACAAACACAAATTGAAGTATGAGACGATACGTGATTCATAAATTCATGATTGTTGAAATTGGTGAAACCGTTTAAATTGGTAATTACACGTGCCTTTAACAGTTCGACTCGCTTTCGTCAGGATCAAAACCCCCAGAACCTGTTGCAACCCATGAATGCTATTGCGAAGACTGTGGGTTGTAACATATCCAATCCTCGTAGAGGAAATTACACTAAGTAAAATATTATGGTGATATGAGACTTACAGCTAAGGATCGCGCGCGCAACTGCGCCATCTCTCGCGCATTAATTTCTATGTCGTGCTGCGTAAGCCGCGGGCGACGGCACAGCTGGTGCTGCGGCGGCAGCCAGCGGTGGATCATCGGTGTCAGAAGGTCACGGTGTACCTGGCAACACCAAGAAAAAAAGTTTGATTCTGGCGTTACTTTGCGGAGGTTCGAGTCAACTTACTATCTCCTTTATCAAGCGTAGGTACCGGTAGTCGTGGTAACCTTGTGGTTTTGGTTTGACCAATGGCCTCTCAAGCAGAGGGTCGTGGTTTCCAGCCCGGGCTCGTACCTCTGAGTTTTTCGGAAATAGAAACTACATTTGAAATTTACCACGAACTTTAGGGTGAAGGAAAACTTCGTAAGGAAACCGGCACATGACTACAATTACAAAGACACAACAGTGTGTGTCTGTGTGTGCTTCACACAAAGGTGCATGCAAAGTTTCTAATCCGCACCGGTCCAGCGTGGGAACTACGGCCCAAGCCCTCTCATTCTAAGAGGAGGCCTGTACCCTGCAATAGGACTTATAATAGGCGAAAGATGAAGCGGTAGCGGAGAGGTTTGATAGCGAAAAAGCAAGGTTACGGTGTAACTGAGAACACGAAAACGGACAATTCGATAATTTCCATAGCAAGAAATACTTACACTTAGAAAAAAAAACAGTCATACCCACATAGAATTTAGTTTGCGTCGTTATAAAGGTTTTCATCCAACATTTGCAAGCTTAAGCGTACTTACTTATGTAAAACCTAGTATAGACTAGCCACAAAAATCGCGCAAGTTGGATTACATTGCGATTTCATAAAGCGAACGAGTTTGAAGTGGTCAATCGAGCGAAGTAATGTAATGCAAATTGCACGATTTTTCTAGTAGGTCTAAGAATAAAAAGGGTTTAAAGGAGGATTCGATGAAATGTCCTTGACTCTACCTAGACTGAGTAATAATGTTATCCTTAAAAACACTTGCCATTGCCGGATCGTTTGGCTGCGTGAAATACGAGACCACGACGCCCACCAGTATACAGACGGCCATGCCAACGAACGTGTAGTATAAATAGCTCAATCTGTACAGGAAGAACGTCCCTGACCTGTTGATGAGATGGTTACAGTGTGACACTAGTAAATAAACAAGTGCTTGTCAGACGTGGGTTACAAATTGTACTACGCCAGATATCCGAACATTTAAGAAGATTCTAGCCGTGGTGCATATCCTAATTCGTAGACGCATTCCGGTGTTTGCATTGGCAGACCGAGTTACATTTATAATATTGGTAAGGTTATGTCCTGTAACACGCGTGGCCCGACACGCACTTGGTCAGTTTATATTTTATATATTTTTGGAGATGTTTATTAAGATTAAGCGGCCTATTCCGCCATAAAGACTGTAATAGATATCTAAGTCGAAGTTCGGTAGTAAACAAACCATCAAACAGAATTTATTTATTCGTATGGCTTATTATAAAATACAACCATTCAAATTCACAAATAATATCTGACAGACTTTATATATAAAGTTTCATTCAAATCCATTCAGTATGAATAAAACTTTACTATAATATAGCTCATACATCATAATAACACATAGGCTATAATATACAAAGATATTGTGTAAATTGGCCAAAATATAACAACAAGTATCACGCAAATCGAAAAAAAATCTCATCTGCGAGTTATTCTGGCGTGCGCTGCAAAAACCGTAAGACTTATACGAATAAATGTGTATCTAAAAATGAAGTTGGTTAAATAGTTCTATAAAGAATTCAACGATAGCATGTATCTATCTTTAACGTGTATATCATTATCGTCAAAATAGACAGTCGAAAATAATAATATTTTTTTATATAAGATATATTTTTATCGCTTTTCGCATTTAAATTAGATATTTTTTGTCTCTCATACTATGTATTTTGGAAAAATATTTATAAGTTGCGACGGTGACAAAGCGAGTGTGCGGAAATACTATAGGTCAAGCTTCGCTTAGTGAGGGGCTAGGTCAATTGATGTACTAGTTCGTTGCAGTCGTAAGATATTATTATTATAATTAATCTAGAAACCTGAAATTTGGAACATGGTATATTCTAAGTACTAAGGAAGGATTTCCCAACGATTCCGAGGGAACGAAACATTCGGGACATATAGGTACCTATATATTTGTGTGTTTTGTAGTTTGTATGAGAAAAACTCATTCCTATGGAATATTGTGTGAATATCAAAATCTTCGCGAAAAAGTCGCGGACAAAACCTAGTAAAAATATATAAAAGGTCGTAAATTAAATTGGTGCGAATTAGTGGAAGGATATGGGTTGGTGTAACCTGCATGTGCATTTTAATTCCACGCAACTATATTGAAGGCCATTCACTTGTAACAATCAATTTTGTCCTTCGTAATTTGCTATTTCCACCACTGCTATCGATCGTTGCCAACAAATTGTAAAAATGAATGCACGGTGATAACCTGCGATAATTTTATAGCAAAGTAGCATACCGGTCAAACTCCACTGTTTGCGCCATGGACATGGGCGTGGTTGGTAAAGTCAAGTTAGCGTCGCAGCCAGAAGTCGATACCGGTTTCGTTGGAAAAACTATTTCACCTCTCATCATTGCTGCCTGAGTGCCGAGAGATATCCAACCAACAAACAAAGTGGAAATAAAACCACCCGCTAAAGCGCCCTGTAATGAAAAGTTTTACTCTGAATTGCCTGAACGTGCATTCATATAGGGAACGGCAATATTATACTCAGCGGCACCAAATTTGGCCCACTCTTAATACAAAATTACCGATTACTTCATACATTTGAGGGCCAGATTTTATAATAAAATAAACAGCATCTTACTCGTATTACTAATAATTGATATTTTTATTTTTAAACAACTGAAAAACACTATCCAAAAGTCAAGATCGTAGGCTTAATTAGATAAGAATTATTGCCCGATGGCCAAAAGAGGACCAAGAAGGGCAGACACCCGCGGCGTCACGGTTAAAGACTGTCCACGATAAAATCCGGGCATCTCAGAACAGTAGGTACTATTTCGAACAAAAAAAGAATTATGAAAATCGGTCCACAATTCACTAAGTAATCGGTGAACATACATAAAAATAAAAATACAAACATTGGAACAAGAACCTCCTCCTTTTTTGAAGTCAGTTAAAAAGAAGTTTTTATATGGGAGGCATTTTTAAAAAAGGCAAATTCACCAAAGTTAAAACACTTCCAAACTACCTCAATCTGAAGTCAATTCGAAAAATATTAGCTGTCGTGAAAAGACAATGTAATAAGCTATACTTAAAGTGGATTGTCCAATTAAAAAAAAAAAACTACAAACTTTACATAAAAATCTAGAAAAGACCGTCAGAACACGCTGTACAAAATAATTTGGGCACAGTCTAATATATAAAGCTAAAACTCACAGGCGCCCTAACTTTTTATTATGATTATATATTTATTATGTAGTTTCATAACCACTAATTACTTAAAATAGTGCTGCTTGAAACTTAGCGTTAATTACAAAGATACACCAGATCAGGCATGCCCGGATTTTATCGTGGACAGTCTTTACATAGGAAGCAGGACTATCGATTACTTAAAAAATATTTATTTCATTGAAAAATCCGCAGACCTGATTAAAGTAACGTATTAAATCAGGGTAGGTAAGTAATATAAGATATGTATAAGACCTTATCATATAACAGTCATAATTATACAAGGTGTTAATTAAATAACTGAAAACCTCAGACACCCCAAAAATATATTTTTTAATTTTAAGTAAGCTGATTGAATTTATTTTTGAATATCTTCATTATTATAAAAGATATTGGAGTGTTTTGCTAAGTCAGTAATTCTACTTAATTTTTTATTATTATTATTATTCCCTCAATGGCGGCCTTAAGGCTTGGGCCAATGTCAGTTGCGATGACAGGGTTGCGGTTTTACTTTACACTCATGATATGATTTTGTCAGTTGCGCTTTGACGTTTTTAGAAGAAAATCACACAGTCACAGCAAACCAGTATTAAATTATAGTGGCCAGTATTAAATTATCGAATAGTATGCAACCTCGCTAAAATATTTAACTGGCGCCTGTTGCAGTCGTAACTTTTAGACTGGGCATAATAAAAAAGGGATTAAATAAAAACACAAACACAACCTGATTTAAAACATAGTGTAATCGATTCGACTCTCGATTCTGAGCAAATTACTTTCTGGTTTTCAGTTATTTAATTAACACCTTCTATACGCTCACTTTATATAACCTTGTTTAGTATAACGTTCACTGGATATAATGAACGAAAGGTATAATTTCAAAATATCTAATGTTGTAAGGTATTATAATGTTATTTAGATATAATATCAATTGATATAACGATTAAAACGTATAATATTCAAAACCCATAAGGTCTAACATCAAAAACTTTGATGCAAGCAAACAAGCAAGCAAGCTAAGTGTATATTTTTTCAGCTCTGATAAAAAAAACCTAACATAGAAGGCTAAGGCGGGAGCGAAGCGCAGCGTAGCCTTCTGAACCTAACCTATCCGAGTCGCTTCTGACCTGACTCGTTTTGCTCGCTCGTCGCCAGATAATTTATCATTTAGCAAACTTACACCACTCATGTTATTATATATAATAATTCATATACCTAATGTGCGATATGTTAGGAGAAATTAGTTCAAATAAATCTTATAGAAAATGATGTTATAATAAAATAAATGTTATACATTTTAAAGTTATACTTTTTGTTATTATAGCTAACGTTTATTATATCTTGAACGTTACTATTTTGAAATAAGATATTTTGTATGTATATCTTGTGAAACGCACCCGTTAAATCATTACTCACTATTGGTTAAAGTTGGGAGTTTAAACGGAATTCAGCTCTAGAAAAGGGTTCATGGAAAATAGATTTTCTTGTGACACGGTTATTTCTTTTTAAAAATATCAGGTAATCAAATGAAAGCTAAAATAATTTCTAATAAAATACCGACCAAACTGTAAGGAAACAATATTTATGATAAGAAAATATTGTCAAAAGGTGTATTTTTCGGATACCAGCTCTATCGCGTAACGGGACGGTGTGAGCGTTAGAGCTGCTGGCCGAAAAATACACCTATTAAAAAAAAAACCAAGAAAGTGTCATCGGAGATGTCAAATGTAGGTTTTTGGCGGTATTCGGAGTAAATGGTTGTTGTTCCTATCAAAGTATTTTGATTTCAAAATATACTAAACCTAAGCGATGTAAAAATAGCGATTTCAGCCGGGTGGATTCTTAAAGTTCATTCACCACTTTAAATTTACAAATAAGTTTTACCGTCGAGTTAGTCCAAGGCAAAAATAGTCCCATTGAGAATAAGCCGAGAAGGCTGCCTGCTGTAATTCCAGCTAGGCTTTTTCCGGCTTGGATCAGAGCCCCCATGTGCTCCACTAGAAAAACGAGTGCTACACATATGGCTCCTGCAAAGATACATGTAGCAATATGTATTATCAGGGGTCGGACAAAAAGTGCAGATGACGTAAAAATGACGTAATCTTGCACACAAGATGATGCTTTTATTTAAACTTCCGTGTGACATGTAGTAACAAAGTAGTATTAATGAAGTAACAAAATAATTGTAAATAAATCAATGGAATTCAGTGAATAAAATTAATTTCATATCGTTTAATAAGGAGGTTGATAAATGATAAGTGATAATTGTTTATGAAAATCAAAAATACTATTTAAAATCATCCTATAAGTGGTTTGTCGTCATAGGCACTTTTTGTCCGACCCCTGTGTATTATGTTTATTTGCGAAGATTTTTCAGTAACAGAATGTTCATCATCATCATCATACCATCATATCATGTAGGACGCACGCTGTTGGACATAGGCCTCCCTCAGGACATAGGGCTCCCCCATAGCATAGGCCTCTCCAATAATATGTTATAATACTATGTTACGTTGTGAAAAATACTTTACCAATGATAACAACAATAATTTTCATTACGAAGCTTGCAGTTTTTTCAGATATAGGCTTGTTGTAAGCAGGTCTGACGAGATCTTCAAATATAACTCCACACATCGAATTCAAACCGGTCGACATAGAACTAAAACATACACCAAGAAATATATATTTCTGAGTAGGTATATTGGAGGAACAATTTTCAAAGATACCGCCAACACACAGAAGACTGGAACAATTTGAAATGTTTTAAACTAGTGTAAGTGACCACGTTCAGTCAACGTCATAAATAAATGTACCTTGTCACTTTCATGTCGTGTTTGAAAAACCAAATTGTGTAACGACTTAAAGCGACTAAGTACAGAAGTGATCACTTATTTATAACGTTGACTTTACATAGGTACATACATACATATATAGTTCCTTTTTAGCTTGTGGAAAGTAATAATGTTCGGTGTAGAAATCTTTTCAGCAACGTCCCTGATCTCAAATGTTGATTTCTGTATAGCTTAGCGTCTTTTGTTCCGGTGTTACCTTAATGCAGCGCTAAACACGCCGCTCATAAAGATCCCCGGTAGCGCTGGTATAGACCCGGTTATCTTCATAACGAAGTAAGGTAGGAGCTGATCGCTTTTCCTGATGGCTCCGGTCTTCAGGGGGTCGCAAGTTGCGAATGTAGCATAAATCACCAGGCCAGTGTAACAGCAGAGAGACACGATGACGTAAATGCCCGCAGCCATTATGAATATCGTTCTGTGGAAGGACATTGATACTAACCTGTCTCACTTAAGGTGCGGCCTCATGCTAGTCGCTCGACGCTCGTTTCCAGCGATAAATCTGGTCACGTGACCCTATTTTGAATATCCCGCGACTCAAAAAAGCAGCGTCAAGTCGCCGCGTCGAACAGCAGCGTGCAGGCAGCAGGGCTACTACGAAACTCGAAACTCGAAGTTCGTATCGTACCGTCCCTCTCGCTCTCGTATTAAATAGTATAAGTGTCAGAGGGACCGCACGACACGAACTTCGAGTTTCGTAGTAGCCCTGCAGGACTAATGATTTGGTCTTGGAAGCTGATTTCTTAACCTCCTTTAGTGGCAGTCGTGGCAGTGGTATAAATAAAAGAAATCAGAGTGAATGAAAAAAAAAAACATTTTTCCGAAATTGAAGTGGATTTTTTTTCCAGCGATTAAGCTCAACATTATCAGCTTTATCTGTCACGTGACCAGATTTGACGCTGGAAACGAGCATCGAGCGACTGCACTACTTTACTAAGAGATATTTTAGTATGAATTAATCACTTGCCGCCGAAGGACAAAATTTTCATATAAAAAAAAAAAAACTCTCTTCTCGCTCCTCGCCGGCGGTGGGACTAGTGCCTGAAGAACTTTATTATACTAATCACTTACCTATCTTTGGTAATGTAATTAGCTATTTAGTAACTGGTAAATGTACATACAGTAGAACCCGCTTAAGACGATTT
The DNA here is from genome assembly GCF_025370935.1 of Choristoneura fumiferana. Taxonomy (NCBI): domain Eukaryota; kingdom Metazoa; phylum Arthropoda; class Insecta; order Lepidoptera; family Tortricidae; genus Choristoneura; species Choristoneura fumiferana. The sequence goes on from NC_133472.1 coordinate 33,925,549, forward strand.
TGAGGGGACTAGCAGGGAAATTGTATTAAACGTGAAAAATAAAAAGCTGTTTCTACCTGATTGTTTTGTGATTTTTCATCGTAAACTTTTAATATGGTTACTTTTTCTTGCAGTGATTGCTTTTTATTTTATTTTTGCCATCACTGAACTAACGCTGACACGAATGAAGATAACAATTTTATAACTCACAACAATCGAAACTTACAACAAATCAAATCCGGGTAAGGCTTACGAGCGTTTTGCCCGCCCATTCCAGTGTGTTATGAATATTGATGCATACGAACGATGACCCGTTTCTACTAATATAAGGATGAATACTTACTTAAAAAGAGAAACAACTTGTATCAGAAGTTGACGCAAATAGTTTTCGTATGCATCAATATTCATAACACTGAAACGGGCGGGCAAAACGCTCGTGAGCCTTACCCATCTAAGGTAGGAATGCACGGTCAAGGACTTTAATTCATGAGCTATCATGGAACCATTTCACAGTAAACGTCATTGTGACACCGCAATAATTAACAATAAAAATCGTAATGATTTTTCCTTTGAAAAGGTTCCATGGTGGGCCATGAATTAATAAGTCCTTTACCGTACGAACATATTAGCCAATCGCTAGGCCTAAAATTGCAGGGACCAGCGTAAAATGGCGTATTATGAGGGAACTCGTCTTAAACGCAACATACTTAAACATACCATAATCGTATTACGCGAGTTCTACTGTATTTCTAAACTTTCGGCGTAGTTTCAATGTAGGACATGTTCTTATACAACTATTGTCCCTTTGTTCCCTCCTGAATAGATTTCTGTACGTAGTTATGCTTGTCTTTATAAAGGTTAATGATCAAACATAAAAGTTTTTTTTAAACTTAGCATGTGCGAAAGCTCAGCAAAGTGTGCAGAAAACCGGCCAAGAGCGTGTCGGACACGCCCATAATAGGGTTCCGTAGCCATTACGAAAAAATTAAGTAATATTTTCTAAGTATTTCGTATTTTATACGGAATCTTCCAAGTTTAGGTATATTTTATATCTTAGGCTGCTATTTAAGAGTAAAACTACTAATAATTCTCAAGCAAACTTAGCCGTTATAGTTTTCCTTGAAAGTTTGATATACTTACCATCCTGAATTTTTTCAAATTTTTCCACCCACCGGTTGCACTTTGAAGTTGAATATTTTGCAAAAAATTAATGAATCGAAAAATTATCTTAGCGAACCCCTAATGGTTTTAAAAGACCTATCCAACGATATCCCACACTATAGGGTTGGATGAGAAAAAAAACCCCCACTTTTCGTCTATGGGAGGTACACTAAAAAATTATTTTTTTAGTTTTTTAATGTACCATTTTATCGGCATAGTTTACATATATATCCGTGTAAAATTACAGCTTTCTAGCATTGATAGTCCCTGAGCAAAACCGCGGACGGATGGACAGACAGACAGACAGAAGACAAACAGACAGACATGGCGAAACTATAAAGGCTCTTTACACAAGGATGTCATTCTGAAGGATCTAGCTGAGAGAGCGCTCTAAATAGTTGCGCAAGCTTTTATAGCCCGTAGTACTATTCCCTACTGTCAAGCGATCACCGAGCATTCGACGTTAATAATTTATAAAGCAAAGCCAACGAGACGAAATAAATTTATGTCATGAGACAGAAAAGGAGCGAGATAGAGATGACGTATCAGAGAAAGATGAAGTATATCTCGTCTCGTTTACTTTGCTTTAGTCGAACAAATTGATTCATGTTACCAGGTGGAACCTTTCAATTTCACTATGATTTCCTTGAAGTACCTACTCGTAAGTATGGTGTGTCAACTTTGACATTAGTAGCACGAGGGTTCCATCCTGGTACACGATACAGTTTGTTCGACTGTAACTGTTAAATTCCCTGGCCCTACTTACGTGCGCGCCCTTTTCAAGGATGACAAAGCTAGACATCTCTGTACCATGGCCTGGCTCACGGAGCAAGATGCCAGCCAACTGAAGTAGTTACCGAATACCGTTGTCCAAAACGTATGCCTTATCGTGGGGTCTGGGTCCAAGCTGGAAATATGACGATTTATTCAGAGTTTAATTGACGTATCAGGACAAGGTCTATAAAAGCTATACATATAAATAAAAATGAATCGCTGAAATATATGTAGACGCATAACCTCCGAACGACGGAATTTATTAGATACCTACATATTTTTTGTTGTGTTAATTAATTTCATTATTGTCAGGACAAGGTTTGTGTTAAAAAATAATAAAAAAAGAAACTGTTGGGGCGAAGCCGCGTGCAACATCTATTATATAAATATATTTTTCTTGTATTATTATACCTAGTATATTTTGAATTAAGTTCACAAGTATTATACTCGTACCTAAATCTACCTATACTATTTTTTATCATAAAGAGCTATGGTTTCCAGCTTTCACTATTTTCACTAAAACCATCCAGAACTTCATCACGACAACCTTATATTGCTAATTAGCTCAACGATACGACCACATATTTACCCTACTTTAATTTACTTGTGACCACGGCCGCTGTAATGTGGTCGAAACATAGATGTAATTTTAGCAATATAACATAGTCGTGATTAATTCCCAGGTTGTTATAGAAAGATACTCGTAAACTTAGTATCTCTGGATTGTTGTTGGTGTTCAGGTATACATACCTATATATCTATCCCAGCAAAGTATGAAATTTCGCAACTGATAGATCGTATAATTTGCCTAAGAAGTTGCAAACAATACATAAGTCAAGTTTAATTATAATATTCTTACTTAAAAAAATCCAGTCGATCTCCTTCACTGTTAATAGCAAATACATTGCTTACACCCCCTAGTCTCCATGTTCCATAGACTAACACAAAGATAACGCCAAAATACATGAGCACAGTTTGCAGCGTGTCTGTCCATACTACAGCTTTCAGACCACCCTGCAATAACATTATTAATTTGAATTACTTAGTTATCCAGAAGAAGAATAATAATCCAGTAGTGAGAGAAGAAATCAGACGATACCTGCTGTATCAGAAGGTATTTTAACAGGAAATTGTATACTTACCAAAGTCGTGTAAAAGATGCACACTATGCAGACGATTGGTGTAATCAAATGGAGATTAATCCCTGTAACTGTGAAGTTAAAATGATTATAAGGCTCTCTTATCCGCCGAATAAAAATTTTATAAAATTTTACTTATTGAAAAAATATTTTATTTTTGTAGATCCTAAAGTTTCTGTCCTGAAAGGTTTGTTTCCAGATGCACATCGGTTGAAAATTAGTACGTGGCACGCCGCTGTAGCCTGTATCTATCTTGTGCTACATATTACAATCACATGTAATTTATTTGATACCAATCGTGCAGCCGAGCTTTTTCTCATCACTGCCACAGAAAACAACAGCTCAGTGAGCTACAAACCAAACGAGGACAAAAACTTTTGGACCTACCGTCGTACCTTGACTGAAAGCTAGTGCCGGCACGTAGATAACTATTGGTATGTAGAGCATCATCTTAATGATAAATATTATTGAACCCATAAGCCTTACGTTCTGACTAAATCGCAGGCGCAAGTACTGAAAATATTACATTGTTGAAATAAAATCTAAATTTAGAACTCAAATAAATAAATAGAGCAGCACGCCAGTCATAGACAAAGTCCAGCAGCCATTAAAATTAAAATGTGCACATTGGTATCTGTAACTATGTAAACTAATCTTCCTAGTCGGTTTTTACCGAACTCCTATGGTATATACGATTGACGTGAAATTTGGTGCTGTTCACCAATTTAATTTATTGATTGCCTTTTCAAATCATGATTGTGTATCCTATTTCATACTGAATAAGTATTTTTAAAAAAACTGATATGCGCCAAATTATTCAGGAGTGAGTTGTGACATGATTGAAGGTGCTGTGTGTACCGACAGAAATACAGAATCGAATAAAATATCTAAATGTCCACTGACTGACCTCATATGCAGACGTAATTTGTAGATTGTAGAACACAGGAAGATAAATAATAGCAATCGTAAGTGATACGGCCCATTCCGAAAACGTTATTGTCCATAGTTGCGTCCCGTAAGTATACATTTCTGCGGGCAATCCTAACAACGAGATACCCGATACATAACTGCAAGAATCACGAATATTAATATTATTTTATAACATTTTATCAGATCTTTGCGATATTAAATAGCAGCTAATATTCTAATGAAAATAATAGTTACCTGGCTATAAGTGACATAGATATTGGGAACATCCCCATCGTCTTTCCTCCCATTAGGTACTCGGATGTGGTATTTTGTTTCTTGCTTGCGAAGAACGCAAAGTAGATACCGATTAAAGCAGAGAGAAGCAGCATAGCACCGAACACCAGATAGTCCAACCAATCGAAATATACAACCGCCGTCATTTTGCACCGATTTTAAATCGGTGGCGACACGTCTGCGCTGCAAGACACTTAAACTACATCTCACAGTACAATAGGCATTTACCGAACGGAAGTTGCAGCTTGGACGAGCTATATTTATACTTGGTAGGATCTCGGACAGGCACTTTGGAGGGATGAGGATATTAATTGGCTAGTTACCGGTGTAACTGTGGCCGGTGGCCGGTGCATGTGTCGCCTGCGCCGCCGGCTGCGACACGCCCGGGACCGCCTGATGCTAGATGGACATAAACTACTTCCGACCTCCTCATTCTTCAATAATTGTATCTCAAACACGAAATGTACTTTGTATTTAGCACTACTAAACGTGATTTGCCGAGCGGACTCACAACAAAAAATAGAGCTTTTTCACATGCCTTTAATGAATTTTGTTTAATTAAGGATCTGATGTTTCAAGCTGCGTTTCTATGAATAATATGCGAGGATGTGTTGCGAGGAATGTGTTCTTCATTAACCAATAGAAACTCTTCATTTACCTCGCCTCGCTCCACTCTCTGCTTCCACCAGAGATTTACTGCGCGAGGCGAGGTAAATGAAGCGTTTCTATTGGTTTATGAAAAACACATCTCTCGCAATACATCCGCCACATTATTGGTGGAAATGCAGCTTCAGCAAGCGGGCTCACACACGTAGAAGTTTTGGCAAGTACTTTAGAAGTTAATAGGTATTTAAGTACTTTCTTCTTACTGGATGACGTCAATGATATTTCATTCGCTAGTCAGTCAGTCAGGGGTCCGTGAGGGATTTGAAAATAAATAAGGTCATATACAACCGTTAACAATCATGGCCTCTTGATAGACGCGCTCCATATCAGTTTAGTAGTTATATGCCGACAAAAGGAATACAATGGCACACTACTCTATTGAAATGAGGTCGCTCTATCCCTAGGTGGTGTAGTCGCATGAAAGGATTACTAAGGGATTACCGACCATTTTAAAAACTTTGAATGGGTAACTTCTACAACCGGTGCAATTGTGTATCGAGATGGAGAACTAGGAGGTGCCCACAACGCAACAACGTCTGCGTGCGTGCGAATTAAATGCATGCATTTCTCGAGATATAGGTAGGTATGTTTATCAATTAGGAATGCATATTTATATATACAAGGTGTTTATTAAATAACTGAAAACCTCAGACACCCCATAAATATTTTTTCATTTTAAGTACTTGATTGCTTTTATTTTTGAATACCTTCATTATTTTAAAAGATATTCGTGTGTTTAGCTAAGTCAGTAATTCTACGTCATTTCTAACTCTACACTCAAAATAGTATTTGTCAGTTGCGCTTTGACGTTTTTATAAGAAAATCACACATTGACAGCAAACGGTCAGTATTAAATTATCGAAATAGTACCTATGTAACTTTAAGACTGGGCACAATAAAAAAGGGATTTAAAAACACAAACACAACCTAACTTAAAACATAGTGTAATCGATTCTACTCTCGATTCTGAGCAAACTACTTTCTGGTTTTCAGTTATTTAATTAACACCTTTTATATATATAAATATGCACAGGTAAGTACAGTGTCTCACTTGTGTACACCACTTTGCCCTTGTAGGTGTACCTACCACCTTTGTTTTTCAAAGTTTTAATAATACACGTATATTTTTTTTGCAGATTAATTTAATCTTGAATAATAATAAGTACATTAATCATCTGGCTTAAACTTCAATAACATATAAATATGAATATCAAGCTATGCTTGATTGGCATGGTCTATGTAAACTTCTTGAAACAAATAACAATAAGTACAAAGATTAAGTGAACTTATTTCTAATGATATGGAACGAATGTTTTGATTGAGTAACTTTACTACAATATACTAAGTAACACCTTTACGCATCAAACAACAAGGTACGCTGTAAATCCAGCTAAGATCTGGCTACCTAAAAAAGGTGTTGAAAATATACGTGGGCAAATTTAGATCGTGGAATCGTCTACAAAGTTATGAATAAATTTAGAAGCCGTTAAACCTAAATTATGTTTGGAAGGAAATATCTATGAGTGTTGCCTATGTACACACAAAACTGGATATGGTTAACAACATATACTGTGAAGAGGCTTTTTAAATTATTTACGATTCTATGTCGGCTACCTCCTTCGTGAACAATCACATAAGATGAATGCTCGTTTTTCTACTGTAGTTGGAGACCTTTAATCGTACATAAGCCACGATTTTCTACATAACTGTTAAACATTGAATTACTGTTAAACTGACGTCATGCTCTTATTGAGACAGTTTGAGCAGATTATCAATTAAAATTTGAACCTACTTTTACTCATAGTAATTTTTATATTTTTCAACGTTCGTTTATTGGATGCTGGCGGTGAATAGTAGGTATAAAATGTGATAAGTATCAGTTTTACGAAAAAAGCGTTAGCGTGTAGGTAAGTACTTATGAAGTAGGCACTATATACCATTTCTTTGTAGTGACTGTTAGTCGTGCCAAAACATTTAACTTAATTGATTTGTAAACGTTACAGGTACAAGACTCTAACTTTAAATTTATTTAAGTATACTCTGACAATAATTAAGAAAAGAATTGCCATTAAACTAATTAAAGAGTTTTAAAAACTCATTAAACATACACTTAAACACTTTGAAACTATTTATTCACACTGGCTTTCAGCCCGAATAAATTTTAAAAGCTAAATTTTTCCCTAATTCCGTCACTAAATAATATTTTCTGTTGGTTTAATCAAAAGTTTCTAAACAAACTTCGCATAGTTACCAAATATTATTAAGTTTGTAATACAATGTAGTTACTTATTAAAACCCAACAGTTGGTTATGAAAAAAGTATCCTTATTCACTTTTCTTAATGTGTTAGTTTTGGTGCATCATGTTTTCAAAATAGGTCATTAACTAGCGCACTCTACATGTCGATTCAATCTGACGAACAAAGTCAGCTTCGACTCTACGTTAAATAAAAAAATGCATTTTAAAATGCTCGTTAGGTATTCATATTTTACCCCCTTATTTTAAAAAATGAATAAATAGTTATTGCAATTATACGTTACGTCTGCGTCAGACAAAGGTCAAACGTTTAAGTAACAGATTAAGGGCCTGTGTTTCACTACTTGTCGACTAACTTTAAGTGATGGATATCAGTGATGCCGTCTCTGTTTGTTTTGTCCGAATAAACAAAGACGGCATTACTTTTATCTGACACTTAAAGTTAGTCGACAAGTGGTGAAACAGGCCCTAAGACAAACGAATGTTAAATTAACGTAAATCTTTAAGCATTTATGAACACGGGGGTTAATAAGCACAATTATTTAATTACGACAACCAGCGCCTTCCATCGAACTACCATTCGTGCTGTTCGCTATAAATTACTATTTTTTCTTTCATGATATCTTATTTTTGAACTGTTTAAGCCAGACAGCCGAAATTGCGTGTCAGTAAAAGATTTAATAGAATTAGGCATTTTTAAAGAAATTTTCCTAACCTAGTACCTTCAAAGGAATCGCCTCCGTGGCGCTTGGCAACAACGCCGCTCTTTAGTTCAATTGGATTCTATGTTATACAATGTTTCTAACAAGACACTTCTAAAACGCACTGGATTAATCGTTTTCTTGAAATCTATCTAACTAGGACTTTGAATTACCGTACCAAACTACGGAAAAAGTACGATAAATTTGTTACTTAACCTTACTTCCCTATTTGACTCGTCGTATAAACAACTAGTTACTTACATGTTCAAAGGTGACAATATATTTTTCATACAAACCTAGATGTTACATTCTTACAATAAATCGTTTTATATATCAAGTAGTACAGATTCATAAGTTCTATTAGACAATTTCACAATTTTGTAATTTTTACATTACAGATTAAGGTCAATTTGATCGAACAATTTGCATAACATGTACTTAATAAATCTCATCACAGATCTTTTTAATCACTTTCAGTTTGTTTTTGTATGTTAGCTTCGCACGGCATTCAGACGGCAGCGTCGGGCGGCGCGCCCTGTTTCTTTCTTGTCAGTTTCCCTATCGTAAAATAAGTCAGGCATAATATTAGTGTTGCGGTGGAGAGTTAGAGAGCTATAAGTCAGCGGGGGAGACGAGGTCGAGGCGAGAGCGGCGGCGGTCGCGGCCGCCGGCGCCGGCCAGTTGGACCGACGACGACCGCTGCAGCGACGAGGAGCGCGCGCGCGCCGGCTCCGATTTCGACTTCTTCACCTTGCTCCCGCCGCTCGCCGGCTGCTTACCTTTCAACGATGACACCGACACCACCACGTCCGTCGACACGCCGTCTTGTTCTAAACAGAAACACTAGTCAGTCATGATATAAGGCTGCCACAGAAAGCGGAGTGGCGTCAATACTGACCTGTCCGCTTGATGACCTCGCCGGCGTTATTCAGAAAGAACTTCGGTTTTGTTTCCTTAAGTGATTCCTGTACAATGTAATCGGAAATTAGAGCGAAACAAGATTAGGGAGAGTCATGTTTTTAAAGATATCTTTTATGATAGGTTTGCACGTACCTTTGATTTACTAGATTTGGAAGCAGAGTCAGTGCTTCCGCGCCACCACGGTCACTGGATCTCACAGAAACCCCGCCCGGGCTCTTTGCCGGGCGTGGAGGGTTCGCCCTCAAGCACATCACCCTCGGGCTTCGGCGATCCCGCGCCGGAAGTTGTTGCTCCACTAATCAAAACAAGCATTAAACATTGTTATTAATTCAAGCTTAAAACTATTAGGTTTTACTGCGAAGATGTTTCATCACTTCTTGTTTTGGACTTAGTTGTACGTACGTACCTAAAGATTTGTATACCCATATTAAAAAATATTTAACTACAACAAATATAGAACTGAGTCACATTCTTACTTAACTTATGTGAGACAAAAACAAGCAGAGATCACACTCGTTATTTATCCTAAATAATGTGAATACGATTATACTAACGTCATATCAACTCGCACAGTGTTGCTGTTATTGAGATTATTCTGCTGGTTGCGCATGGCCAGAGTCGAGACCATCGGCGGCCGTTGAGGCTTATTTGCCAGAAGTCTCTCGATTTCAGACATCACTAAAGGAGTCAGCTGCGGGACAATCTGAAGCAAAAACCATACAAAAATGAGAAACATTCCACTTATACAAATAAGAGGTACATAAAGTATATAAAACAAAAGGACGTTTTTATGTAATTTATCTGTGAATGTTTAAAAAGCCTGTACTGCTACATACTTTAAAGAGCTGACTTATAAAAACGCAAATTGTTAAGATAACACAGCATGTAACAAACAGCCAGGCTTTTTTTTAAGGGTCGTTAAAGTAACTTATTTACTAAAATTCAGACCTTGTTAACTTTGTAACAAAATTATAATTGACAAGATTTAATTTTTTTAACATCTGTTAATTACTACAGGAATCGAAAGAGTTTTGCCTCCTGAACATGGGAAAATATTTATTATAATTGATTTCTTCATATTAAATTAAATACAAAAAATTTAAAAAATATGTCTGAATTTGCTCTGTTTCCTTTGCCTTTATCACCAGAAAAAGGAGCTGTCATAATTTTGATATTGTCTCTATGCAACGTCTACGTCTGATTTACGTGATCTTTTTTTAAGAGACTAGACAAAAGTAATGGATCTATTGTGTCGTAGTTTTGGAGTTATGCCCTTTTAGAATAAGCACATCTTAAAAAAATTGTAATAAATTAATTAATAGTTGTAGCGAAATTTTAAAAATATCAGCGTTTTTCTCTTTCCAAACAGAATACAGATAACGAATCAAATTAAAGTCTTAGAAATATGAAATCTTGTCAATTGCCAGCAATGTACAGCAAAGTAAATTGACAAGTAAGTGTAAATGACAGCCACCCAGCCTATTGCTTACCTTATATTTTCTCTCTGTGTATGTTTTCTGTATCGCTTACTATTTCTGGTGTACAATAAAGAGTCTTTGTATTGTATTATTACTTGTCAATTTAATTTACTGTACATTGCTGGCAATATTGACATATGTACGTTACGGCACTAGACTGGCTGTTTGGAACAAAACGCGCGGCGCATCAATCATCAATACGTTACTAACGTTACTTTGACGCAACGCAACTCCTGTCACGGACATCAAAAAACTATACTGAAAGGTTCACAAATCCGCGCTGTGAACAAATTTTGTGCGCTGTTTTTATGTAAGAAACATGCAGTCTATACATAGATGTCGATGGCGGACAATTATATTTTGTTTAAAAGTTTACAGTCTGAATTTTAGTTTATTAATTAAATTAGTGACACGGTTAAGTTACAGAAATACGTTACTTTAACGTCCCTTAAAAAAATCCGGGCTGCCGATAATACACTGTATTATTTAGCTTACTTGTAACGCATGTATATTTTCTTTAAACTGTTCCACGCTGGTAGCGCCTAAAAGAAGGCAGTTGACCGATTCATTTTTCAAGCACCATGCTACTGCGAGTTGACTCATCGAGCAATCTGAAAAGGTTTTATTTTTAAAAGCATTTATTTAACTTGCAATGTATCTTGTTATTTTCAACTTAAATGCAGGATTCAACGTAAGACTACTGAGAAAGTAAGTTGATGATACGTACTTAATGAGTTTGCCAGATTGGATAGGTCTCGCAGTTTGTCTCCGTACGTCCGAGGTTCTTCTCCTGTAACTTGTTCTTTGCTGCCAGGACTCCGCAATTGCTAATGTTAAGATTTTTATTTTTGAATTCAATATTTTGTTTTTACTAAATTATAAAGAGTCAGTAAACAATAATTACGTCAGGTACGGCCAAGTCTTCCTCACACCAACTGAACGTGCTATATTTTCTGTTGAATCGTGATTTTGCAAAAAGTCCTGTGATCTCCTCACGACCCAGTCCTTTACCAGTTGTAATAGCTGACCATGCCATCATTCCTGCAAGTTTCATAATACTTAGGTTTCAGTTCTACTTTCTTTCCATGGTACTCTCACATTACAACAACTTGTTGGTACTTTATTATACACAAGTAATCAGCTATGCAAATGCTGAGAGTGCGTTAAAATTGACTTGCAAAATTTAAACTATGTTTATTAACAGCACTTTACACGGTACATGGAACACGAGTGTCACGCGTGTACACACGAAGTGTATTGAATAAAGTGTCGTTGTCTGTTTGAGTCTTTAGTTATCAGTAAATATTTCCTGATCAAAAAACCTTGTGGCGGACTATACAAAAATAAAGCTCAATACGTACCGACTCCTAGTTTATGGTATAACTCTGGCATATACAATTCGGGTTTCTCTCGGCAGAACATATGGTACTCTGTCTGTTCTACTATTGGAGTTATACAATTAAACTGCCGGCAATTAGTGTATGCATCCATTATCTGAAATCAATACCATTGTTGGCTACTTAACTATTCGTACTGGTAAGGTATATAATAGTCCACCGAAAACACCACAAGCTGTTTCAGACTCAATAAAAACCGGCCATTAGACTTGGCTGTATGTATACGAGTACGACTTGTGCCAACAGTTCCATAGCCTTTTTAAGTTTAAAAAAAATTGTGACTGATTGCAGGCGCGCTAATTTATTATTGTCGAGATAACGCGCCTGCAATCTTTTTAACTTTTGAAATTTTGGCTGACTATAAACTATGCACTTCACCTTCTGATATGTAAAGAATAATGACAACTTTTACGGACATTTTTGAGAAAAACATGCTCGAAGCTGAATTAACTGACCTCTGCAGGAGACCAGCGCGCTGTTCCCCAATACATGACCCATCCTTGGTTTATGACAAAATTCATAGCCCGGACCAATTCTAAAAATAATTAAAAACGTGACATTGAGTGATATGACGTATAGGAATATGTACCTATACGATATTAGAATGATACATTCACAGTGACCCCTACTAACCTTCCATTGGACACACGGGGTCCACTTTGTGTAAGAGCACTACGTCGATGTATTCGACCTGCAGTCGGGCCAGGGATGCTTTAATGCTTTCAATTATATGCTTACGAGATAGACCTCTCTCATCCGACCTGTCATTAGCAAACCTAATGAATAGATAGTTCGTAACACATTAACGGGCAAGCAGCGCTAAAAGCACACATTTATAAGCGGAAGTGTAAACGGTGACAGCAAACGGTTGAAGAGCTATGTAAAGCATTATTCACTCATCTGTAGTAGGTGGGTACTTTTTGAAATAATTTATGCCTGTGGCAGCTATATTAAATTACTACCGTCGTTACATACACATTTAATCATAACAGTTGTTAGCTTACGTGACATGCAATCGTAACAAATGCTAAAAAATATTATAAGTACACATGTATAAGTTTTAGTGACAAAAAGGAAAACAAAACACTGGAGCAATAGGTACTTACTAACACAAATTAGAGAAGACGAGTATTTGGAAAGACAAAGGTTGATCAGTAGGATGGCTTGTTGGGCCACTGTTGTTAATTTACGTAGGTACATTAAACTAGAAGGCTAAAGTAAGTTGTTATAACTAAGTAGGTTTTGGTCCTTTCAATTCATGGCAGCCTTAAAAAGTAAAGTGTACAACGTATTGCGAAATGATGACGCACTAGGTTCGGTTCCTAGTCCCAGCTTTACTTTTCTTTTCTTTATGATCTAGTTTCGGTAAGTAGGTAGGTATAAAGTGAAAACGAAGAAATAAAAAAGAGATTGAAACTGATTGTCTGCTCGGAAGTTAAAGTAGGTAATACATTTTATTAATTAATATGTATAGATTTACTACTTGCAATATAATAATCACAACTCAAAGATCTCCTTTTAAAAATAAAGTGATTTTGAAGCATATTGTGCCAAATTGCATTGTATCTGTTTAAAAAATTAAGTGAATAAAATTGTTAATTATGTTTGCAACTATAGGTAAGTAGGTGTATAATAAATTACTATTTAAACCCCACAAGTTAAAGGCTAAAAGCCTCGTCTAATTTTTGAAGTGCAAAGCAAATTTGACAGCGAGAATTAATAGTTACTGCTGTAGAGATAACGTTGTTTTCGCTGTTTTTGTATGGAAATGTTATCTCAAAAGCTACCACGCACAGGAAGAAAACTTCGATAGAGATTAAGTAATCCAGTTATAATACACACATTTAACACTGTAATGCACATTCACAGAGTTGCATTATCTAAGTGACTTCTAAAAGTATTAAGTATAGTAAAAACATACACATCTATAGATCAACGTTCATACAGCGCACCATATCATCAAACAAAATCTAGGAATACTATAAACAAAAGTCATGCCAACTTACTTGGTACTCCAGTAAATCTTTGTCGTTATTATAATGCTTGTCCGTCTGACGTTTATTTTCTTTAGTATTCTTCCTAGTTCGGCTTCACCTTTTGCTGAACATGATGAATTCAAATTAAGTCAATTAAGTCATTGACATACTGCGAGCTCATTTAGCGAGAACTAATTCGCCGACAATAGCGCGGTATAATAAATAACGAAGGGGCCGAATTATTGTCTGTGAATTTGTTCTCGCTTAACAGCTGGGATTATTAGCGACCCGCCCCGGCTTCGCACGGGCAAAATAAAAATAAAACCGGCCAAGAGCGTGTCGGACACGCCCAAAATAGGGTTCCGTAGCCATTACGAAAAAAATAAGTAATATTTTTCTGAGGATTTCGTATTTTACTTATACGGAATCTTCCAAGTTTAGGTATATTTTATACCTTAGGCTGCTATTTAGGAGTAAACCTACTAATAATTCTCAAGCAAACTTATCCGTTATAGTTTTTCTTGAAAGTTTGATATACTTACTACCATCCTGAATTTTTTCAAATTTTCCACCCACCGGTTTAGATTTTAGAGGGGGGACGCTCGATTTTAATGAAAATTTGCACCTTAAAGTTGAATATTTCGCAAAAAAAAACAATAATTAATAAAATCGTCTTAGCAAACCCCTAATGGTTTTAAAATACCTATGCAACGATACCCCACACTGGGGTTGGATGAGAAAAAAAACACCCGTACCTTACGTCTATGGGAGGTACCCTAAAAACATTTTTTTTTTAAATTTTTTATTGTACCATTTTGTTGGCATAGTTTACATAAGTATATATCCGTGAAAAATTACAGCTTTCTAGCTTTGATAGTCCCTGAGCAAAGCCGCGGACGGACGGACAGACAGACAGAAATGGCGAAACTATAACGGTTCCGTTTTTGCCATTTGGCTCCGGAACCCTAAAAACGGCCAAGTGCGAGTCTGACTTCAGCACGAAGGGTTCCATACCTATACAACATTAGACATTAGCAAAAAACGGCAAAAAAAACACGTTTGCTGTATTTGAGCCCCTTAAATATTCATTTTATTTTATTTTAATTATTTATTTTTAAGTTGAATGAACATGATAATAAATATTTTGTGAATATTTCAAGCAATTACGAGAACCTGTTGCCGTTATTAATATCGAGCGAAAACGGCAAAAAAAAACACGTTTGTTGTATGGGAGCCCCCCTTAAACATTTTTTTTGTTCTGTTTTTAGTATTTATACACAGAAATACATCATCTGTGAAAATTTCAACTGCCTATTGACAGACAGACAAACGGACAGTGGAGTCTTAGTAATAGGGTCCCGTTTTTATCACCCTTTGGGCGCAGAAAGAAGTCTCTTTCTTTAGAAAGAAGTCTCTAATCAAGGGCACTTCACACACATTTTTCAGCTCCATTTCCCAAAAACTACACCCGAACCCGACCCGCGCGAAGCCAGGGCGCGTCAACGTAGAGTAGGGTAAACCATACAGTAATTGGCCACGATACAGTAATTGCCCACTTGAATTAAATCAAAAATTTACAAAGAAAAGTGATGATAAATCATAACAAATAGTGCTAATTATTATAATAATCTAGTCGCTTTTATCATTAAATTATTTGTGCTATTGTTGTTTCATATAAAAAAATCAAGTGGAAAATTGCTGTAACGTGGTCAATTACTTTATGGTTAACCCTAAATGCATTTTTTGGTTATTCCCCTCGCTAAGTGTGACGTAATTAATGGATGACCCCTTAGTATTACGAGGCATGGTGCCAACGACAGAGGCTATTGCAGCCGTGGGCCACGAGGCAACGGCGACTGTCGACACATTGGCAAACATTTTCGGCAAGGCAGTATGCCAGTGTGTAATTGTAATTGCGCGATGAATACAAATTGCTGGACTGTTTGCAGTCTTATATGCAAAATAACGCTTAAACTGCAAGTTTGCCCTTGGCGACATGCCACCCTTATATAACAAGTTCAGATAAATCACTTACTTACCGCAATGTGCCTCTGACAAATCGAACAGATTTATTCCATTCTCCAAAGCAGTAATTATGATATCCTCAGCATAATCCTCGTTCAGCATGGTCCATATCCCAACACCAATATTGGGGACCCGCAGGCCAGATTTGCCTAGATTCTTGTATCGCAGACCGGGAGTCACTACCGAAGGCATGTTGGCGTGATTTCCCATATACGTTGACATATGTCGAGATACGGTCATTTCCCCAGCTGGTGAATGCATAAAATGATGACTACTCAAGTGTGGTAAATTTAATACAGGATTTAGTGAAATAGTTACACAAGTGCTACGTATCTACGGCGTAGACGCTCTACGGATGATCAATACTTTTTCAATTTACTAAAAGTTTAACAAGAAAAGAACTAGGTACTTATTTTTATTCATTTCAATTATATACTGAGTAACTAAAATAATGACTTGCCTTGATCAAGCATTTGTTGTGAATTTGCACTAAAATCATCCATACAATCGAGCGAAGCAATTGGAGCGCGACATCTAGACAAATAAAAAATTCAAACGTTAGTTTCACCTTTTGATGTTTGCTATATCCATGTGCTAAGTATTGCTTATGCTATTTTGCATGTACTTATTTATAGTATCAACAATACTTTCGTATTTTGAGATTAAATTCCTAGTGTTGTGTTACTACTGACATTATTACCCAGCTACTTATTTTTAACAAAAGCTAGATCTGCTGTACGTAGGTACTTAGTGCCTATTTTTATGTCTACGACTAACATTGACAACTATGGTCTACTGTTACTACCATTGCGCCGTCTACGCACCACGGTAATTTATTATTATAAAACATAAACAGTTCTTTAATAACTTTAACTAGGTAGTAAAAAGTGATTATAAAAAGTAAAAATTGTGTTTTAATGTAAAGCAAAATCGAATAAAATTACCAAAAAAACTACTTTCTTATTCATTTAGTCATGTCCTCGATGTTATTTGTGTTTTTCGAGTCAAATCACTTTTCAGTACGAATAAAGCGCAAGTAAATATCTAGTGCCGTTTTGTTCTAAAATTGTAGCTAGTAAGTATTATTACGAGTAGGTAAAGATATATAATATTATTATTACCTAGTCTCAGTAAGATTGAGTTTATGCTTATGAATGTTGGTATTGTGGTATTAGCAACGACCATGAATGTAATTCATGGTGAATACAGCGCAAACTAAGATAATGATCACAATTTTTATGTATTTTAACGTTTATAACATTTTATAAATATCTACGAAATCAATAACAGTGATAAATTACAATCGAATAATCAAGGTATTTTTTTAACTAAATGATGGGTTCTACGATAAAGTACTTTAAAAGTTGACATTATTCTTTACATATCAGAAGTGAAGTGCATAGTTTATAGTCAGCGAGAAATTAAAAGTTAAAAAGATTGCAGGCGCGCTAGCTCGACAATAATGAATTCCTGCAATCAGTCAATTTTTTTTTAAAGTTAAAAGGCATGGAAATGTTGGCACAAGTCGTATACAGCCAAGTCTAATGGCCGGTATCAGATATTTATTGAAAGACTTTCTAGGGTCTGAAATAGCTTGTGGTGTCGGTGGAAAATAACTGCAGTTTTGATGAAAAAGGCGAAAGCATAAGAAAAATAGAATAAAATTAAATTTTACAATATATTTTGAGAAAAAGTTTATTCTATTTCAGAATTATTCACCATTTTGAGAAAAGCTTTATATTAGTCTCGGCTGGAATAGCAATTGCTGGCTTCGTATTAGTTAAACGGACTCGCAAGCTCGTCCGTTTAATACTCATACTCAGCCAGCTATTGCCTACTTCCAGCCACGACAATATCTACTATTAGACCTATTTATTTACGAGTGACTTTGATGTCTAAAATATGCGGATGTCAGTCTGTCTCTCACAATCCTCTCAGTTTCGCTATAATAAGCATGGCACTGAGGCGCACGGTATTATCAGCCGCAGGTTCACACAAGAAGCTTGCAGGCACTGGTAGCGAGGAAGAGGCAAGAAACGGTGTCGATGCAACAGTGCGAGACAGAAACAAAAGATTACCGTACCTGCGTATCACGGTTGCCAATTTTCCCAATGGCCCAGCATGAGACAAGCCAAGCGGTCATCATAAAAACTCCAGTATCATCAACCGACCGCTAAGTTTTACCAGGTATCATCTATGTTCTGTTCAGCAAGTGTTAAAACTTTTCGATTGGACCTCAGATACTGCGTTTTGCTGTCGGTACCTACTGGCATGCGACGATCGCGGTGCGCGATGTGGCGGAGTGCGCTGTCAGCTTTACTTGCCTTTCGCTTGTGGGAGAAGACAAAAGTATTCGAACCTTCTAGTATCTCAGTGACATTTTCGACTAATATGTATAAGTTTTAAACTGTATTCTATATGAAGAACATTTGTTTTAAACGTACGTAGTTAGCCCTTAGACCATAAATTGCGGGTTCTACTGCACTGCAATTCATGTGCATACCTTTTCTTTTGGCTTTGCCGTCGTCGGGTCAAAATCTTTATGAATTATATGAATACACTCAATTTTATTTGCTTATGGTAGGGATATTATTCCACCGTAATATAATTTGTTATTCCACCGTATTCGTGCTTAATAAAATCCTAATAATTTTCAAATTAACTTCATTTAAGTAAGTATTTAGTTAAATATAGGCATATTATTTGGAAGTTAAAGTGGCTCCACTGTCATAGATATTCCTTAATTAGCTGTAGCAACTAGTGTCAGTGGGCCGTAAACTAAACGCAGCAGATGGGGGGCGGCGCGCGAGCGGTCCGAGTCGACGTTTGTCTTCTCCCTCGGCGGCGGCGGCGCTGGCCGTGGCCTGAGCGAGTTACCGATAGATGGTGGGCATGTTGGAGTCGACGGAGGCGCTGGCCGGTGGGCCCGGCGGCGTGTGCGGCGTGCAGCTGGACTCGCTGCGCGACATCTGCGAGCCCTCCTTGCCGCCTCCCTCCGCCCCCTTGTACTGCATCTCGTGCCGCCTCATTCTCCTCCTACGCTTAGCAACGGCATCTCAACACCCTACAAAGGTCTTATCTGTAATGAAACGTCACACCACCCCACACGGCTGCCTGCAAACCGACCCCCGCAATGAACACGAGATCGGTTTCATAACACTCAAGGACAGTAAAGTAAACATAGAGAAGCATGCATGCCCTACCGCTGACATCTAACGCTAGTCCGCTAAAGGTTCAGGAATTTAAGTGATTCACATCGTTTACATCTAATCTAAGCACTCTCAAAATTCACAATTAAAATTATAAAGGAGGAAAGTAGGTAACGTTATTAGTGGTTGACATGTAAGGGTTTCGGTTGGTGATAGGCAGTGGCTGCACTCACCGGGATGCGGTCGGCGGTTTATGTACTGAGCATGAGTAGATATAGCCTAGCTGGGAGGTTGAGCAGCGGACTGGCGCCGCGCAGGCCACGGACTGTATTGCGGCGCGGCGCGAGGGCGCGGGGCGGGCACCCTGCGCAGTGCAACCCCTGATATCCGCACATGCGCACACCCCAACGCCGTACTGACCTATTTCCAGACTCAGCCCCGGATGAATACAATCTAGTCTCAGGTCACATTGTGCATGCACATATCTCACATCTCCGATATTAGTGCCGTAATGGACTTTTATTGCAAGAGAAGAGGGCGTATAATTTATACCATACCACACATACACATACAACCCACTCTGCTGCGGCTCGACTGTTTTCTTTTTAATTTTTATCCAGCCTAAATGATATTATTTAAATGAAAAAATATATAGATCAATTAGATCTTGTAGGTATACTCACATAGTTACTGTAAAAATCAATAAAATGACAACTACATAAAAGTGCGGGATCCCCTTTAATAGCATTATTTTTTTTAGACTATTATTGTTTTGCATAATTGATTTGGCATAATTTGTATTGGTATAATAGTAGCTGTCGCATAGTAATAGGTACTTTGGCCTACATATTAAGCTATTAGAATAATTTCAGTTGGACTAATTTGTGTGTTTGAAATTAGACTTATACACATTGTGCATATTATTGTTTGGGCTATTGATTATTTGTTATAAATGAACAACAAAATATTAGGTTAGGTTAGATCACGTTAGGTACATCAGGTTAGGTTAGGTTAGTATGATATCCAGGCGCGAAGCGCCCAAGCATTGGAGAAATAGGATGTCCGCTTCGCGGACCTCCGTCGACCTCGCCTTAGTTCCTAAAGCAAACTGAAGCGGCTTCCATGAGATGAGAAGACCCAAAAACGGAAGCGGTCAAATGCGCAGGATGGTGGTCGCCATGGCCGAAATCGTTCGGATCATCATCATCATCATCATCAAATATATTTTAACACAAAACTAACCTTGTCTCGTAGTGCACCAGGTTCGTGATTGTGGTTATGCACTTTGTAATGATGCAAATTTATTATTATGACTTTTTGTATTTATACTATTTGACGTTAGATCATGAAGATGATGCTTTATGTTTTTATGCTTTTTAATTTTATGCGTAAAAAAATATGTGTAATGATGAGTATGCACATCGCTAATTCGGCTAAAAGCAATTACCTATGCGTAAAAATAGTATTACAAATAATTTTATGGCATCCAATAGAGAACCTAAAAGTGCATAACACAGTCATCTATCTGCATTTATATCTGCCACAGCGGAGCGTGCAAAAAACACGTCCTACCGGCCCTAGAAGTAGAGTCGTATCAGATATTTATCCACGCTTGTTGTATCAGATATTGGTTCTGGTGACTGTACCTACATTAAAAGTAAAAGTAAAAAAAATAGTTCCTGCTCTCCTAATGGTTAGAAGGCACTTAGTACAAAGCACCAGAGTAATACGTACCCATAGGTATTCAATAATGCAGTATGAAGGATGGATAGGTTTCTCTGGCGCTAGCAGCAGTGATTCCTTCGACTTCACGTCTGTGCTGAAATTATTCGAGTGTAGTTGGTATATGGCCTCACCCGGGGCAAGAGGGCGCGCGGTCCAGGTCGATGCGCATTTGGGGGCTGACGTCGTTAGCGGAGGCGCGCCAGGCGCGGGGCTCGCCGCCCTCCGCGCCCGGCACCTCGCAACAGTCGCTGTCTACAGATTCGTCTGTGTCATTAAACAAATCGCTTACTATTTGCATATTTTTCTCCTATTAATATATTAAAAAACGAATAATTTTGGAATAAGAATGTATATTTAATATCTAAAATTTAGATTTAGATTCTAAATCATCATAATAACTATATACTTACCTACACCTATCGCAGATGAAAGCATATAAAAACATTATCTACGGCGAATAAATATCGCACAAGTAATTGATAAAAATCGGGTAAATTGAAAACTAGTAATTTATTCCTATCCGTCTGTTTGCTCGTTTCTACTTAATTGGAACTATTGGTGTTTGTATAGTAACGTACCTCTCCGGTTGCTAAGTCTCGAGAGGTTAATCCAGTTGTCGCACTCAGTGATGCTCTGTATGGAGTGAGGCTTCGTTAACTGAGCGCTGCAAGCTTTCTTCAGCATGTACTGTAGATATAGAATTTAATATATAAAACTATCCATAAGTTTCAATGGGTGATACGGGTGGGATATTGCCGATAAAACGTAAGTTGTAAAATTCTCAAAGGGATTTCAAGTCTTAGCACGCGTAGAAAAAGGCACGAACTAATTTTTTTGTTAGACATCCATATAAATTATTTTAATATGACAAAGGTTTCATATTGGCTCCACAATCAAAGCGCGAGACGGTACAAAAACATCACATGTAAAGCGGCTACCACATGGTGGTTCCGAAGTTTAGTGGTCAGGTCACCTTGATTGAGTCGGAACCCGAATCACTCGAGTAGACGCACTTCGCGCCAGCCTTCAAATCGCTTTTGAATGTTGGGATGGGACACAATGTTCCGCGACCTTATTGAGTATTAGGGACCTACGACTTAACTATAGGTGACCTGTTATCATAGCGTCGGAACGGCCGTTTGTTTTCAATTTTCATAATGACCATGCAACTATTGAACTAACTTACCTTGTAATGTGTGTCTGGTATAGAAGGGCGGCTATGGCGCCACCTGGTAGCCATGCGCGGTAGTTCACACAAGCCATGATGCGACCACGACGTATTCATGCCACGCACCTCTTCCACGGCTTCAGCTATCTAATTTTATGGTGCACGCACAATTTACGTTGTGAGAGAGAAAATGAATACATTTCATACAATCTCAAACAAACTTGGATTTTATAATTACTTGTTCTTTTAAAAATTTAGCAAATAAGTGTTTAAAAGCTTTTATTCAACTTTCAGTATTTGCTTGTTAAGGTTAAATCTCGCTACGAGTAGACGAATTTTGTCTAAGGATTGACTTAAAATTATAGTAGGTATGGACATGTAATTCGGATGACAATGCAAATGTATAATCTTTAAAAAGTAGAGTCAGCCGTATTTTTGTAAGGCTCGCAATGCTCTGCTTGCAAACTACTTACTTCGTCTGTCAAATTTCCTATTTTTGGGATCCAGAAAATATTAGAATAAAAATATCTTCCCCTTGTTTTTCTTTCAGTTTCATAATTAATTATTTTGAAAACTGTTTCTAAACCAAACTATATTACATTGCACATAAAAATAATTCCTAACTCACCTCTCGTTTTTGCTCTGCTTCTGCCTCGATGGCGCGTTGGTGTAGCAGTTCTATATCCAACTTCCGGTCCTCCTCGGCCTCCCGCGCTTGACATTCTTTTTCCTGAAGATTTTGCTCAAATACTTCAAAATGTTCTACAATTCCTCATTTAATGATATACGATTTATTATTATAAACAATGCCATTAAGGCCGCTTTTCCACCAGATACGAGAGGATGTGTTCCGAGGTATGTGTTTCTCATGAACCAATAGAAACGCTACATTTACCTATCCTCGCACGGCACAGCTCTATTGGAAACAGCTGATCGAAGCGAAACGCAGCCTAACAAAATCATGTTCTATCGTGACCTACAAGGAAAACAATCTAATTTCTAAAGCCCATCTAACTTGCACAGACCAGAGGCCGTAATGTCTAACGCGCTGACGTTCGCGATCACATTCACCATCTCATTCTACCCTAGTCTTGTGCCGTGTGACAGAAAGAAGTGGTGAAAACGATCGAGATTACAATTGCGTTAGACAATGAGGCCTCTGGCTTGACTAGACTACATAACCTTGAGCTAACTGTTACTTAGGGGTTGTGTCAAAATGTATGGTACTGTCATCTCTTATTCCGGGTAATTTTTTTTGAGCCTGGGCCGTGCATCACGCACTTGTGGCCATAACTGTGAGTGGAACGGTCTCAGGGTCAGAGGGGCTACTACGAAATTCGAAAGTCGAAGTTCGTGTCGTACCGTCCCTTTCACTCTTGTATTAAATAATATAACGGGACGGCAAGATACGACTTTCGAATTTTGCATTCCGTGGTAAAGGACCAGAAATCAAATCGCTCGACTGTAGGTAGTGCAGCATTACAACGCTGCATGCGAGTTGCTTGTTGCATACTTTTTGGTCATTTTCCAAGCATTTTTACTGGCCGGTTGTGTGCTGGCAGTTAACTCTTTTATATTACACATTTGGTTTCTGATTTGAAATTTGAAAATTAAATTCTTTGATTCGTTGGTTCGACTGATGTTTTTGTTTTTGGCCTCGATTCTTAGATCACATGTTGGATAGCGCAGAGCTCTCGTCCGAGTTGGAATTTTGATTAAAAAAATATTCTGCAACCAGTTTTTCCTTTGGTGTAGTGATTGATACCAGTGTCAGTACAAGTGATTTTACCAATTGTGTGTGGCCGGCTTGTGCCGCAAGATGTTAAGCGTTTGCCCGCTGCTTTTCTGCTGCACGCCCGTGTGACGGGGCGTTTTAACGATTTCTCCGATACTGCCGATTTTCATCGGGTAAGTTTTGATTCCGTGGTTGTCTAGGGACGTGTTAGTTTGGGTCTTTTCCTTGTTGTGGGCTAATTAAAATTCTCTTTTCAGTCCTACCTACACTCCTACTCACATCCTGATCTACCACCTACTCGTGATGGGTGTCGCCATGTGGTTATTATCAGCACGTTTAATCTCGGGAGACTGGAGCGTGTGACGTCTACTGCTCCGTGGGATCCGTTAGCGTGGAGGTTCAGAAGAGCATACCGTTTCGTAGTGAACTGTTTAAAAAGAGTTTAAATAACCTAATCATCCCTATAAAAATAATGCTAATAATGTTTTGCTAATATCATATATGAAAGACAAACGTATAATAGTTTTTTTCGCTCTCATAGATTTTAGGTTGGTCACCCGGTGAATACATGCATGTAGTCATTAGTACTAGCTTACATCATATCAGGGATTACCTTAGCTTTTGATATTGTCTTTTGTATAGGTTTTTAGGGGATGATTCCCTTTTCAAAATTTCAAAAAAAGGCCTTTACAAAAGCGCTTTCTACACTGTTAGTGGGTTTTATTTGGCTTGCGGCTGATTAACCTTTTTTCATAACCGTACAAATTATAATTTTCTTACGTACCTAATTCACTAACAGCTCTGTCTAACAACGTGTGATCCCAAAATTTGTTTATTTTTCGGTGTTTTCTTTTTTTGTGTTTATTTTATATATATCTTTTGTCTATTTTTTTGTGTTTTATAGTTATTTGTGTTTTTCTTTTATATATAAAGTGCGGCTGTTAAATTTTTAAATAAAAAATGTTTACTGCAAAATTCTACGTTTTTGATTTATGTCAGCTTGCTTAGGGTTCACGGGCACCTTATGAGCTCTTGGACGTTTAAGTTATGCTGCAGTAGGTACAATACCTACTTAACTATGAACAATCTGCAGTCCAAAAGAAATTACCTGCTTACAGTCGTAGAGAGCTCCATACTGGAACGTTTAATACAGCTCTATCTAAAGCAGTGCTATCCAATCTTTATAATATTCTCTTCATTTCAAAAATAATTCAAAACTCCTTGCTTTTCCCAAATAAAAATGAAATTGAACCTCAAAACAAAGCGTTGCCGTTGGTACAAAATGTACCTAACGAAGTAAGTAACTTATAGCTTCCTTTAATGAGGGACGTTGATTCCCCAAGCGCTCGTTATTCACAGTCTAATACCTATTTAACTTTGGCCTGACGCACTGCCCTGCGTCTAGATTAAGGTAACTTTTAATGTTTCAGTTAGATAGTTCTTTATAGTCTAGCTAGAATCATATGGATTTGGGTAACATAAGAAGATAATAGAAGAAAACGAGCCTATCAATTCCTTAAAGGGTCGGCAACGCACCTGTGATTCCCCTCGTGTTGCGGGTGTCCATGGGCGACGGTGATCGCTCTCCATCAGGTGACCCGTCTGCTCGTTTGCCCCCTCGTTTTATATATAAAAAAAAAGATAATGGTGCTTAGGTAGATACTATTTGTACCTTTTGCATTTGACGCTCGTGCTCGATCTTCTGCTGCTCCAATTCTTCTTCGGGTATGGGCGGAGTCTCATCCCCACTAGATGTGTGTTTCGCCCCTGCCGATCCGACCACCAACAATATTTTTAATTCATATTGTTTCTAGTATCTAGATGCTTGAATAAATATACTGAACACAAACGTAAACCGCAAAACTATATTTTTTATTCTTGAAAATTCCCCAGTATAACGATTAATTAATTCTTCGCAAGCGAAGTCGCGGGCAACAGCTACATAGTATACGATAAAACAAAGAAGGATCCAAGGTGACAGTTGACTATCTGCCGGGTTACGGAAATAAAAATGGATTTATGTCCGAATCTAAACACTTAATTATCAATGAATTCAATGAAGTTGAAATTAAAGGGAGAATCAGAGTTTACACCAATACCAGATACTAGTTGTTCTTACCGGTAGGCGGATGATACGAAATCCAAAATTGGTGAGCCAGTTTTACACAATTTTCACCTAAATATTTGATGCTCGAACTTCTTGGAGTATGTCTATGGTTAATTCAAGGCGTAGACTGAATCGTGCTGTATAAACCGTGAAATTTATTCATAGATGTTTATTTTCATGGTTATGTGCAGTGAAGTTATGTACGAAACCGATTTGGCAGCGGCCCAATACTCAGCGGTTCTCTAAAATCTCACGGTGGCAGTACCTTCCGTTGTTACTCGTGTTCGGGTATTCACGAGAATGAAAGAGATGTACCCACAAGTGAGATGAAATGATCAACTGCTAAAGCCAAATTTTTAAATATGAATGAAGTAGTGTAGCGTCTCCGTTATGTAAGGCTGTTGTCGGCATGACTGACTTTTTTCCCTAGCTACTGCCTTTTGTGAGACAGTTCAAAATATATAAATGAAATACAACTTAGTATATAATATCTAATATACAGGCATATAACTAAAAATCTTCAGTCGCGTCTGCTGGCTGTCTAGCCAGTTGCCTATTCTAAAGCGCTCGGCTGAATTTAACCCTGTGATAACGCAGTAGATAAATAATTCTTCCAAATATTGGCGATACCTTACGCTGTGCTCTTGGCAGCGTCGCCCTCTACCTCCCTCGGCATGCGCCGCAACGTGCGTGTGCATGTGGTCCATGTAGTCCTGCAGCAGCGCGCGCACGGGCTTGCGGCACGGCGCAGCGCCATCAGTACGGGCACCGACTCATTTACCGACCTTGGGCTTCATGACAACAAAATTTGTACGGGCAATGACTCATTTACCGACCACGGGCTTCATGAGAAGCACATTAAGGTCGAGGGTTTTATTTGGGGGGTTGCAACCAAGGTAGCCTGCATGTTACGACACTGTTTACGAGCAAGTGTGATGAAAAATTACTAACGGTCTCTGAGCTTAACTGCGGCCAGACAGACATACAGACAGACGGAGAGACATGGCGAAACTATAAGGATTCCTAGTTGACTACGGAACCCTAAAAAACCACTATGATTTTTTTCAGGCTAAAGTGAGAAATGGAGAAGTGTCAATAACACTAATAATAAAATTAATAAGTATGTGAGGAAAAGGCTATAACCTGAGTGTCCGAAGTAGTTAAAAACTTTAATAGTTAAAAACGTTACTTAAAAACAAAAGGTTCGTGAATGCGGCAACTCAATATTGTAGTGTGCGTAAGAACGGTGTAAGACAATTTGCAAGGATGCAAGTGTGCGTGACGAATTGTGTTGCCAGCTGCTCCACTGTTACTCGAATTATTGGGAAAATAAATTATTCTGTGGTCTATTAAGTAGAGATTAAGAAGTAATTAAGAGTGAATGTATTAATGTTTGTGTAGGTATAGGTTAGGCGTAGGTTTCTTCTTTAAAAAAATGGTAGGTATGATGTAGGTATATCAATGATCAGGCCTCACTTTTAATTATATATATATATATATATATATATATATATATATATATATATATATATATATATATATATTTATTTAAGGACATTCAATATTTACAAATTATTACTAAAAATTCATGGACTGAGTCACCAACTAAGAAGTTTTGCGTAGTTAAGATAACACGTTGCAGTCAAACCTAATATAATGTACAGGTTAATTAAGACTACAATAAAAAAAATGTTTACAAAATAAAATATACATACATACATACGCTTGAAAAATATAACCCTCCTTCGGGCAGTCGGGTAAAAAGTTAACATTTCAGGAAAATGGGTAGAAATACGAAAAAAATTTTTTTTTGTTTCCGTTAATACCTTAGTAAATCAGCTGATTGGGCTTTTTGAATGGGAAGACGAAAAACATTTTTAATTTTAAGACAAATTCACCCCTTAATTAAATAGTGTCGGGTAACAATTTATACACCTTCAGTGTATATATCACAAAGATAAACATTAAATAATATAGAACTAGATTATGTTTATATAATAATTACGTTAGATACCTAAATAAAATAAGTTATTAAAATTTATCATCATTTAATGATGATAACAATAAAATTCAATTTATTAAAATCTCAACCACGGGGAATTTGATTCTTGTGTACCCGGCAACACAGAATGGCGTTTAGGGTTCATGTTATTTTATTTTGTAATTTCGAAATTATACGATATTTACTGATGGTATGTGATCCCAGTGTCCTTCTTATTTCTTGTAGTATTATTTTTACACAGTGTCACTGCGAAAACTGGCATTTTATTTCGGTTTATGACCAAAATTTAACAAAAAAATCGGTACATGCACCTTACGCACAGTTGCAACGCGACTGACTCGCTTCGGGCTCGGGTACGCCGAATTCGGCGTACTATTTGTTGCCGCATTTGACAAGTACGCCGGCGGTATCTAGTCGAGCGAGCGCGCGAGACCAATCATTCATCTAAGGGTACAACTAACCTTTAATAATTATATCTAGCCTTTATTTAAGCAGTAAAGAGTTAACCACGGGGTCATGAGGTCCATGAATTAAATTTTTATTTTATATGAAGATTAATTACCTTAAAAGAAAAGAGAATAAAAAGAGAGAGCTACGTCAACTTTTCCGAGTCGTATCAAATTTTTTTTCGAGCCTTGAGCGGGTATTTACTTTTTTATCAATGGCAACCATAACCAACTATACTTGTTTAATAATGCTGCCAGTATTAAAAAAATAACTAATTCTTGAGATATATTTTATTTTATCGTGCGTAAATAATGCTTAATAATTTACTTTCATGGCAATTTCTTAATAATGGTTTAGGAACGGCTAGCTTAATTTACATTACACCGATATCGTTTGCATACTTGCAGCTATAATACCAGTGAAGAACAGCCACAGACTTGAAATATAATAAACATTGTGTCATGTCATGTCATGTCTACGATGTCTCTACGCTCAGAGGAAATATAGATCTATGTCTCTACGTCATACTTTAAAAAACACAAAAAAAAACAATTCTGTCTATGGTTGACGCCTTGATTGACGCTAGTTGACGATTTTTCTTACGTACGGTTTACGGTTTTATATCGCTTTAGTAACAATTAGAGCAAATATGATCGACGTTTAGACTATTCTAGTTTATTTATGATTTTTTTGTACAAATGCTTTACTTCACAATCAATTTAGAGCTTAATGTTCGCGATCGGAACAATTGCATACCAATTATGTGCGTCTTTTACAATTTTACATGTGCGTGAATGAAATGTCAGAAATAGTACGCATTTACATAGATTCCTATATGTTTTGACAATGTAATGCCTTGTGGACTTAAATATTTAGAATTGTTTCACACTAAAACAAATGTTCTATTCAGTTGTAATGAAACGAACAAAGTGTAGTGTCGGTTGGTAGGTTTTGACAGCCGGCAGGCTCGTCGTAAGTGACTTACGGTTGGCTCCCTATAAAAATGAACAGTCGTAGTAGTGTAAATGAAACGAATTTGGTGAATTTCTCGGCGGATCTTTCGACATTGAACCAATTGGAAACAAAAGACGGCTTGCTGAGTTTTCCTTTCGATCACATTTACGCTTGCCACTCGGAGAGTTCGGATCGCAGACCAACCCTAACCCTCGACAAGGAGGTGGAGATCACGACACATTGTGTCGTGTCTGAGGACAAGGAGCTTGTCGTGAGCCAGGGGCCCGACGTCGCTCGACTTTCGGAACAGCTGTCTGCTTCTGAGAGCCAAAACAAGAGGCTAAAAGACCTCCTTGTTTACCACTTAGACTTGATACAGCAACAAAATGAACTGATTACTAAAAGGGAAAAGTTGTATCAAGCATTAAAACAGGAGAATGAGACTGTAAGTGTTGACTATTACGTCTTATTTGTTAACCAAATTGTGTGCTTTTAGCAGATACTATTTTTACAATGATGACAATTTTAATTTGTTTGTTAAACACTATGATTGATTGCAATCCATATTTTTGCGCTCTGCGAATGATGCACTTTTACATTCTGCCAGGTGTAACTGTAACATAAATAAGCCTTTTAAAATGTTCAAGTACTTTTTGCTTAGTTCTGACAAGTGAGTTACAAACACCAAACAATAGGTATGTTATTCCATTGATAGTAACAGTGGTTTGACTCTTAGTATGAAAATGATTATGTGGTCCACTGAAGAACAGGACTTAATTTAGCCATCTTAAAATAAAAAATAAAACTATATCTCACAAACAAGCTTTGTACTTTTACATTATTAAAGAACTGCTACAACAAAATGCCTAGAATTCATTTAAAAGGTGGTTTCAGGGAGTATATACCACAAAATAATGCAATTTTACCGAAAAATTAAACTGATATTGTTAAATTGTTTGCAAACAAACAGAATACTTTTGACAGCTATTAACAGATAGTGTTGTTAAACATTATTGATTTAATTTCATCAATTTATCAATGTAAGGAAATGTATGATAATTTGATATTGATGAAAAACTTTCTGTGGTAATGATTGCTTACCACAGAGTTATATAAAGACAAACAATCTTCAATAAAATCAGATAGGAAATACTCAGTTATTATAAATGACTTCATTATTCCAATAAATCTTTGCATTTTATAACCAATTTTCTAATGTCCTAGCTTTTATCGATGGCTCCATTATGTCTAGCAATTTAACTGAAATTTCGAAGATTCCAATATAAATTACCTACATACAAAGAAACCCGTGCCAAATTTCATGTTTCTGATCGTAATGGTAAAAATTTAGATTTTGTTTACTGAAAATTTAGGTTGTGCAATTAATATGATATTGATAATATTAGCAGTTTAAATATTGTCACTCCTTTGAAAATATCTTGTATCTCAAATCAATATGTCAACAAAAGTGACTCAAAATAATGAGCATAATGTTCTCTCAGAAAAATTACTGATTCTTAGGTAAAAATATCCGCTTATTCAACGTTTCAAAAATATGTACTACAGGCTCTTATTTCAATGCAATAAAGCCGTAGTAAAATATTTTTGAGCGGTTTGAATAAATAATTATTGTTGCACTTGACTGTACAAGCTTTTAAGAAAGTAGTGACAAAATGGTTGTAATTTTCTTGTTTTGTGCACATCATTCTTAATTAAAAAAGAGATGGATAATGTTTATTGTTGTTCTCAAGTTTTAGCATGACCAAGGGAAATAGGTATTAATTATTATACATATATACAGATAATGTTGCAGCAAAGTATGAATTATCAATTCAAGTTAGTAGAATTGCAAAGCCTCAATACCTGAAATGAAAATGAAAAAAAAAATGAAAATTTTTATTATCACACACAAGCAATATTACATTTTTAGTAGTATACAGTAGACCCCAAACTAGGCTGAGCCTGTATCTTGGGGCCCAATGAGTTGGTTTACATCTCAGTTTACAGTTGCGTGCTTTTAAGAGAGCTTAAGATAGTCTAAACAGGCAAATAACTGATTTAAGTAGTACATTACAGAATTAAATAAATAGTCTGTTACCGAAATAATTTGTTTGAAAAATTTCAAACCAAAATTATATATTAAGGTATAAAACAAAGTAAAATATTTCCACACCTATACTCTGTTTATTAAACAAAGATACTAAAGTAGACAGTATGAAATGTGAAATGTATAAATAATGTGACCTGCATAGTATGAATAGAGCTGCTCTCTGATTTTGGATTTCGAAATAATTGAAAATAATCAATAAAACAATATTAAATTTAATATTTTACTTTTCATAAGCATTGAGCTTTTAGGCAGGTCTTGCTTAGAATCAAAATCAAAATTAAACATCAACATCTACAAAAAGTCGATATAGCTCCTAAATGGTGTCATTTTCATTAGACCCATTTTACCTTTTTTAGAATGTCTTAAGTGCCCTGTCTGTTAGCATGTCACAGATCCGTTCATATCTTAACATTTTAACCATATAACATAGGTACTTACCAAAACATTTAGGTGATAATTGGTGTGCCACATCAATATTTTTATGAGATGTAAAAAACAAGTAACACATGAAAAGTCATTTTATTATCTTGGTTTAATAAAAAGAGTATACCTAAATTCCGCATCCAATTAAGTTATGTTCTTTTTACTATTTTTATTAAGCTTTTTTTATTTCTACTAAATAATAATAATAATTGTGTTTATTGTGCAAGCAATGCAATTAATAGTAAATAAGACAAATACATTTAATAATTTATGGTATGAAGTTGTATTATGGTATTAAATGTATGGTATGCATGCATGTACAGTTGGACAAATTGAATTATAACCCAGGGTGAAACCTTTGTGCTACTAATGTCATGTTGACATCTTTTACTTTTGTCAAAGAAATCATAGTGAAATTAATTATTAAAAGGTTCCACCTTGGGTCATGATTCACTTTGTTCAACTGTAAAGACATTGTGGCTGTATAAATAGTTATATTATAACAGATCAAGTTTTTGTTTCTGTTGAATTAGGTAAGCTAACAGCAATGTCATCAAAATGGAATTAAGTATAATAGTTTTGACTACCGTAAACTCAGGTTTCTAAAGTCCCAGCATTCATCAATAGTCCAAACAGACTTTTTAACATTTCAAACAATTAGGGAACTGCTAACGCCATCTAGGAGGTTCATCGCAGCCTAATTCAATAGAAAATGCATGATGAACCTCCTAAACGTTAGCAGTTCTGTAATTGTTTGAAATGTTAAAAAGTCCATTTGGACTATTGATGAACGCTTGGGACTATAGAAACCTGAGTTTACGTTAAATACAAAAATATCATTCGGAAGCTGTTGGGTGCCAATTAACATTCCAAATACTGGATTGAAATGCTGTCCCTAAGTAGAGGTCAACATGTTCTCTTATTTTTTTTTATTTAGCAATTTTTTTGATCCTGTGTGTGCAGCATAATAACCCCCTAACATATCAGCCAATTCTAATTTAATTTTTCTTTGTAAACTGATTGGTTCTAGAGTGATCTTTTAACAAAGTACTTATGCCCAGAATTGGTTTGCAAATAAAAAAAAATTACCAGGATTATAATTTTTTTAAGTGAGATGCATAAGTGTGCATACTGCAGATAAGCGAAAATAACATAGATAATGAATGAAAATGTGCAGATTTAAATATAGATGTTATAAGATCTATGTCAAATAATTAGAGATTATTTCACAATACCACATTATCCTATAATTATTATATTTCAGCCATTGCTCTTTGCATTTTAAGTCATACCCAGAAAGGCAAGTAATGTTTTCCACATTGTGAAATGGGAGCTTTGCATTAGATACAAAAAGCAATGGCAGTTAAAATCCTAAAACTGGCATTATCTATTGGCATAAAAAACTTCGTATTCGTATTAATTATGTGTATTTTTTATATGAATATATAATTAAAATGTTACAGCTTAAGTCTAAGCTGAGTCGTATGGACAGACGGTTAACGGTGAATCAGAGACATTTTGCCAACCCACCCCCTCTGGTCCATGTACCCTCCTCAAGTGCAACAAGTGTGACTTCCACCGTAGTCAAAAGTGAACCAAGTCCACCTTCACAGGTATTTCAACAAATCTTAACCCAATTACAATAGGGTAGTTTCTTAGGTGAAAAAAATATTATTATATTTAGTCCATCAGTTATACCGTTAGAAAATATGTATTGGAGGCATATTTTTTCTGTTGTCAATAAAACAACAAATGACAAATATGAAGCGCGTCAAAGTTTGGGAGTAGGGACCCGTGACGTGACGTGACGCCGTGCTCAACAATGTCGCACTGCGTCACGTCACGCCGTAATTTAAGTGGCTAATCTTTATGGCTATCATATTTTGTTTCATTGACAAAAAAAAATATTCTGTCCAATACTTTCTGATGATTTCTGTTGGTATTTATGCTGGATCTAGGCGACATAAAATTCATTTTTATGCTCTAGTGCATAAAGTGAAATCTTCGTCTAAGGCCAAGGTAATCAGATGTCAACATAAATCATGTCTAAGATCCATCGCTAGAAAACCAGCTTTCAAATAAAAAAAACCGCATTCAAATCGGTCCACCCGTTTAAGAGCTACGGTGCCACAGACAGACACACAGACACAGACACAGAGACACACATAGCGGTCAAACTTATAACACCCCTCTTTTTCGTCGGGGGTTAATTATTATATGTAAAACTAAAATCAATCAGGATAAATAAATAAAACTAAATATTTATAATTATATAGCAATGCATGAAAAATAAAAGGTACCTAGTAAGTGAACAGTTGTTTCCACTGTTGCTATTTAATTTCCTCTCAATCAAAGTGAAAAGCAGTGTGTAATACTAGAGCATTAAACCCGTTTTCCCCTCGACGTGTCTATCCACCCTCGCCGTACCGGCTCGGGTGGCTATATGAACGACTCGGAAAAAAATGTCTGAAACTAGCTTATTACTAATCAATTCAATAGTGATTGTAAAGTTTTAATGTAAGGCCAATTGATTATATGTGTAATAACAATGACAATATATAATCTAATTAATAATTTATATTTTTTATTTCAGATAATGCTAAATAGTTTCACAGAGCTCCTCTTGACGGATAATAGAACAAATTCATTTATATTTGAAAGTGATATTAACAAAACTAAGCCCTTCACTCAAGAACCATTTGAAATTGCACGGGCTTCAGAGTCAGGTATTTATTATTCGCTTTATCAACTAGTTTATTTTACAATCGGTTTGTGTCATAGATTTTATGTTATCATTTTGTCAAACAAGTACAAATACATCAAAATTACTATCATGAATATTTTTTGCACCTATCAGAGTTTATTTATTTTGATACATTTCTTAGGCTAACATACACTTTTTACAGATGTAATTAGCTATTTACCAGATAATTTAGGCGTACCTACGATTTTGGATGCCAATATCAATTGTGAAAACTTCACGATGATTGAAAATAAGCGTTCCTTTGTCAAGAAAGAAATAAAGACTGAAAACCGGCCTGAACCACTGTATACGGTGACATCCAATAGGTAGATATTGTTTGGTTGATCCTGAAATCTCTTATCATATTTGCATAGCTTGAAATTTCAGTATAAAAAAACATGATGGTATTTACTAGCCAGGATCCATTTGCATGACCATCTCTGTTATTCATGAGTTTTGTGACTAATGAAACTACTTAACATTCTAACCCTTAACATTGTTTCTATTAGATGGATGTGCATGGACGATCCTGAATACGAGCCATAAGATGAACTGCTTGTGCTTATTGTTTATTCATATTTATATAAGTTACATGAAAAAAGGCTTTAATACTCCATAATGTTCTATAGTGGCAACCAGGTCATCCAAAGAATACAAAGGAATAGAAGAAGAACTACTTCTGGAATTAGTAGTTTAAATCGTATGTCCAAAAGTCCTGGAGCTAAGGTTGAACCGCTAGAAAGTGGTAAGTAACACTTCAACAAATGTTCAAACAACATTTTTCATCAATTTTATTAAATTTTTGATATTTTCAGCAAAATTGTTGGAGGACGACAAGGGGTTTGAACGTTCTTTTAGTGTAAATAAAAAATCTAAAATGATAAACACATATGGCAAATCTAAAACAAATTTTAAGAGAACTAGTCAATTCACTGGCTCTCTTTCGGATCGGCTTCAGTTGATAGACACGACGCCCACGGGGGAAGACCCGTACCAGCTCGGCGAGGCGGATATGCGCGAGCAGTCACCCATCCCCAAGCTGATGCTGCAGAAGACTAACCATGGGAGGATGAAGATATGTACAGAGACGGCAGCTGAAGGCACCGCCGCCGCTCGGCGCATCTACGACGCTCCGCCTCCACCCCCACCCGTCGACAACAAAGCCGCCACCAGAATTAAGTTGGACAGGTACAACCTGACTAACACCACGTACATGCACCCTTCTGAGATAAAGAATGAAAACTCTCCCAAAACGCTTATTGTGGTCGAGCCCGACTTAGACATAGTAAAAACGGAGCCCGAGATAGACTGGCGGATGTATAACCCCAACAAGCCGGGCAACGAGACAAGTTTGTGTGATTTCTCTTACGGCGAAAACTCAAGCAATTTGGCTTCCAATATTTTGCCTTCTTTGGATGCTGTTGAATTTCAAGATTTATTTTCATCCGAGTCTCCCTTGAATTTGGACAGCCTCACTCCTATGGAATACAGTCCTACTGCTTCTACTGACAAGAGTGCCGCGGATAAGTCTAAAAGACGGGCAGCGCGGACGACGAGCCTCGTGGGACCAAACACCTCAGGGGTATGTAACAATTATTTATATTCAATTTTCGAATTGTCTTCCGACTCATTGCTTAGGTTTAAGCTGAGCCCAATCTTAAATTTAAATGCGCGGCGATCGCATATCATGACCGCGTTGTATATAAATTTCGCTCACAGTTCCGCGAATCTGTTTACTGTAAAAGCTTCGCGAATTTGATGATCGAATCGATAGTAGAGTTAGATTGAATACCATAATCTAACAGTTTTCATGATTTCCAGGAGGAAGCTGCAGGTAGTAAACGCGGAGGCGACAGCAAGCGCGGCAGAAAGCGAGCTCTGTCCACTGGCCTCTTAAAAACAAAGCGAGACGTGCCCCAAAAAGGACCCGCAATACTTCCGCCTAAACCAAAGCTAATTAAGGGAAAATGTAAGTTTCTCTCTATATATTTTTAGGGTTCTGCATCGTAAAAGGAAAATAAAAACTGCGTCATGTGGTCTGTCAATGCATCAGGCTATAACCACAATTTTTTCAGGAACGGGCAAAGGTATCGATAAAATTATATCAAAGTAGCGACCCACCCCGGCTTCGCACGGGCAAAATTAAAAAAAAAAACGGCCAGGTGAGAGTCGGATGCCCGCACGAATGGTTCAGTTTCAGTTCAGTTTCTTTATTTGCTTTCAACAGATACAAGTATCATGCAAAATTGTGTACAATGGAAATAAAACTTAGCCTAGATCATGCATATACAATTCAAAATTAAATTCAGAATAACATTTCACAAAAGACTGATAAATATTCTATGAAGATGTCACATTTTAAGATAAGTAATACATAATTATTTTAACAACACTGAGAGATTGAACAAACGTATAGATACTTTCAAACAGCGAATAGACGAAGTAATAAAGTGAAGTGATTTTATAGATATATTATTATTATACGTATACAATAAAAACGGCAAAAAAAAACTATGTTTGCTGTATGGGAGCCCCCTTAAATATTTATTTTATTTTAATTTAATTATTTATTTTTAACGTGGATGAATATCAAAATAAATATTCTGTAAGTATTTCAAGCAACTACCGGTTGCCGTTATTAATATCGAGCAAAAACGCCAAAAAAAATCACGTTTGTTGTATGGGAGCCCCCCTTAAATATTTATTTTATTCTGTTTTTAGTAATTGTTGTTATAGCGGCAACAGAAATAAATCATCTGTGTAAACTTCAACTGTCTAACTATCACGGTTCATGAGATACAGCCTATTGACAGACAGACAGACGGACAGTGGAGTCTTAGTGATAGGGTCCCGTTTTTATCACCCTTTGGGCACAGAACTCTGGTCTCAAATCAAGGCACCTCACACACCAGTAAACCAGCCGGAGAACATTATCAGCACCATTTCTTAACAACTTCATAATATAAATAATTTTCCGTACACGACCCGAGAGGCTCTGAACATTTACACGTTGAGTTACATTATTGATGTTTTAGCACGGAACACTAATTTGTTCTGGTAATAAATATAGCCTATGGCACTTTGAAATAATTTTGCATTCTAATAGTGAAATAATTTTTAAAATTGGTTTTGTAGTTTTTGAGTTAATTCGTAACAAACATCCAAAAGTACAAAAATACAAATCTTTCCTATTTATAATATCATTGTATAGATACTTAGGGCTATGGTGGCTTAATGCTTTAAAAAAAAGTAAATTATCTAAGTCTACGCGAAAAAAACGGTGTGTATTAAATTTGTGTCCCATAGTTTTTTATATGGAAATACACTGTACCTACCCCTATGAAATACAAATTTATTTTGCTTTCTTTTAAATTTGCTCAGAACCCTCTGTATATGTATAAGTTCCTACAAGTCGAACGTACGAAAGTAAGTACGAAGTCGAATGGACGGTTTTTACGATGAAAGACTAGGAATTTTTACTCATGTTGGATTTTTATTTATAAAAGTTTTTATTCCAAGACTATTTAAAATCAAAATTAGATAGATATTAAATTGCGCCACATTAAGATGTTCAGGACATCGTTTTTATTTGCTTGTGTTGTGTACCCTCCAAAGATATTTTTGTTCTCGAATGTTAAATATGTGTAAAATTTACCAAAAATATTCAAATTTAGTAAATTTATACGAAAAACCATCATATGACGTTATGACATGACAGCGCGAACTAAAAAACGCGCGTAGGAAAGAGGTAAAACACCTTACCATTAATTTTATAAAACTTCTTACCATTAATTTGACTGTAGGTATACATGCCATTCAATGTTTTGTCACTATTGAGTTTGTCAGGCTGGTAGGTTAGGTACCTACCCTACTTGTATTTGAATAACAAAATAGTAAACAACTCGTATGAATACATCTCAATATTTTCAGATTTACCCTCAAAATAGAAATAAAATGATGATTTAAAACGATAAATATTAAAGCAAAGCGAATCAAAAAATGTTAAGTCCACAATTTTTCACTTCTATTTTAGCTGCTTGCCGTGGTAAAAAGTCGCCATTACCAGGCATGGTGACCAAAAAACCGTACCATACTCTGGTGGGTGATCCAGATATATCTTGGTACCTTGGCCTCGATCCAGAAGTGAAGCCCGATGATATAGACCCACCTGCTGACAGCAAGGTCTCCACAGTAGAGGTAAGTTCTATTTTTTCCAAGATTGGGTACTTTGTATCATTCATACCTAATTAATCAGACCAATTATGTGTTTATTTATGTCGAGTAAATTTTGATTTCGATTTATTTTTTACGTATTATTCGCAAAGTATTTGAAAGCGACTAGGGTTTGAAAATGAATTGACGTGTCAAACTTTTTCAAAATTTTTATTGATTTATACTATTTTCATAAGTTTTATTTCATTTGCCTTGTTAGTTATCTTGCAACTAAAATTTTACCCACCTTCGATGGTTAGTAATAACTATGGACTTGAAATTTGGAATTCACATTTAGATTGAATACAATAATACAAGTACTGTCAGAAAAAAGGCTTAACTTTCGATGTTCTCTCTGATTAAATAACTCAGTTGTTTTCACTATATTTTGGATGCTCTTTTAGTTACGGGGCTGAAGTGAGTTAGAATTCTGAAAAATTGTTCCTATAACTAAATGAAAATTCGAGCTTATATTTTTTAAGGTACCGAGATGGCGAGAGAAGCCCTACACCAGCTGCTACACGTTAGAGGGAACAGAAAATCTTGATGACAAAGTTTTTGAAAAACGGCATCAGAAACTAGAAGCTGAGGAGAGGCGGCAACTTCGGTAATTATTTCTACACTAACTTTTAAAGCAATTTTTTTTATCTTTAAAGATTACAATGTGTATTCTACTATTTTAATTTTACAAATTTCATTGTACAGATCAATTCACAAGAGCTGGCATGGCTGGATTGAACGAAAGTAATGTCACCTAGACATTTATGAAGGAAAATGACAGAATCTGTCAGACAGATGCATGACATTCTCATATTTGTGTGAAATGTATTCAAATAGGTAACACACAGATACTTTCATTCACTCCTTTAATCAATTTGTGCCAGCTCTCCTGATTCGACCTGTACTTAGTAGATTGTAACAATCATTTGACAAATAAATTTTCTTGAACTTATCCCTCGAGGGATCTCTTTCTTTTATTTATTAAGGGGCGGCCACATACTGTCGCTCGTCGCTCGTTTGCGGCGATAAATCTGGTCCCGTCCCATTTTGAATTTCCCGCGACTTAAAAGAGTAGCGTCAAGTCGCCGCATCGAGCAGCAGCGTCAACATGGCTGCTTGCAGGAAGAAAGTCTTGGAAACTGATAATCTCATTTAGTAGCAGTCGTGGCAGTGGTACAAATAAAATAAATTGGAGTGCATGAAAAAAAATAACAGTTTTTGCCAAAATTGAAGAGGTTTTTTTTCCCCAGCGATAAAGCTCAACATCTTCAGCTTTATCGCTATATGTCATGTGACCAGATTTGACGCTGGAAACGAGCGTTGAGCGACTTGCATGTGGCCGCGCCTTTAAGAAACCAATAAAAGACTGGGATAATTGCTCAAATAAATAGATCGTGCGATTGGGATTGGTTTCTAACTAAATTAGTCAATCTCAGGCAAGACTGAGACTTCCGACGGACATCACGATACTACCGCCATCTAGCGATCTTCAACAATGCCACAAAATAAACCCTTATGAAACAAACAAAAACAGTAAAGCTACCATGTGTTTCCTTTTGCAGATGGCACATGCGTCGTATACGCGAGCAACGGCACGTCGAGCGCCTGCGACAAAGGCAGCGCGACCCGTGGGGCGGCGGCGCGTCGCCCGCGCACGCGCCTCCCTCCGTCTTCACAATATGGCCGCACACGCAGCGTGACCTGCGCTTTATAGAGATCACAGACACACTGCCCGTAATGGCTTTCGGCGAGATCCTTCCGGCTATACCATCTGCGTTAGTATACTTACACCGTTGTAGTACCTAAATTGCATAGGTACCTACTCTCACCCATCTTCACGAATTTCACGATATCGCCCCACGCGCAGCAAGACTTACACGCCATAAAAACCCTGGCCGTCACTCCGGAGAGATACTGCTGGCTATTGAAACCGTTTTTTACGGCAAAGTTGGTCTCAGGTGCAAAGAAGGCTTACCAGATTGTCGATGCCTATCAGCAAAGTGTACACTTCCTGTATTGCGTTTGTGTTAACTGCAGTTATTATGTATTTATACGGACCATCCAAGAAAATGGATGTATCTATTTATTATCATTATCTCAGACTATAAGTCCCAGTGTAAGGGGGCTTGGGGTTACGCTGAAGTACGCGTCTGGTGATACTAGTTATTTTTGTTTCAGGGACTTCATGTTACCTTGGGTGAGGACTTCTAAGGCTTTGAAGAGATCTAAAAGATCTAAAACATTACATTAAAGTGTCAGACAGATGAGGTAGTGTTGCTGGTTCTATTAAAGCATACTTTTATAACGCAATCATACTGTGGTCATGTGACGTATGACGGTGGTCCGGTTTAATCAGAACTCACTACGGCAGACGTGCATAAGGTAACAGCAAGCGTGCTTCGAAGTTCACGTGAGCTCTCTAATATCTCTGTAAAAAGGTCTTTGGGTACAATAATGTTCTAATTAGCTCTTTTTGTAATGAAATGGATCCTAGTTTGGTTTGCGTTACGAACATACTGCTGCAAATTGACAGATGATAACTTTAACGATATGTATTTGATACCATAGCTGAGCAGTGTTAATTAGCAGAGTTGTGTTCGACTGAAGCGTTCTGTAACGACTATTATTGTACCGAAATAGGTCACGTAATGATTTTGGACTGGACTGAATAAATTTTGTGAATATTTGGTTGCAGAACATGAAATCTGAGTAAATATGTAATATAGTAACGCCATTTTATATCTATAACTAGCTGGCGGCTCCGAATGATATAATGTATTTCGTATTCTTACTTCAAGATTGAAACAATTGTACAAAGTTCTGTCGCAGTATTACTCTGGGAATTTTTAAATGATGTAAATTTACCTCGATCGATGTTAATATTATCGTAGTAATTATTGATACGTATTAAGCTGAGGGTTTATAATATACGACACATAACTGTTCCTTGAATTAAAAATATAGTGATAGTCTTAAATAATCCATTAGTTTACATGGACATGTACATATTTTGTTTGTTGTTTGACCAACTGCCTTCGCACGAGCAAGCTAAACAGCTGAAGGTAAACCTTCGATTTTACTACTTTTACATTCTCCAATTTTTCCATTAAATGGACTTTTCTCGCATCCTTACTATCTAACCTAACTCATACTTATTTTGAACATGAAACTACCGTGAGACTCACTCATATTAAATGATATTATAACGGATAACTCACGTCTTAAACCGAGTTTAGCTCGACATGTCGCAGTGTGCGTGTTGCGGCAGCCGCCGAGTCGCGTGCTCCTGAGAGGAAGGGCTACGAAATAGCCCGAAACATGTCGAGCTAAACTCGGTTTAAGACGTGAGTTATCAGTTATAATATCATTTCATACTTATTTTATTAGTTTGACCACGAGCTCTCTCTCATAGTATAAAATACTATAGTTTTTTCTAACAATAATAGATGGCGGTAAAAGGAATCGGTGTGTTATTCATGTTACGTGTATACATCTACTATCGACACGGCATAAAATTATTGTTGTGAAGAAATTGGACCAAAAATTATATTTGAAAGTTTATTTGCATTAAAAAAGTAAGCAATAGGTTTTTTTTCGAAAATATCCGGTGGTAGCAATTATGACTTAATTGGGCCGTATGAATAAAAAAAAAACGGGTGCAGTCAGCATCAAAAGTAGCAGATATATTTTTTACTCTGTTACACATTTGTCAATCTTGTATGGCGTAAAGTATAATGAAATGAAATGATAATTTATTTGCTGAACATGCGAGTAAACCGATGGACAATCACAATGTTTCACAATGTTGGTAGGTGGTACATATTTTAACCGGAAGCGTGCGTGGTGCGTAGCTGTATAACGACAAAGTACAAAAGTATGCAGCTATGTTTGATGCTGACCCTACAGACGGTGGAACATAGAACTTCCTACTTTTTTAGGTCAGTTATAAAGTATTGTATTTTATAGTAGTGTCATTATGAAGTATTTGCTTTAGGTATGTGAAGTAAAAGGTTATACATATGAACTATTGAGTTTAAGAACGGTTTGATTGACAGTGCTTGCCCGCTCACAGGTAAACATAAATGTATCTTTAGGTCAACTTAAAACAAAATAGCTGAGTAGCAATAGTTATTTGTGCAACAAGAGAGTAAAGTTGTTTTTTGTTGCGAGTGTTGGTTTTGAATCCCGAGTAAGCGAAGGATTCTATAATTGAATCACGAGCGTCAACGAGTGATTCTAGGTTAGAATCCTAAAAGCAGCAAGGGATTCAAATACACGAGATGCAAAAAAACTTTGGTCTCGTGTGACACATACAATTTTTCACCTCAGCAGCGAGAACATCCTTTAAATGTAACTTTATAATAAAACCACATATGCCTACCTGTTTACAAAACAAACACATTTTTTTTAAATACAATCCGATTATTAAGAAACAAATATAATAATCACATTTAAAACCATAAAATACATAAACCATATATACATACAAATCTCATACTTCTTGTGCTAAGTATGTATGTCACACTTATTTTTTAAAACTGCGAACAGCCTCATCTTGGGGTCATTAAAAAGGTTGGACAATAAACGTATAATTTATTATAAATGTTATTAAAACCTTTAAATATGAATTTTATTAAGATTTCTATTACATAAACATAAATAGACTTGTTAAAAATTCATTCAATTTAACAAATATTTATTCCAACTGTAGAGGAAGCATACGGAATTATTTTATAAAAAAAAACAAGAGAAGCGGCTTTCGTGCAACGAGTTTGCATACTTTATTAAAAGATCGGAAAAATTTACATTTTGGAAATATTTCGTTGTCATGTAATTTATTAGGTATCTATCGATATATTTTTAATATCATTTTTTTTTAAGATTGTAATCAACACATTTGATCCTATCTCGCTTTTTTCGTGTTGAAGTGAAATGACAGATCAAAGTAAAGTTCAAATATTTGGAATTCAGTAAGTAGACCCAACACTGTTACTCAGCATTTAAAAAAAATAATTAAAAAGTTACTTTGTCTCACGGAGTGAGCAAAATGCGATTTTGCGCACTGATTTCTCATAGCAAAACCTGCCTGTTTGGGGTGCTGAGGTGAAAATTCGATTTAACAATATCGCCGTCTGTTATATTATGTGCACTCTTTACCACTACCTAAGCTAGCAAAATAAGTAAAGTGGCATTTCAACACTACAATACACCACAAACTTATCGGACTTGGTGGTCGAACCTGGAACGAATGCAATAATTAGTCGAAATACTAAGTTCACTAACAGCGCCGCCGGCACTGGATCAGATAAATTTGTGACATAATTACTATATTACTCATTGGTGGTTCAGTTAAATAGCCCAAATAAGTACCTAAATGTCAGAGCTAGCGTGGTGGTATTTTCGTGTAAAAAAAGATGAGATGATGGCCCGCATCATGGGCCGATTTTGAAATTACTTCCGTGAAAATATCATTCTAAAGTTACATACTTACATTCTAAACTACGGTTTAATTTATTCACTATTCGTGTAATTTTTTTCACCGATATTATTTCCAAAATCAGCCCTCTGTTCTAGTATAAGCATTTTATATTAATTAACTGTGCTTTGACACATCTATTAAGTAATAGCCTTTTATAATGACTTTATATGACATTGACAATGATTAAGTTTTACCTAAATTCATGCAAAATGATCCTTTTTAATCCCTTTTTTTCAGATTTTAAAAGATGTCTAATAATGTCTATGTAGCTATTTATTTTTTCGATATTTTAGTTGACTTGCAGT
Source organism: Choristoneura fumiferana (assembly GCF_025370935.1). NCBI lineage: Eukaryota > Metazoa > Arthropoda > Insecta > Lepidoptera > Tortricidae > Choristoneura > Choristoneura fumiferana. The sequence continues at coordinate 33,969,783 of NC_133472.1, forward strand.
TTTTTTATATTTTTTAACATAGGATATGATCAAACTGTTTTTTTTTCTTGTCCATAGACATTCCGCAATATGCTCTTACGTTTATTGTAAAGATAACAGACATTACATTTGCACAACAATGCAGATTAAATTTTATATTTTAGGCCAATTAAAATACAATCACGTAGATCATTTGCAATTTAAACCTTTTTTATCTTAAAGATACATTTTGGCAATCATTCTATTGCCCTCTTGTTCTGAGAGGAGGCCTGTGCCCAGCAGTGGGACGTATATAGGCTGGGATGATGATGATGAATCATTCTATATAATAGTAATAACGATTAATGTACCTACATGGAGTGAAAGAAATTTGTAAACTTTATCTTTTGAACTGGTGATCTTAGCGAACCCGATATTGTGAAACAAAACGATAAAGTCCATTACATTTTACGTTTATTAAGCGGCACTCGAATTAGCGAAATATTGAATAAAGCATAATAATATGTTTAGTACCGACCAATGAAAGTTATCTATCAGCCATCCGGAAAAAAATGTCTTTCAAGATAATGTACCTGACCAAAGATGGCGGTACCAAACCTATAATTAAAGTGTTATACTTCCCAAGATGATTTTTTCGTACTTTCGTTTCTTGACAGATCGATTTCTAGACCCCAAAAATAGCCGTAACCCAAGAATTTTCTCGAATTCGTTAAAGTCATGCGAGGTCGTTGTGACATTGTATTGATGTATTTGTTTATATACAAAATGTGCTCTTTTATTCGTAATGATTGTTTTGGCTATTTTAACTTTCTGCATTAATTAACTAACTTTTCTGTAATATTAGTCTTCCTGTGGACATGACAACAGGATATGGCTCAAAATCTCGAAGTATGACTTGGAAGTATCGAGCCATTTCCTGTTCTTCAGAGACATTCTCAGTTCATCCCGTTACTATGTCAAAACGTCAAAATTTATCTAAAATTATTAACATGACTTCCTAGTTTCGTAATAGGTTGAGGGCAATATTGAAAATTTACTGATGGTCGAGTTTCTTAGGAGGCAGTTCGGTTAAAATATTGTTAGTTATTTTATTGTGACGTGTTATAATATTATGTAACCAAGCTAAATGATCGACGGCGAGAAATTAGTTTTTCTTCTCATAATTCTTAGGTTCCAAGTGGCAGCAGTTAGGAGCGTTTGATCTTAGAATTTGATGAATTAACAAAAAAAAGATTTTTCAGATGTGCTTGTTAACTTTGCGGTTTTTAAGTGTTTTTTTATTTGTTACTATATTGGTTTTAGAAACTATCATGTCAAAATCGCCATTTTGATTGAATGTCAATGTAAGGCTTTTTTATGTAAATTTTGCTACTGCAAGATTTCCTGTGAATTTAATTGTTTGTATGTATATAAAATTGGATTTAGTTAACGATGCTTTATGCTGATCCTATTGGTCGATATGTTTTAATTTGTATGTAACAATTTAGTAACGTAGTGATGTAATTAAACATAGAATTTATAAATGAGTTTTGATTGACTAAATTGATTATGGTTTAGTGTTTATGATGTGAATTCATCAAGGCCACAAATTATTTCGTGTACAAATTACTTCTGCCGTATTAATACGACTATATTTAGTTTTTAACAAAGTAAAAGATCGTGGCAATTTGTGTATTAGATTTTCATTTCTAAACGGTTTTATTTAGCTTCACCTCGTTTACTTGGTTTTTGCTTCAAATCTCGCAAGTATTTTTTTCCCTCGCTCTGCAGCTTTAAGCCTATGCCTGAACTTCGTGTATTTACCTTAGCAAATAATGTACAGAGCAATCGATTATTAATAATTCATAAGCACGGCTTGGCAATCCTTGAAATGAACAAGGGTAGTAGTAATAATAAGTCATCAAACTCTAAATAATCATCTGGCTCAATATAAATGGGCAGCGATGAGCGAGAGCGCAACGATATACAACGTAATAATTCCGTTATTAAATTATTGAATGCGATCGTATATTATTCGATTGTACCGCTACCGGAATGTCGCCATTGCCTCGCTGCCCAACGTATTTGCACCCTGAGTCCCCATAACAAACTTATAATTATAAACAAAAACTAAAACTTTTTATACACCATCGTTTACCATACCTATTGTAAATCATAGCGCTCCAGTAACAATTTGTAGTAATTTTATCACATACGTCGCTGTTGTAAAATCATTGAGGTTTAAGAAAATAGATTAAGGTGCATTTAAAGGGTAATTCCGAAATAAGGACTGGAATGTTGGTCACCTAGCGCCGAAACGTTAATTATTTCAAATACATGAATCAATCGACCCAGCGAGCGGCGTTTTAGGTATAAATGGTACACTTATATTGAATATTTTCAATAAGTTCTTTAAAATGTTAGCAAATATAATATCAAATAAAAAAATATCTTACCAAATCCTTTCGGAATCATGCCAATGCACCTTAAATAAAGCCAAGTAACTAATGTAAATACTTATTTAGTAGAATAATGTAGTGACTGGGTGTACTTGTGGCTGACTGGGTTTACTACCAGTACTCTAGTCGATTAGCTTTTACTTCTGCTCGAATGTGTACAGCCAACCAATTTAAACAGTGGGCCTTTGTAGAACTTCATAGCAATTTGTCCTAACTACCTATAAAGTTTATAATGGACAAGGTTCCAAGGTGGTCCACTATATTAGAGTTGAGTGTACGGCGATGTTGACAGAATGAAACATTTATTTATATGTTAACTAAGCCAGTTAGCCAACCGATAGGTTAGTTAACCAATAGGTTAGCTAATAAAAGTTCATACATCTATATACTGACAGTGAAATATCTTTAGGTACTGCGCGGTAAACAGGATTGTACATAGAATGATTTGGTTGTAATAAAAAGCGCAGTGAAGTAAACAGTTTATCTATATACTTAAAGTCATGTAATGCCCGGTTCACATTATTCCAGTGATCGATCTTGTGTAACTCGTTTGGATTATGACCCCGCAATGTATTGCCACTGGCACGATTTTACTGGAGTAATGTGAACCGGGCATTAGGTCCACATATGAAAATGCTTAGGTACACATGCGAATCTTTTTCGGATGAACAGGCCACTTGTTTTATAAATAATAAGGATCTCATTATTAATAATATTTGAATAATATAAGAATTTATAGTAAATTGTCGTACCTATTTTTGTGTACTCCAAGCGCCACATTCTAGTATTAAACCTATGTCAAACTGCGAGCGTGTTTGCTTGACGTGATGACGGTACACTCCTACCGTCGTGGCATGGTCACCTGTGCGGTATATTTGTATGTAATGTATAGTCAGCAATAGAAGTGTATGCCCGGTTACGGTGTTCAAAATGATCTACACACGACTCTACTGCCAAGGTAATAATAAGATAGTATTTAAATCATTGTGAGCACCACAACTGCTCATCTACTTCCGCTGCTGATTGTACACTGTCAAGTGGACGCCGCGCCGCGCCCGCAGTGTGGCTAAGCCTTCAGTGGATGCATTGTTTTATACCGTCTAATGCATTTTATAAAACCTAAGCAGGGCAGGAGAACATTGCATATCATTTAATAATTTTACAATAATTTTGATTATAGTTCATTACAACATGTCGCACTGACCGCACTGTATTTGATCCAGTGACTTAATTATAAAAACCCTTTTTGATGTAAGTATGACTTAATATGTAATGTTTTTATTTTTTTTAAGACAGTCTTCGACTATAATAATGACGAGACTAATAGGGTATTTTTATATTTTTGTTGTTCGTTGGTTTTTTGTGTTGCAATTGAGAAAAAAAAGTGTAAACAAAATTAGTGTAGATAATAATAATATGGCATTTATTAAATCTCAAAGAATGTGGTATGTTTAAGTGTACAAGTTGCCGTTTATTTGTAAAACTATTGCATTAGGTAGCTTAAATATTTATCTTTCCCTAATTTTACGAATTCATGTGATACTTCAGACTAAGTTGTATAAGTACATGAAATTAAAGAACCTTCACTCTTTGAAGTATTCGTTATTTGATATTTATTTTTTAGTTTAATAACAGCTATAGGACGCCAGTCACTGTCCGTAAGTTTAGTATACCTGCACAGTAAAAGGAAAGAAATTGGTTTTATTTATATTGGTCATTGCGTCTTTACTTTATTATTAGTATTTATTAGGTAATATGACCATTAAGGTTCATAAAAGGGCTGCCCTTTACTTATACATGCCCGTGTAAACTAGCAGTTATGTTATAGGTTTGACAGACCAAGCTCTTATAGCACATAATCTACATAAAATATGAGGACGAATAGCCTCGTTTCTTTCGAGCTAAAGTTAAAGTGCGCATGTAGTGAAACCAGATCATCTGCTACTTGTCCAACAGTAACATAATAATAATTGAGTTCAGCGTACTAGAACGATGTCGGATTGTATAGCCAATAATAATATACCTAGTGCCATCCACGAAGACGCGTGATTTTGACAAAATTAGACATTAATGACTGATTATTGATGAAACCCTATCGTAATATTTGTGTTAATTTCGAATGAAGCGAAACAGTCATTGCAGGAGCACTGACAGGAATTCGATTTGATAAAGTGACCTGTACAGTCGCTATCAGATATTTCGGAGCTGCCAAGGTGGCATGCACTCTATTATTAAGGTAAGAGTTTGGCACCTTGGCCGCTCCGAAATTTCTGACGGCGATTGTACGTTGGACCTGAAACGGTACCTACGAGAAGATGGGGTGGCAGCTTCACGATGAGGGAGTCAGGCTAAAAAGTTGTAATTAAAAATACCATGCATTCGCGGTTAGTACGATTTTATCCTTAAAAATAATACAACAACAATAATAAATAATCAAATTCAAACTTGGTAACTATGCATACCTAATTAATGCTAGTTCTTAGCTTCATAAGCTTTGGTATGGTCCTAAAAATTTTTAATCTTCGTTTTGGTGATCATTAATGTACAGATTAACTTCTTTCATAACATAGTCTTCCATTATACTATCTATTTTCAGGTCTTTGCTGTCTTCAGAATTTTTCTGAAATAATTCCATTTTTTGAACACATTCTGCTTCAAGTACTCGCAGTGCCGTGTACAGCTGATCACTGTTGCTGCCCTTTATGACATGATCAGCATGCATCTTGTACAAATCATGTTCCCGCTTTGGCTGAAATAACAAAATTAAGTACATTATTTTGTTTTACTCATTTAGTATTTATGGCTGTCACACAGAATTAACGACTGGCAGAGGTTAGACACACTTATTTATTAGGTAGATACCTTTTTGTTTAAACCAACGGTTTATCTATAATTTTAATAATGTGATCACTGATCAATATAGTTGGTCATCGAAAGGAAGACCTGAGGCCCTATTGTCTAACGCAACGCACTGACTTTCGCGTTCGCACTCACCATCTCTTTCGTTCTTCGTCTCATACCGTGTGACAGAAAGAAGTGGTGAAAACGATTGTCCAAGTATGTTAGTCACTAAGGCCTCTGGGTGAATGCAAAATCGTTACTAATTGTAAAGCTCGTACGCCAGCATCAAAAGTAGCGGATCACTTTTTTGCTCTATCGCATTGACACATTGACATTGGCTGTAAAACGACAAAGTACGAAAGTGATATAGCTACTTTTGGTGCAGATTGTACCTCAAAATCGATAAATCTATTTTGTTGCCGTACAATTACTTATTGATTTGAGATACCTACAACATTTTTGCAAAGCAGTGACGAAACGAAAATTTGCCAAGGGCTTCCGAATTCCCTTAATTGAAATAGCTTAATTAAAATAAGCCACGTCAGACTGAGATTAAAATAAACCATAGCATAATAATTTGTTAGTGGGCGTTGAGTGTCGGCGCGCAGTGAAGGTCGGTCTAACTGGAGTTGGCGAATTAGCGTTGAGAAGAGTTATCTCTTAGTTGTTTTATTACTCTATTCTAAGACGTAACAGAAAATATTAAGAAATAGATGACAATGTTACCTCATTAAGGCTCCGAGTGTAGCTCGAAGTGTTAGCAGTTGGAGTAAAGACAAAGGGTTTGAACAGAGAAAGGCTTGGATCAGGGGTAGCCGTGAACCAATGGACACTTGTGCCATCCTGCTTCAATATGGAAACCTGCAAATAGTTTTTTCTTTCAATTGAAACAGAATAATAATTGTCATCTCTGTGTGCAACAGTAAGAGTTAAAAAGGAATCCATATTCACATTCAGTATTAATGAAATCCTTACCTGACTTCCTTGAGTAGGAAAGCCATCATCACAACCTCGGCAGATGCGACTTTTCTTGTGACGCAAGATGTAGAACATGTCTTGAATGTCAAACTTTGACTGAGTACAGCCATTTCTCAGGAGAGACTCACCATCTAGCTGCCTGTTTAGATCACCGCCCGATGAAAAGCACTTCATAAAGTTGAAGTCACCCTAAAATACTTATAATTATTTATATTTTGGTTCAAAAGATATTTGAGTTTCTGCCTACAATACTACATATTTGATAATATTGGCTATCATAATAAAACTGAATACCTGACCACTCCAAAGGCCTAACTCTTTGGCCTTTTCTTTTAGCCCTTCAGATTTTTTATCAATCTTCGTAGTAATAGTCAGACCATTGGAAATGTTTCTGTACTGTATGACTTTTTCTGCTGCCCACAAATTACCACTGGTTTCTAAAACCCATGCCACAGTTGGATCCGCAATTAAAAAGGAGTTGTGGTAGAAGAGATTATTATCATGTTCAGAGCATGGGCCTCCTTGACCATACTTCTCAAGAAGAAATGTTATGACACCCATGGCTTCTTCCGCTGTGTTGCCTCTTTCTAAGCCCAAGCTGAAAAAAAGCAAAGCATACTATAAGGTCAGGGTACTTGGCCCTTGGGATTAACTCAGCCCTGGTTTTATTATTGCTTTGAGAATATGGCTCTTTGCCATGTAGTTGGTGTTAATTGATCAAACATGTTTATATTTTACGTTTTTATGTGGGTTTTATATGGGCCAAAGTAACCTTCCAATGGGTCAAAGTACCCTGATTATACAGTACTTAAACAAATAAAAGTAAATTCGCAAAAAATACTTAGTCCTAAGACAAAAGCTGTGTCAAAAAGGATGAAACTGTCAATCCTAACCCAGATTTAATGATTGAATTTTTTAACCCATAATATAATATAAGATAATGGTTCATATCAAAAGAAAGAAGATTTTTTGGTATTTTACTTTTTATGTATTTTAAGTTGGCTCCAAAATTATCACCACCTTAGGCGCTGTTAAACTAAGATGTTGTTAGCTTAGCAATAGGGCTTCTTAAAAAAAACTAATAAAACAAAACAATGAAATTGAGGGTGAATTCTGTTATTAATGAAATAAAACTGCATTAAGGATTACCACAACACATGCATAGGTACTTAAATTTTGTTTAGTAACTATTGGTTCCTGTTTACATATAAAAGTCACCATCAGATGCTCTGACATCTGATGGTGACTATATCAAAATTTCAGCTTTCGCTTTACCGGACTAAATCCATTCCCAACAAGCGCTTCTCTTTAGCATCCCCGGGGCCCTTGGTCCACACCGCTTCATTGCCAATCACCACATTCTTATCATTGGCCCCCATCTCAGCCCCCCACATCCACGCTGGTTTACTCAGTATCACGGCGTTTATTGGTATAGGACTTTCTTCTATTTCGATGTGTGTGCACTGTGCAAATGAAGCATGTTACACACATATATATAAATTAATGTCTTTATCTATCTTACTACATAAGTAGTGTTTTATTACCTTCAACGGCCCTTCTCGCAGACCTCCAGGAAAGTATACGACCTCTTGAACTTCATGACGAGGTCTGTCTGAATTTTTTCCAAAAATTATATCTCCGTTCTTTGTGTATGGCGGAACCACAACAAAAGTATCACAAGACTGCGGAATTTGTCTAAACAGCATTTTTAGGTCGGCGGTCATGTCAAAATTTTTTTACTAGTATAGAAAAGATTTGATTTCCCTATTATTGATTATTATGACAAAGACCCATTCGATGGCGCGCAGCAACTAACAACGCTCGTCACTTGCCTTGCGGTCGTTAGATCACTAATTCCCCGGCCAACATCTGTTGCACTCGCATTATTTATCTTTAGCGTTATTGCTGTTAATGATTATTTTCACACAATAATGATAACTAATAATATTTTTATATTTTTTTGTGGACCGTACGATGTGTATATGTACACGGCCGCAATGTTGCCAGCCCAACTACGCACAGCACTTCTGCTGTCACTGTCAAAAATCTGTCCCATCTCCAGGATTTCATAGATAAAAAATATCGGCTACAAATATGCAACTAGATACATTGAACGACACAATGTTTTAGACTATCGCGGTCATTAGGAGAGAATTTATGATTTTGTTCTGAGAACCTTGATTTTAGAGAAGCTCGATATTTCGGGACAGTTGCATGTGCCCGTTGTCTCGTGATTTTGGCGCATGCAACTGTGCCGAAATATCGAGTTTCTCTATTATGTTGAACGAAATGAAAACATTGGCTACTGAACTGATTCTTAGGGTTGCTGGAAACGAGGCTTGCTTTTCATTGCTACTGCAAAGACTCGCTGGTTCTACTCTAGAATAGATCTATATCGCACTTACTTAAGTACTTCATTCGATTCCTAATGTTGGCGAAACTATGTTCTTTTAATATCGCGCAAAAAACGTTTTCACCTCAGCACCTCAAACAGGCAGGTTTTGCTATGAGAAATCAGTGAGCAAAATCGCATTTTGCTCACTCCGTGAGACAAACAAAGTAACCTTTTTTTTAAATGCTGAGTAGGGGAGAGCACTGGTAGGCTTTTTACAGAGGGAGCATTCGTACAGTAGTCATATCTCCACTACCAAACACATTGACGCGATTGTATTTGTGTGCGTGACTCCCACTCACACGCATAGGCTAACCGCGAAGCGGGGTGGCACTGCAGCGGCAAGCTTCGTCAGGGCAGATCGAAACGTGTTTTCGCTCCACGTAAGTAATTTTTGGATTCAGTTTTGAATGCGTTTATCTCTAATAACTTTTTCTCGAATCGTTTACGTTATTATCCATGGGTTATATGTTAATGCTCTAGTTTTTCGTGTTAACGTTATTTTTGACATAATCTTAACGGGTATTTTTATTTTGATTTAATTTCTTGCTTTTTTGTGTTGGGGTGCCTTCGTGCATTGATGAGTGGGGTAGATTCGTACTGTACGAATGTACCCCGAGTTAGTATTTATGGTTTTTTTTATTGTTTCAGAGTCTTGCCTCGAATATACGTAAATAAAAAACTGGCAAAGTCGGACTCGCACAAAGGGTTTCGTACCATTATTAAAACCATTAAAAAAACGGCAAAAAATCAAGTGTGTTGTATGGGAGCCCCCCTTACCTAAATATTAATTTTATTTTTATTTATTTTTTCTTAAAGGGATTATAAAACTAAAAAATCTGTGAATATTTCAAGCGTCTACCTGTTGCCGTTATTAATATCAAGCAAAAAAACTGTAAAACAATTACGTTTGTTGCATGGGAGCACCCCTAAGTATTTATTTTATTCTGTTTTTTGTATTTATTGTTATAGTGGCCACAGTTTTGCTTAGTTTGGGACTAGGTCAATTGGTGTCAAGTGTCCCATGATATTTATTTATTTAGGTATTTATTTATAATCTGTGAAAATTGTAAGTGTCTAACTATTACGACTCAAAGAGACCTGTGTCAAACGGACGGACAGACAGACAGACAGACTGCGGAGTCTTAGTAATAGGGTTACGTTGGTACCCTTTGGGTACGGAACCCTAAAAAGGGAACTCGAACAGGGCAGGTAGACGAAGAAACAATGAAATCTGCTATACAGGAGGTCTTAGACAAAACCTTGTCTATTAGAAAAGCTGGTCAAAAGTTATGGTATCAATCGACAACACTTAAACTCGCTTAACTAAGTTCCACAAGAAAACAGTTGCTGAAAACGATGGTACATAGGTACAATCCCAAAGCGTGTGTTTAGCTCGAAATTTGCATCGAATCAAGTTTATCGACTGATGAAGAGGATGCTTTGAACAATTACATCACGGGGTGGATTTTGGACTAAGCAATTAATAAAAAAACTGTTATTTTGATTAAGACTGAATTATAATATGATTATGTGTTATTTTCGACCTCATTAAAAATTTGTATTTTGTATAAATTGCTTTTTTGTGACTCTGTACGGAGGCTCCCCACTATGTACGAATGTGCCTTCCACCGTGTACGAAGCTACCCGAGCGTGGGGTGCTTTCGTACGTTTCTCATTTTTGGGGAACAGTCACAACTTTGAAATGTTGCTATTTGGCAACTCTAACGAATACTACTATGGTAACTAGATATATAGGCAATGTGGAAGTATTTCAATTATTTTGAAATTAGGTACTGGTTAATTTTTACAAGGCCTAGAGTAAAAAGTGTACGAATCCTACCTGCTCTCCCCTACAGTGTTGGGTCTACTCACTGAATCCCAAATATTTTAACCAAAGAGGATTTGAACTTTACTTTGATCTGTCATTTCACTTCAACACGAAAAAAGGCGAGAGATAAGATTAAATGTGTTGATTACAATCTTAAATTAAATTTCTGGTATTAAATATATATATATATATATATATACCTAATAAATTACATGACAACGAAATATTTCACAAATGTAAATTTTCTCGATCTTTTAATAAAGTATGCAACCTCGTTGCACGAAAGCCGCTTCTCTTGTTTTTATCTCTTGTTCTTTTCCGTATATTGCCTCTACAGTTGGAATAAATATTTGTTAAATTGAATGAATTTTTAACAAATCTATTTATGTTTAAGTACCTATGTAATATATAATTTAATAAAGTTCATATTTAAAGGTTTAATAACATTTATAATAATTTATACGTTTATTGTTCAACCTTTTTAATGACCCCAAGATGAGGCTTTTTGCAGTATTAAAAAATAAGTGTGACATTAGTACAAGAAGTTCTTACAATGCATGTTATGAGTATGAGATTTGTATTGTATCTACTGGACACTTTTTTATGGTTTTAAATGTTATTATTATATTTGTTTCTTAATAATCGGATTCTATTTAAAAAAATGTGTTTGTTTTGTAAACAGGTAGGTATATCGATGGTGGAAGTCTCAATTGGCGTAAGGGACAAAATACCGAAAATCACTTTTAAACATAGAAAATTAGAGTTTTTTTTTCTCTGTCGATTGGTAGTATTCAAGTTACGATACGCCCCTTACTTTTGCTGTTATCAACATTTATTATTTTAAAATAAAATAGCTTAAGGGACATGATATAAAATATTTGAGCTGAAAAATGGCGTAAATGTAATATTTTTATAATATTTGGGTCGTAAGGGGCTGTGGCAGTCTCATATGTCCTTTACGACTCGGCTCATGTCGTTAAAAAAAAACCAACAAATATAATAAAAGGGCGTATGGGTCAATTATTGTTTCATTGCCCTTTACACCCCAACATTTTATAACGAATAAGATAAAAAAGCAAGAAGTTGTTGGGCGTAACCTTACCGCCTGTACCTATTTCTTGTACCTAACATCAAAATACTAACGCGTCTACCTACCTTCCACGCGCCAAGCGTTTGCGCATTGCACATTCGGTCAGTCTGACACGACACGTCAAACACGGAGGATGTATTTGATTGCCTACGTTTGTTTTTTGTCAACGCGCGTATTTTTTTATAAGATGCCAAAAGCAAAACAAAAAAAAGAAGATTAAGTTGATGGATCCCCTAATGGCTTGACGTCGAGCTAACATTTCCGTAATGGAATTTCAGTCAAGGATGTTGAGGTAAATTTTTCTTAGCTACTTTGTTTATTTTAAGCTGTCCTGACAGATCCTAATAAAGGAAGCCTGTGCCCAGCAGTGGGACGTATATAGGCCGAGATGATGATGCATACATAATAATAATTGGCCTGCATAATTTTAATTATGTATGGTGAGGGTTAAAAATGGTATAATCGGAACGTCGTAAGGGACATTAAAAAACAGCAATTTATAAAATAATAGATACTTTTATGGGCGTAAGGGGTATAAAAGGGGCATTAAACAACAGCAACTTATAAAATAAGGAATACTCTTATGGGCGTAAGGGACATCAAAAGCTAAAACTAGAGTAAATTTGTTAGTCGTAAGGAACAGTAACAAACAGACATTTTAAAAATTGAGGTTACTTTATGGGTGTAACTTAAAGTAAAATACTTAGCTTGCTTCTTTTAGTTCATTAAAATACCTTGTTAATGTTAGGTCGTAGGAGGCATCAAAACAGATGGTTTTTAGAACTTTTAGTGATTGAATGAAACAACAACTCAAGCAAGCATACTCCCAAATGTGCAAGAAATAGTGCAAGCAAGCGTGCAAGAAAGCATGCAAGCAAGCAAGCATGTAAGCAACCACCTAAGCAGGCTTGCAAGTGAGCATGTAATTTTGTCAATCAAATCAACAAACATGCAATTTTATCGGCCTGGGTTAGATGAACATCGCGGGTTACCCCGATCCCGCGATGACCGGTCTATGGTATCTCCTCCAGCGCTCATGAAGCGGGCTGGCGTCCCACTCCCTCACAGCTGCAATCAGTGTGTTAGAGGAAGCATAAATAGTGCAAGCATGCATGCAAGCAAGCGTGAAGCCAGAAGGCAAGCATGCATGCAAACAACAAATCAAGCAAGAATACTCCCAAATGTGCAAGAAATAGTGCAAGCAAGCATGCAATCAAACATGCAAGCAAGCATGCAAGCAAGCAAGCAAGCATGTAAGCAATAATGCAAGCAAGCAGAGTTAGTACGCCAGTGGTGGTAGTGAAAATCATTTCATCATCATCGTCATCAACAACATCATCAGTTCGTTTATCGCTACCCCCCGGAACTATGCTATTTTCCGGGATAAAAACTTATTTACTTGGCGATTTTTAACAGCTGCAATATCTTCCTTGACCCTCACAGCTATAAACAAACAAGTCAGCCATAGCCGAGCATTTGTTGGAGTCAGGACCAAACCACTGGATTGAGCTTCACAATCCCAAAATTCTGTCCACGGAACGTCATTTCTACTCAAGAATGGTACGTGAAGCAGTTGAAATAAAAAAGCATAAAAAAATGACAACCGGGACGATGGATATAAGCTTTCATCTTCGTGGAATCCCGTTATTAATAAGTGTCGACGTCGGGATGAGTGTTATGAGTCGGTTTGATGGGGTGACAAATAAAAATCACCAATTGCGGGTAGTTCGTGATACGAGTGCTGGTACTATTAGTGATCAACTGCGGGTAGTTCGAAGGACTCGCGCTGCTAGGCAGACTTGACACCCCACACTTCAGTCCACTCGTAACCACGGCCACTGCAATGTTGCCGAAACGTCGAGGTAAATATTACTCGTGTGTGTTAGCGTGATAAGTCCCGTTGGTGGTATTTTGACTATGAGTGAGAATCACGAAAGTTTAAAACGTTATAAAATTTATTTGAGTTTTATTTAACTTTTAACTTATAATGTCCATTTAAAGAAAATGTTACAAATCACATATTTTTTAAGGGGACGTGCAAAATTATGGGTTTTGCGCGTTATTTTAAATAATTAAAGTGGTTCTTTGAGTTAATTCACTATTTTTTAAAAAAATTCTACAGGAACTTACGTCCAAATATGTAGCAAATAAAATATAAAATGTCCTATAAGACCAAAAATCGGTTACTACATTATTTATTTATTTACGGTTTATGGGTGTAAGGGGCTATGACACCCGTATGTCACGGGCGTAAGGGACAGCTATTTTTCTTATTAAGCTTTTTACGAAAATGTCTATAGTTTCACGTTGAAAAGCAAGAAAATTCAAGATTTTACGTAATTATAACGTCCTGCTAAGTTAAACATTAACAATGCTGTGAGGGTTTGAAAATTACCAAAAACTTCTTTTCGCTCTCCTGAAAAGTAGCATTTTGTCCCTTACGTCAATTGAGACTTCCACCATCGATATGTGGTTTTATTCTTATGTTACATTTAAATTATGTTCTCGCTGCTGAGGTGTAAAATTGTATGTGTCACACGAGACCAAAGTTTTTTTGCATCTCGTGTATTTGAATCCCTTGCTGTTCTCAGGATTCTAATCTAGAATCACTCGCTGACGCTCGTGATTCAATTATAGAATCCTTCGCTTACTCGGGATTCAAAATCAACACTCGCAACAAAAAACAACTTTGCTCTCTTGTTGCAAAAATAACTATTTAAACCATATTCTTATCATAAACCAAGGTGTAGGATAAACTCAAGTTAGATATTACCTTGGGACTTGTAGGGGACTTGGCTTTTTGTGGGAATTGATAACTTTTTTACAACGAAAGTCTTTGGAGCTTGTGAGTTGACCGCCAATTTTAAATCAAATGTTTCTGAGAGGATCATATTTCTTTTTCTCCCCGGTGGGAGGGTGAGAATTACAGATTTCTTTTTTTTTTTATTCTTATTATAAATCCTGGGCATCGTGCCATATTCCAGCTTTTTAGGATATCCATACGAGGTATCCTAGAGGTTTTAATGAATGAGCGCGTGGCTAAATCGTCGTATTTTAGTTGTCAAATAAAATCTACAGTATGAAAGCTAGATAGAACAATGAAACTTAGTTTATTTTTAACCGACTTCAAAAAGGAGGAGGTTATCAATTCGTTTGTATTATTTTTATGTTTGTTACCTCAGAACTCCGTCATATAAGAAACGATATGATTTTTTTTGCGTTCGTCTAGGAATGTCTTCAATTAGGTCCCATAAGCACCAAATCAGGATCTGATGATTGAATCTTAAGGAAATCGAGGGAACTCTTCAAATGTTGTAGGGACACCTATAGTAAATTGGATATATTTAGTAGTAACTCGTGCATTTGCTCTTAAAATTCATCATTTGGTGAAGTGGAACTGATGATGAAGACCACAGTTGACCATCGAAGTTACTACTCAATAAAAAATATATCACTGGTTAAATTTTAATTACTTTGACACAGTTGCTAAGCAATTTATGCTCCTCGTAATACATAAGCTCGTAATACATAAGCTCATAATACATAAGTAAAGTAATGATAAAACGGGGGGTGAAGCACCAGGACTCCTCTGAAAGATCTTTTTCCGATGAACGCTCTGCATCGGAAAAAACAATCTTAACTACATAAAAGGTGACGAGCAGTTGATTTGATATTAAGCTATATTATTTAAGTACTTACACTAAAAAACGTGAAAAAAAAATTCTAACAAAAAATTTAACCGAGTACAAAAAACCATGAAAATAACTTTCTACCCGTCTGAAGTCGGTCGGTGCCTCATCACGAGCCAGCAGGAGCGTGATTGAAGCCGAATATAAAGTGCGTACCTATGTGAGATGACTATAGGTCCACTCCTGAACAGGAAACGATAATCGATACAACAATTTTCGGTAAAATGATGGATTACCGGCGGGAGCACTATCATGCTCTCTATGAATCGATTTTGTAAAAGAAGAATAGAGGGCCCTCGTGGTAGGGACCTATTAAGCTTTAACTCTAAAACAAGGGTCTCCCTACATCTATCGACGCGTAATCGGCTTATGTCGACCATAAAACGCTTTAGGTATATCCACGAAATAAGAGCGAAAATTTCCATTTCTTAACATAATATTCAACGATACAAAAATTCAAGTAGGTAGGAACTAAATTTGCTGGAGCGTCTTTTATCGTCCCAGGGCAGTATTGCCTAATGTTTCTGAGACTCGCGATCACAATCAAATGAACGTTTTCACATCCAAAAACTGTCATCTGATTGTGATTGCGAGTGTCAGAAACTTTACGCAATGAGGGCTATCGCGAATGAATTCGCCGCTAGAGGCGCTAGTGTAGCGTGAGGTCTCCGAAATGTCAAATCTCATAGTTTTTGGGTGAGCTACGCGGGTTTATTTATAATTAGAATAATTTTGTGAATATTTTGCAATATCTGAAATTAATTGGACCTATTTATGCAAACAGGATCCAACCCACACGTGGCTAGTTTTGAGAAAAATCGGTTTTTGTTTAAAACATGCGAACAAAATTTTCTATAAACATCTCAAAAAAAGTTTGAATGCAAAATTTTAGACAACGGTAAGTTTTTTGTTGTCTTATACTCGTTTTCCAAAAAATAATAATATTTAGGGACGTTTTTCTTCAAAAAGTCAATGGATCTTTTTTGCAAAAATGCTCATGTGTGGGTTGGTTCCTATTTGATTTAATAGAAATTAAATTTGTAAATAATATAATAAAAATACATATGTTATTTCAATTTACTTTATTGAAAATAAATGCTTATACTTACAGGAAATCTTTTTACCATTAAAAAGTTCTAGAAAAAAATAAAAATTGTGAATAATCAAATCATACATTTCAAAACATCACTCATTTACTAAAAGAATATAAAACAGAATCTCAGTTTTCTTTTTTACCATTAAAAAGTTCTAGAAAAATAAAAACTTTTGTGAATAATCATACATTTCAAAACATGAAAAGAATATAAAACAGAATCTCAGTTATCGAAAAAATTTCTTCCAACTCGAAGTCAAGTTCACCAGAAAAGCCTTCCAGGTCATCTTCAATATGTTTGTCTGCATCGAGATTGACGTAAAAACTGTGGTACTCCTGAGGAATCAGGTGCAGAAGGCTCTTTAAGTCTTTCAACTTTGCCTCTGGTATTGGTTTTCCTGTAGGCCAAAGAGGCTCCATTATTTCTTTTGAAATAGCTGGTTGCCTCACGCGACCAATTTTTTTAATGTCTAATTCCTTAAATGTCTATCATGAGCGGATAGTTCACCGCATGAACCAAAACGACTTTTTATCGTCTCTAAAATTAGAGAAAAGCATCACAAACAGAAAAAAAACTACTGATGGGGATAAAGTGTCATGGTTAAGTACTAAAGAAATTGAACTAAAAAGGGTGAAATGTACAAGATTTACATGCGGTCGAACTTTTATGAAGATTTTAAGGAATTAGACATTAAAAAAATTGGTCGCGTGAGGCAACCAGCTATTTCAAAGAAATAATGGAGCCTCTTTGGCCTACAGGAAACCAATACCAGAGGCAAAGTTGAAAGACTAAAGAGCCTTCTGCACCTGATTCCTCAGGAGTACCACAGTTTTTACGTCAATCTCGATGCAGACAAACATATTGAAGATGACCTGGAAGCTTTTCTGGTGAACTTGACTTCGAGTTGGAAGAAAATTATTTCGATAACTGAGATTCTGTTTTATATTCTTTTCATGTTTTGAAATGTATGATTATTCACAAAAGTTTTTATTTTTTCTAGAACATTTTAATGGTAAAAAGAAAACAGATTCTGTTTTATATTCTTTTAGTAAATGAGTGGTGTTTTGAAATGTATGATTATTCACAATATTTTATTTTTTCTAGAACTTTTAATGGTATAAAAGATTTCCTGTAAGTATAAGCATTTATTTTCAATAAAGTAAATTGAAATAACATATGTATATTTTATTATATTATTTACAATTTTAATTTCTATTAAATCAAATAGGAACCAACCCACACATGAGCATTTTTGCAAAAAAGATCCATTGACTTTTTGAAGAAAAACGTCCCTAAATATTATTATTTTTTGGAAAACGAGTATAAGACAACAAAAAACTTACCGTTGTCTAAAATTTTGCATTCAAACTTTTTTTGAGATGTTTATAGAAAATTTTGTTCGCATGTTTTAAACAAAAACCGATTTTTCTCAAAACTAGCCACGTGTGGGTTGGATCCTGTTTGCATAAATAGGCCCAATTAAATTTAACAAGTAACCATATTGTGTGAATCTTTATGAAAGTTTAGGCTTTGTCAATTTTTGTTTTACAAACAAGATGCATCCCGCATGGTCCCTTGTGAAAATTTTGAGTCCGTCAGTTTTTATTTTGCAAACGAGATCCAACCCACATGGTCCCTTCTGAAAATATATAAATTTGCGATTATGGGGAACCAAGCGACATGGATCCATTTATAAAAAATAAAACATTAACATTTTGTACAATACAGAGTTATCATACAGCATGAATCTTATTAGCTTATTATGAGGTTGTTGCTATCACGTTTGGTAACTTTGTTGACTTAATGTTTTGATATGAGATAGTTGCCAGATCAATTTGATATTTAAGTAGGTCGATAGAAGGTGCATTTTAAAAGCTTTCTGTGTATTTAACTCAATTTTGACAGGAGTGTGGGTTGGATCCTGTTTGCATAAATAGGTCCAATTATGGCAAATATGCGGTCCGGGGCAATAAATGGGTGACCTGTCGTTTTGCCGAGTTTCATTACGCAGATTTTCGTTTCGCAGACAACTGTCGGCAGATTTTTCTTTTGGCCGAGCAACGTTTGGTATAATTTCGTTACGCCTATTATTCGTTTCGCCGAGTAGTCGGTAGGAAGAATAGCGATAAGCAGATTTACGTTTAGTAGATTGTTTGTTTCGTAATTGTTTCAGTTAACCGAACAACTGTTCGTCGAGACACGATAAGCAGAGTTATCACATGGCATTCATATTGTTAAGTAGATTTAATGTTCAGTCGATTTTTGTTTCGTAATCTGCGAAGATAAAATCGGCCAAACGACAGGTAGGATTTTACTGAGTTGACTATATAAATATACTAGCTTTTATCAAAATGAAGTTAGGTGCGACGACGAGCGTCAGCGAGGAGGAGTGTTAGGTAGAATTGCGACCAACAACGCACGAGCCGAGCGAGCAAAGCGAGCGTGCCGCGGTAGCGGCCGGCGAAGTGCCAGAACCGAACTGCTAGCATCGCGACTTGGTTTGTTTAAACTCCAATGTAAAATAAATACAAATGATGGTCAAAAATACGTTTATTACTTGCGTTATACGTTTGAAACTTGTGAGCGTACATAAAAAAATCATAAAGAATGCCATAGTGTAATCCACACATATTCACGGTATTTAATACCATTCCCCATGCGAAACGAAAAGATGCGAAAAGTTGATATGCGCACTGAATAATAGTTCAACCGTTACAAAAGCGAAAGGTTGTTCGACCAAATGTGCAAAATGTGTAGTGATTAATAGGCTAAACGAATTTCTGTAAATAGTTGTTCGGCTTACTGACTCATATGCCAAGTAAATAGTCTGCTAAAGGTTGAGTTACGAAAAGTTAGTCTGCGATACAATACATCTGCGTACAAATTCCTCGGCGTACCGTTACTCGGCGAAACGTTGTCTGCCAATCAATAATCTGTAAAAAAAATAGTCGGCGAATCATTAGGTAACCCAATAAATGTCTATGTTTTGAGACAGTTTTGTCTTTCGGAAACCTTTGTCCTCCCTTTTTTCCGAACAAAACGGGGACTTTGCAACACTGTGGCATGCTCGATATTTTTATGCTACGGTTTTAAGGTGTATTAAATAATTTTAATCTAAACTTTTTTTCACGCCCGTAATAACAGACTTTGAAAGCCATACTTAAATGAAAAACCTCACGCAACAGTGCGCCATCTAGTGAGACAAAAAACGATAGCCCTCATTCGGCCTCCGGTCCGTACCTAATGACCGCAATATGCAATTGCAATGCAGTGTAATGTTACCGAAAAGTACCTACTAAGATGAGATTTAGATCACCATTCGGCCGTTTGCATGAAGACGTTATACTTACTGTTACGTGTAAGTACATACTTTGGTCTACTGTAACAGTCGGGAGGCACGACGGGCAAAATTACACAGATTTGATACTGTGTAGGTGCGCCTCCTGAGGCTTCGATCATTAAATGAAAAGGAATTTAGGGGCACACGAACGTATAATAAAGAATATCAAAAAGGAAAGTATTTACAATGGAATATTAAACTAGGAAAATGGAAGGTTATGAGTTTCGCGTAATGGATATAGCTCTGTTCAGGACCGCGTCGCCGGAAGGACGCTTCTCGACTGGCCTTCTGGGTAATTCAAATAACTTTGAATACGCTGCGCAGTTCCACGCGCCGGTGTGCAGATGTTTAAACAGTATTGCCATCACGTGGAACCGACTGCGGCTAAGGGGTAATGGTTTATCTGGACGCTACACCTGCATGGGCGCCGCGTCTCTACTCCCGGTGAAGCAAGCAACGTTGCTACTGCAAGAAAAAAAATTAGAATTGCCGTATCTGAAAGCAGAAATTGTCGTATTTCCAAGTAAAATTAATAAAATTTCATATGCGAATTACCGCAAAAATTTATTTATACGGTAGGTATACGGGAGCTATAACTTTCCGATGTCGAATTACCACATATCACATACCAGAGGCCATATTGCCTAACGTTTCTGATGCTCGCGATCGCAATCAAATGACAATTTTTGTATGGGAAATATGACATTTGATTGCGATCGGCGATCGCGAGCGACAGAGACGTTAAGCAATCTTTACGTTACGTTACGTTAGGCGGTCTTAACCAAGTCGTCGCTCCATCTTGTTTGAGGCCTACCGACAGCTCGTCTCCTGGTCCACTCGAGAACCTTCTGACGCCATCGGGCATCACTCTGCCTGAGAGAAATGTGCCCTGCCCACTGCCACTTCAGTTTCGGTAGGTACCTACCTTAGTTCTACTGCGGATATCATCATTTCTGATTTTATCCCGCAGAGAAACCCCAAGCATAGCCCTCTTCATAGCCCTGTGAGTGACTTTGAGCTTCCCCATGAGGCCCATTGTTAGCGTCCACGTCTCAGCAGGGCTACTACGAAACTCGAAACTCGAAGTTCGTGTCGTGCTGTCCCTCTCGCTCTCGTGTTAAATAGTATTAGTGTCAGAGGGACCGTAAGACACGAACTTCGAGTTTCGAGTTTCGTAGTAGCCCTGCAGATCCGTAAGTCACCACTGGCAACACACACTGGTCATAGGCTTTTGACTTCAAACACTGCTGTAATTTGGACGAAAAGACACTGCTAAGCTTCCTGAACACTGCCCAGCCAAGTCGGATCCGACTAGTGATCTCTTTCTCGAAGTTGGACCTACCTAGCTGGACCGTTTGTCCCAGGTATACATAGTCGTCAACAACTTCGAGCGCAGAGACCTCTTGTTAATTTTCATTTTTAGGCCAACTCGGCTTTTTTACTCAGCCAGTAATTATGTCAAAACCATTATTTATTTGAAATGCAGATTTTTGCCATGGCTCCCCACGAATCTGCGTAGGTAGGCCATTAATTTATAGAACACCATAGAGACGCTATCATAAAGAGCAATCTCGCAATATATTTCCCTTAATGTATTCGACTTTACAACTTACAAACTTGAGTCAATGAACAAAGTCGAGAGAGAGCAGATCGGAGTTTGTCCTGAGTTTGCTCTGGGGTTAAATTGTTATATTATTATTTATGAAAATGAAAGCTGACTTGACATCTATTAACGGCTTATTGAAAGTTAATGTTAACATTGTTTGAGACTTACGAGACGTTCGAGACGTACTGACCTTAATTAACCAACTTCAAAAATTAAAGGTTCTGTAGTTTTATGTGCGGCCGACCCGAGGTAGGGAGGTAAAAGTCTACCCACCCATCTACCTATACGTATTCGGTAGGTTTAGGTTACTTAGGTACCACATTTGAGATACATATTTAGACGAGCTATAGTGATAATGCCTAGGGTAGGTGGGTAGGAAATAGTGAAGTGTATTGTATTGTATTGTAAGTGTGACGGAAGTAGTCGTTATGTTATGTTAAGCTAGATATCCTTCAATATGAAAACAAAATAATTTATGTAGGTATCTATAAGTACCCTACTTCGCAAATGTTCAGTTTCGATAAACTAGGTAAGATTCGTTTGTTAAAATTTCCGGACAAAATTTTATATCTAAGCATCAGAAACAGGTGTAGAAAGGTGGGCGAGCTCAAAATGTTTTCACTGCGCCTAAGAATACCGGTGCCCATAAATCATTTATGTAAATAAGCAACAACAATGAAGCAAAATATAGAGTGCCCTACGGAGCCCGACACCGGACGTACTAGCGACTTCCCGTCGGTTTCTGGCGGCCTTACCTCTCGTTTCCTTCCACAACGCAGGTTTATGCCGTGGGTGTGTACGTAAACCGACTTTCTCAAAATAAATTTTCAAAGCTAGTTTCTGCTATCTTAAAAAGTCAGTGCTGGTATGTTCACGCGGCAGGGATTTAACATAAAAAAATATTGAAATTGGTACGCAGGATATTATTAAGAGGTTTTCCTTTACCGAAGAACACGGTCAATTTCGAATTAAAATCCTACATATATCCCGAAAAACTCAGTAGGTACTCGGGGTCTGATTTGAATCGGCGACCACAGCACAAAATGCATTAAAGTAAAGCGCTGTAATAAGGTGTATCTTCGATTCTATTCAAAAAACGAGTCAAATTGATTTTACCCGATCCGAACCCGGATATCTTTTTACCATGTGACAGACAGGGGCTTTATAATGTTATAATATATGTGTATGTGCACGGTAAGATGATTGGCAATTAGGGCTGTGGCGAGAGGCTTCATTCGGCTGAACATCAGCCGGCCGTTCGTCGCTCGATGCCAATTCTAAGGTACTTGCGAGGCCTCAG
The DNA here is from genome assembly GCF_025370935.1 of Choristoneura fumiferana. Lineage (NCBI taxonomy): Eukaryota > Metazoa > Arthropoda > Insecta > Lepidoptera > Tortricidae > Choristoneura > Choristoneura fumiferana. The sequence continues at coordinate 33,992,361 of NC_133472.1, forward strand.
CTATCCATTACTTAGAGATGTAGCCTACTTCATGAGACAGCGGATATACTAAGAGCTGGTCGCTTTCTGATTAGCTAACAGCTGCTGAAGGACTACTAGATTTCTTAAGCCTCGTGCTTATTATCTGTAATTTGTAAATGAATGTAGAAAATTATCCCATTATTAAATAGGTGGGTACTTTATGTTATTTTAATTGAATGATGAGGAATTGAGTCAAAAAAATAAACTAAGCATAATTTGGTAAAAGTAAACGTTTCTATTTAGGTATATTGAAATTTGAACATTTCGGTTGGCTCTCGTTACAGATCTCTTATCGATTGTCAATAATAATCAGCAGAATTAAACTGCAATTGGAATTTGTCTTATTTTAGTACCTATCGTAACTTTAAGTCTGTTCAAATATAATATGAAATAGTTTCATCCATTCATTTCATCACAATAAAACTGCGTATCGTAAAAGATCCTACCTACTAACTCTCTGAGCGTTCTACCAAAGCGCACTTCAGTCGAAAGCAATTTTTTCATGGATTTGAACGTCATGTATGTTTTGCTTGAACGGTTTTTAATGGTTTTTGTGACAATTTGAATTTTAATGAGCGCAGGCGAGCCGTCGCGGCGTCCGGTCCCGCGCGGCCGCCGGCGCAGCGTACCCGACTTCACGCCTTAAATACAATCGACTTTTAGGGAAGCGATCCCTTGACGTTAACAAAACGGAAACTAACTACTTTTACCTCCCCTTTCTTTACAAAAGATTGTAACTATACCTCTGTGACATTACTATCGTCGTACTGGTTAATGAAACCACGGAGTCGAACTAGAACTCCTTTTCGTTTTAGTCTACGTGGATCAGAATAAGTTGTATTTACGAATATCAGTATTTGGATAGAACTTTGAGCGTGAGAATGAAATAGAGATCGACTGCGTTATTTGGAAGAAGCGAGAAATTCAATTTTCATTTTTTTATTTTGCTTTCCCTAGTTGCAAAGGTTGTCCATCACCGTCTACAGTGGCAAAATGGTAACGCGTAGCAACGATTTGTAATTTTTATTCCTATGATAATGCTGAATGTAAGCCTCCAGCAGTGCACTCTATTTTATTTTTGGTCTTGTATCTTTCTCAACTATTCTTTTTCGAAAATTTTGACCATTGATCATCGGTCCATCGTGTGAGTGGGTTACCGACATTATATATTATATACATTTATTTAATTAACCAAAGTTAATATGGAAATACACCGGTGTTGGTTAAAAGATAAAAAAAGTTTATCCACAGCCACCTAATTGTGGCAAGCTAAAGATATTTTTACCATACTTTCCTATATTATTTACTACTATTTTCGATCGTATTCAATACTAAAAGTTGGTAAATAAGTTTCTTATCGGCCGACTATAAAATAATCTCTTTCACTTATGTAAAATGTACAGGTAGATGTAATGTAATTGCTAATATCGATGAACGAAATGGGAGATATTGAAGCACAACTTCTGCCGCTGGCTGAATGGATAGAGGCGGGGTTTAATATTATTTTATGCTAAGCTCTTACTGAAGAAATTGAAAATGAGATAGTAGGACCGGTGGTAGGACGTAATTAATACTCGAAAAACGGATCTTAAACTTGTTTTGCTTCGATTCCGGCCAATTGTTGGCGACTTCGTCAATGCATTTATTCAACTCTAGATTTAAACTACGAAGGAAATCAAAATTACTTAGTTATAGTAAATGTTCAATTTCATTACGAAAACTAAGGTATTTTTTTACGTTTATTATATTTATATTTCTTTACATAAACGTAGACATAGTTTAATTATTTAATACCTACCGTTATTAAGCAATAATACCCCTGAGGGGAACACTACCCGTTGAGATATATGTGCATATGGGTACATATGCGTATATTTAAAAAAATCTAATGTTTCTAAGTCCAAATTTCAAACAATATCATACTCGACTCTTAACTTTTGTTTAACTTAGGGTATTTTACATAATTTGACCGTTATCAAATAGAATATTTACTACTTACCTACTAAATTAAAACAAACAACCGTGTCTCGATTTGAACATAACTATTTACCTTTTTTAACCCGTTATAAGCCCGGTGTTATAAGTTTGATCGCTATGTGTGCTTGTGTGTCTGTATGTCTGTGTGTGTGTCTGTGGCACCGTAGCTCTTAAACGGGTGGACCGATTTGAATGCGGTTTTTTTTAAATTGAAAGCAGGTTTTTTAGCAATGGTTCTATATAGTAGTTTATGTATTATATTGTTTAAAAGACTGTATAGTAGCTTCCACAATTATTTTATATATGTGTGTGTATATAACCATAATACATACCATATATGCGAATATAAAGCAAAGGAAATGTCCTCAAATGTTTAAGGAGAAGGTGTAAGCCACATCCTTCTCAAGCCCTCCCTGAAAGATCCTACAGTGGGAGATTGCCTGATTGAGGTCGGTAACCGATTCCACAGCCTTAAGTTACCGGAAATGAAAAAAAACGCAGTGTAGGAGCAGATAATGAGCACTAAGTTGGCTACGGGCAGTATCTGCCAGGTCGGGAATATAGATAGTGCTACATGTACCTTGAGAGAGGCGTGTTAAATGCAATACCGATATAAGTTAATCAAGAGGAACACGTCAAAGTTAATGGGCTTAAGATGACTATCAATTTTAACACGTCAGGTAAGATACGATGGAGGCTAACTCAACTACACTCAACTCATGTTTAGAATCGAGTAAGTCCTAACATTACAAAGTGCCGTGTCACTAAATTTATTAGAGCCCAAGTTTAATAAACAAATAAATTATTTAGACGACCAAATGGCCTAGTGGTTGGAGAACCTGACTACGAAACTTGAGGTCCCGGGTTCGATTCCCGTGTCGGGGCAGATATTTGTATGAAAAATACGAATGTTTGTTCTCGGGTCTTGGGTGTTTAATATGTATTTAAGTATGTATCTATCTATAGGTATAATTATATTTATCCGTTGCTTAGTACCCATTACACAAGCTTTAAAATGAATATGCTATGGTATATGGTAGCTTTAAAATGATTTATTAAAATAAATGAAGTATATCTCTCAACAGTTTTTATGTACAGGATGAAATTTTTTAACACCACTCGAAAGGAAAGTACCTAAGTAAGTCTAAATTCGGAGATAGAAAAAAATAGTGAAAGGAAACAAATTATTTATAAAGAGATATATTTTTTTAACATACTTATACACTTTAGAAAATCGGATACCGAACCGAAAAAAACATTTTTATGGCATAAATCGACAGGGTTAATCATAATTACTTATCAAAGTGGTAAATAAAATGAAAGGAAGACTATTAAATGTAAACATTCTTTTTATTAAAATAAATATTTAATATTTTTATAAAAAACGTAACGTAAAAACACTCCAAAAATCTTTGATTGTATGATTTCATTATTTTAACACCTGTAAATTACTACAGGAATCGAAAGAGTTTTGCCTCCTGAACATAGGACAGTATTTATTATAATTTATTTCTCCATATTTAAAAAAATACAAAAAAATGAAAATAAATATCTTACTTTGACAACACTACCACAGAATAGATATTATTATGTTTCTTTTGCCTTTTTCACCAGAAAAGGGAGCTGTCATAATTTTGACAACGTCTCTAATCGCCGTCTACGGTCGCCGTCTAAGTCAGATTTACGTGATCTTTTTTTAAGAGACTAGACAAAAGTAATGGATCTATTGTGTGGTAGTTTTGGAGTTATACCCTTTTAGAATAAGCACATCTTAAATAAATTGTAATAAATTAATTACTAATTGTAGCGTAATTTTAAATATATCAGCTTCTTCCTCTTTCCAAACCGAATACAGAGAACGAATCAAATTATAGTCTTAGAAATATGAAATCTTGTCAATTAAGAAACGTTTCCTTTGTAAACACAACATTACTTATATTTAAAGACATACCTATACAATACACATAGATGTTATTGGAAGAGATGTTTTACTTAAATTTCAATTCTTACAGTAAATTTAACAAAAAAGTTTAATAAAAGTTTGTACAAATATTAGCGCTTCTCTTTCGTGCTAACATCAACACGCAAAAATCTTGATCTGTGAAGTTGCATAAACCATTTAGCAGTCAAAAACTTGGGCGGATTTAGTTTGAAAGCTAATCTGTAAGTTACCTACTTCTCGGCGCCTTAAAATGCTTTGCATAATCTGCCAGCGTTTCGTGTATTGGGTAGTCAGTTATTTTTGTTTTTGACTTGGCTAAGTTAGATAAGGACGCTAATGAGAGCGGCTTCCTTCCTGCCTGCACAACAAAGTCACAAGCCCCACTTTTAAGCTTTTCCGCCGTTTCATTATTTTTGGCTGTTTATTTTTACACGAAATAGTTTGTAGATCCTGAGGAAATTAAGACGCTTACGTTTAATATCTAAGAAAATGCTTTTAAAGCTTCCCGTTAGGTTAATATCACTTGGCTTAGCGACAGTTTTCTTGTTGAAGCGTCCCTTATTAAAATACTGACTAGGTACCTACGCAATTGTAAGAGATTAATTCTTTTTATAAGCTAGTTATGTTACGAGTATGAGAATCAATTTCATCTTAAACCAGTTTTACAAAAATATAACATTTTTTAACCTGGTGAAAATCTATATGTATTAAAAAGCATAAAACTCAAGAACGGCTGGACCAATATGGCTAATTTTATTTTATAAATATCTATTCCAGTTCCCGTGGGATAGCGATAAAACAATTTTCAACGGCCAAGGTCACAGGAAAAGCTTTTAATATTAGGCATTTGGCACCACTTGTTTGTTTATTAAGTACCTATGAAAATAGCATTTTTTCTGGTTCTATTTAATGAATAACAATGCAAAGTAAAACTTTACCTGAAACTACAGCAAGCTAGTAAATATTTGCGGTCAGCGTGTAATTTAAAATAGTAATATTTTTAGGTCTACAAAAATAGTGCTAATAGTTCTTTATTTTGGTGCTAAAAATGTTTTATTTTTGTAACTATTTTGAAAAAAAAACATGATGCAGAAATATTTGCTTGTAAATATTATGTACCTAGTACGAGAGCTTAGTGGAGTAAACAGGGTTTGCTTTTTTAGGACCAAGCTCCATTAAGCTTGGTAAACGAAAAGCCAAGTGGTCGTGCCGCGGATCCGTTCGATATTTCATGGAGGACGCAATTCGACCGCAAACTAGTGAAGCTTTCACATTGAATTGATAGGTTCATTCTACTAACTACGTATCGACTAGTTGGCTACCAAGTTCACAAAGTCGCGATTTAAATATTTCGCACGAGAACACAATGCGGGGATGGGATACGGAAAATTGCTTACCTCTTTTTTTCGATTCCCTAAAAAACATTGTACGATAATTGCTCGTTTGGCGAGTTAATGATGATCAGGCGATGAATTAAGTGTATTTTGTATTTTTTATGGGTTCGATGGAGTCTAAGAGGAGGTTGAGGGAGGTTGTTTAGCGGGTGGACGGTGGAGGGAGGGATCGGATATTACAGGGAAGTCCCGAAGCCATCGATCATCGTTAATGTCAGATGAGCGAAGCGCCTTTTAACGAGGTAGGTAGGTGGCCAGACCACACTGCCGCGGGTGTTATCATTACGGATTCACGTCTCGCGTAAAATACAACAGCTTCATGACCAGCGGTTGTACAAACTTAACTTCCCCAAAGTTCCCTGAACTCGCATAACAGTTTCATAACTATTTTACATTGTTTATTTTTATATTAAGAAATGTCACGGTACATTTGACCGTCTCAAACTAAACAAATGGCTTTTCCAGGGTTTCAATCTATTTGTTTGTCCATGCCAAATTTCATCCAAACCACTTGAATACTTTAAGCGAAAAAGCGTAACGAACAAAAAAACTTACATTTGCATTTTTATTATAATTTATAATGAATAAAATACATTTTTAACGGGAAATGTACCTATCGTAATAGTATTTTATGCAACAGTTGTATAACAGGGTTCAAAAAAGGTGAGTGGCGCGAGTTACGATGTGAGCTTTAGCAAACATCGTACGAAAAAGACGCCACGAGCTTTTTTTGACTTACTTATACAATGTTGCATACAATACTTTTTCTTCGACTGGGTACTTAGTAATTACAATACAAAATTAGAGAAATAGTAAACTTTAAACGTTTTCATACTTTAGTAAAAAGTATGGCAAACGCAAAAAGAAGGTAAACAAGAGATAAATATGAAAATTTTGTTTTTCATTAACGTTTACTTGCCAGTGATGATGTTAAAATACGCGTTACTTATGTTGGCAGGCTATGGATTATGTTCGAAAAGTTTTTATTCTGTATAAAAGCCATATGAAATATGTAATATAACTGGCTGCACCTTAGCATGCCCGAATGTACGAATTAAGAAAAAAAAGTAAGTGGTTGCAGTATCGTTTTAGCAACATTACGATACAGTGCTGTTATGGGGAATATATAATATAGACTTTTCCAGAATCTTGTTATGTATGCTGTTATATTACTGTTCGTGATTAAGTAAATCACAGATTACAGTATAGGAGTAGAAAAAATACTTTATGAATATACTCAGCTCTTCAGTAAGAAAATGATGTTTAAAAAGTAATTAGGTGAATATAAGAATTAAAGAAAACACGTAAAAAGCATGTTAATTTTCAAATTTTAATATATTTTTCTCAAAAATGTCCGTAAAAGTTGACATTATTCTACATATCAGAAGGTGAAGTGCATAGTTTATGGTCAGCGAAAAATTAAAAAGTTAAAAAGATTGCAGGCACGCTAGCTCGACAATAATGAATTAGCGCGCCTGCAATCAGTCACTTTTTTTTTAAAGTTAAAAAGGCCATGGAAATGTTGGCACAAGGCATCTGAAATAGCTTTGGTGTTTTCGGTGGAAAAATACACCTGCAGTTTATTTTTAATGAAAAAAGGCGGGAAAGCATAAGAAATTTTTAAATTTTATAAATATTTTGAGAAAAAGTTTGTTCTATTTCAGAATTATTCACCATATTTGAGAAAAGCTTTATATTAGTCTCGGCTGGAATAGCAATTGCTGGCTTCATATTAGTTAAACGGACTCGTCGTCCATAATACTTACTATTTACTTCTCAAAAATATCCGTATAAGTTGACATTATTCTTTACATATCAGAAAGTTAAGTGCATAGTTTATGGTCAGCGAAAAATTAAAAAGTTAAAAAGGTTGCAGGCGCGCTAGCCCGACAATAATAAATTAGCGCGCCTGCAGTCACAACTTTTTTTAAAAGTTAAAAAGGCCATGGAAATGTTGGCACAAGTCGTATAATACAGCCAAATCTAATGGGCGGTATCAGATATTTTGTTGGAACTTCGGACTTTTTTTATTGGGTCTGAAATAGCTTGTGGTGTTTTCGGTGGAAAAATACAGCTGCAGTTTATTTTTAATGAAAAAAGGCGGGAAAGCATAAGAAAAATAATTGGAATAAAATTAAATTTTATAATATTTTTGAGAAAAAGTTTAGTCTATTTCAGAATTATTCATCATTTTTGAGAAAAGCTTTATATTGTTGGCTTCGTATTAGTTAAACGGACTCGCAAGCTCGTCCGTTTAATACTCATACTCAGCCAGCAATTGGCTACTTCCATGCCACGACAATAATCTACTAATTATCTACATGCATATCATAACTTCCCTATTATATGTTCAGAAACGACTATCAAATGGCCTTTATTAAGAAACCTGGTATCTGCGGGTGCATCTTAATGTTCACATTAAAGTATAGTGCATCTTAATGTTTACATTAAAGTATCGGTAATACTTTTTTTAACAATGCATATCTGTACATATTGTAGAAAACTTATGACATGCATGTAGATAATAATTATTATTCAAAGTCAAAGTCAAAGTCAAGTCAAAGTCAAAGTCAAAGTCAAAGTCAAAGTCAAAGTCAAAGTCAAAGTCAAAGTCAAAGTCAAAGTCAAAGTCAAAGTCAAAATACAGGCCATATCTGAACATATTATAGAAAACTTATGATATGCATGTAGATAAAGTTATGTATGCGGCTATACATAATTAGGCATTAAAACACTCGTGTGATCTTATCATGAAACTCGCCTTCGGCTCGTTTCATAAAACCACACTCGTACTTTAATACCTCTCATTATGCACCAGCCACAAAATTATTAGGTGTATGCATATAAAACAACAATGTTCCACTTTCAATATTTATATTTCAGCGGGCTCATCACACCCACTTCGTAGGTAGGTACTGTCGGATTAATATTGGTACCGCTGCATCACAATTCCCTAGTGGGAAGTATAACCCAATTTCCGCTTACGAACAATCGGCCATCACGTGTATTTGATCTACATAATGCATTTAAAATTTTGTCAAAAGTTTAACCTGTACGTTTCAACAATTTTATTTACCGACTGGCCGTTAATAAAGTTAAAAAGTGTACACGTGCGAGTCAGCCAGCCTACACAAAGGGCCCCTTTAATTTTTTATCTTATTTTTCTTAGGTATTTGCTAATCGGCGGCTATACACATGCACACTCTGGAAATTGAAGTTGAGTTAAATGGAAAAAAAATATTGTTTTTAATTTAATATTAACTTTTGGTATATTTTCTCTATTTCAACGAAATTATGGTAATTTATTTCAATTTAATTTAATTGATGTAAAAATCTACCAAAAGACCTGAAATAAATGTTTTTTTTTAATTATTTATTAGGTATTAAAATGTTTCAGGGATCTCGGAAAGCCCACTAACAATTTTGATGAAATTTGATAGGTATGTAGGGGTTTTCGGGGATGAACAATCGATCTAGCTTAGTCTTAACCCTAGGAAAACGCGTGTTTTTGTGGTAGTTTAAGCTTCTTCTATAATTGGTCATCTAATAAGCATGTTAGTATGTAGGTACCTATAATGTGGCACAAAATTTCTTCTATTAAACTATACTACTTTATTCCCCTCGCTGACGGGACAGAATAACAACAAGAATTAGTTGATCCACCCAAATTGAACCCCATTTTGTACCTTCGATCAAATAGCAGAAAGGTGCAGAAATATACAGTATGATCTTACCTACTATTATTTTACATTAATTGATGATTTGATGGTTTAGGTAAAACCATTTATGATGTAATTACGAAGGCTAGGTAGAAATAATTATAATGCATATTTATCTGAAGGGAAATAGAACGATAAACCCATGCCTGTGCCTTATGCGAAAGATATTTCTCCGAATTAGATTATTAGGTCCGAATGCAGGCCAGTGATATAAAACTTTCCGAACTTGAGCGTAGTGAACAAAAGGCTAACAAACACAAACTTCTCATACCATTGGTTTTACTGATTTCCTTTTTAATTATGGGTACCTATCTCAAAAGTAAAGTTAAATAAATTTTCAGCATGAGGCCGAAAATTTTAGCAAAAATTACATACTTTATAAAAGCATTAATGTCTTGATAGATATGGTTTCGTTACCCACCTAATAAGACGGAAATTTAGTTTTAATTTATTTCAAAATGCACGATCACGAAAATAGATAGTGCTGGCTAAATAGAGTTATGCTAACGGATAAGTACCTACAGTAAAACACTTTCTTCGAGAAGGAGACACTACTTCACATAAAAATACTGTCGTTGCGAAGAAACAAATGAAGGGTCCAGGGAAAGAACATGTCTAATAGTCACTTTCTTTTAAATGAGATTTTAATCTCAAAAAATAAATAAAAGAAATGCACGCATCAATAAAAACTTTTCATTTCATTTCATTTTTATTTTCAAAATGTAGTTGCAATAACTATGACTTACCATTGAAATAAATATGGTTATCTGAAAACAATATATTTTATTTTCACTTTTAAAGAAATGGTAACCATAGTAATTGTTTTATTAAATACCACTATAACTCAAAAAGTTGCTTAGGTGACTAGACATGTTCTTTCTATGGACCCTTCAAATGCGGTTAGCTTTTGATTCCGGATAGAAATCAGGCTGGGTCGTCACTAACTCTCCTCGAAATATTAATCGAGTTAAATCGATTTGCAGCGAATAAGTTAAAAATATGAAAGTCGAGTTCACCAGAATGAAGAACAATTATTATTTTCAAAAATATGTGAAACAATTCGCTTCTACATAAATAAAGGACAAAGTTAAATCAGCTAAAAAGAAATGCCTATGAGTTTATAACACATGTAACGAGAGAAGTATAATCATTTTTGACGACGAAACTTGAGTTCCGTTGGATCCTGAGTTAAACCGTTAGGATGCCTGACGATGTTCCTGGAAAACAGTTTTTTCCAATTAACTAGTCGTAACAATGTGACTTAAGACCAAAAAATAGTACATAAAGCCAAATTATTCATGAAATAATTTGGTTTGGCGAGCTATAGACGAATTTGGCAATGTCTACGAACCATACATTTCGTTAGGCTCTATGAACGCGAAAATTTATCTGAATGAATGCATTATCAAGCGGCTTCGACATTTCATGACAAACATAATTCATGCAACAGCATGTCATTTACAACGCTAATACGAGTAAATTACTCGAAACTTAGAGTATGAAGAGATGAAGATTGTACAGCCACCGGCACTAACATAACAAAGCGTGCATAAATCTGACACGACTCTATTTCTACGGCCGGTAGGTCCGACATGGTCCAAAGAAGTGGCTGCAAAATCTGAAACAGCCGTCATGCGTATGGAGATAGTTTGAGACCCTGGGAAGGGCTTAGGATATTTTTTATCTCAGAACTATGCAAGTTCCCGCAGGATAGAAACGAATATTTTTGAAATAAATTTTATTATTTGTCTTTTTGTTTCTGAGATGTCTGTTTTACATGATAAACTACTTTGTGTATTTATGAAGTATCATGTTAAGTTACCTACATGTTAAACAACGTGCATTTCTAGTAAAATTTGCTGCCGGGAATACCGGGTGTGACCTGTAATAAGAGCAAAAAATTAAAACATAATCGTCCTCGTCAATCTGAACAACATTAGTTCAGCGACTTTTAAAAATAATGGATTCTTTGAATTTTCCTTTTTTCATACAAATTAAATACTGCTATCAATGTACGCCATCCTAGAACACAACTCTGACGTCGCCTGTCACACTACAAATATCAATCATTTTGCTTTACACTGCTTCTTCGAATAAACTTAAAAGTGTAATAAAAATTAAAAAAAACGACTTAATCATTCTTATAAGTCGCTGAACTAATTTTGTTCAGTTTGACGAGTATGATCTATGTTTTAATTAGTTGCTCATGTTACAGGCAACACCCGGTATACGAGTACACGTGCGCTGTATATGTTATATTTTTTATTCGAGTTCGATTGATCGGAGTAAACTGCATTTTGCAAACATTTGGTAACAGTGTAGTAGAAACCCCTGCACATCTGCCGCAGTATGCGGACAGAGCTACGAATACCTGTTTACACACTTCGTCGGTATATTACGCTGGTTCACAGGAAACGAACGGATATCCCAAAGCTTCAATTTCCGACAGATTAATTCAAATTTCGATGCTTCATCAATAGTACTTTCACCCTTCTCAAGGAGAAGTTAGCTCATTTGCCTATCAGTAAGTATAGTAATCTATTGTCGGAATATTGAATTAGGTAAATACCTAAGTACAACAGATATTTGCACTGTTTCGCAACGATGATAAAGTGGTAATACTAAGTTTTGAGACACAAGGGTGTATAATTTGAAGCGTATTTAATTTATGTATGGGGTGGTTTGTTGTGAGCAGCGGCTCGCCGGGGACTTACGGCTGGTCCCAGCGCCACCAGGGCGGCTGAGCGGCTCGGCGCGCCTGAGCCGCGGGATTGAAACGCACGCTTCCATAATCAAGCCCCGTACCTCGTTTCAATTATTAGCCAGCCATTTGTCTGTTATTACACAAGAATTTCTGCTGCTAACCCTCTATTCCGGACTACTTGAGTTGCAAACGGAGCAATAACGTTGTAGGTTGTGCTGGCCGAGGGGGACAATTGCATTGTTATATAAGAGCTTCCTCGTCTCGTAAACAGAATGGAAATCAGTGTGGACGCTGAGGATTGTGCCTTTGCTTTTCGTTGCCCCGTTCCGTAATTAAAAATAGGGTTTAAAAACTACAAGCAAGATAAGAGTAGGTATTCCTTGGTTTGTCGTTGTTCTGTTTGGAATAACCCCGCGTAATCGATACAATATCTACTTGTCAGCAAAATAATAAGTTTCCGCTTTGTCGAAAGAATGAGGACTTGGTGTATGACAGAACAAGACATGTCACGACATGACGTGACAAGATATCAGTAGCGTCCTGATTGTGGAGCTATATTAAACGTCACTTTGAGACCTCTCTTGTTTGTGTTTCTGAGTTATTATTTTTCTTGAGAGCTCCCGCTGCTTGGCGTCACAGTATCAGCGTTAAGCGTCTGAGCGGGTGCTGCTCAGATACAGCATTAATTAACCTTAAGTTATTTTAATGAGAACCCTGTTTATATCTACATAGACTATATCTGAAGCTTTAGAAAACTCGTTTGGAAAGGAGAGTCGTGGCAAGACATCGCTAATTAATGGATCGTTATTAATAAAATGTTCTTAATTGCTAGGCTACGGTTATCTGGAAACAACGGCACTTAAGAGTATAAGCGCTAACGAACCACAAAAGTCGGATACAAGACACTAATTCCCTGAAAATGTTACCTTGTCTTCATTTAAATTTATATTAAGCAGCAAGGTGGGCCTGGAACCAGTGCCAGTCGGAAAGTATTGTTTCAGATTGCAGAACCATTATTTTATACGGTCGTAAAATGTAATAATGTGGGTATAGTCAAAAAATGGAATTTCTTAACAACTATATAGCCTTTTCCAACTGCCCTAGTATTGTTGTTTACTAAGACAATGCACAAAAGGGTTAAACTCCTTTGAACTGGATTGTTCCTCCATTAGTAATTACATGAATTTAAACAATTGGCTTTAAAAAATATCATACATATGTAAAAAAATTATAAATTTTAATGCAAAAAGCTTGTAAAAATAAAACTTAGTTCATTTGACTGATAATACGCAAACACACTATTGTGGTAACTACAAGTGAGACAAAGGATTTAATCGAATGTAGAAAAAGCAGAACTGTCCAGTCTACCCTACGGTAGAATCTAACAGAATTGGGTATAATTCGTGCGGAATTAATAAACACCCATGCACAGTGACTTTTTATTTATTCCCCATACCAAATGTAAGTTTTGACTATCATTTTATTGACCAACTTACCCAATAAATAGATATTCTTAGAGCAGAAACATGATAGCAATGAAGTTATTTTAAATTGAAAATACAAATTGAAATATAGATGCACAGAAAAACCAGAAAAATACGACCATCACTGGGAATCGAACCCAGGTCCTCGGGATTCCGTACCGCGTGCTATACCGCTACACCACTGATGGTCAACGGTACCGACACGAATTTTCCCTATGCACCTCATATATCAGCTTGTTTGTTTCTTATTTAGCCACTTAAGTTTTACGGGATGACCGTAAAAGTAAAAATTTGGAAATGAAATAAAAAATACAAAAAGATTCCAAAAAAACAATCTTAACTGAAGTTATTTTAACTGAATTAAAATCTGTTAACAGATAGCAAAGAGCAACGTGAGTTTTGCTATCACGCGGCAAAAAGGAAATCCGGAAAAGGGAAATACTGGGGCAAACGGGTAACAGAATATGTATTTACCTACGCATAACGCGAAATATTTTTTTTAGTACCTTCCTTTTTGTATATTTTATCTTACCACTTTGTTGGTATAATTGCTAAATATATCCATGCTAAATTACAGCTTTTTAGCACTAATAGTTTTCAATATTTTGTAGTAACATTATAAAACGTATATTACATACATATAACAGTTATGAAATAGTTTTTTCAGATCTTTAAGATGAGCTCTTGATTTAGATACACAATGTCGTATTGAAAAAAAAAAAATTGGTTGACCCCAATATTTTCATCTCATAGCCGCCATGTTTATTTTTTTAACGTCACCTATCTAAGGGCACTTGGGTTATCGGGGCAACTCTAATGAAACCTTAATTGTCTAAATCCGTCCAGCGGTTTGAGAGATATACGGTAATAAAGAATATTACATACAAGATTCGCGCGAAAACCACTCCTTGCGCAGTCGGGTAATAAAAATAGTTTTGAATTTTTTTACACTTTTAAGTTTATTCGAACAAGCAAGAAAGACTCCATTATTTTTAAAAGACGCTGAACTAATGTTGTTCAGTTTGACGACGAGGATCTATTATGTTTTAATTTTTTGCTCGTATTACAGCCCATACCCGGTATACGAGTACACTCTTTATCACTCTGTCAATTTTCAACCCTGTAGAATATCTATGCACGATAGAAAAAACTTTCTCGTCTTCATCGTGCTTAGGTATCTCGTTAGTAGGATTACCCATCTGGATGGCTAACAAATTAACGGCGTATTTACTCATGATTTAACGATAAAATTACAAACCTAAAGCAAAAAATTACACAAAATGCGCGTTTGTTTTCTTTTAAATTTAATAAATTAGATACCTGGAAATAGTGAATCGCACAGTCAAGTTACTTTTTTAACCGACTTCAAAAAAGCAGGCTTCGAAAGGAGGTTGTTTATTCCTTGGAAATTTCGAAATTTCCACTTCTAAGTCTAGGCAGGTAATTTTGCAGGGGTGTCCTTCATATAGGTATGTACAACGTCAATAAAGAAAACGCTTTAATGTTTGGGATTTCCCACGGCAATTTAGTAACATCCCTGAATTTAAATTCAACTACCAGATTCCACACGCTATTCCACACGAAGCTGCGGGTAAAAGCTAGTAAAATGATATCACGCTTTAATAAATCGTAGGTACGATACGTACGTACACATTTAGTGAGGGATTGCGTCTACTTACTAAAATAAACAGTCAAAACACAAACTATAGACAATTTCAATGGAGTAACAAACAAGTAAATTGGGAGGCTGCCTCTACCTATACCGAGATGTGGGTCATGCTATTAAGTAATCATAGGCCTCGTATTTGAGGGGTTGAAGAGAAGACGTACGAGTATTGACGTTTGGTTATCGACTATTGAATCAATAAACAGCATCATTAAGACTGCGTATTGACAAGTTAGTAATCTTTCAGATTCCGTTCCGTTTTCGTTTTTACCCCATTCCAAACATATATTTGGACAGATTTGAGAAATATGTTTATAAATGAGGTGTCATCGCATGTCCCGGAAGCGATGTTTTGATATTTCGCTGAATAGACAGGTACCTACAGTACAACTAGAACTGGTTTCGAGTTCTGAAAGACATTAGCAAACTACTTTGAGGTGTACTTTAGTCTACCACCTCTCAGCACAGGACAGTGGTTCGAAACTAATTTTACGAAATCTGTGTGCAAATTTAAATTGACAGTATGCTGACCATGAAATTTTCGGTGATGGATAACCGCGACGAAACTAGCGCGTGCCAGGAATTCAACGACATTTATGAAGTAGGTATTCAAATTTCATGCAAGCACAAAAACCTCTGCTATCCTTCCTTCGTCCAGCAGAACTTAACCTGTAATATGAGCTTAACCTGTAAAATGAGCTTAACCAGAAAAAGACCTGACATTTTGAACGTGACGATTGTTTCCATAAAATCTCAAAACATAAAAAACAACTGAAAAATATAATCAATTTGTAAGGCACGCCAGTAATTGTTATCCCCGACGTGGAATAGCCGCTGCATGTTTTATTTGTTTTTAGCAAAGGCGTTATAATGACTATCGTTAATTTCCGGCTCGCAATCCCACCGATTTTATTACTTTTGTAAAAACGTGGAATGTGATTTACACTTAAATATTTTTCAACGGGTTTTTGTTCTCGAATATTCGCGCGGCGAATTTTGCCTTTAGTTGGCGTTGAATAATAGTTAGATGGATGCCTAATTTCATTATTGTGGCTTTAATAAAACCTACGATAGGCAATCACATTTCATTATCAAATATCGAGTCTCGAATGGAGTATAAAGGGCTTTAAAAGGCACCTACAAAAATATAAACCATGATGATTAAAAATAGTTTTTGGAGTAACAAGTCACAGAATAAACAAAAACTTACCTGCATTTGAGATGATGATAGTTTATTACAATGAATAATATTGTGAGATTAGTTATTTGACTTATTATGTTATTTGAGTTATTTGATTAATGATTTTGATCTTGTAATGTGAACTAAGAAGTATGAAATAAAAAATAAATAACTCGACTAGGTACGTAAAAAATCTAAGAAGAAATAGTAGATTATACAAGAAGAGCACAAAACGAGCTATTTTACCCGAGACGTTCATATAGCCACCCAAGCCGGTACGGCTGTCGAAGTGAAATGGGTTTAATGCTCGAGTTTTACACTCTGCTTTTAACTTAATTTGCGAGGAAATGAAATAGCTACAGTGGAAACATTTGTCCACTTTCCATGTAAGTACCTTTTCTTTTTCATGAATTATTATACAAGGTGTTAATTAAATAACTCAAAACCTCAGACACCCCAAAAATATTTTTTCATTTTAAGTTTGTTGATTTCATTATATTAAAAGATATTCGTGTGTTTTGCTAAAATATTTAATTTGGTGCCTGTTGCAGTCGTAACTTTTAGACTGGGCACAATAAAAAAGGGATGTAAAAACACAAACACAACCTGATTTAAAACATAGTGTAATCGATTCTACTCTCGATTCTGAGCAAACTACTTTCTGGTTTTCAGTTATTTAATTAACACCTTGTATATACTGTACCTCGGTGAGTTTCTTGCCGGATTCTTCTCAACAGAGGTTTGTTTGAACCGGTGGTAGATTTTTTTGACATTGACTTTGACTTTATTCGATTCGATTTGTAGCATTCGAACATGGCGGATGTAGACAATATCTATTTTTGCTATTTCTGTTTCTTTGTCTAGTTGAAGTATAGTCAGGGGTTGGACACTCCGCAGTTTAGGTACGTTCGGCCG
The DNA here is from genome assembly GCF_025370935.1 of Choristoneura fumiferana. NCBI lineage: Eukaryota > Metazoa > Arthropoda > Insecta > Lepidoptera > Tortricidae > Choristoneura > Choristoneura fumiferana. The sequence goes on from NC_133472.1 coordinate 34,009,363, forward strand.
GCGCACCCAACCATTAGGCGCGCGGCAGTGGGTTGCCGCTTACTCGCATGCTGGACGCGTCGCGCGTGATTTGTGTAGGTACCTACCAACTTATTTTTTTTGCGAACTATGACTTCCAAATTGTTTACGGCTATATAAATAAAAAGAAGATAAAATAATCGGAATTATCATTTTTCAACCATCCGAAAGATAGGTATTGAAAGGTAAGAAGCCATTTTCTTGCATTTCATTTTAACCAATAGCTAAATAATACTCTGTAAGAGTAGTAGGTGCATAATGAGAACAAGATTGTTAGGTATTACATGGATTTTAGGGCATCTAAAGGAATATAGTTTTGCGACAGGTAAGTACTTATTTAGTCGATTTCCGTATTGTTTACAATCAAAGTCGATTCCTTATTGATTGAATACCGTTTAATTCACCTAAAAGTAAACACTTTAGACCCATTTTAAAACAAATTACAATTGCCTAAGTAATTAAGTTTGCTCAAATGTTTGTTTATAAGTACTTAAGTGGGCACTTTGCCAAGCCAACTTAAAACAAACTAAACAAAAATATCACCAAAAATTGAACAAAGAGGTAGGTACTACTGATAAAATATTGTTGTTTTGTAGCTTTAGCCATTAAAGTTTATTTACTTATTTATTAAAGGTTGTTTATTGAATTATTAGTACTCACTGTTATCTTTATTCATCGGCGAGTGGGAACCCTGGGCTTTTGGCGCCAAACCGGTTTCGAGTCAACGGTGCCCAACGGAATATGAACGCTCGTGTATTTAGTATTTATTTATTTTTGGCAAAAACATAAAATACATAAGGCCTTATTCTAATAAGTCTTACAATATTATGCACCCTGATAACACGATGAGTTTCAATTCACCCTGTAACATGATAAGTTTCAATTTCGCGTGCAAGTCGTAAGAGTAGGCAACGATTTATACCTAAACTTGACTTTTGTTCGAGAGAGTCCCTTCTGTACGGTAGTACTATTAGTTATTCTGTGGTATAGTTTTGATAGTGTTTTATGCGGCGATTAACCTTAACATTGAACAGTGATCACAAAATTCTATATTGCTCTCGTGTCTGACATTTTTTAATGCGCAAGTTGTCTCCACGTGGTTTCTGGAAATTTACTATCAAGTTGCAAAGACTAAAATTACCGTACAACGTCCCTCTCAAAGAGAGTTTACTTTGACACTTGCGAAATTGTCGTATTAATTAGGACAGTGCCCTTAGTGTAAGTTATCGGTTACAAAATACGTCTCGATCGCGTTCGCGTTAAAATCTCAATTTGTATAGAAACACGAACATCGCAAACGTTCCGCTAGAGGCGCTGTTCGTGTTTCCATATAATTTGAGATTTTAACGCGAACGCGATCGAAACTAACCGAAAACTTACACTAGGGGTACAGAAAAGCCATATTTTAAAAGAGAAGAAGAAGAAGACTTTATTCGTAAGTGCTTGTCTAGGCTAAGATGACGCGCTCCTCCACCGAATCAGTTTATTTAGATGTGTACCTACGTGCAAATATTAATTACGATTCTTCATCTGTTTGGGAGGATCGACTATTCCGTGAACTATGATCAGTGTGCATACATCTCGATTGACAAATCGCATGAAAAATCCGACAGTACTCAATGTACGGAGCAGCGCTGTCACATTGTATGAAACAATATGTCCGCTCGCTCGTGCGTTGAGATCAAAATTATGACAAGTTGGACAACGAATCCAACGATAACCGCTTGTCACCAAGGAGCGGTACGCACGGCATGCAAAGACTAAATTAAATAATTTTAATTATGAATAAGTAAATTTAGTATCTTCTCCCTTACTAGAGCTTGGGTCTAATTTGAGTAATAACATTTAAGATTAATAAAATACGCCTTAACAGTTAATAAATAAAAAATCAAGGTAGTTTTATGTGACGATTTAAGTTTGTTAATTTTTTGTGGGTAGTTTGTTTGAGAAAAATAAAGTGGGTAGTTGGGGAATTACAGTGACAAATTAAAAGGTTTATTTGGTTTGTTAGTCTAACATCTGGTAGATGGTGAAAGGTTGTGTTGCTCTGAAGATGAGCTCTGGTTGAGTTCGAAACGCATCAGTGTAGTGTGGTTCTGGTGATAAATGGGTTTGTGTGATTTTTGTGTGTTCTTACAGTGTGGAAGTGTTGGAACTGCATGAACACACATTTCTTGCATAAACGTAGATATCATAAGGTCACGGGTGAGCAAAGTAATTGTTTCAGGTCAAAGTATATTTTAATTTTAATTACCATACTTCGAAGACATTTTTTGGGTGACATGCTGACGGTACTTTTGCGACCTAAATATGCGTGTATGCCGTCTGTATTCTAAATTTGCGCATGTGCGTAAATGCTGTGGTAGGGCGCGTCATTTTAAATTAGACAAGCTCTACCTACATTTAATGCTTTGCATATAGTCCAAAAGTTATCTGCTAAAGACTTAATTATGTAATATTGGACTTGATTAATATTACTTTCTTTCCTTTAAAAATGTGTGGGTGTATTATGCCTGGAATAAAAGGAATTATTATTATTATTAATAATTAAAATTCAAATAATTTTTTATTGCATTTCACGTTGTATAAGTACATAGTTTTTAAGATTAGGTCAATACAGAGTCAAACGTGAAAGCCTGTAAAGGCACACAAAAATATTTTAAATAATAAAAAATAAAACATCATACACGTATATTGAAAATTAGCCTGAAATATTTGCTATAACTTATCTATTTGTAAATTAGACTTTAGCGCATATTTCATACACTTAAGAAGATAAAAGTGGGATGCCGCCAAGCTTGCTAATATGAAGTATTTACGTTTACACACATGGTGCAGATCCTCACTCGCTACAAGGGACCGGGACACGGCGCCACATAATATGCAAATACCAATCCCATTAAGAAAATTCCACAAACGCCGAGTTGTACTGAGGTAGAGTCTAGCTAGTGTAACATTTGATATAGATTAGCGCGAGAAAACGCGGTAAGTAGTTTACGATTTACGTTTCCTATTCACAGCCAATTAGTTGCAAATGAATGATTTTTGTGAATATTTCGTTAAATAAGTAATAAAAAAAAACAAAAAAATATGGAATGGAATACTTAAAAATCGCATTTTGCTCACTCCGTGAGACAAAGTAACTTTTTAATTATTTTTTTTCAATGCTGAGTATAGTGTTGGGCCTACTCACTGAATACCAAATATTTGTACCAAAGAGGATTTGAACTTTACTTTGATCTGTCATTTCACTTCAAAACGAAAAAAGCGAGAGACAAAATCAAATGCGTTGATTACAATCTTAAATTAAATTTTTGGTATAAAAAATATATCGACACCTAATAAATTACATGACAACGAAATATTTCCAAAATGTAAATTTTCCCGAACTTTTAATAAAGTATGCAACCTCGTTGCACGAAAGCCGCTTCTCTGTTTTTTTCTATATATAAGTGAATTCCGTATAGGTACTGCCTCTACAGTTGGAATAAAAATTTGTGAAATTGAATGAATTTTTAACAAATCTATTTATGTTTAAGTATGTAATATATAATTTAATTTGTAAATCTTAATAAAAATTCATATTTAAAGGTTTTATAACATTTATAATAAATTATACGTTTATTGTTAAACCTTTTTAATGACCCCAAGATGAGGCTTTTTGCAGTATTAAAAAATGAGTGTAACATTAGTACAAGAAGTTATTCAAATTACAATGCATGTTATGAGTATGAGATTTGTATTGTATCTACCTACTGGACACTTTTTTTATGGTTTTCAATGGGATTATTATATTTGTTTCTTAATAATCGGATTCTATTTAAAAAAAATGTGTTTTTTTTGTAAACAGGTAAGTATATGTGGTTTTATTATTATGTTACATTTAAATTATGTTCTCGCTATTATGCTGAGGTGAAAAATTGTATGTGTCACACGAGACCAAAGTTTTTTTGCATCTCGTGTATTTGAATCCCTTGCTGCTCTCAGGATTCTAACCTAGAATCACTCGCTGACGCTTGTGATTCAATTATAGAATCCTTCACTTACTCGGGATTCAAAATCAACACTCGCAACAAAAAAACAACTTTGCTCTCTTGTTGCACAAATAACTATTATTGCACACCACTAATCAGTGCATAAATGTATATATACACATAAATCCAGGCAATAAAAAAATAAATAGATATAGGTACTACAGGCTAGGAATAAATAATTCAGAACAAAATCCACTCAAAAATAGTTATAGGTAGATGGCAGCACAAAGTTACTATAAGTAGAGAAAATGTAAGAAACGATGAGAAAATAAACTTTCCAAACCTCTCGTCGTGCTATCGAATAGGTAATCGAAAATTGATTTAAAATAATGATAAAAATTATTAAATATCTATTCCATGAACAAGTACTACACAATAACGGGGCCAAAACAAACAGAAAGATCAAAAAGCTGTTCGAATCCGAATATGTCTTATAGATTGAAGAGAAAATTGTCCAAGAAATCATAAATATCTGGACCATATTATGGTAATGAATGATCTATTAACCGGATTATTAGCAGCCTCAAATGCTTTAAAAATTGATGGCTTATCTACTTAATTGTTTATCACGCCAACGTTAAGTTAATAGATATCTTTTTATGATTTAATCGTTTGGTGAAAATTGGCATGCCAGGCGCGATGTCAAGGAAAAACCTAATTTAAGAATTCTTTTCAATGTAACGAGAAAGCTTAAGTCACGAATAGAATATCCATTCAGCTTAGAATATTACTTTTGATCAAAAAGGTTTTATAGGCTGACCAGAAATATAAAAAACCTGACGCGAGGGCAACACTTCTACGTTTTATATTGCAACATTCTTTACACTTACTATACGGTACCTCCAGTCGAATTGACAACGGTGTCGGTGATGTTATTTAAAGGAATATTTTCTAATCCTTGAGACTTTTTCTATGACAAATGCTTTTATACATTGTGAATTATTTTCCTTCCAAGGCTATGGATAATCTTCGCCATTTTAACGCACAAAAACACAAAATAGACAGATGACATTTAAATTTGTTGTTTGGTAACTGGTGTGCAAGAAATGAGTTCTATTTGTTTCCCGCAATTTGGCGAGGTTTTTTATAATTCTGGTCAGCCTTTAGCTAGGTAGTATATAACTTAGATAAAATCCTAGAAATTTTCTGCATTAACAAATAGCTCACGTTAATTACAATTAATCGAGCTTTACTCGTATAATATATATTCGCCATAATAAACATAAAAGCAGAATTTAATTTATAAAGCCCCGCTAAATTTAACTACCATTATAAAGCGAGGAGTTGCTTGAATCTTTATTGTACTCGTATTACGTACCTACTATAATTTCCTCAAGATACGCAAGTAAACCTTCCCTCGCAAATAAAATCCACTGTAAAATAAATATTTTCTACTGGAATAAAATAGACAGACGTTTGGTACGGCTGCAGTTTGTCGTCGAGACTAACAAATGATTAGTATCTCCAACAAAAGAGGTACGATGTTTCAATAGCATTGTCTCCGCACACCGCGTAGCCAGCTCGTTGTGGCTATGCATAGCTTGCAACTCTAAGTTTACTAACTCGTCCAAAACCGCGTCGAAAGGAGAATTTTCTGCTTCGAAAGAAAATAGTTTCAAAGAATTCCTAATAAGCCGAGCCATCTATTCAGGCGAGAGTATCGTGTTCACCGCCAAACTTTTGAAGCTTTAATTGACATTGACTTGTACCTGAAATTTAGTAGGTAGCAGTGGCGCAGCACCGTAACAACTCAATTCCTACACACCCGCCTCTTTTTGACCACTTTGTACCTAGTATTTTTTCGCTCCGGGTTGTCTACCGAAAATATTCACGCAACGCCATTGGTTGATTTAAGTCATACGAAGCAAAATGTAACTGTCGAAACCACAGCGTTACTCGTACCCACTCAATGGTCAAAACAATGACCACGTCACTTGCTAAATGAAATTAGATAATGATTTGAAGAGTGAACGTTGTTATTGTCCATCAATCATATCAAGAAATAGCGCACCTTTAATATAAAACAGAAATAATTCGAAATTTTCTAACTTGAATGTTCAACCAGATTGTGTTTTATTTAAAGTTCATTTTGGAACTGTCATCATCATCATCATCATGTCAGCCGAAAGACGTCCACTGCTAGATATAGGCCTCCCCCAAGGCTCTCCACTCAGACCGGTCTTGTGCTTTTCGCATCCACCGCGATCCCGCGATCTTAACCAGGTCGTCGCTTCATCTTGTTGGAGGCCTACCGACAGCTCGTCTCCCAGTCCACGGACGCCATTCGAGAATCTTTTGACCCCAGTGTGAACCGCCAGCGATCAACTATTAATATATATGTCTCTTTTACTCACACAGGATCTTATATCTTTTGTTCGTTTCTTGAGCGAGAAAATAGTCGATAGCCAATCGTTTCCTCGCCGGCGGTGAGACAACTGCCTTAGCGTCCGCGTCTCAGATCCGTATGTTATCACTGGCAACACACACTGGTCAAAGACTTTTGACTCCAAACACTGCGGTAATTTGGACGAAAAGACACTGCGAAGCTTCCCGAACGCTGCCCAGCCGAACTGTGAATATTTGGAACTGTGAATATTTCGAATTCTTTCGGTTTAATTTTAAAGGTGCGTAGGTGCATTACATTAATACTTAATTGTATTATCCTGCAAATTTCAGTGTCCATGAAAGAACATTATAAGCCAAATAACGATGTTTTACAAATCTTGCCATATTTTTTTGCTTCGTAAACGCATGGCAAACAGTTAAGCTATAAAAATTTAGGTACTCAATTATCGGTCTGTTACTGCTCAAGTTGGTCTCTCTCTCACCTTGGTCCTCTTTGGAATATTTAGCACGAGTTTTCAGGTACAGTGTAGTTATTTTAGTTTAACAGTTACTATTAGCAACTGCAACATCTGAGCTTGTTATACTGTGGCACCTCGCGGTTAGGAGTGCAGCTCTCGAAACGAGATTAATGATTGCATTTGACAGAATCTCTGAAGCGGTGTTCTGTTTTCTTTGGAGATAATCCTACAAACGCAATTGTTTTCCCAGAATTTAATTTAATTATGTATTTAATCCCTGACGCAAACAGGGGTATTATAAATCCTTTGTGTTTATGTAAGTTTTATGCATCTATGGCGCTGTGGACTCCAACAGATGGACATTTTCACTGCGTTTTCTTTTATTTTCAAGGATTTCCTGGGACGGCATTAAGCCGGCTACATTTTAAAATTATGTTTTCTTTGTTTGCAAATTTATAAACGTAATAACTAGTCTTATTTTATTTTCTTGGAAAGTTGACCATCCATGGTGTTTAGCAACATGTGCTGTGCGGTTTCTGTATACTTATACTTAGCTAGACTTGTTGCCCTGCGGTAATAAGAAACAGCGTCGTCAACAAAGCGAGAATTGTCAAGTTTTGCCACCGCTTCCATCCGGTGCCTATTATTTTTCGAGAAAATTTCAAAATTTAAGTTTGCACTAAAATTTAATAAAGTAAATAGTAGGAACACAATGAGAAAAGAGATTAGATTACTATTTCATTCTGAAGATTTTCATTAAATAAGCTGAGGTAAAAAAAAATATAGCTGTGAAAATAAAAGGATTTTATTGCCTGCGTCGACATAACGTCAAGTTGAAGCAAAGTAAAGCAAATCCAATTACTTACATATTAGGTAACTGACGGCCGCGCGGGGTCCGCTACTCCGCTAACAAAAATATGGTTCTTGCACGCTACTCGCCTGGTAGATAAACTAACGAATCTCTCGCCAAAATTATTTTAACTTTGAATACTCATCATGCTCTGAATGCTTAGTTTTTGTACTCAGTCTGTCGTTAGAAACTAGTAAATACGCATACTAATCAAATCATATAACTACCGAAAAAACAATAACACGAGCAGCTGGGTATTTCCTGCTTGCCAGGCAAACACAGATAAGTCGCAAGGTGTCAGCGTGTAGTATTTTACTCATAGTCATAATGAGGAGGCATCTGAGGTACCAAAATTCTAAATATTTTTAGAAGCAGTGACATATCATAAGTCGTGTCGTTGCATAAGGTATATTGACGTGTGCTGTCCGATTTAGAAATAGGAGCGTTGAGTCGAGCGCGGCAGGCCGCCGCGGCGCACTGCCACTGAAGGTGGAAGCAGTAACTCCCTTTCAGAGGAAGTGCAATCTCACTTAATCATTTCCTGCTCATTACCCGCTCTTTCAGTTAACAGGTCTCTTGCGCGCACTTCGGACTACGAGAGGTATAACCTGAAATAGGAAGTAGTAAAATGCGTCAAATTTTCAACTCAACGAATAATTGGAAAGGCGACCTTTGACGCGGCATCGTGATGTGACACATTATCCGGTGACGTCAATAAATTCGCGTCATGTCTCAGGACGTCATTCTTGTCGTGTCACGCCTCGTCAAGTCATGCTTCGTCATCGGCGTCTGCTACACGCGTTGTTGACTTATCGAAATTGCCTTGTTATGATGAGTCTAAGCTTTTTAATATAAGCCTGCCTTGGGCTTACAATGAAATCTTTCCTGGCCTTCTTGACTTTGTTACCTTGGTATTTGTATCAGTGCCCAGAATAGGCGTCATAATAACGTCGTAAGGACAAACTAGGCTTTATTCCGATAAATCTGGAATGATGAAATGACGATATAATGGATTGATGATGGAATGACGGCGTTTGATGTCAACGAATTTTTGTCATCCATCATCATCTCTATGTACGTCCTAATCCCTTACCTTTTCAGAATGGTAAGGCCTGAGTCTTAGTTTCCGCTCGGGCCCATTGCGGATTGGGAACTTCACATATATCACTGAATTTCTACGCAGATGTCCTGCAGGTTCTTCACGATATTTTCATTCCCCGTAAAGTCAATGGTGAATTTCAAATTTAGCTTGGCACATAAATTCTGAAAAACTCTAGAAGTGCCAGACCATCTTTAAACCCACGACCTTGTATTTGAGAAGCCATAAGTGAAACCACTAGGCTGCCAAGACTAAACACAATTTTTTCCCACATCACAGCAAATGTGAACAACAAAATTCAACAAGTAAAGTTTAAAAACCAAAACGTAATCAAACAGCGTTGAACACGAGTTGTTTGAATACTAGCGTAGCTTACCTATTTACTACATAATTATATAGCGACCATTCTAAGTTTTGTGCTCATAATTAGTTAACCTTTAACTTATTAGTTAAGAAGGTATTAAATTAAATCATATTAATAACATACTTGTCATCCTAATTGTCAAAATTTGCGAAGGATGGAAACGAATAAGTATAAAAAGGAGGATATAGTCTAAAAGTGGGGACACATAATAAGCTATACAAATAAAAAAATCTTGTTTATGAATTCTTATTTCGTTGATGTAATACCTAATTATATCGCAATAATTAAGAATGCTACAGACGACCGTTCCAGGTCCAGTTATTGCGGCTAAACCCGGCTTTTCTCAGTGAAGAGCAAAGCTAAATCCGGTCGATTCCATTCTAAATAATTACACAGCGGAGCGAGCATAAATATGTAAGAAATAGTGCAAATTTTGTGCAGGAGCAGCGTAAATTCAGCGCAGATTTGTTTTAAAATAACCACTGAGCAACAGGACCGAAAGCAATCTGCCAATTTCGAGTTGTAGATAAGCGCTGGATGCAAGACAAAAGACGAATCTTCTCTGCACCTTAAAATAGAAAACAGGTTGGTGGGCCAATCAACTTTTTTACCGACACTAATCTGTCCGCGACATTTTTCAAACAATTGCAGATTTTTGTAAGTAAACATGTTTTTTTCTGTAATGTAATAGATGGTGTACATGAATACATGCCATCATACGTAAGTTCAACCTATTAAACCGTGAAATATCTTATTGGAAGTACGATTTTTTGGGAACGTCAGAGACAATTTTGGTAACGCCGGAGACGCCCGAAGTGTCGGTAAAATAGTTGATTGTCCCAGGTACTAACTATAATAGGATACCCAAATTAAAATCAAGCACGACCGCTTGCTCCAATGGGCTAGGTCATCATCCGCCACATTTTTCGTGCACACAGCCATAGAAACTGACATGAGCTTTACGAAAAGCAGGGTCGGTATTATCTGGGCCGGGAAAGTGTCCACCACCGTCCCAGTTACTTCGGTCATCATTTTTTTTTAAATAAGAGGGGAAACAGAGCATGCGGGTCACCTGATGGGAAGCAATCACCGCCGCCCATGGACACCTGCCAACATGGGTTTCACAGGTGCGTTGCCGGTCCTTTGAGAGACTGATAGGCTCATTTTTTAAAGATCCCTAATCCACCGCCGCTCCGGCCGCACCGCTCCGAAAACACTGTCCCAGGAAGCTGGTTCCATATTTTTATCGTGCGTGGAAAAAGTTTCATTTAAAGCGGACGGTGCTAGATTGCCAATCATCAAGTTGGTGAGGATGAAATGACTGACGGCTGCACATAAGGGGGCGTTTTCCAATACTCGCCACGCTTGGCAAGCGCTATATAGGATATATTGCCAAGAAGACGCTGCTGCCCATCTTCTGGTAATAAAAAACAAAAAGTTGGAAAACTCCCGAATTTGTCACTACAAAGTTCAATATTTCAAAAACGACTGGACCGATTTTAATAAAACATGTCTAAGGACCATCGCTAGAAAACCTGCTTTCAAATAAAAAAACCGCATTTAAATCCGTTCACTCGTTAAAGAGCTACGGTGCCACAGACTGGACACACAGACACACATAGCGGTCAAACTTATAACACCCTTCTTTTTGCGCCGGGGGTTAAAAATCTTGAAAGGAAAATACTTCATCTTGGTTGTTTTTTTGTAAAGTAATCCTCTCAAGTCAAAGAACTATTTTTGTTCAAAGAAAGCAATGAAATTTCATAGCATTTCTGTGGAGATAAAACTTTCATATTGGACGTTTTCGTTTCCCTTTAAGATGGAACTAGGAAGTGAGATTCGAGTAGATCCTTTCGAAATAAGCGGAATGTCCTCAAAGTTTTGAATAATAAATGATATAAAAAGTAAATATCGTGGGAAAAACTACGCCAAGCTTGTTAAATGGGTACTAGATATATTATGGATAAGATGAACAAACAGATACTTAAATACATTCATATTAACATGAATCATGTATTACAAATATTTCGCCGGCTGACAAGCAAAACTCACTAAAATTTCTGTCACTGCTGTTCAAAAAGTCGTACCTAGTTAGTAATTTCATACTGAGATACGAGCTTTGTTTTTTTTTATTCGACTGGTCGGCAAACGAGCAAGTAGGTATTTGGTACTTAGTGACTTTTTCTTGTCACCCGACGATTTGTATTCATCATACCAATGTCTGCGTCTACTGGCTTCGAGCTCGGGACTTCCAGCTTCAGGTAAGTAGTTAGGGTCACTTACTAATCTATTTTTCCGGTTATCAATAATTTACCCCCGAAGCAAAAAGGGGGGTGTTATAAATTTGTCCGCTATGTGTGTCTGTGTGTCGATCTGTAGCACCGTAGCTCGTAAACGGGTGAACCGATTTGAGAGCGTTTTTAATTATTTGAAAGCAGGTTTTCTAGCGATGGTTCTTAGACATGTTTTATCAAAATCGGTTTAGCCGTTTTTGAGATATTGAACTTTGAAGTGATTTGTATTCGTGCTTATAACTTGCCAGAAGTTCCTACTAAAACACATTGAAGCCGTGCAAAGTATTATAACTCGATTAATAGTGGAGCAAAATAAACATTAATAGGTATATGAAAAAAACCAGCCCCATGCGACTTGGTTTCGCGCACCGAAGGAATTGTAAGGATCAATGAGTATCCGCTTTTTGAGTTTGATTAAGTTGACTTTGAAGTGAATTTTTTTCACTGCTCAGGGTTTAATTTGATATAACTCGCGTTGCCGAGGAAAGGATTTAAATGTAGCCTATTTATGTGTTATTCCAAATATCCAGCTATCTTCATACGAAATTTCATCCAAATCCGTCCAGCCGTTTTAGCGTAAAAGATTAACAAGCATACACACACATACTCACAAATTTTCGGATTTATGATATTAGGAGGATGCACTGTACGGAATATTGCGAAACTGAAGTGGCAGTGGGCGGGGCACATTGCTCGCAGGAGTGATGGCCGATGGGGTCAAAGGTTCTCGAATGGCGTCCGCAGACCGGGAGACGAACTGTCGGTAGGCCTCCAACAAGATGGAGCGACGACCTGGTTAAGATCGCGGGATCGCGTTGGATGCGGAAAGCACAAGACCGGTCTGAGTGGAGAGCCTTGGGGGAGGCCTATGTCCAGCAGTGGACGTCTTTGGGCTGACGTGATGATGATGATGATGACTTTGTAACTTAATACAAGCTTGTAATAATAATATTTGGATTGGACGCATTTCAACTTCACCCTAGTGGTTGCCCCATCGACAACATTCGACGGTTAATTAAAATATGTGCATATTTTTAGCACTTTCAGTCAATATTCCATACGGCTTTTAGGTTTAAAGTTCTTGTATTTATATTCACAGTGCAACCGCGCATTCGTGGTGATTGGTAAAAAATTATGCCTCATCGGAATCAATGGAAATAAAAAATGAAAATTAGTCGTATATACAGTTTAAGCCATTCTCCTTTTTTTTAAACGAAAAAGTGGTCAAGTGCGCCGGTCGGGGTCTAAACCAGCATCTAGTCTTGTATCAACTACACCTCCATTTTACCAACGGACTTCCAGGCGGGTGGAACGTCTTCACTTCACCCTTATGTATACCTATAGTTAGTATTCCATGCCCGCACGAAGCGGTTTGCTTCATCTTTCATAACGAACTGCTGAGGAATGGAATTTGCTCCCATCGTCTGTATTTCCGGATAAATACAACCTAGGGCTCTTCAAGGCTAGAGTGAATAGACTGCTACTGCTACCCTTGAAATGTCGACAAACTTTTAATCGAATATCAGTTAAAAGTCAACGTTTCCTATTTTTTCATTTCATCGAATATTCATTACCTGGAATGATTAAAATAACTATTTTTAAATCACCGATTTTAATTTCTAGAAATATTATTTAATAGATAGTTTATTTGGCAGAACTTCATATCATATTTTATTATTTAATACTTTTCAATAAATTTATTTATTTCTTTATTTTTGTAGCGATTTATTTTCGTTGGGGTCGCAGTTCTAACCTAACCTAACTTACTTTTTAGGGTTCCGGAGCCAAAATGGCAAAAACGGAACCCTCATAGTTTCGCCATATCTGTCTGTCTGTCTGTCTGTCCGTCCGCGGCTTTGCTCAGGGACTATAAATGCTAGAAAGCTGTAATTTTGCACGGATATGAAGGTAAACTATGCCGACAAAATGGTACAATTAAAAATTCAAAAAAATTTTTTTTAGGTTACCTCCCATAAACGTAATGTGGGGGTGATTTTTTTTTCTCATCCAACCCTATAGTGTGGGGTATCGTTGGATAGGTCTTTTAAAACCATTAGGGGTTTCCTAAGACTCTCAAGCAAACTTAGCCGTCCATCCCGAATTTTTTCAAATTTTTCCTCCTACCGGTTTAAATTTTAGAGGGGGGGGGGGTAGGGGGTACGCTCGATTTTAATGAGTATTTGCACTTTAAAGTTGAATTTTCGCAAACATAGAAAAAAAATCACCTCCAATTTACATCTAAGGGAAATACCCTAAAAATTTTTTTTTTAAATCGGATGGTTTGGTTGGGGCCGACGTAGTAGTGCTGGTGGAGTTGGTAGCATACATACTTGGCGCATATAGCGCGGTTCGGATCCTGCCCGGCGCGTAATCAAAAAGTTTTTACGTTCTAAAAAATATTTATTTGCTTAATTATTATAATAGGTCATAGGGAAATGACAGTCCCACCTATGATACTTTAAGAAGAATCAAGAAAATCATTAAATTATTCCATTAATGTAGGTCAGTCAGTAGGTATTGTAAAGTTTAATAGTTGTTTGTTCTCGGGTCTTGGGATTAAAATATGTATTTATCTATATCAGTATCTTTATCCGTTGCCTAGTGTCCATAGTACAAGTTTTGCTTAGTTTGGGACTAGGTCAATTGGTGTCAAGTGTCCCATGATATTTATTTATTTATTTTATCATGACTGATTTATTTCACTACTTATGTAGGTACAGTCACCAGCATTCATATCTGCCACAGCGGAGCGTGCAAAAATATCTGATACGTCCTTCCGGCCCTAGAAATAGAGTCGTATCAGATATTTATGCACGCTTGTTGTGTCAGATATTGGTGCTGGTGACTTTACTAGGTTGAAAAAAATTGTGCCAGAAACAAAAGGTGCGTTGAGTTGCTAAAACGGAGACTTATTTTCTTATTATCTTGTATTCATTACAATAGAGGCCTGTGCCCAGCAGTGGGACGTAAATAGGCTGGGATGATGATGATGATGATTACAATGAGTATACCGTGTGACTGGACAAGTGGACATTTTATTAACAGACGATTTCCTGAAACGAAAAATATTCTTAGAGAAGTAACAAAACCGACACGTCATGTACAGGCTTGCCCAAGGGAGCGATTATTGAGTTACGACCCCTTAAAAATTTCGCTCCGAATTGAAAATAAAACTGTCATCGTTCCAAAACCTCGCGGTCTAACCAATAATTTCTGACATCAATTCGATGAATAGAACTGTTATTTTGGCATCTTGCGTGCCGTCTGATACTGAATTTGAATTCAAGTATAATTAACGTTTCCAATGATCGTTTCGTTTTTAGAACACTTATAGGTTTTCTAGAGGCAGAATCAGCATTGTATTTGAGACAATTGACGAGATTTAATTTTTTTGACACCTGAAAATTACTACAGGAATCGAAAGAGTTTTGCCTCCTGAACACGGAAAAATATTTATTTTAATTTATTTATCCATATTTAAAAAAATACAAGAAGTTAAAAATATATATCTAAATTTGCTAATACTACCACAGAATAGATATGTTTCCTTTGCCTTTTTCATCAGAAAAAAGAGCTGTCATAATTTTTAATTTGACATTGATATTGACACTTGAAGGATAAGGAACGACCGACGTGTTAGTGTTATTATTGATTCAAAAAAAGATTTTTGCAACCCGTAGTTGTGATCGAAATGAATAGACCCGAATGGATAGACGAAGTATATACCCCTCCGAAATAGGTATACCAAATATTGTTTCGTGCCTAATTGCAAAATTTTACATCGAAGGCACTGGATAAATATTTCGTTCCAAATCTTCAATGTTATGATCATCCGCCGTATCCGTAAGAAAGAAAGATGTCGTTTTTATGTGCAGTCCAGTATCAGTATCCGTTATTAATAGCCAAAAATACAGTCGTAGAAGTCTTATATTTTAAGTTTCAGAGCAAGGAAGAACCAAACCGTTTATATGCAAACCACACGCCACGCACAACAAAATTTTGTCAACGTCAACGTCAGATTTACGTCATCACTTTTTTTTTAATATACACTAGACTAAAGAAATGGATCTACTGTGTGGTTTAGTTTTAGTTTTGGAGTTATCCCCTTTTAGAATAAGCGCATGTTAAAAATAATAATAAATTAATTAATAATCTAAGTGAAAATTTTAAACTATCAGCGTCTTTCTCTTTTCAAACAGAATAAATAAATTAAAATAATAATAAATAAATAAGAATAAACAACAAAAAAAAATACAGAGAACGAATCAAATTATAGTCTTAGAAATATGAAATCTTGTCAATTGCCTAGGTACATGATTATTTGGAGAGCGCTCGTGCGTACCCGGTTTTATTACTTGGCACCCATCACATAAATAACTTACCTCCAGCTGAAAAGTGCCTGTTTATTCGCAGCTGATGAGAAATTTGAGACGACGGCGGTATTTCTTCGCTCTTCGTAAAATAATAATGTGACTTTTAAGGCTTCCGACAATTTCACAGCGGGTTATTTGTTGCTGCTTCACTACTTTTAAGATGTATTAACAGTATGTAAGTTGAATTGCGGTAGAGTGTTATGCAATACGAAATAAAATTTTACGGAATCGGTATAAGAGGTCTAGCTAACCACTGGTTTAAAAGTTATCTAGAAAACCGAGAACAATATGTAGATAGAACATTGTGACTTCGACAAAAAATATTTAAAAACTTTCAGATCTCAAAAATTCAATACCGCAGGGTAGTGTTTTAGGGTGTATTCTCTCTCTCTCTCTCCACTCACTTTCCACCCTTGGTTATCAATCTACTATTGCCTTCTGCGAAACATGATAGTTTATTGTTGCCCAGCGGTGGCAAGAAGGCTTAAATTGTTTTCAATATCAGTTGTTACATCATTTATGATCTATGTAATGCTATCGGCCGGCAGTTTGTTGCGGGTACAACCAACTTGAGGTTTGTAATCAATAGTACCTAAGTACTTAGGTACCAATGCTTTTATTGGAACTTACCAAATAAGTATATGTATAGTGCTATTAATTTACAACAGCACTAAGTAACCTATACGTACAGATAAGAAAATATAAGACAAATATAAACCAAACCTAATACAAAGAAATCCTCTTCTATAATACCATCCGTCGTTTTAGCACATTAAAACAAGGCTGTAGTTTGCAAAAGGTAGGCAGTATTTCTGCATTGAATGGCCAGGTCCAGCCAGTTGTTTTTACCAGGTGCGAAGAAATGTACAAAAGGAAAGTAATGTAAAGTACAGCGGGAGAGTACAAAAGGGTTCAGTTACTTTTGAGTTCGACTGCACATGTCCGTAAAACTAAGTTACAAAAATGGGAATCTAATTTGGACGTCAAATATACCTACACAAATTATGCGCTGAGGAACAGGAAGTCCACACATAAATATAATAAGCTCGACGTATACGCGCGAGAATGAGGACAAGTAACATTGTTAGCAGTATAGTATCAACATCTCATTCTACGAATTTCTCCACAGCGTAGCACAAGATTCCGAGCTCGGACCGACGTAAGAAGATTTACACTAAAAGCCGTATATCTAGTTGAAATTCAAATTGCAGTTTTACGCAAGACTTGCAGCGGCCGTCATATTAAAATGTGCATGTATCTGAATACATTTAGCGGGGTCGGAGGCCGGCAATCAAGCGCTCCGGTCCTGGTAACATATTGAGCTATTCGCAGTCATATCTGACTGCTATGGCATGCTCGAGCTTATTTGAACTTACTATTTTGGATATACGTTATTTAATCAGAGGTCGTCAATTTTGCCCATCTACGGCAAAAAACATCATCTTTCTTCAGCAGTCTATGAATTTATATGTAATACTAGCTGAACTTAGAATCATCTCAGCCACTCATTGTTTTTGACTGCTTAGCAGTTTACAAAAGATAACTGCCATAAAAATCGTGATAAATGACCTCGCGATGTGCTGCTACACTGAGAGAGACCTGCCATGGTGACACCCTAGTCATTTACGGTGCCTGAATAAGGCCTCCTGATCACATTACGTATCTTTTTTTATTTGTGAACCGATTCAAATGAAATAAACACTACGTCATGTTAATGGAAAAAAACGAACTCACATTGGTGAAAATTGCATCCCTCAAGATTAAGCCGTTATTGAGATTAGCGTGTGCAAACGCACAGACAAACAGACAATAATTCTAAAAATCATTATTTTGGGTTCTATTGCGGTAATAAATACCGCTATTTATTAACAGTTTTTCTCAAATATTTTCAATGTGCAGACACCGACTTGTTACAGATATATTATTATGTATAGATATAGATAAGTTTGTATTAACGTATTTATATTTTAGTGCTGAAATTACTACTTCTATTTCGATAGAGGTAAATGTGTGTTCTTAGCAAGATTTTCGATAAGCATCTAGTTCCGAAAGCCATTAAAATTTTGTATGATACTGTCATGAGCGTGATTTTTAGTCTGGTTTTGGCTTGGTTTATATTTTTTCCCTATCTTTCATTCTTTAATAAGTTAGGCAAGTAAGTATTTAAATTAGGCCAAACAAATGTCTGTTGCATCATGCGTTATGTTACAGTATTAGTGTAACTTGTAACTTTTTTTAAAGTTACATTTAATGTTCTTAGTCTCTCTAATTATTTATAGCGATCATTAACTTCAATTTTAAACTTAAAAATCTAAAGACATTCTCTTGCAACAAAAATTAATTGAACGGCTTTCATAAATCTTCGATAGACATTTATCAGCGGAGCGGTACGTGCGAATTACTTTTTTCATCTTATATTGTAAAAAGCAGGCGTATTTTGGAACAAAGAGATGTCTGCAGCGAGTTCTGCGTTGTCCCGCATCGCAAAGTCTTGCGACGCCGCCCGCCGTTCTAATTGAGCTGGAAGCAAGCAGGATACTTAAAATAAAAGCTTGTAAAAGCAGGGATTTTCTGCGGCAATTTTTAAATCTTTCTCATTTGTTTTATTATTTTTTTAATTTGACATTTAAATACTTATTAATTATTGTTGAAATCATCGAAATCAATCTCTAAGGTAACATTGTATCATTGGATTATCACATGTGTCTCTAATGATTTTCAGTTTCCGGATTGATTACCCTGGAAGTGAGAGTTAGGTCATGTACCTACTATTTTATTAGGTAGGTACTCGTAGGAGTTCAAGCAACCTATAATATTTTGCACTAAAATTATTCAACAGGAAAGTTGTTATTATATAGAAAACAAATGCTTTGGTTAGTAAATTGAGTAATGAGTAATTAAAATAATGTAAAAATCTATAGATCAAAACCGTTTTCACGATCTTGGATATTCAAATCACTAGCAAAAAATAATAAACATTCGATTCACAGAAGGTACAGGTAAAATATTACATATAGTTAAAATAAACAGTAAAACCAAAACATTAAAAAATGGTACTATCGCATATTATAACAAAAGTACCTACCGCATGCTACCGCTCAAGTTCTATTTTTAATTAATTAACAAGCCTACTCTTAGATATTTCTAACTTAGCACAATATAATCACCACTTCTGAGTGGTATTATTATTTAAAATGGGAGTACATTATTTATCGTCCAGAGATTGCAGTTTTCTCATGCTTGTGACTTCTTGAGACTCTCAAGTATACTGTACTGTAGTTTACTGTAAAGAACTTTAACTGCAACTTTTCCCGTGTGGTGGTTGGCAGGTAGATACACATATCATCGTCGGGTACAACCCACAGACAAGTTGTTTTTAACCGACTTTACAGAGCCGTCTGTTTCATAATTTGTTTGACTTAAAATCTGTTTTTTGTTTATTTGGTTTTAACTTTCGAGCGAGTAAGGTACTGGACACAAATGACACCTTATTTACTTTTATATTAAAATGAACAACTGGAGCGCCTGATGGAAAACAATCACCGCTGCCCCTTAAAAGTGGTTCGCTGTTATCTTGCACATATAAGTATCTTTATCTACACCCATATCATAAGTGCTCTATAATGCGTTCAAAAACCGGTGGCAATGACCAGCATTAAATAACCGGTTTTACGAGTAGGTACTATGATAATTTTCTTGTCTGTGGTAGTAAGTAGGTAACAGCAGTTACGTAATGTTCATTACAGTATCAAATATAGTACTGTAATGAGCTTTTCTCAAACATGACATGAAATATTGACGTTGTGTTACAAATATTAATAGCTAGGCCGGGAAGTATCGCGCTGCAGGCGCTGCGGCTCGGCTGCCTGCGCGCGGTCACTCTAGCGGCCTGCAAAGAGATGTCATACAACTTTGCAGGCCGCTGGCCGGCAATGCGACCGTCTTTTGTTTCAACGCATGCTCTGTCTGCGGCTGGCCTACGCCCATGGACGTACTACTTTACGTCCACGCCTACGCCAGCAGCACCCGCAGCCGCCGCCCCAGCAGCCAGCGCGACACGCGCACACACAACAGGGCGACCAGGCTAGCGTCCCGCCAGCTTGATTTCTTGTTTTTTTTTTATTTCATGTCATATTTGAAAAAGCACTATACAATACAAGGCTCGGCCGGAACGTGGGGTTGCCGGCCTCTGCAGTAATGTACTATTAAATTTGGAAAAGCTGTCAAAATCAACAGAATTTAAATGGGCCTCTATTCTGGTATCTATAGAGACCATTTTCTCGATACGAAATGCCACTTTGGTATGTTTTTAAATATAAATCGCAACCATTAGGATTTGCTAATGGTTTTCATTAAAATCGAGCGTCCCCCCCCCTCTAAAATCTAAACCAGTGGGTGTAAATATTTGAAAAAATCAGGATGGTAGTAAGTATATCAAACTTTCAAGGAAAACTATAACGGCTAAGTTTGCTTGAGAATTATTAGTAGTTTTACTTTTAAATAGCAGCCTACGGTATAAAATTTACCAAAACTTGGAAGATTCCGTATAAAATACGAAATCCATAGAAACATATTAAGTACTTTATTTTTTCGTAATGGCTACGGAACCCTATTTTGGGTGTGTCCGACACGCTTTTGGCCGGTTTTTTGCTGTGTTGTTGTTTAAAGTTCATAAACAATAATTCCTTTATCTATTTTAATTTATTTATTAAGTACATAGGTGTTAAACCTATGGATATATGTTACTGGTAGAACAAGTCGGTAATGCAATGCAGGTCATTTGTCATCGGTTGCTGAACCCATCTTAGAGTACTTATAATATGTGTATAGATAAAATATTGAATGCAACTGTAGTTTGTAATTGGGCCTTGAAGCACTCATGTGATCCTTTTATGAACTCGGCTGCGCCTCTTTTCATATACCACCACACTCGTGTTTTGAGGACCCCTATAACGTAACAGTTGCTTAAACTACAAATACTACAATTTTATATTTAACTGGATATAATGAATCGATTCTTCACTTGACATTAAGAACATTAGACAAATACCACAATAGTTAACAAGTAACAACACGAAAATGGCCGATGTGTTTTTTCAGATGTTGTAAACTCAACCGAATTCCGAGTCAAAACAAGAGAATCGTAGCTTTTTCCAGCAATTAAAAGCTTAGCAATGACGTCATCGCCATCATTACACAAGAGAGGAAATAAAAACTCACCTATTAAGCCCACCCCCGGCGGTTTCGTGTGTCGGCCGGGGCAGCCACGGCGTGTTGTTTGTTTCCAAGGGCGACGCGTAAAAAGTTAGCTCGGCCGCGACGATATCAGCAAAAGTTATAACGTTTTTTTGCCTCTTTATATACGAATAAATACATTTTGTTAGTGTTTTACTGTAAAAGGGCTTACGTCTATCTGATTTATTATTCTTGCCTTAAAACAAATTATTAAAATCGTCTCGCAGCAAAAAAAACTAGTTTTAATTATAAGCTCAGTTTTGCAGTGGCAAAAAGTACGGGATTGATAACTTTTTTGACCGCTGTAAATAGCCTTAAGCACTCTATGAAAAAACTTCATTTTGATGCATCACTTTCATAGGAAAATGGTTAATAGACTCTTTTCATAAGTCTTCTTCTTTATCCTTGACGGCCAGATGGCCTAGTGGTTAGAGAACCTGACTACGAAGCTTGAGGTCCCGGGTTCGATTCCCGTGTCGGGCCAAATATTTGTATGAAAAATACGAATGTTTGTTCGCGGGTCTTGGGTGTTTAATATGTATTTAATTATGTATCTATCATTATAATTATATTTATCCGTTTCTTAGTACCCATAACACAAGCTTTGCTAAGCTTACTTTGGGACTAGGTCAATTGGTGTGAATTGTCCCGTGATATTTATTTATTTATTTATATTAGCGTAGATACAGCCTAAAATTCTTCTTAGTTTAAACTACTAAAACCGCCCTGTAACCTGTACAGTCCTTTTTTTTATTCTACGGAAAGAAATATGTCCACCTTTTAGAATGCTGGTAAGCTTCCTCACGTTGGCTTTTATTGACACTCTGCCCGCGGCTTTCCAGAGCCCAGCACAAAATGCACTGACAATGTTTGTTTTTCTCACAAACATACCGGAACCAATTTCTACTTACCCAGTTTAAAATTTATTGCACCAAAAACCAGTGAAGTGTAATTTTGTCACCTGACAATTTGGCATCGGATCATTAACCCCCGACGCAAAAAGAGGGGTGTTATAAGTTGGACCGCTATGTGTGTCTGTGTATCTGTATGTCTGTGTGTCTGTCAGTCTATCTCTGGCACCATAGCTCTTAAACGGGTAAACCGATTTAAGTGCGGTTCTTAGACATGTTTTATCAAAATCGGTTCAGCCTTCTTTGAGATATTGAACTTTAAAGCGACAATGTCGGGGGTTTTCCAACTTTTGATTGGGGCTTTTAGTGCGGTTTTTTATTTTAAAACTTATAATTATTTCGAAATAGTTTCTGAACTTACTGAGTTTTTAACAGTGGCTATTTCTTTAACATTTTTCTTTGTACTAACTTTTCCAGAAAAGTTAACCAGTGGACTTAAGTATATATGAAAACATAATTACGTATTTAGTTTAAAACAATACTTTTACATCAAAAAAAAGAATTGATGATATGATTTTGACCCCTCCTATTTAATTCCGTTGGTCCAATGACGCCAGCTAAATTATTACTAGGTATCGCAAAAATTTTAATATATCATCGACTGTAGAAGGCCGATTCCTCGCTGTGGATACTCGTACATATTTAATGTTTAGAAAATCCGTGGTTTGAAATTATGATTTGACTACCTACGAGTAAGAAAGAAAGAAAGAAAACACATTTATTCGTGACACAAAATAATACAAATATAGAATTAAACTAAAAAAAATACTTATCACGGTCACGAGTAGAACTAACAAAATTTGAACACACAATTCATTATGAAAATAAACAGTGAAATCGATTTTTACCTTCTTTTTATCAATTCAACATAGCTTTTTCTTATTGAGGAGCTTAAAATGTTTGAAACTTTTCCAAAGAAAAACATATGTTCATTCGAAATATAGAACTTTACATAAAACTCGCCTATTAACTGATTTTTCCGCATCACTAAATGTGCGGAAGGAAATAGTACATTGTGTCTTAAGGGCGGTAAATAAGGAATTACGAACGAGAGTCTATTAGAAGCCCGAAGTCGAAGACTGAGGGCTTTAATGAGTCGATGTTCGTAATTCTAGTACCGCCCGTGCGACATACAATGTTTTTCATCACATTTGCGAGTAAATTTTTTATTTTTAAAAGAAAAAATATAATTGTTCCAAATATTGGCGATACCTTGGGCTGCGCTCTTGGCAGCGCTGCCCTCCCCCTCCCGCAGCATGTGCCTGAGCCGCGTGTGCATGTAGTCCTGCAGCAGTGCGCGCAGCAGTATCAGTACGGGCACTGACTCATTTACCGACCTTGGGCTTCATGACAAGAAAATTTGTACGCGCAATGACTCATTTACCGACCACGGGCTTCATGACGAGCACATTAAGGTCCAGGGTTTTATTTGGGGGGTTGCAACCAAGGTAGCCTGCATTTAATGACTCTGTTTACGAGCAAGTGTGATGAAAAATATGATGAATATCATCTAAGTAAAACTCTGCACCATTCACCTGATTTCACAAAACAAAGAGGCTGTTAAATGAAAAATTACACTCATGGCTTTGGGCTCGATCAATGGAAACCCTTGTGAAGCCTCTTACCTCTTGCACTTTGAAATTGTTGATTGAAACAACAGATAATTGAGAAGGACACTTTTACACCGGGCTTATGTTCACCGAAAAACTTCAGTTTCTGTCACATTTACACATAGGTAGAAGTAAAATTGTTGTACTCTAATATCTTTTATTTAATCCTGATTTCGTACTTTATTCGAAAACCCATAATATATACATTAGTGAAAATTGTTTTCAAAATCAAAATGAAGTCTTCTTTCAGTTAAATTGTATATCTACAATATTTAAGATACTTTCCCTCCATGTGGCACGGTCTTGGGACAACCTGTATATTTAACTACAAGTCAACCATTTAAGAATTTCTAACGTCAAAGAAATGTGTGTGTTCATTCAACGGCATAAAATAGTGGTTAGCAATTTTATTTTTTCAGGTAGCAAGTGTCAACTTTAGGTACAGAAGCAAATGTGAAGCGGACAAGGTGCAGTCAATAATGCAAGCTAACCTCGACTGTGCACTGAAATACTTAGGAGAAATAACTTTACGAATCAATATCTCGCATTGCCACCGCCCTTATATCAGCCATCAGCCCGCATCGTTCGGCGCCTCTAATCTTTTCTTTTGGGTTATGGTCTACTTTCCAACTGAAACGAATATTACTATAATTTTGCGACGGTTATTCAATCAAATCTTTTTGTAGATTATTTCCTTAAGGTGGGATCGAATTTGATATCAAAAATTTATAATAGTGACACCTTGGGTGGGTCGAAATTCCGCAAACATCGATCAGAAGTGAAACCAAGTACGGCATAAGAAGGCTGATCATTTATCAAGTTTATCTAGATTCGCCGGACCGCATCATTTACTGCGCAGAAAAAGTCTATAGCAGTAATTTTTCAAAACACCTAACAAAACGATCCCATTTAATGGGCCTATATGTGTATGAAAACTGACGTTGGGGAAGGAAAAACAGTGGCGTGAAAAGAAAATGTAAAAATATTAACAAGTTCGACAAACAGTGGAGTAAAAGGGTTTTTCGACATTTTGACTACCTAATTGGTAACAGTGATATATTATTATGCCTTGTATTGATAAGAGTTGGGCAACAACAAAGCTTGTAGGTGTAAATCATTTAGACATGTGTTATGCTTGTGGTCCGTAGGTAAAGCCATGAAGAGCAAAGCAATTCAAACATCGAGAAATATGTATGAATATGTTAACATGCACTTGCATACCTAAATATTGCATGTTGATTCTGTATGTTGTATATATTAAAAATGTATGTCATTGCCTATTTAATACAGAAAATCCTCGTTATGTGTCTGTTACGAAAAAGTTGAACTACTAAATGTTCTGCATGTTTAACAACGCTACTTAAAGCATACTGTTGGTTGTAAAGAATTAGGTACCTAATCTTGTAAATTGGTTAATTCTATAGTAGTTACTTTGGGCGAGTTTCCTGCGGCTTTAGCAGAATGAATTATAGCATAATTTGTTCTGGTGGACTCCCGACACAATAAGGATACGAGCGAGGTGAGTGTTCAGTATGTAGAATGAAAATTGATGATTGCACATTTGTCGCTCGCCTGACTCAACCACAGCCTAAATGTAAGTTAGACCTGCTCAGCCAGACGAGGACACTAATGACGATTTGTCAGCATGCTGAGGCAGCCGCAACACCCCTGCCACAACAATACCTGCAACAATTACAAGTTGAATTCATTGTTGTAGGTACAAGCACTAGGGCGGAGAATAAAGCTAATGTACTTACGAGTACTACGTTATACTCCATGACGCAATAGATCAGTTAAATACGTAATAAAATAAGAGATGTACATTTTTCTTTTATATTAAAACTTCACTAGAATTAAATTAAAACAGAGGTAAAACTGCTATACGAAAAAGTTAATTCCAAACTCCCCCTCGTGCCGTGTTAGGCAAATGCACCGGGGCACTGCTTGCACTATGGTTCATTTTAGTTTCAACAAACTCAACTGTTTGAAGTCGTCATTTTCTTCACATTTCAGTCCACCGAAATTTAATCTTTAAGCTGTGGTTAGGTGAATTTCACAAATGCAAAAGTCATTAAGTATTTGATCTACGTGAGTTGTTAAAAAATAAAATTACTGCGGTATATTTAAGCCATGTGTTAGTTGGAGGAAGTGCCATATTAAAATTGAATGAAGTAAAATATATTGCTTACAAGAGTTAGGTACTAAATACGTATACGTAATAATTTCTTTCACGTAAGTATTTTTTAGATATTCGTGTAAAAACGGTTCCGTTTCCAATTCCATTCCATTTGTAATAAATAATCTCACTTGATTTAATGACAAGATCAGGTATAATTAAGTATATTAGTATTATATTGAACATAAACTTAGATTTATCTATCCGTTAGATACTTAAATGTCATTTTAACTATTTACAGCGAACATAAACTAAAATACCGAAAACAAACGCATTAACGTTGCCCTGGAATTAATTCAATCTATAAATTCATGAGCTGTTAAAAAACGTAAAACACAAAGATAGCTGAAACATAAAATAGGACTTTGCATTAATTGCGTAGCTTTGTAATTCAATTTCGTTTTTCAGCGAGATTGTCAGTATAGAAACAAATTAGTAAAGCGGTGGGACGAGCGAGCGCCTAGATAAGATATCTACATAAAGTTGTAGTTGCTCGTGGGAGGAATTTAAAAGCAGTAGGAAAAACTTTCCGAGACGTTTTGGCAAACAAGTAGTGGTGGGGTGGTGACGCAAAGTAGGACGTTGCCGCGCTGCTCGGGGCCGGTCACCCGCTGCAACCAGCGCTTAGATGTTACTGAAGTAGACCAAAACACCGAAAGGGGGGATCAGCCTCTAAAATTAAATAATCCATAGAACTAATGAAAATTACTTCCACCATATCAATAGATGGCGCTTATCCTTTAGCCTAACATGCTATGCCTACTAATGACGTCGACGAAGCGTCCACGTGTCGCCTTATGAGTGTTTAGTTGATATTTACAAATTATGTAATAAAATCTGTGGTAGTTCTAGTAGGTACTTGGCAGAAAGAAACTATCTATATACATAGGTAGTAAATCAACTTTAACTGAGACTATCACCGACTTTCACTGGCGTTCAAGTAAGTACGAATAATTTATATAATATTCGTACACGTTATTTGGTGCTTCCAGACATTTTACTAATAGTGCCGTGCCGTTTAAAGTGCCTTTGAAGCCTATTGGTTCGAGCTATGGCTTCTCAAGCCCAATTGGTACCTCTGAGTTTTTCCGAATTTATGAAAGAAATAAAATTTGGAATTTACCATAAGCTTTAAGGTGAAGGATAACATCTTGAAGGAACCTGCAGGCACCTATGAAGACCTTCAATGATGTGTGTCAAGTTCTCAATCCGAACGGACATATATAAGCTGAGATGATTATGGTGATTAAATTGTGTAAGCACCAGAGAAATAGGTACCAACAACCCTTTTGAGCCATAATGTCTGCGATGATTCATTTTTTGAGCAATTAATTTGAACAGCGCTTGGTTACTGACTAAGCTGAGCTCTGATTCATGTGTTCCTTTTGCATAGGCAAACAGTTATGACAAATATCCTGGCGTAAAATGTATTTATCAATTCGTTGGGCATAGCTTTGACCTGTGTCAACAAAAAAGAGAATCATTTTCATTACTTTACTTACCTACTAATTATGTTAGTTTGGTTAACAGAGACAGCAAACAACCCAGTCGGTAGTACCTAACTGGGTCGTCCACGAAACTAAGTTTTGTCTTTTTAACAATGCTCCAAAACGCAAGAGCGTCGTAGAGTTATTCCATTTATATAATTTACTAGCTTTCGCTCGCGACTTCGTCTGTCATCGTTTATCGCTATCCTGCGGGAACTAAGCAATTTCATGGGATAAAAAATATCCTATGTCCTTCCCGAGGCTCAAACTATCTCCATACCAAATTTCAACTAAGTAAATTAGTTCTGCGGTTTACGCATGAAGAACTAACAGACAGACAGAGTTACTTTTATAATATTAGTGGATGTCTAAAAATGGAGTGCTCAACGCGTTGCTTTCGAAATCCAATTGTAAATAAGGTTGCTATGGTATAAGCAATAAAACAGTATAGGTAGTAGGTACGCACTATTATAATAGGTATAAAACGAATGCGAGAATGGGATCATGTGTTGCGACTTCCTAAACGATTCGGGGTCTCTAATAGCGTTAAGTGATTTTATGCACTCTATGAACTCTTAGTATGGTATTATATAAACTGTGGAGTGACGCTAGCTCTTAAGATTACGTTACTAGAGTGATAAACACGTTAAGAGTTCCCTCGCAGCACCTCAAAAGAGATTATATACTATGAACTTTATCTCAAGTATACTTAAGATATTGTAATTTGCAGTTAAATACTTGTACTAAAAGTGTCGAATACTCTGCAAATCTTTAGGAATTTCACGATGACATTGAAATTGGTAGGTACGAGTATTCATGAGCCAAATGTTCATATTTTACGATCGATTGAAGTTACATTTAAGTCGGAGTTACTTATGACAAAAGACTTTCATAGCCTTGTGTCAGTATTTAAGTAAGTAATTTAATATTAAAGTTTTAACCATGGTTAATAAATTTTGGTTAAATCTGGTTGCACTGAGAAGTTTATTTAGAAATTGGACATTCAGACATAGAATACTGTAAGACAGAGTCATAAAATAAAACAATAAATTTAAAAAGTAAAAAACCCGACTGCCTTAAAATAATTAAAAGAAGAAAACAAGTCTAGTGGGCTAGAACTTTGTTAAGTAGCTGAATTAAAGTTCAACAGTCGGGACCCACTTACATCGTGACGCTCAAAAATTCTTGCCTAAGGGTCCCGACTGTTGAACTTTAATTCAGCTACTTAACAAAGTTCTAGCCCACTAGACTTGTTTTCTTCTTTTTATTTTTAGTATTTATAAGGCATTGTAATAAGAATTACGGCACGCGTCATCGTGAATGACTCTACCTATACTATTATAAAGGGGAAAGTGAGTTTCTTTGTTTGTTACGCTTTCACGCCGTAACTACTGCACCGATTCCTATTTTTGCATACATCATATTAGAAGTCAAGAATAAATAAGTAATAGGATATTTTTTATCCCGAAAAAAATGGCCGTTCCCAAGGGATGGCCAAAAGTTTGTTTTGTATTCTAACCGCTGACCGACCGCTACATAGAAGTATGAATGAAAGAAAGAAAGAAAAAGTTTATTCAGCAAGATACATTAACTTGTAGGTAGCATACATCAGGTACATAGCTTAATGTTTAAGTAAAGTAAATTTATAGCTAGCCGAAAGGGCTGGCAGCTCAGCAATGCTGAGGTACGGAACCACAGCGCTGATTTTCAGCTTTAGACAAGTGAATGAATGCAGTAAAATGAATGCACATTACGCAAACGTTTTTTAAATAATGTGTTAAAAAGCATGCTTGCATGCTTGCCTGTATGCTTGCTTGCAAATTTACATGCTCATTTTGCAAGCTTGCTTGACTGCTTGCATGTTTGCTTGCATTCTTGCTTGCTTGCATACTTGCTTGCTTGCATGTTTGCTCGCATGCTTGCTCGCTTGCTTGCATGCTTGCTGGCATGCTTGCTTGCTTTCTTGCTAGCTTGCATGCTTGAATGCAGCTTTGAATGCATGCTTGCTTACATGCTCGCTTGCATGCTTGGTTGCCTACATGCTTGCTTGCATGCTTGCTCGCATTATTGCTTGCATTATTGCTTGCAATATTTCTTGCATAATTTTATGCTTGCTTGCATGCTTGCATTATTGCTTGCATGCTTGAACTGGTTCTTGCATAATTACATGCTTGCTTGCTAAGTTGCATGCTTGGTTGCTTGGTTGCATGCTCGAATGCAGCTTTGAATGCATGCTTGCTTGCGTGCTTGCTTGTATGCTGGCTTGCATGCTTGCTTGCATGCTTGCTTGCACTATTTATTGCAAAATTATGCTTGCTTACATGCTCACTTGCATGCTTGCTTGCTTCTTTGTAATGTTTATGGTTCACGCGAGTGAAGCCGCGGGTAAAATCTAGATAGCTGTAAATAATTCTGAATGAAATAAGTAGCAATTAGTAAGTAGCAGTAAGTAAGAAAAATTTGTTCCTGTATACAAATACAAATCAACCCTAACTATTGACAAATAGGCTACTTTATAAACAGTTTGTTACGAGTACAGTAGTTATCCGTATGTCTTCGCATGCATTTTGCATTATCATTAAAAAGCGTGAAGAATTTTACGAGATTTGACGGTTTGAGTTCCCGGGCTGCAGCGGCCAGAGCCAGTAGAGCCCGCATGTGTTCCTATCACCTTATCGTGCACTCGTATGGAAAGCAGATATACAGGGGGTAGAGAATAGCCATTGTGTGAGCTTTTCAAAATAACGTTTAATTGAAAATTATTTAATAATTTAATCGAACGAGTCTGCTCAGAATATTTTTATTTCTTTGAGCTTAGACGTATTGCTCGATATATTATTCACTAAATTTATAAGTAAGTACCTGTGGCCGAATTGTCTAACAGTCTACCATCTCTTTTTTTCCTCATCTCATTGATTCAGAGTGCGTTAGACATTAAGATGTGTTAAGTATTTACCCGACTGTCCGAAGGAGAGTTATGTTTTTCGAGCGTATGTATTTAGTTGAAAGTTTTCTATAGAATAAGTTAATTCAGTGTTTGAGAAGCGGGATCAATCTGATACGATGAGACTCCATCGTAAGACAAGAAAGAAATTTAGGAAAAAAAACAAGTCAAATTATAACCAAGGAATATTATTGTAATGATTATTATAAGTATTATTGTAGCAATCAATTAATAATGTAGTAACGCTGTAATTTTTTTTAACAGAAATATTCAACATTTAGTAAAATTTTAATAAATTTTGCAAAACTAGAGTTACTACATTTAACGGAGCAGGTAAGTGACGACTAACCATTTTCAGCAACATTATGTTCAGAATTCCGATAGCCGTTATTATTGTGCACGTGTGACCAGTTAATAAATTACATCGACTTCCATAAATGTTGCCAGTTTTCTCGTGCGTAAAATATGATGGGGATTTTGTCATTCGTGCTTAATTCGATGGCGCTCGTTTTAAGATTTACCGAGTGAATGGTTGCGGTAATAGCTGCGAGAAAGCGACGTGATCAATCATCGATGACTATCGACTTAAAGAGGCGGGCCGACTCGTGTTACGATTTCGGAAAAACGAGGAAAACGCAAAAAATATTCTCGGCCCCGACTTGCATGCCCCTATAGCGCGAATTTTATCGGATATAATTTACTTAATTACACTTTTGTTCCTGTGCCAGAAACTAGAGTGAATCGAAACGTCGTTGGCCGGAATAACTGTTAGACGGTAATGAATACTTTGTTTCGACACAGACGTCCCTAATAGCTTTTATAGCTTAAACTAATGTACTAGGATGGTAGCGGAATACGGACTGTTATGGAACCTAACTTTAATAACAATTTAAAAACCTTTTGATAGGTTTATACAATGGCATTGGTGCAAAAAACTTTTGAAAAATCTTTTAAACAACTGGATAGCCAGCCTTCGCCTAAATAAAACCAAAATTGCCTTCTCGTTGTGCAATCCATCTGAAGAAAAAAATCCTCAGGTATGAATCGTCTTCAGACCATGGCTGTTATTGTCTAAAGCGCGGACGCTCGCGATCAAATTTATAGTCTTTCACCTCACCTGATGGAAAAATGTGACGAAAGCTACTGTGATTTCGAGTGTATTAGACAATTTATGGTCTTTGGTTATATTTATACGCTGTCATATTAAGGAAAACCCATTCCTTCCTCCATAGAATTTAAAGTTAAAGTTGAATACAATTATGTCATTGAATATAGGTAGGTAATGTGATAAATATGTTCCACTGCATTTAATTTTTACAATATATTTTTTTCGAGGAGGGCTAATTAAACTTAAAAAAACAATTAAACAGTGTATAAGTTACCAGTTATTGTTTTTTTCCTTTTGAACCAAATCAAGAACTTTATTAAGATAGAAATATATTACCCGTACTTACAAAAATAAGAAAAAATTAATGTAGGTATAATATTCAAACAAAATTCCTCTTAAATAATATTCTAATTAAACATAAATCAAAATCTGAAACGACTATTCATAAGCAAAAAACCGAAAAATTATGAAATGAAAATAGTATACCTACTTATAAATGGGGAAAAGTTAGTCGGGCCCATAAAGCGCATTCCGCGGGTCGGAAATGCAGGGGCCAGGCTCTGCGAGAGAAAGCTTTGCTGGGCTCTCGCTTCTCAGGTACCCGTTTATCACCAGACCACTTCAAGCAGCGCTTTCCGCTGTTAAATGATTTTCACAATAGCATGCTGAATTAACTTCTAGCTCTACAAACGTAGTTATCAAACTTTCTCCTGAGTAGGTACGTAATTTTAGGCCTTATAAAAAATTTCAATGTTTCTCATAGGTGTGTGTTTCGCGTTTGTACCTATTTTTTTACCGACTTCAAAAAATGAGGAGGTTGTCAATTCGGTTGTATTTTTTTATGTTTGTCACCTCAGAACTCCGTCATTTTACAACCGATATGAAAATTTTTTTTTTCGTTCGTATGGAAATGCCTTCCATTAGATCCCATAAGCACCAAATCAGGATCTACCTAATGATTACTCGTAGATCCTAAGGAAATTGAGGGAGCTCTTCAAATATTGTAGGGACACCTATTGTAATTAATTTGAATATACATATTTAATAGTAGCTCGTGCATTTGCTCTTGAAAATCATCATTTGGTGAAGTGGAACTGATGATGAAGACCACAGTTGATCACCGGAGCTACTATTCAATAACAAGTATTTCACGGGTTGAATTTCAATTACTAACACAGTTGCTAAGTAATTTATGCTCGTCGTGAAGCATGCGGTGATTCGGTGAAATGAAACGGGTGGTAAAGCTCCAAGACTCCTCAATATTTCGTAAAAGGTGACGAGCAGATGACATTCAACTATTGTATCTTTGATTGTTTACACAAAAAAGCGTGAAAAAAATGTATAAAAAAAATGAACCGATAGCAAAAAGCCATGAAAATAATTTTCTACCAGTCTTAATTCAGTGCCTCAGCACGAGGCAGCAGCAGTGATGGAAGCCTAATATACCGGGTGTGGCCTGTAATACGAGCAAAAAATTAAAACATAGATCGTACTCGTCAAACTTAACAACATTAGTTCGGCGACTTTTAAAAATAATGGAGTCTTTAGATTTCCCTTTTTCATACAAATTAAATACTGATATCAATGCGCGCCATCCTAGAACACAACTGACGTCGCCTGTCACGATACAAACATCAAGCATTTTGCTTTACATTGCTGCTTCGAATAAACTTTAAAGTGTAATAAAAATTTAAAAAGTTATTATTTTAAAAAAGCGTTGATGTAATGTTGTTTAGTTTAAGGAGTATGATCTATGATTTAATTTTTTGCTCATATTACAGGCCACACCCGGTATAGAGTTGTACGTGAGGTAGACGAGTAGGTATAGGTCCACTCCTGCTGGCTCGTGCTGGCTGAGGCACTGATTTCAGACTGGTAGAAAAACATTTTCATATTTTTTTTTAAATTAAGTAAAAAATAAAAATATTTTATTTCAGACTCAGGGTCCATAATTAGTTAGTAACAATAATCTTAATAAGCTTAAGGTTAGTAACAATGTTAAAATGAAATAAAATGAGATAAAAGTAAAACAACGGAAACTAGAAACACCGAACGAAGGCACGCACCGGGGCGTGTATCTTTGTCCAGTGTTGCATTATCGGGCAATCAACCCGTTCAGCGAGTGCGCTCAGAATGGAGTTGGAGCTCACGCGCACACGGCGCATCAGTTTTTGTAGTCAGTTAATTTTTTTTTATACCTAATTAATTTCAGTTTCATTATAAAATTCTTCTCAACTATAGTCTGCATTTTTATTAGTCTTTTATATAACTGGATGGCAGTTACGGTCACTATTAAAAAAAAGCTCTAGTTTCATCTTAAATAACATTATTTTATTGACTGTGCTTAAATCCGATTCCTGCGTAGTGCGCCGCACATCAACCAATTTCTACTAATGACCGGAATCCGATATCGCTGAACGTGCTGAGCGAGTGTATTTACCTATTCTGTAGTACCTACAGCAGAGACGTGTGTGCAGGCACACGGAATTGACTGTTTTATAGAATAAGATTCCACGAAGCCGCGGATAAAAGCTAGCCAATAGTCATGGAATAAGTTGGAACCTACGTACATAGTTTCTAAATTTCGACCAAAGTCATGAACTTTGTCTAAAACAAATCATTCAATAACAATATTAGTCATTCAGTAGACGTACTGAGTGCACAGATTAGTGGGCCGAGTGATTTGATTAACAAAGCCCCAGTTGATTCGACACAAACGCGCTGATTGACCACGAAGGTTTAGCTAATCGGGTTAAGCAGACGCGACTACACTTGACACGCCCAGGAAATACACATTAGAACGCCATGCACGCTATCATTAAATCAATATATCCTTTCGCATAACTACATATTTTATCCGAGAACTGACATATTACGTTAAACGCATGTTTAACTACGGTATTATGTTTGTGATACCTATGATTATATACACGACAGAAGCTAGTATGCTAGGCCCATGACTGCGGGCCGCGTGAATAATAAAATTACTAAACTGTCTCCTCCCATGTTCCCGATTCGATAAGGGTCTACATTCGCTTAATTGATTTCACATTAAGATTGTTCGTGAATTAATGGCGCTTGGCCCACTGAAATGCTTATTTTTCACAAGAACATATAGATTTTAAAAGTGGCAGACAGGATGCTAGCGAGATTTGCTCTTGCCAGGGGAGCGGTCCAGTGCAGGTAGGTACTAGTACTTAACCTACTTGTAAAACCGCTAATAGGTAAAAAACTTGTGTTACTTATTAACAAAATACTTACGAAAAAAAAATAATGCCGTTCCCTGAGCCAAATACGCAAGACTACCCCAAGAATTATCCTATTTTTCTACGAAACGTTGATATTGTAGACGTGGGAAAATATTTATAATTCTTGATTATATTATCTTTAATAACACAGCTTTCGATACAGGATTCATCACACTTCGCAGTCATAAGTATCACGCATGTGATTAAATTCAGTTGTGTGGAATTTATATTGTGCAGAATCGCGAATAGGAACAAACAAGATTGCGTAGAAATAATGACTGTGAATCATTACGTATGTGATTAAATTCAGTTGTGTGGAATTCATATTGTGCAGAATCGCGAATAGGAAGAAACAAGATTGCGTAGAAATAGTGACTGTGAAGCATTACGCATGTGATCAAATTCAGCTGTGTGGAATTTATTTTGTGCAGAATCGCGAATAGGAAGAAACAATAATGGAATAAACCTCGTATAATCCCTATTTATTGATGCTACATATCTACACCTTTTCACATAAATCGTGCTCGTGCATGAAAATATGAAATAGCAGGTCCGTAGTGAACGGACAAAATCGGGAGAGTGGCGCTTGAGCGCACAACCTTTTATATTTACCTGCGTATTCTTCCTTGCCCAGAACAATGGGAATACCACTGCGCCACATTGCTTCTGTTTGAATCGCACCTAAAGGTTATGAAAGTGACTTGTTCAGAAATCATATACTGAGTACTGTTCACTCAAACATAATCGATCTGCTCCTCGTCCGTATGTGACAAAATACATCCTTTTCAAGACGAAATTATAAAATACCGACCGCCGATTCTCATCGAATGGCTGCCACCCAATCAATAAGGCTTTTGAAATCAAATGCCTGATGCGAATAAGTAAATAAATTCGGGCTGATTTTTCCCTGTCCCACTAAGAGGACTGGATTGGAGACATTAGACGTGTCAGAATCAAAATGCATTACTAATTCACTTTAAATAGAACCTATTTAAGATTTCGAGCCCAAACGGTACTTATAACAGACCCTATATTACTAAAGTAAGATTAAATAAAAACAAGTATCATGGGAATAAGGGCAAGAACTTTAAATTTTAATACCGTGCCCAAGCATTTACTTAAATATTTTCATAATTTTGCTTTAGCGTTATTGGAGAAAAGCACTATATATGCCTCAGCGGAAATGTCAATTCGTAGATTCGTATTTATTGACGAACGGTTCGTCCGTCAAACTCTACTCATCCACGAATTGATTTCCCGGCCTCGGCATTAATGTAAATATTATTGTTCCCTGATAATTGCCAAGCCGAGTTAAAAAACTGAATTTCTCCCTGGTGTCGTCGTCGTCACTCCCACTCCGTGGTGCACGTGAGTGATGAGTGACGATAACGCAGATGGACTGGGGATGACGTCGTCTTTCACATAATATGTACATGCCACAATAAACTGGAAATCTCGAGGTAAAAATGTGGCGCTGTATATTGCCAACCATAGAACCTTTTTCCAGAATTTGTTTGTCAAAGAAAATTATATTTCGCGTCCTAATAATAGATACTTAGGTACTTTTAGTATATAAACCTTGCTACAATAAATATAATATATGTACTTAAGTAATAAATACCTAATAATCTCGTTAATTATAATGTAGAAAAATCTAAGTAAGTACTCTACTTTACATGCCAACTTTTTACATGATCTGTAGTGTCGACTACAACGTGCTCAACCGATGAATTGCTAATTATAATAAATAAAATATCTGAAAACACTACGTTTATGGATGCCAATTATTTTGTAAGAGGAAATAAGTAAAATTATCATTTAAAATTCTACTTGATTGTTTTGTTCTAACATTTTCTAAGCAGTAATTGAAAAATATGCAACGCTTTTTTCGGTGTAGGTAATGGATAGTTGATATTTGTAAAGGCATATTAAAGTCAATAAAAGAGCTTAAAAAATATTTGTTTTTGTAGCTCAGTAAAAGCGTTCGGAGGTGATAGAAAGTGCGAAGGAATCGAAAAGAAATGCTCAGTTCCCAAAAGACTACTTTAGCTGGGTCGCCGCAAAAACAAGGAGGTAAGTACCTTGCGATCGCTTTCTGCTAAATCAGCTCTCTCCTCCATACTATTTAATTTTGTAAGCACATGTAGCACGATTACAAAGCGTTATCTATCATTCATTCAATTGGAAACTGGTAATTCCAAAACTGATTTGTTGTTACAATTGAAAGCTTGAATACCTGGTATTTCAACTGATTTATGAAGCCCTGCACATGGACACAAATAAATTGGTTTTCGTTCAATCCAAGCGTCCAATAATAGGTGCATTATAGCGTGTATTATAAACAGAAAAATAATGTATATGGATTTTACAACATCACAGCCGATACATTGTTATCAAAATACACCAAACAACACCGGATTTATTCAAATGTCATTATTGCGCAGAGTGGTGCGTAGGCAAGCTTCGTTGTTTGTATAATATGTAGGACGGGCAATAATGAGAGGGTAGTTACAGCACAGAACAATAATGCACAGGAGTCTCAATGGCGACAGCTGGCTGGCGCGTAGCGAGCGAAGTTTGTTGCGGCTTGCGGCTCAGGCAATCACAGATAACGTATACTAATATGACACAAATTCGACTTATCTTATAACTTCTTCTTTTCAAGTAACAAATATCTGTTAAATCAATCAAATGTAGGTACAAAAGTAGGTACGTGAGTAAACTACAACAATGAACGTAAATTTTAATGCGATGTCAACAGTGTGCATCATTGGTGTACATGTAGTGTGCATAGGTGGTGAATCGTGTTTGTATCCATTTGTTCGAATAACTTTAATATTATCGGTATGTATTAAGTATTTTCCTAAGTAGATAATGCAAAGCACACGAGAATACAAATACAAGGGATCTAGAGTAAGCAAAATATTATTATTACTCTCTTGTAATACAAACTAAGGCACAAGTAAGTTGTTACTCTCACGAAGCTATTGTTTTAAATGCAGATGAGAAATTATTTTAGAAATGAACTTTCTACGTTTCTGTGCCAGTTATTTCAGAAGCAGAAATTGTTCTTTGATATTTATTAATGTCCAACTACAAATTTGCGTAGTGGAGATGTTAATGGCGACTCCTGTTTTATTGTAAAACAGATCATAATAACCCTAAAATTGCTGTCAGCTGCAAATTCCAGACTCTCTAATAAGAATTTCTCACTTGCCGGTTCTATCTAAATGATATCGATATATTATTTAGACTTTAAATTAGACTGTCGGTAATTTATCATGTTTTTTAGAGCACTGACTGTAAAATAAATAGTTTAAAACCAGAAAATATAAAAAAAAAAATATTATTCATATATTTATTTCATAGAGAAATTAATGGAACACATGTTAGTACCTACTACAGCAGACTTTGAACATGAAATTGAAAAAGCACTGAACAGAAATGATTCAATTAGAAATATCCGTACGTCCAGGTTACGGAACGGAACGAATAAATATATCGTAGATCTTAGTAGTCCACTGTGATTATTTGTGGAGAAATCTCGTCTAATAGGTTAGTTTGCATTATCCACGAATTGAATTAACTCTATAGTGTACGCGTTTTGATCTTCTCGCGTATCTTGTATACCTAAAATAAAATACATTATAACTATTACTCTCTAATGTAAACATACTAAAATAACATAAAGAGACAATTAAGAACACCATCACATTAAAATATCATTAAGGTTGGAAAGTGCACTGCACACTGCATCTCATTTGGACGAAACAAAAGCAAAAATTCATTTTTAAATTTTTTGTAGGTACGTTACACGACTACATTACTCGTGCTGACTTTTTTTTATTAAGAACTTTTTAAGACCAAAATAAATGGAAACTTATATAGTTTAACTTTTTGAGTTTTGCACAAGTTTTTCGTATCGACAGTAAATTCAACAGCCGTCTGCAAAATTGACTAAAAGTTTCTTCAAGGAATTTAATTTTTTTTATGTATCTTATTTAAATAAAAGAGATCGTAATATTTAAAACAAAAATTCAATCGTGATAAAATGTCTACACATCATTATACGTTTTTAATATTCTTTAAAGAACTCTTATTAAAATGAATAAAACATGGATACTGTGGGTAGATGAATAATATACAAATCGTAAAAGCAAAACGAATTATATTGATATCTTGTTTTACAATTTTTTAATATAATTATGTAAAGTACATATATGTTGCACGCACATGTCTTATTATTATCATATTGACAACTGTATTTTCCACGAGTAGAAAATGTACACAGGGTTATATGAATAACTAGCTTTTGCCCGCGGCTTCGCCCGCGTGGAATCCGGTTATCGCGCGCTGTTCTCTCGGGAACTGTACATTTTTCCGGGATAAAAAGTAGCCTATGGCCCATAAACCATCTCTATGCCAAAAATCACGTCGATCCGACGCTCCGTTTCGACGTGAAAGACGGACAAACATACACACAAACATACAAACACACACACTTTCTCATTTATAATATTTGTATGGATTACGGAAATATGGTGTTTTCCAGTGAAACGTGAGTCATGAAAAACATTAAATGGACTAAGTTAAAATATATGCAATCGTGTGCTTAAGTCACATTCACTCATTCGTTCATTCACTGTGTGTAATTACTCAGTTCAACTCTGCTGCCGACACCCATTCTTAATATTAATTTCCTTTTTTTGACTCGCACCACAAAAAAATATATGTTATACAATTTTAATTTTATCTATTGATTGCAGTATTTAATGTCGTGTTTGTAAAAGTCTTAATTCATGCAGAGCCCGTTTGTAAATATTGTGGCCTGTACTCAACAATATAATTATTATAAATGTATAATTTGTAAATTTTATTTCAACTATTTATACTGGCTACTGGCAACCAAAAAACTAAGTGGATAGTGATTCTGACTATGTATAGACCTAGAAGTTCCAGGTTTGAAGACATGTACCTAGTTATATGATCAAACACGAATACTTATTTTTTCCTAAGACAAGGATGTATATGCAAATAAATTGAACCTATTTACCAACATATTTATATACACCATTGAATAACATCCTTTGTAGAAATGGTACTACTTGTATGACAATTTGTGTAAATTATCCCACGATTTAAAAAAACAATGATTTCATGCACCATTAGCTTTAAAAATTTAAAAGGGTTTTTTAATCATGAATTCATGTAAAATATTATACTTAGAATGTGAAAGCACATTCCGATTTATACATAGTTGTTCAGTGAGAGAATAATAGTATAGGGATAGGTTCGGCTTCCGTACCGTTTTATATAACAGTCACACATAGACATATACTTTCAGAAACGACCGGTCTTAGAAACGAGCTAGGTCGCCGCACGAGACAGATAATAGGGTTCTTCAGAGAAAAACCCTAATAAAAATGGATAATGGACAGGCATGTACACAAGCAGCGAACCGCAGTAAAGCACGAAACGTTTTTAACTCACTTGAACCATATTTTATCTTCGAAATCTATCCATACTCTCTCAAGATAGAGATTTATCTCGATGTCATCGAGAATTGGGCCCAGAGGCCGCAATCTTCTTTGTTACCGTCTGCTTCAATCTCGATCGCGACAGTTCTAGACATCTTCGTTTTCACCTTCTTCGTTCGTCACTAGATATTTTTTTTGGTCGGCTTATAGCTACAAGTAAATCGAAACTCAAAAAATTATCAATTAGGGAGTGGGAAATAATCCACTCGATTAATTAATTAGTACTTTGCCGCTTGAATGGCCGCACGGACATTATGATTAGCCAAATGCAAATCATTTACTCGTATTGTATTGGAAATCCAATGTTGCTACTAAATAATTTTGGTAACAGTATCTTGTGAAAGTTCATTTACTTATTTGTAACACCTACCTAGTTGGCGTGCTTTTTTCACCCTCATACTTACTTGTTAAGTAGGTATTGTGTTTCTTTTTTCAGTTATAAAAAGATCATAGGTTATTAAGGTGCATTAATAAATCTCCGTCGACTTTCAGTTAAATATTTATCTTTGTTGATTTTTGTTTATTTTTAGTTCATTTTTGCATAACATTCAGAATCGGAACTTTAACAATTTAAATTCTTTTATAACTACGAGAGCCATCGACGTGACACTTTTGTCTGTTTGAAATTATTTACAAACCGTCCAGTTTATTTATCTAAATATCACACGTTCTGCGTGTAGGGGAGATTCTGTTTTTTTTTATTAGAACCGATATGTATACATATAATATAACCACCTTACCCTTGTGACTGATATGCAGAGAATACGAATGTAGGAACATCAGGAGTACCTATTAGGAAGTATTAGGAAGAGTTTGACTCTAAATATCATAGTCAAGTGTGTGTGATATTGTGGGAGTCTGACTGTCTGTACATACTATTTTCTACTGACGGCTTGCCTTGTACGTTGTTGTCCTACAAAAATTATCACACGTTTGGCTATTACATTTAGGCATTATTGTCATAACAATATGTTATTATCATATCATAATATCAAAGTTCAATTCAATTCAATTTGACTATATATTATATTTTTGTAAGTTACCTAATCTAAATCTATTTTTTGTAATTAATAAATGCAGAGATCACAGCTTGAAACACAGAAATTTTCTAGTATATCTAGCATAACCTAGTATAACTATTTCTTTTCTCTTTTTAAAATCTTTTAGTGTGTAAATTTTGTTGAAATTGTACGAGAATATATTCATAAATTGTTGATTAATAGGTATAAACCTGTTGTAACATATTGAGCCGAGAAAGTTAGTTTGTTTTGAAATAAAATCCAATAGAGTCCCACCTTGACTGTACTTATCTAATGACTAATGGTCTAAGATCCGAACTTGTAAAAATCTGCCCGGGTCTGATAATAGAATGAAATGTATTTTATAATAAATTTAGTATATTAGAAAATATATTGCAAATGGGTTTGCTAAAAAATCCTGGACAGGCTTTATAAAATAATTTTTTTAAAAATTATTTTTAATAAATTTTTGTTGCATCATCGAGATAATAAGAAAATTTTATATTGACTTAAAGTAAAAACCTATAGAATATAATATAAAGACGTTGGGTTTACCTGGACGAACTACTGGGTTGCCAGGTTTATACTTAAACAGTTAAGTCGATGCCAGGTACTTTCACTTGATTGGATTGGATTTGAATTAAAAATTGTATCATCAACGTC
Organism: Choristoneura fumiferana; assembly: GCF_025370935.1. Classification (NCBI taxonomy): domain Eukaryota; kingdom Metazoa; phylum Arthropoda; class Insecta; order Lepidoptera; family Tortricidae; genus Choristoneura; species Choristoneura fumiferana. The sequence continues at coordinate 34,051,137 of NC_133472.1, forward strand.
ATCGTTGATTTATTAGGAACACGTTGATATAGGGTTGTCTTCATTTAATGAAAAATCATTTAACAGTCATTAAATATTATTTCGAAAAGAAATAGCCTTCCAGGATTTCTAATATACTAAATTCATTATAAAATATATTTCATTCTATTATCAGACCGGTGCAGATTTTTTCAAGTTCGGATCTTCTACTATAAGTGTAGGCGTTTATACGGCTTGTTAAAACATACAAATATTGTCTCATTAGTCAATTTAATCATGACTATAAGTTTATAAAATACTAACCATAGCGATCAGATTGTAATTTGTAACTATGTATAATACACTACGGATTCGAATTCCGAAATCGATGATTTGTATTTGTATTTTAGTGACCGGTAACGAGCTGGCAGCCAAAATACGCGTTCGTAACTCATTCATGATATCATTTAAAAATCATTTTAAAGCACTTCACATTCGGAGAAAAACAGTAAGTACAAAAATTTACTCAAACACTCGAACCACGTTTCGCAGGTAGGTACGATTTTTACAAATCGACGGTCAAAATGTACTTAGGCACCTCCATTAGTATACTTTAACTTGTATCTGTAACTTCTGTTGCAAAGGGGCAATTCGTTTGAGTTTTAAGTTAAATTAAATTGAAAGTCAGATTATTATGTGGATTCGCGACCCAACCCTCAGTCGCACCTACACGGCCGCGTCAGCGATTTCCAGTAGGTGCCCCCCGCGGGACCCTTATATCTACCCCGATAACATAAAACCCACCTATTATGTTAATCGGAAAAATAAACGGTCCTTCAAATACTCGTACAACGCCGTGTTCGTGATTTATCTATCATTGTAATTCTGTAGGGGCGCATAACGATAATTCAAATGTTAGTAGTCGGTTAAACCACACCGTTGCGGCGAAAAGCCTATCAATTAAAGATTTTCCTCTTGGAGTACCCGATGAGTTGACGGTTAAAACGTAATTGTGTTTGTTGAACGGTTCGGGTGCCCCTTAGCGCCCGGCATCCCATTCCCTGACTCCAGACCTCCTCTTCGTAGTAGCAATCTCTCTTAATTCGGTGTAAGCCGCAAATCCTTACTGCAGATTATCCGCGCGACATCGGCTTTAGCATCACATCTCTTAGCCACGACTCGTAAAAACACTACATCCATATACTCGTCTACATTTTATATGCGAACCTTATTTGACGGATCATATTTTTTCCCTATTTTACTTATAAAATAGGGTAGCATGGTAGCCTCGCATTTCGAAATATGGATAACTCAATAAATTATTCTTGCTGATTTTATATACTTCAAAAATTTGGTCTTTTTTCTGTCTGTAAAAGATCTGAAGAATTACTTCTGTTGTTTAGACATAAGTACATACATTCTTAATTGCATGACGTTGGAAAAACAACTTAGTATAATTAATAACACGCTTTTCATAAATGAAGCGGATGAAATCACGAAGCAATAGATTAGTTGATATTAGGTTTTACAGCTTAACTGTTGGAGCTATTGTCTTATACCATTCGATAAACCGTAAAGTACTAACACCACCTGAACTTAAGTAAAAGCAGCAAACACTTTTAACCTGCGCTGTTGTCCATCGGCTGCCGGTTGTCAGTTCATACGATTGTTGGTTACGCCATTAACCCAAAGCGACGCATACCATTTGAAGTCAGAACATGTTACGAGATATAGCATTGATCTTCCGAAACTGGAAATTTGAATATACACTACTTACTGGTAATAATCTTAACAACATAAAAAAATAGAACTTGCAATTACTAACTAGTATGTTCTGAGGTCTCACTATGTAATTATTTCTCCTCAATTAATCTACGAGTATAAGATATGATCGATCTCATCTGTTATTCACAACTTATTGAAATGTCACGCTCCCACTGAGACCAGTATTATGAGGAATATCGTTGAGACGCTTCTATAATACACTCTTATAAGAGGGCTCTGCCCTCTCGTCATAAGTACTATTGCGTTTTAATCAAAATTTTCCTCGTTGTTTGCTGGCAGGCGAACAGTGTAATAAGACTACATCTGGTTTAATAAGGAAATTGAAAATTTTCTGTCGTTTTTACTCCTAAAAGTTAAATAAATAGAAGCTCCCTCCAGCCGCCGGCGCCCTTTCGCAAATCGATTAATAACTTTTAGGTACTCGGTATTGAATAGTTAGTGATTTTCCGAAGAGAAATAAGTAAACGAAAATCGAGCACTTTTTTCTATAAAATTTTCTCTGATTAAAATTCTAAGTCCTAGTTTTTTGAAATTCTGACTAAAACGTTCATAAATTATGTACAGTCAACCAATTTAATTTCCAAGCCACCGTAGAACCCTGTCATTAGATATGACATGTATACTATTCAATAAGGTAAACAATATTATGGAGAAAAAAAATGCTCACGAATTTGGTTTCATGTTGTGCGAGACATATTTACGATCAATTATATCCCAGAAGTTGTAGGTAGACACATACAACTCCCACAATATATTTATCCCGAACAAAACCATGGAAAAGAGCTAGTCCAGTGTAATAACACTCGTCAGTACGATATTGTTTGTTTTAACATTGAAAAATATTTATTTTTCATTTTAATCTTAACCGTATAATTATTTCCCGAGAAAAATAACAAATAGGTAAGCATGTCAGATAAAAATGTTGGTCATAATTGATTTATCTTTTGTTAATTGAACTGAACTTATATTTTTAATACGTTCCTTTTAACAAAATAATATTCTCTTTGTGGTGTGCATCTGATTTTTACAAATTAAGTGTAAGTACGTCAAGTGCAAAGATATCGACACGGCCAGTGTTACAGAAATATTTATTCACGACATTATGCACTTAGGTAACATTAAGGTCGTATAATATAGTGTTGCAAAAAAAACTATTTTTTTTCTATCGTGAAAAAAAAATATGAAAAGAAACATGAAAAAGATTTTTTTTTGTTTCTGGAGCATGTTTTTTTTCAAGAGTTCTATTTTATATTAAAAAGGCTATTTCCGTAAAATATTAATACTTAACAGTTAATACTAGTTTTTATTATTTATTTATAAATCTATTTATTTACTCTTCTACGAGCCCTATGTCCCTAGTGAGGGATAACAGGATCACATCATCATCATCATCATTTATAAATGTACCATCCCGTTTTTGGTAGTATAGTAGTATATATTGGTAACATTCAAACTGCGCACGAATCCCCGTTCGGTCTATGTTTGCTTGAACGTAGTTGGCTACTGGCATTGACACAAAGGAAGCTAACATTTTCGTTTAATTGATTCATGAGGACTTAATTCGATTTGTTATTTTAGTAAAATGTAAGCAATTGGAAAACATACCTCAATAAAACAATTAAGTAATTTCCTATTGACTTTATTTCTGAAAAAAATACCAGTTAGAAAAAAAACAAGGCTAATAAGTTTTTTTTCAAGTTTTTTTCAACATTGTGAAAAAAAAACAAAGTAGTTTTTTTCATGTTACATCACTAGTCGTGTATACTTAATTTTGTAACTTTGGCCGTGTCGATATCTTTGCACTTGACTGTACAATTCAAATGTTTTCGCAACAGTGATGTAGTAACCAAATATTATTTTATGACTTGGAAATACGAGAAATAAAATATAACGTCTTCAACTGGGAGATCAGCTGTGCTGTCGTCAAAATTAGGCGTCTGGAGCATGTGCCTGCCCTTTCCATGCAATGGGCGCTTATGCGAGCTAAGCAGCGAGCACAGACTACGAGCGAGAGAGATAGTTAGCTATGTTTTATTAAAGTCGGTTCAGCAGTTTTTGAGATATTGAACTTTGATAATAAAATGTTGCGGTGTCCTTAAAAATTTCTGACTTAATTATTAAAATGTAAAATTGTGATATGTTGAAATAAAAGTACACAGATATAAAATGTTTCTAGGTATCAATACGAGAATAACTATGAATTGTCGAACGCGTCTGGGCCCTAGACCTTTTTAAGCAATGTAGATAGGTACTGTGACAAAACGGGGACCTATATCTACATCCCATCAAGTCATAGTGACCTTAAGACATCTCAGATGAGCTAGTGAGGTAAAATAATAGTACCAATTTGTTTGTTGAGAATGTTAGGGTTTGTTTCATTGAAAAGTATAATATTATGCTCGTACTTATAGAGAGTTAATTTGAAATTTATATCATGTAGGTATACTTAAGTACCTTAAATTAAAGCAATCTCGTCGTTTCGTTACAAAGCTTCGTCCAGGTGGCAGCTTACAGCCAGGTTTCACGCTGTTTGCAGGTTCCAGGAATATTGAACTAAACGAGGCGTACTTGAGCAGTGTATTTAATTTTTTAGGCTGTGTTACTTGAACTCGGACCTCGAAGCACTCTTAATTGAGTTAGTTGAAGATAATTACTATGGAAGCGAATTTGCGAATAAACCGGCCAAGTACGAGTCGAACTCGTGCACTGAGCATTCCGTATGAATTAAAATAGTCAACAAAAGTGTGTTTCTAAAGAAAATATTTTTAGATTTTAGTGAAATGCGATTTTTGAACTTTTTTCCGTGTGGTTTTATTTTTACCGAACTACACTCTGTAAATATGGTTAACAAAATGTTGTAAAATATCTTCTACTCGTGTTAACTTACACTTCACTTTTTACTATATCAAGAAACTATACATATACCTATTTATGTAAGTACTTGATATTAATTTAACTTGATACCTCTACGCGTTTATTGGAAAAAGAGGAACAATGAGGTAATCCCATAAAGGTTTTTATTTACTTTTGAGAGTAGACAAAATGTTAGGAAGATATTTTGTTAGGTAGGTAGGTGTATTATCTAATAGAATAAGGAATTAACAGAGAAATACCTACACCACAAATGCCAGGTCTGTAAGTTTGCAAGCTATGTTTAAATTACACAAATAACTTGTAAAAAATATTAGCAATATCTTAGTAGATATTGCTAAATACTAATTTCGGAGTATTCCCTAGGACTACCTTGGGAATACTCCAAAAATATTATTTAGTTAGGTGTTCATTGTTAAATTTCGGAACATATAACATGGATTTATAAAGTATTTTTACAAGCTTTTATTTAACTGCACCACGTATATTTTTTGCTTGCAACAAATATAGCAAGTTAATTTTGATTTACTTACAGTGGTCGGATTGATTTAGAAATTTGGTATACTTACATATTCAAGGTGTTAATTAAATAACTGAAAACCAGACACCAAAATATTCATGCATTTAAAGTTACTTGATTGCATTTATTTTAAAATAGCTTTATTATTTTAAAATTTCTAACTTTACGGTCATAATTTGTGTTTGTCAATTACTTTGAAGTTTTTAGAAGTAAATGTATTTGTAGCAGAACGGCCAGTATTAAATTATCTAAATAGTATGCAACTTATCTAAAACATTAATTGATAGTAAAGCGGCCAGTATTAAATTATCTAAATAGTATGCAACTTATCTAAAACATTAATTGATAGTAAAGCGGCCAGTATTAAATTATCTAAATAGTATGCAACCTCACTAAAACAATAAATTGGCGCATATCGCGTTCGTAACTTTTAGACTGGGCACAATAAAAAATGGATATAAAAACACGAACACAACCTGATATAAAACATAGTGTGTTATCGAATCTACTTTCGATTCAGAGCAAACTACTTTCTTGATTTCAGTTATTTAATAACCCCTTGCATAGGTTGGATGACTATGCAAGTACAGTCAACAAAAAGTACAGTCAGCACAAAAGCTGGTATTAAAAAAGACATTTGTTATAAAATTTATTTTCTCAAACATGCTCGGAAATGTATGCGTTAATGTCACGAAATGGATGGATGGACGGACGGACGAACGGACGGACGGATGGACGGATGGATGGATGCACATAGTTACGTATTATCATCTGGCTATATTGCTTTCCAAGAAAGAAGAAGAAGTAATTATAATTAATTAATCTTATGCCGTCCGTAGCTAAGACAGTAGTAGTTTAATAGTAACGACTTGAATATTAATCTAGTAGTTAGTGAGCCATACTTAACAAGATCAAGTGTCTAAGAAAGCTATTGATATGAGAACACATAGAAGATAGAAAGTAGATGCTTGCTATGAATCACAAGGGGGTTCACTGACTCCCTCACTAGAGGAATAAAGCCGTACCCGGAATACCAGTAGTGAGCAGCAGTGAGTGACTGCCTCGTGGGGCTCCGTATTTCAAAACATGATATCTGATTGTAAAGTAACTACCTTACAATTCTACCATAAAATAATTCATTTAAAAAAGTAACTTTTATTTTAGTATATTCGGTCTATGCGTGCCAAATAACGCTGATAATATTTTTCACAACACTATTTCGATATCCGGTCATATGCCGCGTTGACACGAGTACCTACCAATAGTAAGCGCGTAATGTCACCCGCATCAATGGATTTCGCTGTCACTGCCTACGACCGACCAGCCTTAAGCGGAAATTACACTTTGTTGTTCGCCTAATGCGGTCACCCAACTTGTTTCAAACTACTTCGGCGAACGACCGTCGCCTTTACATTAGTCTGTCCATCTACTGCGGCGGCCATATTAAGGCGGTGGCAGCTGTCGCTCGCCGAATGCGGCCGACTACCGTGTTTTTACACTTTTGCGGTCGCCGCATGCAGCATACGGCGAACAACAAAGTATAATTTCCGCTTTATGGTCTGGGCAGTGGCATATTGCCTTTAATGCAGTTTACCCTCTGAATTCGCAACATCTCCCATCCACGGAGAGTATACCATCACGCTAAACTGGCAAGGGCGCTTTTATAGACTGTATGAATTAGAAATAAATCGACACTTATACGGAATGGATACGATTTTGCCGTATCCGCTGAAATACAATATGATCCTTTCGCGTGTGCGTTAATTAATAACTTAGCGTAGCACTGCACCTTTAGATTTGACCAATAAGATCCATAGAATATTATTAAGGGAACTATATTTTCTGTCACCTAAGTTTAGATATGTAACTAATCGGTAATACCGTTATTATAATATCTGTCCCTAAGAAATATACTAGTCATCATATTAATCAAAACTGTCTCTAAGTATAAGTCATCAAAATAATCTAAACCTGTATCTTAAATTATAATTTGATCATCAAAATTCAACCACCAAAATAATAGATCTGTCACCTAATAAATAGATCTGTTCCTTACTTAAATGCTTCTACCTATACTACTACTGGTCTGGATAGTTACGATGACGAGCGATGCGAGGAGGAGTGTTAGGTAGACCTGCGACCTTCAGCGCGCGAGCCGAGCGAGCGAAGCGAGCGTGCCGTGGCAGCGACCGGCGAAGTGCCAGAACCGACCATTTTTTGCTAATAGTTAAGGTATGAATCATCGTTATTTTAATTTTATTCAAAATTACCATCCAGCACCATCACCACCACCATCATCATCATCAGCATTATCCTAGTCATCATCACCATCAATCACCATTACCATCATCATCATCATTATCAACATACTAATACGAAACTTAAGGCCAGAAAAACGGACAACCGCATGACTGCCACGTAATTTGATTATTACCTAATATTATTTTTCAGTGATTAAAAATTAATTTTTTGGTAAACATTTTTATATTGTTTGATGATTCAGTGTTAATGACACTTTTATTATTTAAAACCCAATATAATTATTGATGATCTCCGATCGATATTTTTTCCAAGTAATTTTTATTTAACATTTAGTTACTTAACCGTTTTAACATTATTTGGTGATTCAATTTAGGTGACATATCTACTTATACTTATATTTTAGGAACAAATATTATTTATTAAGTCACCGAAAATGCATTTATTAGGTGATCGATAAAATCTTACCCTATTATAAATGCAAATGTTTGTTAGTACTCGTTAAAAGGGCTGGATGTTTGGATGAAATTTGGCGTGTAGAGAGCTGGACACCAGGAATAACACGAGATCGGAATAAAATGTCGGAATCTTAACCCATTACTTAAAGAGTTATATTTTATTTGTGTTTTGTTCTCATGTAGGCGAAAATCTTCGAAATAACAAAAGCAATTTTGAAAAATCTTTTACAGATTTTAAGCTACACTGTCCAGTCAACAACAAACTAGTTTTTAACATACGAAAATGGTAAACTCCCACAGGACAAGACGAAGTTGCGGGTAACAGCTAGCTGATATAAACTCATTCAAGGACAATCCCAACCTTGGCGCGGGAAACAATTGTCGTCGATTTAATCTGCGGTAGGTAATGGATTTCAATGAATTTATGACACAGCGTGTTTCACTGTCCCCGGGATTACATTGAATTACAGCCAGTAGATCTCATGGAGTGTTTTGCTTGTAATGAGATCGAGTTGGTAAATTATTTTGGCAACGGTTTATTCGGTAACAACGTTTGTTATGTTCGCGCTTTAAGTTATATAATACTGAAGCTAAAATCTTGAAACTGGTGTAAGTGTAAGAATAATTAAGCTCAGGCTTCGTCCTGACAGTGAGTTTCTGCCTTTAACACGAAGTCAACTACGACTTATCCTTGTGAAGGAAACTACGGTAAACTTTTATTCGTTGGGCTCCATGTTTGTGATATGAGTACGATCTTGCCAAAAAACGTCATAAATATATAGTTTTGTGTGTTCGGTAAAATACAATAAAATAAATGACAGGGCTCTTTATGTGACCCGTAAAGTGATTGCCAGGCCAGTTAATTGTCATCCACCTGATCTTAAAAGGAATATTTTGCTCGATTGGACGGTACTGCGCTGTTTTGAATCGGTACCTACCTACAGTACTAAACAGGCCACTGAGTGACGAGAACTTGAAGTTTTTTCTACTCCTATAGTATAATCTGTCAATTATATTCCATTCCATCCCAGCCTATATACGTCCCACTGCTGGGCACAGGCCTCCTCTCAGAACAAGAGGGCTTGGGCCATAGTTCCCACGTGGGCCCAGTGCGGATCGGGAACTTCACACGCACCATTGAATTGCTTCGCAGGTTTGTGCAGGTTTCCTCACTATGTTTTCCTTCACCGCAAAGCTCGTGGTAATATCAAATGTAATTCCGTACATGAATTTCGAAAAACTCAGAGGTGCGAGCCGGGGTTTGAACCCACGACCCTCTGCTTGAGAGGTGATAGGTCAAACCACTAGGCCACCACGGCTTCAATCGTATGCGTATCATACGTATCGTCTATTATATGGTCAATAAGATTTTTTTTAACAAAAAAGTAAAACCGACTCCAAAACAATAACAAAAAATTGAACCGACTTCAAAACCCTTGAAAATATTTTTCTAGGTACGTACCTACTAGCTCGAAGTCGGTGCCTCAGCACGAGCCAGCAGGAATGGAACAATTAGTCGTCTACCTCACCTACATACTATGGGTTTCAATCCATCCTGCTGGGTCGTGCTGAGTCACCGACTTCGAGCTAGTAGGTACCTGGAAAAATATTTTGTAGTCGGTTCCATTTTCCGTTATTATTTTATTTTTTTGGAGTCGGTTTTACTTTTTTGTTAAAAGTTTTCTTTATTTCTCACTTTTTAGTGATTCGTAGCCAAAGAACATCTCACAACGATTCCATTAAGCCCAAACACGGCTTAGGTACGTTGTTTTATAACAGAGTTCCGTTGCCTACCTTCCGGCTTTAGTTCGAAAGAATCATTAACTTAAAGCTCTTTCTTAGTCGCTTATCTAGGTATATTAATCATGATCGTTTATAGACGAGCGAGCATTACTTAGCTTTGACGAGTTCAATTGGTCATCTACGGTCATCTTCATCAGGTCCAGTTTACCAAATGATACTTTCTGAATGTAAATGCTTATTTCAATGCTAAAACCGCCAAAATCGCCATAGGTGTACCAATAAAATATGAGGTTTGCCCTCGATTTCCCTAGGATCCCATAATCAGATCTTGACTTAGTGACAATGGGAACACCTCAGAAGAGTACCCTTACGAATAAAAAAAAAATTTGAAAATCGGTCCACAATTGACTGAGTAATCGGCGAACATACATAAAAAAAATACAAGCATTGGAACATATAACCTCCTCCTTTTTTGAAGTCGGTTAAAAATGAATAAGAACTGCTCTAAGCCAATCACAATCAAGGTTTATTTTTTCAAGCGAAATTTCGTAAATGAGAACACGCTGATCAAGCTCTGGTATGAGTAAATCGCAAATTAAAAAAAATAATAAAGCGGGAAATTCATATAGTCAGTCTAATGCTGTTGTTGTTGGTTTAAAGTAATTATAAAATACATTAAAATGAGTGATGATGATGAGATACTGTGTACTCACGAAGACATTTTAACGATGGCGCAAACAGTCAATGGAAGTTCGCTGCCGGAAAAGTAAAAAAAAAACCGGTATAACAAGATTTACAACAATCTCATGTAATGGAGAATCGACAAAAGTATTACATCTTTTTCGGAAAATGTATTGTTGGTGTTTTCAAGAAATAAGTAGCTAATTTAAGCCATTCACATTGTGGGCTGAGTACTCCATGCTAAAATCTACGTTAAACATATACCATCAAATATATCCAAATACTGTAAGTAGCAGCTTTCCTAAAACGCAAGTCTGAGGGGTTTAAATCAAAGAAATCAAAAACATTCCTGACAATTAAAAGGATTTTTTTAGATTTCTTTTTTCTTTTCTGAAATAATGTCGTAGAAAAAGTTATGGATGCAACTGTACATAACTGGTCATTATACACTCGTGTGATTCTTTTATAAACCTCACCAAGGCTCGTTTTATAAACACACACTCGTGAAATGACCCTTGTTATGTTGCAGTAGCATAAAATACTAAGTATTAAAGCGGAAGCAGTTTTATTTATAAAATATTTATTGCTTTTATAAAAATAAATACTATGGCCATAATACGTATTTAGTCAAAAAGATGGCCGAGTTAAAAGTAGCTCTATCACCTTCATAAAAAGAACTTTATTTATTTGTACTTACAGCCTTTGCCATGTATGTATCTTTTATGCTTTTCGTGAAAAGCAAATACAATAAACGAGTGTTCGTTAAAAGTTTACTGGGACTAAAATGTGTGGCTCCAAAGTTGTGTTATACTATATTGCTATAGTTGGTATTTTGTAAGCATAAACCATGAGTAACTAATGCAGGCTTGTCGTGCTCAAAGTTGTTGTACGAAAGGTATAATGTAGTATTTATTTTGGTAAGAGATTTGGCTACCTGTAGATATATCATTTAATTTATTCTTCGTATAGGTATACTTCAATATTGTAATAGTATTAATTTACCTCACCGTTACGAATTTCAAAGGTATCTATTTACGATAATTAGAATTACAGCTTATATTGTTTAAATACGATTAAATACATATTATAAACCTATTTAACGTGGGCATAAATAATAATGATAGAGTTTTTTTTACGCCACTCAAGATGTTTAGATTTGGGTTTCATGTTGTTTTTGGTGTAGCTTGGCGAACTTCGAACCAACAACCACATTATAAGATGTGAGGTGAGGAAAATTTTCATTTACCGGTGCTCAAAATACTAACTTTGTGCAATAATGTAAGAAAAGACTTTTCTAAAGGCACGGTAGTCCCCCGCCAAGTTGAACGCAAGCCAAAGGGCACCCACACAAAACTGCGATGCGTGCGACAAAGCGTTCGTTCAGGTGACCATGTCTAATTTATATGTATTAGGAATGCGCGATACGGATCAAATCGGAAGTTTTTGCGATGCTTCCTGCGAGCTCGAAAATTTTGACAATGTGATGCGAAGTCGTACTTTTGTGTGGGAACCCAAACCTGCCGTAGAATCTTTTGTAGAACCACTTTGGCGTATTTTCACTTATCAGTTCTTCTCATTTAATAAACTAGGAGTACCTACCTACTTATGACAGTCCTACAATTTCATGTTTATAGCTTAATACGTTTAGAAGTTATAAGGTTGCAAAGTAACTTAAATTTAATTACTGTGATATATGTACCTAAAGATTTCTTAGTTATCCACCGGAACAACTCAATAATGATCCAGTAATTTAAGGAATAAGAAGGGGTCAAACTCGGAATGAGAGATAATAAGCAGCTTCATTTTGGTGTCCTAAATGTTCTCTCAAGACTCACAAAATCTCGTGGCCGCGTCGTAAGTTATTCAAGGTCAAATGTCAAAAAGTCAATTTTCGCGATTATCTCGGTTTCTATAGCTCCAGTGATGATGACATTATTACAAAATTGTAGAGCATTAAATTTGGAACAAATGCTGTGTTAAAACATTTTCGTACGCCCAACCGTATCACCCAGGTCCAGAGTACTTGTGAAGACAAATCAAATGAGCCCAAACTTGACGGGGCTACGTCCTTTTGTTACTGAGACCTCGTGCCTTCCTTCCGGCTCCATCATCAGATCAGCTTGATAATGCCATAATCTTGCACTGTCACCAAATATACATAAGTGTACCAAATTTAAGCTCAATCGGAGACCAGTAAGTGGTTGAAAAATATGGTTTGCAAATTTTGGAACCTCACTTACGTATTTTCTGTACCTACACACGAAATTTAATAATATTTCAATGGCAACTTTATACAAGGTTTTATTCACTGAGATTCACGGTTGAACTTGCATCAGTCAATATGGCTGAGCGCTGCAGGCTCTCTATCGTCTATCTCAAAAACGGTTGGGCGTCCGAAATTTTTTTAACACAATATTTGTTCCAAATTGAATGCTCTATAATTTTGTAATAAATGTTAACATCACTGGAGCTATAGAAACCGAGATAATCGCGTAAAACTGACTCTTTTGACATTTGACCTTAAATAACTTGCGACGCGGACACGAGATTTTGTGAGACTTTTGAGGCAAAATTTAGGACACCAAAATGAAGCTGTATACGAGTTTCCAGCTTATTGTCTCTCATTTCGAAGTGAATTTCTTAATATTACTGGATTATAATAAGTAGTTTACCTATGCTCGTTGCAATACATAAATATGAAGTGGAATAAATAGTGAAATGCCAGGAGGAGCGATCTTTTGCAAAAAAGTGAAGAGTAGGTAGTATAGACATTAAATAAGCCGTTGTAAGGTAGATTAGTTAAGTACATTTATAGGTAGCAAAAAGCGTAGTTAAGAAAAAAAATACTGACTGCAAAAAACCCTGAAATAATTTTCTGCCAGTTTGAAGTCGGTGCCTCAGCAAGAGCCAACATACCTATATCATGAGACAATAGGAGTGGACCTATTAATCGTCTACCTTATCATCATCATCATCATCATCATCCCAGCCTGAGAGGGCTTAGGCCGTAATAGTGAACACGCGGGCCCAGTGCGGATTGGGAACGTCACACACACCATTGAATTGTCTGTGCAGGTTTCCTCACGATGGTTTTCTTCACCGTAAAGTTCGTGGTAAATTTCAAATGTAATTTCGCACATGAATTTCGAAAAATTCAGAGGTGCGAGCCAGGGTTTGAACCCACGATCCTTTGCTTGAAAGGCGATAGGTGAAACCACTAGGCCACCACGGCTTTTGTCACATGGTATTCGATCAGAATAAAAAGAGGTGGTGAATTTGATCGTGAGCACATGCGCGATAGACAATACGTCCTCACATTTAAAGCTTTAAAAAAGGTAATAAAATCCGGTGCTCACATGTGCCTCTGAAATATGTTTCGGGTAAGTGTTGATGCATGAGCGTTAATCCTTTACATTTGCCGGTGCAAAAATACGATGCTTCAAAAATTGTTAAATGTATAAATGGAATCGACTGGCAATTTTATTACAAGTGAGACTTAAAAGGATATTTATGGTAAAACGCTCTACATTTTTTTTATCAGTATTGGACAAAGTAGAGGTTAAGTATTATTTACCCTGAAAACAACCTTGATCTAGTTTTGGATGAGGAAAATGGCGCATTATGACAACTTAATAAAAAAAAAATTTATTTCAGACCGTAAAGATCCATAATATGTTAGTAGCCGTTGACTTATATCTGAATTAGTAACACTTACTGACTAACAACAAAAACATGTTATTTTTAGGGTTCCGGAGCCGAAATGGCAAAAACGGAACCCTTATAGTTTCGCCATGTCTGTCTGTCTGTCTGTCTGTCTGTTGAAATTTACCACGAGCTTTACGGTGAAGGAAAACATCGTGAGGAAACCAACACAGACCTGCGTAGCAATTCAATGGTTTGTGTGAAGTTCCCAATCCGCACTGGGCCCGAGTGGGTCCTACGGACCAAGTCCTCTCATTCTGAGAGGAGGCCTGTGCCCAGCAGTGGGACTTATATAGGCTGGGATGATGATGATGATGACCATGTGACAGAAAGAAGTGGTAAATGCGATCGTGATTCCGAGTGCGTTAGACAATTAAGGCCCAGAGGCCGTGTACTCTTACACGCGGGTGCTCCAGATCGCATTTGCTAACTCTTTCTATCTTCATCCTATACCTACCGTGTGACAAAAAGAAGTGGTATTTAAAAACGATTGTGATTCCAAATATAATTAAGGTCTGACAACTGATTATGCTTTTTTAGACTTTTTTATTAAGATTACTTTTGTATAACAAAAGTCAAGATGATGTAAGCTTTAACCACACTTTTAAGTAAGATTTTACATCCATACATACGTCCGTTAGTGTATTTTACATATCCTTGAAATTTTAGCCTGTATTCTTTTGTAATGTTAATTTCAATGTGTTTTCATTATGGCGATCCCTTGAGAACCAGTCTTATTTGAATTGTTTTCATTCATATCATGACATGCTCAGAATTTTATTTTTATATTATTATTATTAATCTTATTAGGTACCTTTGACGATTTCAGTACAAATCTTTATAACTGACATATACGTAAATTATAATGTAATGATGTATTGAATGAATAAATAAACTAAACTAAACTATCTGTTCGCTTAGGAAATATTTTTCGCTTTGAAATTATTTGCGTTGTCTTCATTTATGTTTGTTTTTAACAAAGGCAGCAACTAAAGGCGCAGTGAAGGGATTTTTGAAATTTCCGAAGGGATGGAAAACGAGAGTCTTCGCGCGGATGAAGTCGCAGACAAAAGTCAGTTGAATATAAACTGCGAGTGTCAGTAAAAACATTGCATCGAATTTATCTCACTTGCTTTTCGCTTGTACAACATTTTCCGCACCCAATGACACTTTACTCATTTTAGATTCTGCCGTTGGTATAGGAAATTTGGGAGCCCATTACCAATAGTCAATAGCCCCATTTAGACAATGGGTGTTTTCGTGTACAGATATACCTTTCTTTTTTTCAATTTTGGAAAAAATATGGCTTTTCCTTCTCAGAATCAAGAGCACAATCGACTCCAATAGTTTAAAAAAAAGTTTCCAAAAAAATTTCAGTTTTTTTAAGTACTTTTCTTTTCATACACTCAGTATGGGCGTAACAAAACTGCCTCATAAAATTTTGTATGAAAAAATGGGGATTTTTTTTTTACTATCGGAATCAATTTTGCTCTTGCTTCTGGGTAGGAAAGTTTAGGTAGGAAAACGCCAATTGATGCGAGAAATTGCATACAAGTATTACTACATTGCGATATTTGTTTGATCAACTGAATTCATTGTCCGTTAATAATACGCAACCCGCATGCAAGTTCTTGAATCATATAAATAGGACTTATGTTTAGCATAATCGAGCATGCTAGCATCTACATCAGATCCCGATTACCGCTAATTAAATCAGCAATTGAACAATAGCTGCACGGATGCACATTAGTGGGTTTATTTGTTAACTTGCTGAACCCTGATTGACCACATGTTTGTGGTTTACTTAAGTTGAGAGCACTAATCCAATGTTCATTGCCTTTCATTTTGAACATTGTTAAAACATCGCTTATTGGTTTAACCCCCAAGCAAATAAAATGGTATCAAAGATACATACGATTTACTTTAGAATTTATAATTATAATACTTGTACAAAAGAGGTTGAATGGTTATAAGCGTGTTTATTATTTTAAGTTTAAATTACGATAAATTTCAACTTCAAAAAGTGAACTTTACTTTACTTCTGTGTATTTTATGCAATATTGCCTTTTTATAATTTAAGTAAACTACTGTGAAGCTTAAAATGATTTTGTCGAGAAATACCGCATCAACGGTATGAAGTTTGAAAAACAATAAAGAAAATAAAATAAAAATGCGCCATGTCACGAAATGTTCCCAAATCAGCAATCTGCCGGTCTTGTTTGCAATTCTTTTTTTCGCCGTTTGATACAATCAAAACTGTTTTGGCTACGCGACTGGTGCTAAGGGGCTGGCGCTACGCCGTAGCAACCGGCGCAGCATATCTCTTGCTATGGCGCTTCAAGCAAAGTTAATTTTGAGAACTCACTTTAAACTGAATAGGAGCTCTGAGATACAGACGCTGTCTTGGACCAACGCCCCGGGCAATTTAACCTATGTCTTATCCAACTCGGGCTCTCACAGTATATCGTATTTGGGCCGGGAGGTAAATATCTATCTGCTTCGAAAAGAAAGCAATTTTGTGTTAACTGAATCGTGGGTTTGTATTTTGAAAAAACTTTATATGTACATAAGGATCTTACCTTCATTTTTTACATAATTTTATATTTGTAGTTCTATAATGCTAGATCATAAACTTATTTTTTCACTTGGTTTTGTTTATTTTAGGTTATATCAAAGCTGTCAGCTTTTATGCTCAATACCACGGCATTTTTCGATTTAAATAGTTTAATTTTAAGCAACCACTAAGCAAAACCTACTTATAGTTTTTTTTTATATTTCAGTTTTATTATAATCCGACAGTCGTTGAGTTTTTCTCATAAATAAAGCCACTTATTGGTTAAAATTTAGAATGTTCATATTTCGTTAAAATTAAAAATTATACTTATTACAATAGACACCCTAAATTAATTAACACCCGTAAATAAATGTCAATGTTCTATTGAACTAAGTAATTTACACCTACTGTCAAGCATTAGCTGAATTTGAAACTTTAATTTTGAGTTATGTAAATATATTCACCCAGTTGTTTAGCAACGTATATCCCGTTATAGTTAACTAACATGCAGCCCGGGTATAGCTACAAACATCCAATCAATAATTCCAATCTAAATAACGACCTAATTATACGAGTGTGTAGCATCTACGAAAAAGTGAAGTGGTTAAGTTAAAGGAAACTCGAGAAGCTTTGTGGGATAGAACTTAAAAATATTGAGAAATCTCAGTGCCTTAGAATACTGGACGACCAAAGTATACTGAGCGCAAACAGTTTTCAGAATAATATCCGTGTAAGTTTACAAGGTTACAAGGATGTTTCACGGCTCGCGCGCCGTAAAGTTTGAAAAACAAACACGTTTTCAGTGGTAAGATTTGGAGGTTATGTACGATGTGGTTTCGCGGTATTAGCGGGATTACAGGGGGTCCGAATCGGGAATGTTTTGCGGGCAGCCCGCTCGGGATCGGCCTTTGTGAAACGGAGCCAGCTGAGATCGCCCACCGAACAAAGCTCCTTTGACACCGGCGCTCTAGACAATGTCAAAAATTAGATAAGGGTAGGTAATATAGGCAAACGCAATTTTCTTCGCTCCTGATTTAGGTCTTTAAGTGCGATACAATATATTTTTCGTGCAGCATCTACAGTCGAGGAAACTGTATCGCTTTGCTTACTTTACGAGTAGGTCGATTGGTGTCAAGTGACCCGTGAATAAAATAATAATAATAGTATGATATATTTGTGAACCAGAATGTCACCATTCTTTTCATGATGATTTTTTGGTAAATATGAAATGTCATAAAAACATTAGCAGCGAAAAGGTTCCACCATGACATGCAATTCTCTTTCTTCGATTGTACAGAACTGACTGACCGAAACGCGAGTGCGCTCTTGAGTGTATAGAGGTATCACAACTTCGGCCACGAATCGTATGTAGGTGCAATTGACAACGCCTATCTAACTATTAGACGTCAAAGATTAGACGTAAACTTTAAGAACATGCTTTGCAATTTGCTTAGAGTTAATTTAATAGCAGAACTATGATGAATAATGATGAATAGCAGAACTAAACGAAGGAGTCAGTACTATACTAATTTCATTATTAATATTATGTATTCAGGACAGCAAGTTAACCTACTATATGCTCAGGGTGTTTAACTAGTTAATGAAATGAGATAAGAGATTACTTACTTAGTAAAGTCAAATGGTTAGCCATCTCCATCTCTTTGGGTTAGCCATTACTAGGTATGTATATATAGTAATAAAAAGGTAAACTATAGACAATTTATTGAATCAGGCGTTGCTTTGCGGAGGTCCATATCAATCACAACAACTTTTTTGAAGTATGTACATGCATATGGTGAATCAAGGATTTAATGAAATCCGAAGAAATTATGTTTTAACATCAACTCCTTACATAATGTACGCAAACGTGGCTATGATTGAGGTATATTTATAAAAATTGCTATTTTTATCATTTACAATAGTACAGACAGTAATAAAAAATGAGTCTTACGAATTCTGCCCAAAATACATTTTCGAGGACCAAACATTGTAATAAAACTCTTGAGAAACCCCTTTTATCCGACTGAATATTTTATAAAGGGATAACCGTACTGTGCGTAGGGCGTGTCTTTTTTTTCATTTTGACACAGTTAACGTTGCTGAAAATATAAAAAAATGTATTCTCTTCATGTTTTAGTATTAACGAAATTCATATAAAAGGTAAGCGATATTTGGCATTGGTCTCAAAAAAGCAATGTTTTTTTTTTATAAAATAGGCGTATAAATTTAAGACATCTATTATAAGGATTTTGGTTTAAGTTTCGTTTTAAATTTTTTACCCTATTTAGAAGTTACCGGAATTATAGCTAACCATAGTTGCCTGGCGTTGAAAACTACGTTTATCTTTGCCCGTCACAATTATTTAAAAAACGTAGTGTCTTCTGTTACCCGGCAGTGTTAAAATTAAGTTAAGTGTCAAGTGTCCCATGATATTTATTTATTTATTTATAATTATTATTTATTATATAACGTTTATTTACGATAAAAGTCAAACAAAGGTCAAACTTTATTTTGCAAATACGCACACGATCAATTAGTATTTTCTTACAAAAATGTTATAAAATGATTTAATAAACCTTTTCCTCGAAATGGTTTTGGAATTAGACCACATTGTAAAAAAGTGATCAATGCAAGCACTAATAATTCGTGTACAGATGATTCCAAACTCACACATTGACAGTAACATCACGAAGGCCCACTTGCAGTAAACACATAAATCTCGAGTTAGCGTTAAGCTCAGTTTAGTAGTGTCAAATTGTATGGAACTGTCAAGCTTAAATCGGGATTAACTACTAAATCTAGATTTATTTTTTTCCTGCAAGACGGCCTAACAATCGGAGAAAAGTCGGATTTATCGCTTGACCGATCCGAAATTTGTACGGATCAGCGGACTCGATGTTTAAATGTAATTAAATAGCAATAATACGATAACAAATTACTTACATGTGAAATGTAACACTCATCTTTTTGCAAGCTTGACGTCCCAGATCTCTTTTTACAGCAGAAAACTAAACAATTCGGCATTTTTAGCACTGCAGCGTTCACTCCCGTGACTCGATTCGGTCTAGCTTGAAATCCGAGCACGCCTTGTTTTATAAAATTCGTATGCCCAGTTGGGCTTGTACTTTGACAGAGGGGAAAGCTTGGAACATGAAACTACCGTGAGACTCAGACTAACCGTTGACCGGTGAACGTGCCTTTATTACAGAGAGATGTTGTTAGTGCTGTGTAACCCTTTGACAATAATAATAATAATGATCATGAAAACGTGGGTAGTTGTGTGCCAGTATTAGTCTCGTCGAGCAGTTTCGCGAACAGAGCTGTGGCGCGTAGTGCGCGTTTTGCAGCAGCCGCCGTGACGTGTGTTCTTGGAGGAAGGCTACGGATTAGCCCGATACATGTCGAGCTAAACTCGATTTAAGACGTGACTTATCTGAGTTAATTTCACTATGTTGGAGTTCTCTGTATTACGTACCTATTTAATGGTTTTTGAATGTTATTTATTCGCACTTGAGTTGAGTGCGGCAGCAAAATTATAAGAATACATTCAGTTTTTATTATAATTAATTAAAGCGCAGTCGTAACAAGCTGATCAAAGGCACCGGGCGTACTTTGTACCGCGGGCCTGGAGTGGAGTGCTGTGATCATCCGCTCTAACCCTTGCGTCGCGGCCTAATTTAGAGGTGGCCAAAATCACAACTACTATTTCCGTGCTACCACAAAAATATAGACTAATAGGTAACGTCTCTAAGGGGCTGTTTTACCATCCATTGATTAATTTTAATTGACGGACACATTTATCCGTGAAATAAAATTAATCAATGGATGGTGAAACAGGGGGTTAATGTGTGATTATGTTGTTTTTATGGTAAGGCCGTTATAATTTATGGACACAACAATACTTTACAAAAGAAAGTCCTTGAAATTGCTTATAGTAATTCTGCCATCCTTTCAAAAGTACACTACTAATTTGATAAAAATATCATGAATAAGTATTAAAATTCCTTTTAATTAGTAATTTTTAACGGTGACAAACTTTCGCCGGCGGCGCCACTCGAGCATTCGCCGCTCGCCGCTTAGCTTTTAAACCAAACTTTTGCTTCTAAAAATAGTACATATACCAATTCTGTAGCCAAGAAAGAACGACCACGAAGTACGAACTCCGCTCAAGAGCTGCTTGGCGTGCAAAGCGAGTTCAAGTGCTGATGGGATAAGAGATTTCCCTCTTATTTCTGTGGCTCATACATCCGTTTTTAAACGATTTATGCCCTGTTAATCAAACAATCCTAAATCCTGGGATCCAATCGAGGAGTTTCAAAGTCATTACGTCTAGCTATATTAATCCAATAAATTCAAGGGATAGTTCTTTCTTGATAGTTGGGTATCATATTAACAATCGCGCAGTTACACTGCTCTAAATAAATCGTGGAATTCCAGCAAAGTGACGCGATTTGAATATTATGATTACTAAACTAATAAGTTACTGAGGTCAGGAGTTCATTATTCTGGTGGTGGCACGGCTTTGACTTGTAATTTACCAAGCAGTTATTATAATCTCGCAACGAGTCGCGAAATGATTTTAATAATATCGTCATTACCAAATGCAAAGTTATTATTAATTATTAATAGAAGTATATGAATAATGCGTCACATGACATAGAACGAATTTTTGACTTTATTTTAAGTAAGTGTACAGTAGTATTTATTACGTTCGTCACTTTAGAAAGGAAGAGACATACATAAGTCAGTCTGAAAAACATTTTTCGTTAATCGTTTATTAACGTAACTCCATTTTACATTCAAACCCTGATGAAAGTCACAAAACTCTAAGAGCATTCGCTATTTACATTTCTCGTGACAGTAAAGTATGCGATCAAAAGTTTCGTCTACAACAAAAAACTTTGGCCGAGATGAGATGCAAAATTCGGCCATGACTTTTTTGTTATCTGCTCGTACCCACATTAATGAACTTCCCGAAACGCCCCGCTTGGTAAGTTTGTAACAGTTTAATGCCTTGACTTAATTCCCAGTGTTAATTTAGGACTAGAAGTTAAATTCAGACGGACCGTTAATGTCACCGACCGAACCGTTATATGAGAAAACTTCTACTTGACAAGAAGGTACAGGGAATTTATGACGTGCTCATTCCGTGTGCAAACTTACATTGTATTTACTGCAGGAATAAGGGCTATCGTTTTTTGTCTCATTAGATGGCGCATTGTTGTGTGAGGTTTTTAAATATGGCTTTCAAAGTCTATTATTACGGGCGTGAAAACAAAGTTTAGATTAAAATCATATTTAATACACCTTAAAACCGTACCATAAAAATATGCCACAATGTTGCATAGTCCCCGTTTTGTTCGGAAAAATGGAGGACAAAGGTTTCCGAAAGACAAAACTGTCTCAGAACACAGACATTCATTGCCCCGGAACGCATATTTGCCATAATTAATTTCAGATATTGCCAAATATTCACAAAATTATTCTAATTATAAATAAACCCGCGTAGCTCACCCAAAAACTATGAGATTTGACATTTCGGAGACCACACGCTACACTAGCTAGCGCCTCTAGTGGCGAATTCATACGCGATAGCCCTCATTACGAGTGTTCCTTGCATCATTATCGTGCAATGGGGAAATGTCTGAAAAATTTAGAATCGCTTGAACTTTTTATATTAATAGGAATAACCTTTCTAATTAACAGAAAAAAATATCAGTCTTTTAGGTAGCATCAATTAATTTTAAAAAATGAAAGTTTGTTTGTTGGCCGGTTACGGGTTGTTCCATAGTCCAGAATAAAAAACATTAAAAAAGAATTCATGAGTCTTTGACTCTATTATTAAAAAATAATTTATGTGTCTTTGACTCGATCGTTTTGACTGGTGACACTCTTACTGTTGTTAGAAGACTTATCTTGAACTTTTGAACTTTATAGACTCACAAACCGTGAAGGTTCAAGTTTAGAAGACTAGAGCGTTGAAGGTTTGAGCTTAAAAACGGTTCAGAACCTTAATGACTCAAGTTTTTTATGCGCTCTCGAAAGTAAGTCTTTAAGACTCGAGCTTAACAGAGAGCTCAAGCTTTAAAAACTCGGGCCTATTGAAAGCTCGAGCTCCCCGAACCTCAAAGGCCTGTGTCAAGCGTTAAGAGCTTAATGAGCACTCTTTTTCTTAAAAAAAGTATTTTGACATTGATAGTTGCCAAACTATCCTAGGTATATCGGCAGCAAAATTAAATTAATTAAATAATGGTATTTTCTTTACTGACGGCTACTGATTATCGTCAGTTTAAAAACAAACTAATGACGAAAATACATAATATGAATATAATACGACGTGGAAATGGTATATTAATGTGTAGGTATTTGTGGTGATATAAATTCAAACATTTATTTATTATTTATTTATTTGTCAACAAAAACTTACAGCATTACAGTTAAACACCAATGCGCTTTAAAATTCAAATTATAAGTACAAAACAAAAAGCCGCGCCAGAAGTCGAAGCGCAGGAACATCTGCTGGTGCTTGGCAGGCACTTGAGGTCTAAATTAGCTGAAATCGTTAGCCCTTTGAGACTCGAGCGCGAGGATGGACAGCTCTAGATGGGGTCCCTGTAACCGGCCCCTTACGTGCTCGAGCACCTTCTCCAGCGTCGTTTTCTTGTCCAACATGTATGCAGGTTATAGATTGATCTGATTTGTTAAAAGCTTTTGAGACTTTTAATGCTCCAAACTTTATAGACTTAAACCTTCAAAGCTTGGGAGGCTTTAAAGCTTCAGGCCTAAAGACTCTAGGTTTCTGTGCTCGTCGAAGCAGCAACACGAGATTTTTAATTTGAGGCTTATACGGTCGAGGCTTCTAGACTCAGCAGTCGCGACTCGAGTCTTTTAGTTTACGCCTCGAAGCTTAAATTCACAACACTAGACACACTTTACCGGACCCCGTACAAATACTGACATGGAAATACCGAATGCCAAAACGATCGAATCAAAGACGCATGAATTATTTTTTAATGTTTTTTATTCTGGACTATGGAACAACCCGTAACCGACCGGACTGTCGTAATTTGTCGGTAAAGAAAACTCTTTCATTTTTTAAAATTAATTGATGCTACTTAAAAATCTGATATTTTTTCTGTTAATTAGAAACGTTATTCCTATCGATAAAAAAGTTTCAAGCGTTTCTAAAATTTTCATCCATTCCCCAATATTCAGGGAGACAAGTTGTCTTTAGAAAATAATTTTCATGTATGTACGTACAAAAAGTGATTACAAGTGATTAAGGGTGTTGTATGTTGATGAAATTGATAGAAAAGAAAGCTACCCACTATTTAATAACAGTCGGTAATGTCAAAAGAAAGGCGTAAGTCACAGTGATTGGTTATCGTCATGCAACTGGCTTGCTCGTTTTCACCTTGTGGTGAAAATACACACACATATCAAAATTAACAACATTGAAAAAAAATACAAGTACCTAAGCAGTTAAAAAAAACTTCCTATTAACCCATATATGCCCAGTGGGTCGTTTTTGATCCGACAAATAGGTATACAAGGTATGACAATTTTATTACGGCCTTTGTTAAGTTTAGACAAAGACAAAATCGACCCACTGGACATTTATGAGTAAACATTGTAACTAAATGGGTTACATAGAGCAGGCTATTTTTAGACCAGCTCTTCCGTCCCAGTCGGACTGTAAAAGAAGTTCAGGTCATTGTATTTTCAGTACCTACCAAGATGAGCACAAAGTTGCGGCACGCTCTCAAAAGTGATTTACGCACAAAAATATAATGTAAATGACAGTCACACGTATCTCAGAGATAATACGCTCGCGTGAGAGACAAATGTTCGCGGCGTGGACTTGACACGCGCCTGTAAAAATAAATAAAGGGCCCGCACGGCGTCGCATCTTAAGCCTTGTACACACGATAAAACGAGATAACGTCGAGCACCGCCACAGAGCAAAGTAAACGCAAAAGCTAAATGCACTTACTTAAGCACTGTCGGCCATGTTGTCTCGGTAATGATTTTCTGACCACATGCTTTTGTTACTTTCGACTCTTTGCAACAAAACCAATTCAAAACTACATGAAGCTCGTCTCTTTAATGACCTCAAATTGAAGCGCTCGAGAATGCCTTATGAGGCTAATCCGAGATAAACAACCCAGTCATAAGAGGGATTTCGTTGAAGGGTAGCATAAGATCTCGAGTAGCGAACTTGAACCCTCCTATAAATAGTACCTTCTTGATCGTAATGTCAACGTTTCAGATAGAGACTGGTCATAAATTGATGATAGGGCAATTAGTGGTTGTACTTCATTCACGCTTCGTATGACGACGACTTAGATTTACTTGGATTTAGTTGCATTCAAAATTCAAACCCGATCGTAAAATGCTTTATTTAAAAGACTAGCTTTTACCCGCGGCTTCGCACGCGTAAACTATTCGGTCTGGTAGTTGCAATTGAAATTTTCGGGATTTTACAAAATTCCCCTGGAAATTTCCAAAATTTATATCGTGGTCTTCATTGAGGTTGTGTTGTGAATAACTGTACAAAATTCAAGACTCTAAACCCAGTGCTAAAATTTCAAAAATTTTCCCTATCCAAATTTAAATTCATATCATTTATTCAGTAAATAGGCCGCAATGGGCACTTTTACACGTCATTTTTTAAATACCAGCACTTTCGGAAAGACCATCATTGCCAAGAAGAATGCGCCGCAAAAAGCTTGGCAGAAAGTCATTTTTCAAAATAAAATAAGTACAAATAAAATACTTAAAAACTACAGTAAGTATACAATTAAAGAAAAAAATACAAAATAATAATAACAATAATACACGGATGTATGGGGTCCCTTAGTTACAAAACTATCCCGTGGAAATATCGGGATAAAAAGTAGCGTATGTGTTATTCCAGACGTCCGGCTACCTACATACCAAATTTCATGCCTCTAAGCCCAGCGGTTGTTATTTCGAGATTTTATCCCTATCCCGTGGGAATATCGGAATAAAAAGTAGCCTATGTGATATTCCAGAGGTCCAGCTACCTACATACCAAATTTCATGGCTCTAAGCCCAGTGGTTGTTATTTCGAGATTTTATCCCTAGTTATCCCGTGGGAATATCGGGTCAAAAAGTCAGTTAAGTGTTATTCCAGATGTCCAGTTACCTACATACCAAATTTCATGACTCTAAGCCCAGCGGTTATTATTTCGAGATTTTATCCCTATCCCGTGGGAATATCGGAATAAATAGTAGCTTATGTGTTATTTCAGAGGTTTAGCTACCTACACACTAAATTTCATGCTCTAAGCCCAGCGGTTGTTATTTCAAGATTTTATCCCTAGGTATCCCGTGGGAATATCGAGTCAAAAAGTTGCCTATGTGTTATTTCAGACATCCAACTACCTACATACCAAATTTCATGACTCTAAACCCAGCGGTTGTTATTTCGAGATTTTATCCTATCCCGTGGGAATATCCGGATAAAAAGTAGCCTATGTCCGTCTCCTGGCTCTAAGCTACCTCCCTACCAATTTTGAGCCAAATATTGTATAATGATTTATTTTAGTATATCTGCATTTTTAGATAAACCGGCCAAACGACAGGTAGGATTTTACTGAGTTGACTATTATACACTAGCTGTTATCAAAATGTAGTTAGGTGCGACGACGAGCGTTAGCGAGGAGGAGTGTTAGGTACTATTTCGACCAACAATGCACGAGCCGAGCGAGCGAAGCGAGCGTGCCGCGGCAGCGGCCGGCGAAGTGCCAGAACCGAATTGCTAGCATCGCGACTTGGTTTGCTTAGACTCCAATATAAAATAAATACAAATGATGGTCAATAATACGTTTATTACCTACTTGCGTTATACATTTAAAATATGTGAGGGTACATAAGAAAATCATAAAGAATGCGCGGTCAGCACGCTCGGCGTGTAAAAATGCCAATGAGGTCATAGTGTAATCCACACATATTCGCAGTATTGAATGCCATTCCCCATGCGAAACGAAAAGATGCGAAAAGTAGATATGCGCACTGAAAAATAGTTCAACCGGTACAAAAGCGAAAGGTTGTTCGACCAAACGTGCAAAATGTGTAGTGATTAATAGGCTAAACGAATGTCTGTGAATAGTTGTTCGGCTTACTGAATCATATGCCAAGTAAATAGTCTGCTAAAGGTTGAGTTACGAAACGTTACTCGGCGAAATAATACATCTGCATACAAATTCATCGGCGTACCGTTACTCGGCGAAACGTTGTCTGCCAATCAATAATCTGCCTAAAAATAGTCGGCGAATCATTAGGTAACCATTTTATTGAAATAAAAGTGTCACACTTTAACGGGTTAAAAAAATGACTACCTATTCAAAAATTAAAATAGATAGCTAACTAGTAACTTATTCTACAAATGAGACCTACTAATCTAAGAATAAAACAATATTGACCAGCTAATTTTAATCAAAAATTTAATAGGTGCCTTTTAAAAACTGAAAACTATCAGGCGTTTAATTAAATCAAATCCGCTGGTGACGTCCATCAACAATGTACTTACTCGTACATGAATTTTGTCGCTTAATTTGAGCTTTTCAATTTCGATGTACCGCGACCTGGCATACCTGAAATGTATTTGTAAGTTAGTTGGGCTGGCAGAGAAAGAAAGCGACGATGACGAATTCAGTTACATGTGCACACTTACGCCATCAAAAATATCTGAACACGACCTTAAGCTTCTAACAATAGAGTCATCCAAGCACAGGCATTACTGATTTGTGGTTTATCGTTTTAGAACAAGTACGTACAAACTACTCATTTATGCTTTATTTTTTCGCCTTTCTCCCGGAACATCAAATTTAACAAGCACTTCAAAAACGACCGTAAACTAAAGGCGCTGCGCTCGTAAATTGGGAAACTCCGAGAGAGCTACGCAGTTTTTACTCGTAACGTTTATTAACAATGGTAATTGATATAGGTTATAACTAGGAATACGTCGTAAAAAGTTGATTACATCTGTCATAATTATTTTGTAGGTATTTGGTTTTTAAAAAACTGCCAATAACTCTGATTTTTACGGTTCCGTAGGTCTGTCTGTCACTTGTTAATTTGCCTGTTAGTAGCGTACTCTATTAACTTAAACAGGTATTTAGATCGTTTTTAGGGTTCCATAGTCCTACAAAGAACCCTTAAATTTAGTATTTTATATTCGTCAAAACGTTTGTCTGTTCGCGACTTGTATGAGAAAATTCGTAAATTTAGTAAATAGGTATATATAACGAATTAAAAAGGAAAACCGTCACGATTGATCGAAATTTAAAAATTGAAAATTATGGAACCCTACACTGCGCATGGCCCGACACTCACTTGGCCGGTTTTTTTATTGAATTGATTAAGTGAACTCAGAGTTTGGGCTTGTCTAGACTACCTAGTCCTTTAGT
This sequence comes from Choristoneura fumiferana, assembly GCF_025370935.1. Classification (NCBI taxonomy): domain Eukaryota; kingdom Metazoa; phylum Arthropoda; class Insecta; order Lepidoptera; family Tortricidae; genus Choristoneura; species Choristoneura fumiferana. The sequence continues at coordinate 34,079,103 of NC_133472.1, forward strand.
CCTAGTACTTTATTATTATTTATCGAACAGCATTAGTGGGCAGGCCGACATTCTAAATCTGTGGCAGACTGATCAGTTTAATTAACCTCGTAGGTACTTTTGGTGTTGATCAAAAGATAGGGAATATATGTTTGTATCGAGTAAATATTCATATTTACATTCGAACCATTATTCCGGACGGAGATAGTGTAATGAATATTGCTGATTGATTTGTTAGTTGTTTAATATGATCCGATAATCAAAGTAGCATTGTAAGCTCGCAATACGTGCGAGGAAGCTTTCAATTTATTCAAACAAACAGTGATAGCTCTATCGCCGACGTTCACGGTGATCTACATAGTTATCGATATATACCTGAGTCAATAAAAGTAGCGGGATTGAGTTGCAGCAGGATACATTCTCCAGGGAACTGAATTTAAAGTTCACTACAATGAAAAATAGAGAACAACAGTTGCTCACACGCCTCGCTGTACGTTTATAGGTCATTCCGTGTACTTCCAAGGAAATAGAATTTAACATTTTTATTGTAAAAAATAGTCCGTCAATTCCAGCTTGTTTACATTGTTCGAATTACAATTCTAGGTCAATTGCTGTTACGATCACTAATTCATATCACGAACGCAGATAAACAATCTCAGCCAAATATACATCATGGTTAATAAAGGTGGATAAATTGTCACTCGAGAATTCCTTCGTTAATTAATTCATGAGAACAATAACGTGGCATCGGATGGCTTTTGTCCAATCACCTGTTAACACCAATTATACCTGCTCTGTTTTGAATTTCATGGCACCGCACCGCGAGGCATCTTTAAATAGATGGAAATAAATAGCAATTCGTTTGACAAACCCGCTTAAAATTGTAAATTCAAAGTCGTCACTTATTCACAATAATTACGTTGTTCATTATACTGGATTGATGTCTTTAAATGTTGAACCACAATGCAGATCAAATCTAGATTGATTTAATTTAATTGCTTATATAACATTCATGCAGGCAAATTGAAGTGTGACGTCATGTTAGCATCGCATTTAGTTCCATCTGTTCACAAAAATGGTTCTATTTGATAAGTAGATAGCTCCGTCATGAGCTGCAAAACACATCGTCAAAGCACTGAAGTTAAGATACATTTTGACATAAAAAAATAGATGAGAAATGAATGAATTTATGCTGACATAGGCCTACCCCAAGGCTCTCCACTCAGACCGGTCTTGTGCTTTCCGCATCCACCGCAATCCCGCAATCGCTTAAAAAAAGATTTTCGAAAATCGTATGTAGTAGGTAGTAACCTGAAATACTGAAATCAAGTTTGAGTCGCGCCGCAGCAGTATGTATCTTGGTTTATGTAAATTGTGAAGGCACGCTGCCACGCGGCTATTTGCTTTGTTGTCGCATTGTTATGGCACTCAAAAGATTATGAATCACGATCCCCATAAACACAAGGTGAAAAGCCGCCATTATACTGTAAACAAAAAAAATGGTGAGAGTACTTTATCAATTTGTCATAACAGTCGTTTCACGATATAAATAATTTAATAACAAGTATTTTCATCACAGAACTTTATGCCATTGCTAGTACAATAATATGATTCAGCTTCTAATCCGTTATTTATGTATGTATGTATGTAAACTTTTTATTGTACAAAAGAAAAGAAACAAAATCAAATTGACAAACTTTGAGATACTACCTACCTACTTGTACAAAGGCACAATCGTGGCGTTATTGTACGGTCAAGCAAGGGCATACTCGTAAATATACATACGTTACCAAGACGTCAAAAATATGTATACACCTTTATGCCACTAAACTTGAGGTCGATGTATACATATTTTGACGCTATGGCTGTATATATATTTTTGAATTCGACTGTACTATATTTTCATAAAGAATATTAGAAGACAATGCAAAAATCCTTGGATACCTATCTATCCATCTACGAGTACTACGTCTGTTATATTATTATGCACGAAAAGATTATAAGAGGCACCCAACTTTATAATTTGTACAACAAAATTTGTTGAAGAAGAATATTTAAGACTCAACTTTAGCTTCCTAAACACTATTATATGCATGAAGACTGTTTATTTTTTCTTTTCTTAAAACACAATTGATACCCTTTGAGATACGTACAAAGGCGAACTTATCCCTTTAAGGGGTCTCTGGCAGTCAACCTTTTAGTGGATGAGAGGAGCAATAGGGACCGACAAGGAGTGTTTAAAAGTAAAAAATGGTGGATGCTATAATCGGTAGGTATACCATCATTTGTATGAACAGGTGCAAAATAATGTGTGTATATTAATAATGATTTTCTCATAACAGTAAATATGTATATGTCGGCGGAAAGCCAGAGCGATGCTCATTTTCCTTAGACATCTCGACTAATCTATACAGAACCGTTATTTTAAAATAAAACGTAGTTTAACACAAAATCAGGAAAATAATATATACATACACACATGACACACATAAATTAAATTAAATTAATAGTACATTACTGCAGAGGCCATGAAGTAAGGGATTGATGGACGAGTTCGGGGTAGACGGCCGAGCCGTAGACGAGGCTTGATAAAACGAGTCCAGCAATCCCTGTTCTGGCCGAGGCTTGTATAGTGCTTTTCTCAAACAATGTGAGGAAATATTCGCATCGCATCGCATCGCATCGCAAGTATCGCATCGCATCGCATCGCATCGCAAGTATCGCATAGCATCGCATCACATCGCATCGCATCGCAAGCATCGCATCGCATCGCATCGCATCGCATCGCATCGCATCGCATCGCAAGCATCGCATCGCATCGCAGTATCGCAAATGCTTACAGAGTAGTGGTGGTTGGCTGTTCGTAATTTTTCCTTTGTCAGTTTAATGTTTGTAAGCAAATTTAAAAAGTTAGAGCAGCGGACAATAATGGCTTTTCATACATACTTCATGGCCTAGGCCAAGAAGTTATGTAGGGAGGTGGTAGGGAGCCATAAATGAGAAACTTCATGTCTCCATTTCGTGACATACATTTCCGAGCATGTTTGAGAAAAAAATATTTATTGCAGACCAGGATCCATAGTTGTTAGTAATAATAATACATAAATAAGGCTTATTTTAAAGGGTTAGTATTGCATTATCTTTAACATATCAGATCAAAATCAAAACAACACAACAAGACATATATATATATATATACTAATATTACGAGTAACTTTTTAAATATTTAAACAATGGAAAAAGGCTCAATCGTAAACGCCCGCGCGATGCTTAAAATTCGCATACCATTATAAATTCGTATAGGTACTCTAACCGTCAGCTTACGTGGCATTTTTAGGGTTCCAGAGGCAAAAATGGCAAAAACGGAACCCTTATAGTTTCGTCAAGCCCATCTGTCTGTCTGTCTGTCTGTCCGTATGTCACAGGCATTTTACTCAAAAACTACAAGATGTAAGTATATCAATGAAATTTGGAGTACATATGTCTTGTCAAAGCCGCTATTTAGTTTTGTAGTTAAAGTACAAAAATAAATATTTATAGGGGGGACACGTAACAGAAATTAAAAAAAAAAATTACTCGTATCAACGTGTGGCACATAGTTCGACAGCTCTTTTGAAAAGATAATAAGGTTTCTCAAAAACTTTTTTGATTAAGAGGTTTCCGGAAATAATCACTCCCAAAGTAGCAAAAATTGTGCCCCCCTCCTCTATCTTGTAAACCGTTTGTCCATAAAATATGCAAAAAATATGGAAAGGTAACGATTAGTAAATACTTTCAGCGAAAATTGGTTTCAACATGATCGGATATACCGTTTTGAGTTATTGCCGAAAAACTGTGCTTCTCAACAAAAGGACGTAAGTGCTGTGAAGATACGCTCTTTTTCTGGTAATAGATTTTAAGACTGTAGTACCTAAGTGTTTTAATTGTGTTATAACGCACGTAATATTACTTGATTTTTTTCGTAATGGCTACGGAAACCTATCTAGGGCGTGTCCGACACGCTCTTGGCCGGTTTTTTAATTGCTCGGAGGCAAATCAATATGTATCAACTATGGAAATTCTGCTGATAATTTTATGACAGCGTATATTCAAAGCTATAGTAACGTAAGTGCACGTAAAAAGTTTATTGCATTCTGACTGGCGTTGAAAACTAATTACAGTTCTGTTCGTTGTTATTGGCAAGGCAATAAAACACTGATAGAATTATACGTAAGTCATAAAAATGCCTTTAGTTGTTTCTGTACGAGTACCTACTAAAAAGAGTATGTTTTCGTCAATTTATTTGGCGTGGTCCTTGCAATCTTTATGGCTACATACATCCTTAAATATAATATTGCTGGAAGAACGAGAAGAAAGTAAGGCCCTTGGACTAATGTGTTAAGAATACTAGGTATAGCGACTTGGATGGAGGCAATGTACCTACAGATCTAAACGATAGTACAAAGATAATATGGCTAATGCTGCAAAGTAAACAAAGGTATAATAATAAAGGTGGATTTAGTGAAGATATTACATTTACTAGATAAGGGGATAAGTTTATCTCTAATTAACTTTACGTTGGTTGACTTACCTGATCATGAATCTCCCTCTATACATTTAATATGTACTCCTACTCGTATACCTACAATAGCAGATGAGCTCATTTTGTCTTGGCCATACACGATTCGTCCCATTGCAGGACACAGACCTTCTCTCAGAATGAGAGGGCTTGAATCGTAGTTTCCATGTGGGTCTAGTGCGGATTAGTAACTAACTATTCGTGTGTGCGCAGGTCACAATGTTTTTCTGCACCGTAAAACTGATGCCAAATTTAAAATGAAATTTTCCGCGTAAGATCTAAAAAAGTCAAAAATGCGAGTCCGGTCTAAAGCCCACGATCCCCTTATGCTTAAGAGGCCATAGCTCAAACCACTGGGATACTCTGGAGATCTAAAATTCTAATATTTCTACAATAAAAAATCCCGTGGAATTAGAACAGTATCAGATTACGTTGGCTCTTTTGCAATTAGGTGATGGAATTTCAGCACCCGCAACATAATCTCAAGCTCAAATCAACTGCGCTGTTGAACAACTGAAATGTTGGATACATTATTTTTATGAATGTTTTACCAGTGGTTTACTAAAAATGCATTCAAACATTTTATAAAATAATTGATAAGCAATGACGTAGGTAACTAATTTTAACCCCACACGAGTTTTTTTAACACTGATTACAAGTGGTAATGTTTTAAATGTCTATGAAATAATAAAGCGTATTGGGAATCGCTGTTACTTATATGTACCTGTAATTTGTAGCGATGTATACGTTTTTATTCACATATGTGTCCCGTGCGCCCAAGAACCAATTAAGTAAATAATCACTTTAACGAAGCGGGTTTGCGGCCCATTCGCGACGTGCTTAAAGGAAAAATATTTCAAAAGCTTTTTCCCGCAACTTCATCATTCTGCTATTCATGTGATATAAAGTAGTCTATTGGCCAGGCCTTGGCCAGGTTAATGGTTCGAGTAAATACTCGAACGCTGCGATCGTTCGTTTTCGTTGTTCCTAAATAGGAATAACGAAAACGATCGCTGCGCTTGATGTGGCCAAAAATGGTAACTTTGATTGTTGTTTTTATGTCAATCGTCAGTCAGTCGCTTAGTTATCTAGGTCACCTTCATTAATATCTATCACAGCGGAGCAGCAAAAATATCTGACACAACTTCCCGGCCCTAGAAATAGAGTCGTATGTAGGTATCAGATAGGTATTTATGCACGCTTTGTTGTGTCAGATATTGGTGCTGGTGACTGTAACTTTTAAAAGAGCAAGTTTATAAATTTTTGTTTATTTCAGGGATCTTAGAAACTGCTGGGTTTTCGGGCGAACAATTGATCCAGCTTGGTCTTATATCAGGGAAAACGTGTGTTTTCACTTTTTGATGTAGGTAGGAGTACCTACTTTTATTTCTTTCCTTTTACTTCACGCGCAACGAGATAGGTAATTTCGCTACCATGAATGCAAACGCAGTAGGTAGCATGGCTTGTAAATGTTGCATTTCAAACTGGGGTCTTAGGATTGAATCCCGGTCGGACGTGACTTAGTACTTTTTTAATATATTAACTCCTCTTGAGGCCCGACGTAAAATGTATATTTTCACAATTTGAACCGAAATTTCAATCAAGTAAAGTTCAAATAAATTTTCTTTAGATCATTGTCATATATATGCACTGATGTATTAAACTGTATATATATATGTGTATAATACGCCAGCCACGCCAGGCCCCAAGTGGTTAAAGTATAAAATAATTAAAAAAAGGGTTCAAAATATTATTTTGAACACTTTTTTCATTCCTGGAGGTTGGTTGTTAGGTAGTTTTTTGCTAACAGCTGTTCCGGCTGGTTGCTGATAGAGTCGAGTTCAGAATATTAAAATATGTAGGTACCTACCTATATATCTAAAATCTTAAACCTCGATTCGGTTATTCCGGTTTTAACCTTTACTCTTTGATACACAAACAAACAAAGGTTACCTCTATTATACTATCCATCATTTAGTACATATTTCTACATAGTACACAAATTAATGCATATCACAACTTTACAACTTTTCTTAACCTGCTTAAACGACTTTTAAATTAGGTACACTTTATTTATTTTTAAGTGCAATGCGGCATGAGAAATATAAATGATAATAAATCGTTCCTGTTTCCTTTACGACGGTAAAAGTAAGTGTAATATCATGGAACGGCAAACACAATTAATGGCTGAGATTTCTGAGTGAAAGCAGACAGTTGAAGACTTAGTCTAAATTAAGTAACGTTTATACAGAAGTCGTTTATTTGTCTTAACAAATACAATCATTAACAATAATAACATAGATCTTTTCAATTTACCGATTATAATAAACATTAAGTAGGTATTTCAATAGTTAAGTGAAATTTTATAAGTTCACTTCAAGTAAACACTCTTTTCATCACACTTGCTCGTCAATGATGTTATTCAATGCCTGTATACCAAAAGACAATGGCGTCCATTATTCCCGCGAGAACTATGGATTTTCGTATAGTTTTTCTCCCCAAGGGAGTTATAACTAGTTAGTTTTAAAAGTTAGTAGGTACGTCTTTTCGGACTAAAGAGGTTTCACGTCAGCCAACGTTTTATTTACATCTTTAAAACTTAGCTTTAACCCAATTTTACCCCATAAAAATTTGCCACGCTTCATGAAACTTCGTTATTTTTATATTTTAAATTTGTATCAAATTGTTTTGCAATAATTTTAGTAAATATTTTATTAGCACATTGGAACAATGCTATACAGTAAAATTACACGTTAGACTTTTTTAAACGTAATTAGATTTACCTACGAAAACGTAATTGTATTTATGAAGCTAAAAAAACTAAAAAAAGCCATGCCTCTTACAATTAAATTTTAATGAAAATCTCACCTCAAATCTCCACATCATTAATATCTAAACTACTTACAGCGCGAACAAGTAACTAGTGGGTTCGCCACCATAGAAAAAAGCCAGCAAAAATTAAAATAAAAACGCCCGAAATAAAACGCTGCTAAAGAAGACAATTAAAAAGTAAAAAATAATTATGCACTACCTAGCTGTTGCCCGCGACTTAATCTGCGAAGAATTCGTTTATCTCAATCCCGCGGGGACTATGCTGATTTCCCGCAAAATTAGCCTATGTTAATTTAGTATAAGTATCTAGTAATATTTTTTTATCTAAGCGTCGTCGGTGTCGGGGGACCGCTAAGGTTAACAGGAAACTAAAGTACATATGTTGTATTTTTTAGGCCTTAGCGGTCCCCCGACACCGACGACGCTTAGATAAAAAGATATTAGTGTTTCAAATTTTAGGTCCCAAATATGTTTGGAAGTAAAGTAAATACCCGTTATGCGTCTAAGATTCCTACCGCAGCGAACAAAAGAGTTGATGATCTTGAAACGGCTAAACTGATTTTGATAAAACATGTCTAAGAACCATCGCTAGAAAACCTGCTTTCAAATAAAAAAAACACATTCAAATCGGGCCACCCGTTTAAGCGCTACGGTGCCACAGACAGATACACATAGCGGTAAAACTTACTTTGGCTATTCTGCGGTTATTTCAAGAATTATCTTTAATGAATTAGGCTGTGCCCAGCTGTGGGTTGTTTGTCAATCAGTAACGGTACTCTTTTATAGATATCTATAGAATAAGTCGTCTATGTCGATGACCTGTATAAATTGTCGAGTGCTATTGAGCCGAGTTGCCAACAAAAGTATTATGGCTCATTGTCACCCTTTATATAGAACTCTTTGCTAGTAAAGTTGCTGCCTAATTCCGTTGGAAGTTTATTCCTTTATGTTTCGAGTAATTACGAATTTGACGGCATTCAGCGTCGCAGGGAATTAGATGCCATGGCAACAAGTTAAATACTACGTCCCGCCATTCGAATCAAGAACAGGTAATTGATTGATTTCTAAGGGTTAATTAATAATTTAAGTCGGTATGAGAAGTATGTTTGCTCGAAGGGTAACTAAAGGGAATAATGGGACTTGAAAATCATATACATAATACTTATATACATAATTGTAGAATTACTTGCACGTTATGTGGCCGGAAATAGTACATTACTGCAGAGGCCGGGAAAAAAAGGCTTGCAGGCCGAGTATGTATAGACTGGTAGGTATACGAGGCTGGCATGTTCTTTTACGCCGAGGCTTGTATAGTGCTTTTCTCAAACATGCACTAAAAGAAATAAAACTCCTAGAAATTAATGTTTTATTCGTAAGACAACTAAAACTGTACCAGAGTCAAATTATAACTGCCATCTATATAAGTGTTTATTTCATTCATACATGATTTTTTAAAACGTTGAAATACTCATAATCCCAATAAAATCAAATTGCTATAAAACATGTAGATATAACGGACTGCAAAAATAAAAAAAAACGTTTCTAAACGAAACTTTTAAAATGACAGTGTAACTTAATAGCAAAATGGCTAAAACCCAAGTCACTGGTCAATCAAAAAAAAAGAGACATTGACACTTGTCAATTTTCCCGCCAAACCCTTTTTTTATCGTGTTTGCTGTTCGGCTTTTAGGGCCATAACACACGAACTGCAGCCCATTTAATCAGCAACATTAATACTTTATTATGTAAATTAAATTGTGATTGTGAAAACGCGTCGGTAATATTTATATATTTACATAAGTATAGAATATTCGTAGTCCTGTAAATTTATTCAGTAACTAATAAATGAACCATAGAAATTCAGATTATTAATTTCAAGTCGTGTATAATGGCGTTTATCGTGGACATTTGACGTTTTGCATTCAAACGAAAGACTGTTGTCTTGCAGGCCTAGGCCTACAACAGTATATTTTGAAGCCTGTTTTATGGAACACAACATAAACATTACATAGCATGTTTGAGAAAAATAATTTACGAGCTGGTAAGGTACCTAAATACGTGAATAAATTTGGCAGGAGCTGGAAACACTATTGAATAATCAACATTAACCTTGCGGCGTATTTTTCAATTATGTGCTGCAAAATTGTTTGGTAACGATAATGTAAGAAACTAATTCTTACTGTTTCACCATCCATTGATTAGCGTTAACCGATAAATGTGATGCGTCTCGTCTATTCTAACAGAGACGGCATCACACCTAATCGCCAGAACACTAATCAATGGATGGTGAAACAGCTTAATCCACTATATTTGCGCTTGCCAGGGATAAATACAAACAATTCTGCGTCCAAAATAACAGTCAGATTTATAGACAGCTATGGTATCGCACAAAGTGCATTTGGTTGACTATTGCTAAACAGGATCGGAGGACTGCAGGACGCTGGCAGCTTGCCATTCACTTAAAGAGTTCCGGCCCGTTCTCTTTGCTACAGCATATACGACTAGGTACCTACGTGCTCGTACGTACCCATCCTTATGCAATTCTTTGACCCAATATTCTACGTGCTGAGTTAGATAGACAATAAGGAATACAAATCAAAGGAATACGTCACTTTCTTTCTAACTGTTACATTCTTGATACAAACGGTCTCATAAAACGGTGATCCTAACTTTGACTGATCGCTTATTTGCTTGATTATTAGCCTGAATGCGAACTACCAACAATCAGGGATTGCATTACACTGATAGTAGTTATTGAGTGCTTCAGTACCGATATGTTAGTGTTATAAGCAAATACATATTATAAGTATATATTACAAACAGCATAGCATAGATAGATAGCATTTAACGATTGTATTCAGTAGTTACTTCGTAGTCTTAGGAGGTTACATAAGATTAAATACTTACTGCCAAATAGGTAACTACTCCTAATACCCATGAATGTGCCTTGATTACGTACTTGACATAGGACATACGGGACTATTAAATATATCACAACCAACCGTATAATTCGTTTATTCATTATACATAGATTTTTAAAACGTAGAAATTTTATTCCAATAATAAGTCAAATAAACTAAACAACATATTATAATCGACTGAAAAACAAAAAAAAGCTTTCTAAACGTAAACTTTTAAAATGGTGTATGATTAATAGTTATGGCTATTACGAGGTTACCTACTCACAAGAATGTGACTGACACTTGTCAATGTCAGCCAAACTACAGTTAACGCATTTTGTTCGGAAGCCACAAGTCAATAACTCCGTGATTAGGGAGCGGCTAGTGGTTTAATATATTACGAAATTGCATTGTAAAACTAAGGGTTGGTAGATCCGTAGTAGATGAAAAAAAGGCCAAAAGCGTTCGTAGGTACACGCCCAAAATAAGGTTCCGTAGCCAGTACGAAAAAATTAAGTTATATTTTTCTAAGGATTTCGTATTTTATACGGAATCTTCCAATTTGATATTTTTTAAACCTTAGGCTGTTATCTTACTGTTAAACTACAATATATCTTTTGAAACTTAGTTTATGGAACACCTTAAAGTTTCATAGCATGTTTGATAAATTAATTGTAGTAGCTGTAAGTATAAACAGGAATTTTCATAGTTAGCTGGATATCGCTATTGACTTATTGTATGTCCTTTCTTGTATTTTTATTAGTGCTGGCAAAATTTTTTGGACGAGTGATATGTGGAGTAGTAATGTTCTTTCTTGCTTTTTTGTGGTTGCCAGGATTGTACTTCTGACCATACGGTGATCTGTGCTAAAATTCAGTTTTGAGATTACACTTGTGTCTGTAAACGCCTTGGGAAAATTGCTTATCATATTCTACCTCATTTTGGTAACAACCGTCGGTGAAATCCAGGTCCATCTTTGGGGTTTCTTGAACGTACTGTTCATGAGAGTTAAATTGTGTTCTAACAGCAATTCAACCAGGCCGTTGGGGCTTCGTCCATACCCATATCTTATACAATTCTTTGCCAATATTCTCCGACTGAGTTAAATCGACAATAAGGAATATGGTTGGTTGGAATACGTCACTTTGTTCTAAATGTACCTTCTTGATTCAAACGCTTTCTAAGTTGGTCCTAACTTGACTGATCGCCATTTGCTTGTTATTATGAACTTAATGTTGGCACTGCTATCTGCAGAAAATGCGTACTTGTTTCAATCAGGGATTGCATAACACTGATAGTAGTTATTGAGTGCTTCAGTACCGATATGTTAGTGTTATAAGCATACATATTATAAAGTATATATTACAAACAGCATAGCATAGATAGATAGCATTTAACGATTGTATTCAGTAGTTACTTCGTAGTCTTAGGAGGTTACATAAGATTAAATACTTACTGCCAAATAGGTAACTACTCCTAATACCCATGAATGTGCCTTGATTACGTACTTGACATAGGACATACGGGACTATTAAATATATCACGAACAACCGTAGTAGATTCGATCAAGAGTTCAATATAAAAAAAATGTATAAAAACTCATCGTGTGCACATTTTTGAGCAAAACAGGTAGATTTTTATGGTCACGACGGAAATAGCTTATTCCACTTACTGTAATAAGTCAAACTAAACTAAACATAAATATTATAATCGATGAACAACAGCAAAAAAGCTTTTTATTTCGTATTTCTATTCATTGGTGTAGTTTGATGTTATGCTATTACGAGGTTACCTACTCACATTAAGAATGTGCTGACCATTATTGTATAATGTCAGACAATAAACTACAGTTAACGGCATTTTACCGGAAGCCACAAGTCAATATCCTCCGTGATTAGGGAGCGGCTAGTGGTTTAAATATATTACGAAATTGCATTGTAAAACTAAGGGTTGAATAGATCCGTAGTAGATGAAAAAAAACCGGCCAAAAGCGTGTCGTAGGTACACGCCCAAAATAAGGTTCCGTAGCCAGTACGAAAAAATTAAGTAATATTTTTCTAAGGATTTCGTATTTTATACGGAATCTTCCAAGCTTAGGTGTATTTTATACCTTAGGCTGCTATTTACTGTTAACCTACTAATAATTCTCTTTTAAACTTTCCGTTATCTTTTTCCTTCAAAGTTTCATCGCCCATCAATATAAATTGCAGTAGTTAGTATATGTGTAGATTTTAAGCTTTTCATAGTTAGTTTTGCATCGCTTTCGAAAGTAACAATTCCATTTTGTTGGTTCATTTTTGGAATTAGCAATATTTTTTTTGCGTAGGGTAAAATAGAATGTTGTAGTGGCACCCCGTTTGGCAGTAAAAATTTGTTTTGGGTGGCGACACTAGCAGATATGTCACTATGTTTGACAGCTGACAGGTTGGATAACGACGAATTTCACACTACACAAATCTAACGACACGAATTTAGGTTATGTCGTAATTCATCGATCTCAGCTTATCCGAGGTTTTTTTGCAATCCGCCAATATTTTTTCACTAAGTATAATGTCTTCTGCTGCCTTTCCACTTTATGCGTTTCGTAAAATAGTTCTAGTATTAGTAGTTTTATCACTCGTTTTTGGTATATTAATGAGGAGCACTTTGACATTTGGTTGTTGGCATAGTTTACATAATATATCTGTGCAAAATTACAGCTTTCTAGCATTGATAGTCCCCGAGCAAAGCCGCTGACGGATGGACAGACAGACAGACATGGCGAAACTATAAGGGTACCGTTTTTGCCATTTTGGCTCCGGAACCCTCAAAAGTCAAAATGTTACCAATTACTTTCAGTATTAAAATGTTTTATTAGGTATACTCCTGCAATATTCTCATTCTACAATGCAATGCAATCAGGCGTTTTAAAAAGCTGTTCCATATTATGAATCTGTATAAATGAAAATGTATAAAACTGTTTGACTAATATTGCGCAAAATACATTTTTGCTTTATTTTAACTACCAGTGTTTCGGTCTCCATCCATTTATTGTCTCCATCTCTTATAAGTACCCTTTAATCGTACAATTAACAGGTATCTAAAGCGATCATCTTTAATAACTTCTTTAAAGACCCAATTTTATAGACACCAAGTGTGTATCTGAGGAAAACTCCTATCTTAGGGTATCATGTTCCCCGCAAACGACAAAGATCAAGTTTCCTATTTCAACGTATTTCAGGCACATAGCGACTAATGATGCAAACACAAACACCAAACACGATTTACTTCCCACATTTCCTGACATTCTACAACCAACTCAAATGAAATAAATATTCAGCTGAGAACATAACACCGTCTTCGCATGAAATCATTAGGTTAATTTATAAAATAAAGGTATTTTTTTTTCGTAGCATCTGCAGTTTCTTAATTTTATGTTTTATGATTTAAAAAAGAACGGCTACGGCGCGTACAAAGAGCGTAACATTTGTGCTCACGTAATTTCTTTGACACCGTGATAAAAAAATCTGATTTCCTTCTAAGCCTTTATACATTAATCCACGATTTTGATCAGGCCTTTACATTTTCGTTCCCCGGCTTCATTTGAAGTTGTGATTCAAATTAAAGCCGCAAATTACAGAGATCTTTCTGTGCGTAGGTAAAGGAAACACAGCAGTCTCGATATTAATTAGTATTTTACTACGTCGTAATAATAACTAGCAAATGATTAATAACTCAGCGTGTGAACTAGTTATAATCATAAGTGCTTGAACTGTAAAAAAAAGGCACACTACACCAACAAGAGAAGTTGCCGTCAATGCGTGCCGCAGGGGAAATAACATACGGGAACTCGATCTCAGAAAATTATCTTCGGCAGCCACGACGCTGTAACAACACTCATGAGATTTTTATCTTGTATTCAAAATAAATATAATAAGCAGAAAGCCAACACGTTATATTATAATATACGCAAATATATTAAACGACGTGTAGGTATGCACACAACAGGGGCGGGCGGCCTGATAACGCTTTTAAGATAGCCTTCGCTGTTGGAACTGTTTGACTAAATTAAAATCATTCATGATTTTCCATCATATTCATTCATTAAATTTGTTATATAAATACAGTCACCTGCTTAATATTTACAGTGGAGCGTCCAAAAATATCTGACCCTTGATAAAGATAATCATCACAAAACATATCAGATATTTATACACGCTTTGTTGTGTCAGATATTGGTGCTGTGGACTGTACAACAGATATTTCCCGTGGATTTTCCCCCGTTGAAGAATTCAAAACGTTGAAAAATTCCGATTTCGTGGGAATTTCGAAAACTCCCTTCTTTTGTCTTACCAATGACGAAAAATATTTATTATGGTAAACTGACTGCCAACCTTTGCTTATAATGGTGAAGCAAAATTACTTCCAGCGTTAAAAATAATGTACTAGGTACAACATTAACACGCCAATTATTTATGCTGAAACCTAAAACATTGCGCTAGTTTTATTCTGGTCTTTTTGAACTTCATCAAAATGAATACGAATTCAATGAACTGTAAAGTTTTTCCGTATGTTTGTAACGCGGAGATAAAAGTGAGTAACGAATGTTCAATCACTTTCCGATTTAAAAGCAAAACCCGAATACTGTCGAATTTTTAGCCAAATAGGTAAGAGTTAGTTTCAAATAAAATACGAACTAAAAACGAATGACTTTGTTATTTGTTAAACGGCCGAATGGCCAACTGCTTAGAGAACCTGACTACGAAGCTTGAGATCCCGGGTTCGATTCCCGGCCGGGGCAGATATTTGTATGAATAACACGAATGTTTGTTCTCGGGTCTTGGATGTTAAATATGTATATAAGAACGTATTTATCTATACATATAATTATGTTTATCCGTTACTTATTTTTGTAACACTGAAATCCGGGCAAAATAAAATACGCAGCTATACAGCTGCGAATCAGTTTATATATTTATGTCGACAATAGGTACCTACACCCTGTTTACTTACAGCTTGCTGCGACCTTTCGATTGTGTGGATCATGATAATTTACTTTGTAAGTTACATTTTTATGGCATTCGTGGCCTCGCTTTAGAACTCATTAAATCTTACCACACAAAGAAAGCAAAAGGTAGCGATTAACGGAACGGTATCGAAGGGATCTGTGGTCGAAACGGGAGTGCCTCAAGGATCCATTCTTGCCCCATTCCTGTATCTTATTATGTAAATGACCTAACTTATATGGTAAGCCAAAAGTCGGGTATATTTATGTTTGCTGACGACACGTCTTTACTGTTCAAGGTTAGTAGAAAAGATACCGACTTCATTGAGCCCAATGAAACCCTGTCCGTGATATCCGCATGGCCATGCCAATAATTTGTTACTAAATCCTAAGAAAACCAAATGTATCAAATTCTCGTTGATAAATTCATCTAACTCGAATTCAGTTTCTAATATAAAGTTGAATGGTCAAACTATTGAATTTGTAAAATCAACAGTACTTTTAGGAATAACGCTCAATTCTAAACTACAGTGGGGACCTCTCGTCACAGCAATCGCGGGTAGATTGAGCTCTGCTGCTTTTGCAGTTTGGAAAATACGGCAGCTAACCGATGTGGCGACGGCACGGTTGGTGTATTTTGCTTACTTTAATAGCATTATTTCGTACGGCCTTATTTTATGGGGATCTGCTGCAGACATTGAGTTGATTTTTATCTTACAAAAGAGAGCAATTAGAGCAATTTATAATTTGAAGACGCGTGAATCTTTAAGATCTGTTTTTAAAGAAACTGGTATCCTAACCCTGCCGTCGCTTTATGTTTTTGAAATAACCATGTATGTAATGAAGAACATATGTGATTTTCCCACAAACGTTAATAAGCCAAAGGCTACTAAAAACACACGGAAGCTTAAAGTTCCATCTTACAGACTGGCTAAAACCAAAAAGTCGTTTCTGGGAAGTTGCATACGTTTTTATAATAAAATTCCAAAAAATATTACAAACGAAACGGATACAAAATTCAGATCTATTGTTAAGAAGACATTAATACGAGTATCTAAGGCGTATTATAACGTTAATGATTATATCATGGACAGGGATTGGAAATAATTCCGATCCGCATTAGCGATCCCTTCAAATAGCGAACCTGCTGTGTTAAAAATAAAGTAGTGTTAAATATTTGTGATATCATTTAATTATATTGTAAATCTGTTTAAAAAAAATATACCTCGTTGAGTTTCTTGCCGGATTCTTCTCAACAGAGGTTTTTCCGAACCAGTGGTAGATTTTTTTTGACATTCATAAATGCTTGTTATAGCCTAAATTGAATAAAGATATTTTGACTTTGACTTTGACTTTGACTTTATACAGTTTTAAATTACCTACATTAAAACTAAATCAAATTTGGTATCAGACACGTCATTACAATATAAGACAACATTTATTATCTTTTAATAAGATTAACAAAAGTCAAATGGGTACACACCATAATATTTTATAAAGTTTATCATATCATCGCTGTACAATTTGAGGTTTAAAAATATACAAGTACCTACTCGTATCTTTATTCGTCAGCGTTTAGGTACGTAAAATATCAGCGGCGCGCAAGTCTAATTTATACATTTGTAGGTATGTGATGCTGCTATGCCTTAAGCAGAAATTACACTTTGTTGTCCGCCGCATGCGGCATGCGGCGACCGCAAAAGTGTGAAGAACACTGTAGTCGGACGCATTCCGCGATCGACAGCTGCCACCGCCTTAATATGGCCGCCGCAGTAGATGGACAGACTAATGTAAAGGCGACGGTTGTTCGCCGAAGTAGTTTGAAACAAGTTCGGCGACCGCATTAGGCGAACAACAAAGTGTAATTTCCACTTTACGCCGCTATACTATAAACAAATAAACCAATTCTAAGAACTTTCAGTTTTACTTCGAATACAGGCCGATCTGTAGAAAACAAAATTCAACGAGAAATCTAGTCGTACTTTCGTACTCCTAATACAAGTCAAAACAAATGACAACAACACGACATAAACAATAATTTAATATAAACACGACAGAAGGCTAATATAATTACGAAAACAAACAGGAGACTTATTATTTCAAGTTGTTTCAAAAACAAATTAATCCACAATCTCCGTGCTTTTAAATTACATCGCCATATCTCAAAAATCTGGTTCAAGTGTCGATTTCAACGGTAACTCAATTAAGATTCTCTGAGAGTTTGGAGCATGCTTACGGTGCTTACCTAAGGCCGTAATTAGCTTAGAGCTTTATTGGCCATTCGCCAACTTTCAGATATAGGTAGGTATAACTAATTGTGAAAGAGGTAGACTGATCGTTAATTACGTTACGTTATGTTTCGGAATAGAATCTGCTCGTCTATGGCCTTTTAGTTTTTCTATCTTGAGCTTACACTGACATTTTACTGCCCCATAATTTCTTATTATTTATCACACTTTAAACTTCAAAATAAGTATGAATGACAAGATAGTTGGTTGGATAAGTAGAATTTACTTACACAACTTTGTCTAGAACTTTATTCTTCTTACTGGAACTCGCATTGAATGCAACTATCCTCCGTCCTAGATTATTAATAGTTCGTTTACTTTAGAGGTTGTCTGGCTGCCGAATGCACTCTTGGTTCAAGTATTTATTCAACCAAGATAATGTTGTATTGTCTGAGTTCACATCCATATTAAATTAACAATTAATAGTTTCGTCTACTAGATAGTTTATTACTAGTTAACGTCAAATAAATAAATAAAAATAAATAAAAATGTATTTATTTATCAACTCACAAAGGACCACATTAGATACATTTTCACAAAAGTTTGCTTACGCAAGTTTCAAACATGAAGAATACTTTGAAAATCATAGCATTAAAACATTCACTTTTTATGGAGCCACATTTCTAAACTTTTACCTCTTAGGAAGTTGTCTAGAATATTTTTTCCGTACCATTTTCTTGTCGTAATCGTAACAAACCAGTTTTAAGGCTGACTCTACTGCAATATTTACTTTAATGGGGAGATTGCCGTCACTTTTCCCATACAGGCAGACTATAGAAAGTGATACTGTAGGTATGTTAGTATCCGAAGCTCACGAGTATCTCGAGTAATATATGTTTTGCTTTAAAGAGGTTTTATTTTCTGGTGGGGCATTTTCATCAGTGCTTTTAGAATTACTTAGGGCTCCAGTAAAAGTAATTTAACTGGCGAATTAGGTTTTGCATACAAATCGGAGAAAGTATAAAAAACAAACTAAAGTTTTATGCAAATAAAGATGATTATGATTATGATGATTTTCAGGATTGCTTAAGGGACAAGAAAGCTAAATTCATAGAGTCATACCTAACTAAATCGAAGAGTTTCAAAAAGGTATTCTGCTCCATATATTTAAAAGATATATACTCAGCGGCACAAAATTTGGCCCACCCTTCATACAAAATTACCGATTCTGCATACATTTGAGGGCCAGATTTTTTGCCGCTCAGTATATAATGGTTAAAACAGTACGTACTTTTTGAGAATGATACTTTACAAGTCAAAAATTTGACTCAGATACTTCCATAATACAAACTTAGTTACGATTGACTTATAATTTGGTAAACATCCTGTAAATAAACTTATCAATGAATATAAATTGATCATGTAAATTTTCCCTATGTACCATCAGCCAAATAAGTGGTCTATCAATTTTTAAACAAGTTCCTATCAAATGAATATGTCGCTAAAGTCGAACTTTCAAGTTGACCGACACGTCTGTTGGCATTATTGTTTCATGATATGCAAACAACTATTAACTTTAGGGTGGTAAACCACATATTCGGCTGATGGTACCTCTATTTTCTATACTGCCTACTTACTACGTTTTATAAGGTGTACACTAAAGAGGCATGAATTGTATCACGGGGCAACAAAGTAAGGAAAGCTTGTGTTATATTAGGCACGCCTACTTATACATTTATGGTCTTAAAACAGCGCGTGGATTACCTAGTCAACACATAATACATCAACATAATTTGTCAAAAAATACCTGAGTCAGTGCAGTGGAAATGAGTGACTCGGAATTTACCTGTTCAATGAGGTGTTTAATTATATTCCGCTCGAGAATAATTGATACGTGTAATGACGCCAAATATCGTGCGCGTATAATCAACGTCGCCGCAAACACGCCCGAACTACAAGAATAAATAATACTAGAAGCGGAACTCGGACAGCTGTCCCACTCCCACGCCTGTGCGTGGGCAGACTTTGGCTGCGTTTCTACCACTGAGCGAGGATGAGTTGCGAGGCAGGTTTGTCATGAACCAATAGAATCGCTTAATTTACCTATCCTCGCTCAGCACAGCTCTAGTGGAAACAGCTTAGCGGAGCGAAGATAGGTAAATGAAGCGTATCTATTGGTTCATAACATGACAAACTCAAAGTCAAAATATCTTTATTCAACTTAGGCTATAACAAGCACTTATGAATGTCAAAAAAATCTACCACCGGTTCGGAAAAACCTCTGTTGAGAAGAATCCGGCAAGGAACTCGACGAGGTATATTTTTTATGTATGTGTGTATGTATAGTATGTATGTATGTTCGCTATTTGAAGGGATCGCTAATGCGAATCGGAATTATTCCAAATATCCCTGTCCATGATATAATAATCATTAACTTTATAATACGCCTTAGATATTAATGTCTTCTTGACAATAGATCTGAATTTTGTATCTGAATGTTTCATTTGTAATATTTTTTGGGATTTTATTACAAAAAAACGAAAACGTATACAATTTCCCAGAAACGACTTTTTGGTTTTAGCCAGTCTGTAAGATGACTCATCCCTCGTAACGTATCCCCGCACATCTCTGGTGGACACGGCCATGACGAGCAATAGTGGATGAAACTGGAACACGTTCCATGTTGGGACCTTGTAGTTGCAGATGTAATGTTCGATACGTTTGCTGCTATTTAATACAGTGCGGCAAGTGCGCAAGGAACAGAGTAAGCACGAAACTCGCGCGTTGTCGAGGCCAGACCGCTACCGCTGAAGGGGTAGTAAAAGTTCAAAAAATAATCTTAAATACCCGTACTACTACTTATTTCAGCAGATGGTTGGGTTGTTTTAACAGAACATTGTAAATATCTTAGATCGGAATTTTTGATCCAAAATTTAGTCTGGTTTTCTCAATTTATTAAAGAAAATTCAAAACATTTTATAAGTATATCACATTTCTATAATGTGTCACGCACGTGATGCACCAGTTTTAACCTCGAGCGTCTCGTGCAATTATAAATGGTTATAAGTATAAAGAGACCGGATTCCCCCTAATTCCTACGTCTCCCGCGTAGGAGTTCCGCTTCTAATAGTTTTTACTCTAATACCCAAACTGAGACGTAATCCGCTGCGGGAAGGGTTAATTAAATGTATGTACCTACCATAATAACACTTAAATCTCTCTGGGAAGTTGGTAGTGTGACATCCTTTGTACAATTTATGTACTTTAGTATGCATAATTGAATGTAGTAATGTGGCTTATGAAGCCTACAATCTACATGAGTACCTACTAATTTGTACTTATAGGTGTCGGCGGCCGATCGTAAAATCCGCCAGATCACGAAATTCCTAGGCATATCGTGAAACGCCGCCATTTCATGATATGCCTAAACGTTGGCCAGGCATATCACGATGTGCCTGAGAAATAATACGGCAGATCGATTAGAGCAACGCATTCGTCGATATTCCTAGCTCTATACCGGGCACATCGTAAAATAGTTTCTTTTTTGGCCACTGGTGGCGCTGCGTATGCAATGGCGGCCGTGATCAGCTGACCGGCCGTGTTTGTTTAGCGCGTGAAAAATGTCGGCGTCGCAACAAAATGATCTTTAAACCGAAAATAGTGATTGAATTCAAAATAGAAGTGCAAAAGAAGCTTTTGAACATCAGCTCCGTTCTTTTTATGTGAATCAAACGGATTCTGTGCACAATGTGAAAAAACCATGGACGTCTGCCCGTATTTTAGAGGTTAGGATTTAGTTATATCACAAACCAGATAGGTTACAGATAAATCAATCTACAATTCCACATGCCTAAAAGTTGGCCAGGCATATCACGATGTTCCTGAGAAACAATACGGCAGATCGATTAGAGCAACGCATTCGTCGATATTCTTATTCTTATAAGAAGAAAAATTTAGGTACGACGAGCGAAGCGAGGAGTGGTTAGTATTAATTGTGATCACGACGCACGAGCCGAGCGAGCGAAGCGAGCGTGCCGCGGCAGCGGCCGGCGAAGTGCCAGAACCGATATGGCGGCGTTTCATGACATGCCTAGGAATTTCATGATCTGCCTAAACTGGCCAAATCATGAAATGGCGGCGCTTCATGATATGCCTAGGAATTTCATGATCTGCCTAAACTGGCCAAATCATGAAATGGCGGCGCTTCATGATATGCCTAGGAATTTCATGATCTGCCTAAACGTCACTAGGCAAATCGCTAAACGGTGAGTTTTGGACGATATGGCGTATGTCCCTTAGCCAATTCATGAAATGGCGGCATTTCACTATATGCCTAGGAATTTCGTGATCTGGCGGATTTTACGATCGGCCGCCGACATAGGCAACACTTACAATACTATGAGGAATAAAATGCAATTATGCAACACCTCGGCAGTTGGATAGAGCTTTATTAAAATAAAATATTCGTTTCGAATCTATTCATTAATTTATTTTGATTAATTTGTTAACACGTGGAATGAGCTATTTTAAACAAAACAACTGTTAATAATGCTTTTAACACAGTCGAAACTTTTAAACGCTTATGATCAGAAAGGCGTGTTTTCTTATTTTTGGCACCTTGCATAAGTGAGGGTAGGTACTCATCGGAGTATATGTATATTAATACCTCAAGATGCCATACATATTTATTATTAAGCACTTACGCATAATATATAATTGCGGAAGTACGTTTTAGAAATTTAATTTCCTGAAATTAATTCATCTTTTAAACTTAAGTATGTTTCACAATGCGCTAGGGCATAATAGCGGTCTGTTATTATTTTATGTCATACAACCGATTAATACTAGACAACTTTATAAAGTCGAAAGCGTTCTTAATGAAGGCCTTAACGTGCTTCATTTACCAGACCACGGTAATTCCGAATCCTTCAAGTTTAATTGCTGGGCTCCAAACCAAGAAATGCTCTTCACCCAGCACGAACACGAATAGCTGTTAGAAACTAAATGTTCAGATGGATCCTTATGACACCAAGAGCATTCCCTCTAGCGTCTTTGTTTTAGTGTAATTATATTTGTTGCTGTCTAAGATAGTTCCAATAGTAATATTTTTTGTGAACGAAGAAAAGAAATACACATAACAAAAACTAACAAACGTGCAACGCAACGCGAAAAACATCTTCTGTATTAGAGTATTACATTAATACTAAGCATTTTCCTACACCGTTTCTTTAGCATTGGCAGAACAGAGTTATAATTAGTCAGTGTTACTTGGAACTTTCGGATGTCCTAATTAGCAAACAAGAAACGATTACGAAACAAATTTCGCTCAAGCAAGTTTAAATAGTTCATTTAAAGTGGGTTGCTTTCATGTTATAGTGAAGGGGTTAATTACAAATGTACAAGTAGGCAGAATTTGATAAAAAAAATGAAATAAATAAAAAAATAGTTCAAGACAAAGAAAGTTACATGTGGTTTCAGCTGTCCACGACTCTTTATCGCTACCGACCTCCACTGGCTTCACTAGTTAAAGATGCACCATGTAGGAAGAAAACGACTCAGTAAAACATTCGTGTTTCCACATTTGTCGTGTAAAATTAAATGTTACTTAGCTAAATTGTTGCATCTATCGGAGCCGCACATCAATGATACATTATAAAAAATATGAATAATTTAAAGAGACCGTCGAGTATGTAACCTCTTCCTTTTTGAAGTCGGTCAAAAAGTTAGCGCCGAACGATCGTTAATCGAGAAACGTGACGACGCTGGCAAAGTTACACATTTTCACTTTGCGGGAGGGGATTACTACGAAGTGAGGTGTGGCCGTTACAGCAAGCAAACTTGATGCTTGCACGCTTCATGCCGTCTTCACTCTCACTTTGTTTTCGGATATTAAAGCAGTACTTTAGCATAAATTTAATCGTTTTGTATCATTAGGATGTTTTCAAATTTCAGAATGTCATTGTGTTGGTTTGACTGAACGGCTCTGTAAAGTTAAGCAATGTAGCCTCAGGTGTGTAACACGCAACTAGAGACAGACGCACAATCTTTCCTTCATTAACTAAAATGATTAGCGAGTAAATGGGTGATAAACTTGTGTGAACAGACCAAGCAATGCAAACGCAAGTCATGTAAACGGGATGTTTTTTTTATTCAAATCACTGGGAAGTTGGTCAGTCTCTAAGTGAGCGTGTGTATGAAATGAATTACATGTATCAAATAAACTACATACTCACATTGGAGTAATGAGTTAAATGAGCTAGTGAGCTAAATGAGCGATATATGTATATCTGGTGAGCTGCAGATACATAATCATCTTTTCAATCTAGCGACACATTTCGCGCACTTCTTATTAACTACATTATAATGCAATATAGTAAATTCAACATTTGAGTTTTTGTAAATAGATTCTAACAGTGCCTACATACCCACATAATCAACAGAGAGTTAGAGCAATAAGATTTTCGATCGCTGTTCAATAAGTGAATATTTTTTAAATAATTTTTAGCCATCAGAACGGGAATAAATAAAAATAATTAAAATGCCAAATTTTTATTTCACCCGCTGATTATTATTTTTTACTATATTTAAAACCTGTAGTAGTTACTAAATATTTTTCATATTATCCCGAATACATCCCGTACATAGGGACTACCTATAAAACAAACTATGTAGCTATATAAACTACAGATAGAAATAATTCTACTTGCCTATAGCGGGCTGTATGCTGAACTCCAATAAAGTTCGGCGTGGGAATGTAAGTTTTTCCATAGAATCTAATCACTGGCACGTTGTTGCGAGAGTTGGGCTGAATCATACCGCCTGCTAGTGCCGGGGCTGGCTTCAAAAGATCGACTGATTTTCGATTGAAAGTATTGCCCAGTATTGGCCTTGTCAAATCATGATTTAAATCAATTGTAAGCAGGTATGTTGATGTTTTACAGAAAAAATATGCGTGATTTTGGTACAGTCATGGAGTAGATGCCGTGGTGGCCTAGTGGTTTGACCTAGCGCCTCTCAAGCAGAGGGTCGTGGGTTCAACCTCCGACTTGCACCTCTGAGTTTTACGAAATTCATGTGCGGAATTACATTTGATATTTACCACGAGCTTTGCGGTTAAGGAAAATATCGTGAGGAAACCTGCACAACCTGCGAAGCAATTCAATGGTGCGTGTGAAGTTCCCAATTCGCACTGGGCCCGCGTGGGAACTATGGCCCAAGCCTTCTTGTTCTGAGAGGAGGCCTGTGCCCAGCAGTGGGACGTATATAGGCTGGGATGATGATGATGATGGAGTAGAGAGGTATGTTTTTGATATACCTAGTGCCATCCACGAAGACGCGTGATTTTGTCAAAATTAGACATTAATGACATTGTAATAAAAACCAGGACACGCGTCATCGTGAATGACTCTACCTATAGATAGGTATTTGTTTCTCTGACTACGTTTCTATTAGCGAATTTTATTTTGGCATATAATAAACCTTTAACTTAATTTAACGCTAAATTTAAAAATGTAGTTTGTATCTGTCAATTAGGGCTTAGCTTAGAAATGGCATGATTGTAAAATATGCGGATAATAATAATGCTCACAAAGTAGTAGATTTAAATTGAGGAAACATAATATTTAAACTTTCCTAAAAGTAGGAGAATTGTTTTCCTTCATCTTCTATTCCGTAGTCGGATGTATCGTAGGACAATTTTTATTAAATAATTCCGCTTTACGAAAACCTTTTTTAGGGTTCCGGAGCCAAAATAGCAAAAACGGAACTCTTATGGTTTCGCCATGTCTGTTTGTCTGTCTGACCGTCCGCGGCTGTGCTCAGGGACTATCAATGCTAGAAAGCTGTAATTTTGCACGGATATATTGAGTAAACTATACCGGAAAAATGATACAGCAAAAAAATTCTAAAAAAATTTTTTTTAGGGTACCTCCCATAGACGTAAAGTGGGGGTGTTTTTTTTGTCATCTAACTCTATAGTGTGGAGTATCGTTGCATTGGACTTTTAAAACCATTAGGGGTTTGCTAAGACGATTTTTCGATTCAGTGATGTGTTTGCGAAATATTCAACTTTAAAGTGCAATTAAAGTTTGCATGCAGCTTTAAAGTTAAATTAAAATAGGGCGTCCCCCCCCTCTAAAATCTAAACCGGTGGGTGGAAAAATTTGAAAAAAAATCAAAATGGTAGTAAGTATATCAAACTTAAAAGGAAAACTATAACGGCTAAGTTTGCTTAAGAATTATTAGTAGTTTAAGAGTAAATAGCAGCCTAAGGTATAAAATATACCTAAAGTCGGAAGATTCCGTTTAAAATACGAAATCTATAGAAAAATATTACTTAATTTTTTCGTAATGGCTACGGAACCCTATTTTGGGCGTGTCCGACACACTCTTGGCCGGTTTTTTTGGTTCAGAAATGCGCTAGAAACAAAAAAATTTTTTTAGCTAGTCTATTTTTGTGTCCCACTGCTGGGCAAAGGCCCAAAAAATATTTTATTAAGTTTTTAAGCGCAATCTCTGCATTACGTGTCAAGTTTCCACCCGAGCTAAATAGTTATTGTTTTTTAATAAACGAAAAAAATGACGCCACGTATTTAACGTTTGTAACTAAGGTTAATTTTGAAAATTATTAATATTCTTCCTACGCATGCATATTTTTTTTATCTATTTTCCCCAGTTTAATACATCTGTGATTTTCCCACTGAAATATACGTGTAATAAACAGTCCAATGTTAAATACGCCACTAAAACCACTTCCGTAGCACTACAGAATAAAAATAAAATTTGATGCGCTGCATTATGTTTCCATTTGAAAGCGTTTGCTCGCAACGCCGGGTGTAATCGTTGCAGTTTTCTGTTCGCATAATTCCGTTAGTATTTTTCATAGCTCCCCTCACTACGCTGCTATCGTATGTGCATAAATCATGCAACGAATACGAATTCACTAAGGCACGGCAGTTGCCTGCTGCGCTAGTAGTGTTGGCTTGACACTTACTCTAGATTGCTTTAGGTTCAGGTTGTTTTATTGCGACAAAAACAAGGAGAGTTCACTTGAATCTTGATTTGTTTCGTGCATTAATTCTACGACATTGTAGGTACCAAAAGCTGAAAATTTATACACAGCTGCGTATAGTATAGTTTTGTCGTTACTGGATAGCAGTCTTCTCGTCATATATTTCGCAGTGCCTGAAGACTAGTTTTCGACCAGTGTATATTGCCAGTGATGACCTATAGCTCTGAGACGTAGTCCTTGACTGTTGGCCTCTTGGAAAGGCTCAGTCAGCTAACGAGCTATGGGGAGAGCTATGCTTGGAGTTTCTTTGCGCGATAGAATCCGGAATACGGAAATTCGTCGAAAAACGAAAGTCACCGGTGATATAGCTGTAAAAACATGCAAGTTGAAGTGGCCGTTGGGGGAGAAAAGTTCTCGAGTGGTGACCACGAACCGTAAGACGAAGCTTTGGCAGGCCTACCACTAGGTAAACTGATGACATCTTAAAGATTGCGGACAACCGGTCGATGCAAGTGGCGAGTTGTACTTCATTGTGGCGGCGTTCTAAGGGGAAGCCCTTTGTTCAGGATCGAGATGAGTAGCCATCGGATTATATGCACTATCAAAATGCCAAAACATGCATGCAAATATGCACTAAAAAAGGGCGAAATATGCACAAAATATGCACAATCAAAAACCATTTAGGTATTATTTGAATTTACATTTACTTTCACATTACTTTATATCTTGCTCGAAGTACCGAAATCAGTGGGGAAATAAGGAATCATTTTCTGTGTGAAGTTCGACCCTCCTGCATCTCTTTACTTTTATCATGGCTACACAGAGCCTTGGCTCAACATTTAGCCAAACATTTGAACAAAAACAAGTCGACCCAAATGTATATATTTATTTATGGCTATTCGTTTATTTAGGGTGTTGCACGACTGGGACTCTCTAATCAAGAGAGTTTGAATAATCACCAGTTCGGAACTTAAATGTTAAATGCTAACAGTCGGTCGTTAACGAATTTTATGAATGGTAGCCCGTGTTGCTAGCTTATTACGAGTTCCAATATTCGCTGTATTTGTCGTGTATCGCGGCGAATAATCATGCGCCTAAGTACCTGCTTCAAAGTTTTTAGGTACCTCACACCATCATTGGTGGCGTTACTTAAAGACTGTACACGATAAAATCTGCCCATGCGCAATCTGGTGTTACTTTGCAATTAATGCTTATTTTCATGCAGCCCTTTTTTTAAGTAATTATTTGAAGGGAAAATGAGTTTAATTCTCGAGTTTTACATTCTGCTTTTCACTTCGATTGCGAGGAAATGAAATAGCAACAGTAGAAACAATCGTACATACTTTTTATGTACCTTTTATTTACCTTTTATTTTTTTCTTTTGTTTTAGTTTTATTGATTGATATTGATTGATTTGACTGATTTTTAGTTTTATATAAATTGAAAATTATAAAAAAAAATATGAAGAAACTTTTTTGTTTTTGTGGCTGCTTGAAACGTGTTTCAACTTAGACAAAAAATTTACTTTATGCACTAGAGCATATAAAGTATTTTTTTCTACTCCTATAGTATAATCTGTCAATAATAATATGGTCAAAAATTATACAATAATAACCAACGTTATAAGTCTGTTCCAAGTTAGAGTATGCTCTATGGTGCAAATTCAGTAACATAACCCATAGTAATTTTCATTATGTTACGGAACTGAGTAATATTAGTAATATTTAAAAAAAATGATACTGGAACCGATTTTGATAATCAAGTTTCCTTAAATTTGCGTGTGTCACATGATTGGTTAGGTACTTAAAAATGAGTAAGAACTGCTGTAAGCCAATCACAATCAAGGTTTACTTTTTCAAGAGAAATTTCGTAATTGAGAACACGCCGATAGAGCTCTATGGTACGAGTCCGGTCGCAAATTAAAAAATAAATAAAGTGGGAAGATAATATAAAGTCAGTCTAATGCTGTTGTTGTTGGTTTAAGGTAAATAAAATTCATTAAAATGAGTGATGATAATGAGATACCGTGTAGGTACTCCCGAAGACATTTTAACGATGGCGCAAACAGTCACTGCAAGTTTGCTGCCGGAAAAGTAAAAAAAAAAACTGTATAACAAGTTTTACAACAATCTCATGCAATGGAGAATCGACAAAAGTATTACATCTTTTTCAGAAATAAAATAAGTAGCAAATATAAGCCATCAATATTGTGGGCTGAGTGCGCCATGCTAAAATCTACGTTAAACATATACCATCAAACAAATATATCCAAATACTGTAAGTTGCAAGCTTTCCTAAAACGCAAGTCAGAGGGGTTTAGATCACATAAATCAAAAACATTCTTGCCTGGCGAAATCAACTTATTTCTAAATGCAGCACCAGATGAGAAGTACTTTTCTCTAAGGTAACCAGTGTTTTTAATATTAATTAAAAACAATGTTTCATTTTATTTAAAGTGCTTAAAAGGATCATTTTTATTTCTTTTTCATTTCTGAAATAATGTCGTAGAAAAAGTTATCCAACTGTACATTGGTCATTATACACTCATGTGATTCTTTTATAAAACTCGCCAAGGCTCTTTTTATAAACACACACTCGTGAATTAATGACCCTTGTTATGTTACAGTAGCATAAACTACTATTAGGTATGTCACTTAGATCCAACATAAACACGAACTTTACGAGCATGACAAGTGAAAAATTATTTTATCAAATAAAATAAACTTCTGAGCAAAACCCATAATGGGTTATCAAAAAAAAGAGTTCGTGGATATATGTTAAAATTAAATGTTGTTTAATTGTTGTTGTTTTTTTTAAATTTCACTATGCTTGTCAAACGAACTAAAAAACTGGAAAAAATAAACATAAAAAATATAAGTAGTTCTGTTGTTTCTAAAGTAACAAAAGTGTTCTATTGACGAATAGCTTAATTTTTTTAGGCAGGTCAGGTTAGGTACGACAACGAGCGAAGCGAGGAGGAGTGTTAGGTAGAACTGCGTGCGACCTTCAGTGCGCAAGCCGAGCGAGCGAAGTGAGCGTGCCGCGGTAGCGGCCGGCGAAGTGCCACAACCGAACATTTTTTGCTATTACTTGTATGGTGAATATAAATGTTTGTAGTAGCTACATACTTGAGTCTTGGATGTTTCTATGTATTTAAGTATATATGTATGTATGTCTACCCGTTGTTTAGGACCCATAGAACAAACTTTGCTTAGTTTGGGGCTGGTTCAATTGGTGTAATTTGTGAGAAGCTATTATTATTATTATTTCATTCATTGTATCTCATTATCGACAAATTTCAGTTAAATTATTTGATTATCAATATTATTTTTCAGTGATTATAATTAATTTTTAGGAAACCATTTTTATATTGTTTGGTGATTCAGTTTTAGTGACACATCTATTATTTTGGAACCCAATATAATTATTTGATGATTAATATTAATTCCGAGTAATTTTTTAACAATATTTAGGTAACCGTTTTTATTATTTGGTGATTCCATTTAGGTGGCAGATCGGCTATTTTAGGAACAAATATTATTTATTAGGTCGCCGAAAACGCATTTATTAGGTGATCAATAAAATCATACCCTTATTTCAATAAGTAGGTACGTACTAACAATATTAAGTATAAGGTTTTATTTAAACTAGTTGACCCTGTATTATCGCAGCTCTGTCTGTAATTATTAGTTAAAGAAATCATTGACTAAAATACCGATGCACAAAGTACTCTACTCGTTATTGTCTCAATAGTTGCCATCTTTAATTTTATGTCAGTACTGTAAACTGTGGTTACTTTCGAAAATTTTAGGACTACTTTGATACATTTAAAATGGCGATGGTTGGTAAACGCTCATAGCTTGACTGAGTAGGTAATAAAAAGTAATTTATGAAGAAGGTAAGTAGGTATTTCACTGCCACAAGTGGTCTAAAAAGAGGGATATGGCGTAAAACTGTTTTCCAAAGTAGCCCCTATGCATTTTAAAGTAACCCCGTTTTACGGTAGTGACATAGGTGACTGGAGGGATTAATCCATTGGGCATTAATTAGCGTGCCGAGCACTCGGACTACCATATATTAACAAAAATGTTCAATTCTTTTACTCACAATAAACTTTAATCAAAGTTCCGGTTGAATGTAACATAACAAGATACGCGCGGGAAGCAAATGGACGTCGCTAAGGTTAAAGGTGAAAGTAACACTGAGAGGGTAGACTACGTGACACATCGTCCGTAATGGACGAGATCATGCCCTTCCATGATCGACAATGCGGCCCAGACGCGAGCTCGGGAATCCCTAATAATCCCGCAACGAAGAAACGAATAATCCTAACCTAAAAATACCTTACGGGTGGTGGCTTGCACAAGGTCGGATCGCTAAGGTTACCTTGTTGCTCGCTTATTATCAGCAACAGTGATTACTAGCCATCAGATTATATGCACTATCAAAATGCACACTATGCACTATGAAATATAAACAACATATGCGCAATCAAAAACCATTTATTATTTGTATTTACATTTATTTTCACATTATATTTATATGTATATACAAATTTTCTATCTCTGCAGCTAAATGGGAACATGTTGATCGATTTGATATTTTTTGATGAATTTTGGTATTTCTTTTATCCAATATTCCATTAAAATGTGGGTATTTTTGTTACTGGCGGCATTATTTCAACAAAAATGAGATTTTCGTAGACAGATCGAACGTTTCGACGGCATAATACAATACGCCTCACACGTAAATCAACTGAAATAAGCACGCCAATGAAAAAGTACCAAAATATGCAATAACGCCATAAAAATAGAATTATATGCATTTGCATATGCAAACATGCAAATGCATATAACCCGGTATCTAGTGAATACATTGTTTGGCCAATCAACTTTGTTACCCACACTTAATCTGTCCGCGACATTTTTCAAACAATTGTAGATTTTTGTAAGGTTACCAAAATTGTCTCTGGTGTGACCAAAAAACCGTACTTCCAATAAGATATTTCACAGTTTAATAGGTTGAACTTACGTGGAGTGGCATGTATTATGAGTACACCATCTATTAAATTACAGAAAAAACTAAACATGTTTTTTCTGTAAAAAACACGTTGTGTGTTGTTGTGTTTAAAATAAAAAAAAGAGAAGTAATAAGTGCAGCGACTAAAGTTTTATTTAGCATCCGCAACGGAATATCTGTTTTTGTACGTGCTAACGGGTTAATAGAACAGCTTCTTTTAAACTAATATGCCAACTTTACAATACCAGCAAATTATTCAAAATCGAGCGACAATTTACAAACGACAAATAATATAACTCGGCTACCGATAAATATATTATCTTCAAAATTGATGATTTGGCGACTAATATTATAAATCAGCTACTTTATTTATTTTTGAGCTTCAATATCTGTCTACTAATTTAATCAAAATCAACCCCCAATAAAGAGCATCGTAAATAATGAATGACTTAGTAACTAATTTAATAATTCGTCTTCTTTTTTAATGAAAATTAGCAACACACCTCGTGGTGCACTGCGCGGGAACGAGAGCGTGCACGCGCGGGAACCGGCCGGCTCCACCAATGAGATGAGCGTGCTGCATTCAGAATACCGCAACGAGTCGCATGTATTTTTTTACAATTAAACAAGATTTACAAGTGCTTATTCTTTAACAAAAATACACTCATTTCATAATAGGTTCGTTCGTTACCTTTTGAACCTTAGAGTAGAAAATAGAAGCCCCGCTTCGTCGACTTTCTGGCGGGCCGGTTTGGCCTTGATACACAACACAGAAGAAATGATAGGTTCAGTCGTTGCCTTTTGTACCTGACAGCAGAAAATACAAGCCCCGCCGTAGCGGGGCGGAGCGGAGGCAGCGGAGTAAAGCGGAGACAGCAGAGCGGAGCGGAGTACCACGGAGCAGAGGCATCGGAGTAGAGGCAGCGGAGCAGAGGCAGTAGAGCGGAGCGCAAGTAGTGGAGCGGAGCGGAGACAGCGGAGTAGAGCGGAGTACCACGGAGCAGAGGCAGTGGCGTGGAGGCAGTGCACTTCGTTCCGCTTCCTCCACTCCGTTGTCTCCGCTCCGCTCCACTGCCTCCGCTTTAATCCACTACCTCCGCTCCGCTCCACTACCTCCACTTCGCTGCCTCCACTCCGTTGCCTCCGTTCCGCTCCGTGTTCCGCACCACTCCGTTGCCTCCGCTCCGTTTCTCCGTTTCTCCGCGCCGCGCCGTTTTACGTTCACGTCACGACGCCGTATATCTCCACGACGCGGTACCGTACCGTGTCGTGCACCGTGCCGTTGTACATTCACGACGACGTATAACGTGCACCGCGCCATTTTACGTTGACGACGCCGCA
Source organism: Choristoneura fumiferana (assembly GCF_025370935.1). NCBI lineage: Eukaryota > Metazoa > Arthropoda > Insecta > Lepidoptera > Tortricidae > Choristoneura > Choristoneura fumiferana. Next base: position 34,111,954 of record NC_133472.1, read on the forward strand.
ACGTGTATGTACATGACTGTGGCGGGGCACTTAGTCGCTAATTATCTAAATTTTAACGTATAAAATAGTGGTCATTATATTAAATTAGACCTACCACTGTTAATATTATTAAATTTGATGTTCATTTATTATGGTTGCTTCAGTCATAATTTCCTTATGCTAATAATAGAGGTGACAATATTAAATTAGAGCCTGTAAAAAATGGTTTTAATGGTTTGGTGGTTAATGTCTGTGGTCCCGTTAATTGCGTCTTTGTTTAAACTTTTCATAAATTGGATTGAAATACAATATAGTGTCTTCCGCAATGCTTCTGTTGCTGTCTATGAGCAGCGGCAATCAATATAAGCTTCGATATGTATTTTGTTCCTGTTTAATAAAGGCATATTATTTATTATAATGCTTCAGGGAAATCCGTTGTTAGCGGGTTACTTTCACGTTGTGCATATATATTTATCAAGTACCTATGGGCAACAAGTAAGTAACACAACCCAAGAACAACTTTATTTATGCACAAAGCTAAACAATGAAACCGCTTTATACATAGGTGCAGGGTGAATTTTGAGGCGTGATTTGAACCTGCTTTTCTTGTGTACCTGTGTTGTATATTCTCTCATACTCATAGCAGTGAGCGATCCAATTACCGTCAGCTACCGTCTGGAATTTATGTACTAGTTATTCATGAAAAACAATTTTCAAATATACCTTATGTGTACTTTCATTGTTATTTCCTGTTTTCAGTTATAAAATATATTTTGTTAATTTGATTACGATTTTGCAGTGACCAGCAGTTAGATGATTTGGATAAATCACTCGAAAATATCTAATGCAACACTATTCGTATCTATGTATAGCCGTTAAAGTGAAGGTACTTTTTATACTTTTTTAATGCTATTTGTTTTTTTAAAGAATGTTTTACTGCCAAGTTCATATGGTCATAAACATTGACATCTATGTATCTTACGGCACTAGACTGGCTGTTTGGAACAAAACGCGCGGCGCATCAATCATCGATATTACTTTGACACAACCCCTGTCACGGACGTCAACAAACTATATAAAAGGTTCACAAATCCGCGCTGTGAACTAATTTCGTGCGCCGTTTTGATGTAAGAAACATGCAGTCTATACATAGGTGTCGATGGTCATAAAATACATTAACGTAACGTAACGAAAGCATACAGTGATACTTAGGTAATATTTAATATCATCTTAACTTAAAATTAACTTATACAAAAGTTTAAATTGTGTCCGCGTTCCATTTTCCCTTTGAGACCCATTCGGGCATTACTATAAATAAATGTCGGCCCAGACTGGTTAGTTCACAGACAGTGGCCCATTTTTGTGGAGAATACTAAATACTTTTTCATTTAAAATTAACTAAAGTATTACGTCATAAGGCGGAGTTAAAAAATTCAAACAATTTTCATACCTGCACGACGCCAGGGGTCACCTGAAACTTTCATTTACTTAAGTATGACATGGTTTAACCTATACACGGTATACGAGTATGTAGGTATCTGCGGTAGATATAAAATTGGCAGTCGATGGCAGTCGATAGCACTGCTAATGGGCAAGCGGCGACGTAACAAGCTCTGGACTCTTTAATAGACCGATAGATCAATGCCGGAGCATTGACACGACGATTAAATGAAGGGAGAAATGTAACCCAGTTAGCTTTCTCTCGGGAACATTATTTCGTTTAGACCGTCGATTTGAAGTAAGATTTGCACACGTATCACGTGAGTGAAGGGAACTAATCGCTCGCGCGAGTATTCAGCTCGACCTCAAAAATGTACGCCCATAAAGGGGGTATTATCGAAAGGCGAAGAAGAGATTAAGATTAGAACTGACAGATTATTCTCAAAGTTACGTCGTAACTATAGGAATATGTAGTATTTACACGGCACGGTAGTAGCTTTTGTCCGCGACTTCCTCTGCGCAGAAATAAAATTTTGACCAACTCCCATTTTCTATCCTGCGGGAAATCTATGTGATTAAATTTCAAGTAGAGATAGCTCCCAAACGCAGTCTCTATAACAGTTGCTGCATATCATTTAAACATCTTCTTTATGCCTTATCCCAGAGGAATGTCGAGAAATCATGTTTTAATTACCTAATTAGATGCCAAATTTGAAGTCTCTAGTCAATAATGGTTATGGTGATAAATAAGACCATTTTTTCTTTTCTTTCATTTCTTTATACCGTTAAAAAATTCGAAAAATCTTAAAATTATCTAGTTTTTATTACTCGACTACAAGGAGTGGTATTGTCTTTCGCGCGTATCTTGTATGTAATATTCCGTAAAAGTTGACATTATTCTTTACATATCAGAAGGTGAAGTGCATACATAGTTTATGGTCAGCGAAAAATTCAAAAGTTAAAAAGATTGCAGGCGCGCTAGCTCGACAATAATGAATTAGCGCGCCTGCAATTAGTCACATTTTTTTAAAGTTAAAAAGGCCATGGAAATGTGGGCACAAGTCGTATACAGCCAAGTCTAATGGCCGGTATCAGATATTTTGTTGGAACTCCGGACTTTTTCTATTGGGTCTGAAATAGCTTGTGGTGTTTTCGGTGGAAAAATACACCTGCAGTTTATTTTTAATGAAAAAAGGCGGGAAAGCATAGAAAAAAATTGGAATAAATTTAAATTTTAAAATATATTTTGAGAAAAAGTTTATTCTATTTCAGAATTATTCACCATTTTTGAGAAAAGCTTTATATTAGTCTCGGCTGGAATAGCAATTGCTGGCTTCGTATTAGTTAAACGGACTCGCAAGCTCGTCCGTTTAATACTCATACTTAGCCAGCAATAGCCTACTTCCAGGCCACGACAATAATCTACTATTTCTCAAACATGCTCGGAAATGTATGCGTTACTATCACGAAATAGAGACATGAAGTTTCTCATTTATGGCTGCCTACCACCTCCCTACAAAACTTCTTGGCCTAGGCCATGAAGTATGTATGAAAAATGAAAATCCATTATTGTCCGCTGCTTTAAATTTTTAAATTTGCTTACTAACATTAAACTGACAAAAGAAAAATTACAAACAGCCAACCACCACTACTCTGTAAGCATTTGAGATGCGATGCAATGCGATGCGATGCGATGGACGGACGGACGGACGGACGGATGGATGGACGGATGGACGGACGGACTGATGGACGGACGGACGGATGGACGGAAGGACGGACGGACGGACGGACGGACGTATGGATGGATGGATAGATGGACGGACGGAAGGACGGACGGACTGATGGACGGACGGACGGATGGATGGATGGATGGACGGATGGATGGACGGACGGACGGACGGACTGATGGACGGAAGGACGGACGGACGGATGGACGGACTGATGGACGTACGGACGGAAGGACGGACGGACGGAAGGACGGACGGACGGATGGACGGATGGACGGATGGATGGATGGATGGATGGATGATGGATGGATGGACGGATGGATGGACGGATGGATGGACGGACGGAAGGACGGACTGATGGACGGACGGACGGACGGACGGACGGATGGATGGATGGACGGAAGGATGGACGGATGGACGGACGGACGGACGGACTGATGGACGGACGGATGGACGGACGGATGGAAGGACGGACGGACGGACTGATGGACGGACGGACGGACGGCTGATGGACGGACCGACGGACGGACGGACGGATGGATGGATGGATGGATGGATGGATGGATGGATGGATGGATGGATGGATGGATGAAATATTTCCTCACATTGTTTGAGAAAAGCACTATGCAAGCCTCGGCCAGAACAGGGATCGCTGGACTCATTTTATCCGGCCTCGTCTACGACTCGGCCGTCTACCCCGAACTCGTCCATCAATCCCTTACTTCATGGCCTCTGCAGTAATGTACTATTATTATCGTCCTATTGCTGCAAATACCTATTAAGTGACTTTATGACGAAAATCTGTTTTTTAGACTTTTAAAATGAACTTTTCAAGCGCTAAAAACTGGTAAAACCCATTTATTGGTACGACCCTTAGTTCCAAAGATAGATCATAGCATAAGGTAACATATTGATGATTTGGTAGCATTACGTTCTGCAAGAAACTTAAATGTGTGTGATAACACATTGGTTTATGTTATCTCCTCCAAGCAAAATCTGTTACCAGGTCTTAGCGTGTTTTCGCATACTCATTTTATGAAATAATAACTATTTCATGTTCTAAAAAAAAGTTCTATATGTACTTATTTGGTTTTTGCGTAGAAGAGTATCCCGTAAATTATTTATTTTAGGCCACGCTAAATATACTAAACATCTTTATCATTTTTTACCTGAAGATATTCGTATTAATAAACTGCAATTAATGTACTGCCATAAAACTGCACAGCGACTTAGTAGGTTTTACTTGTAACATTATTCCATCATTAACATATTATTGTAAAGCAAGAACCAGGTAAGTGTAACTTAGTAGGTTTTGCATGTTCCTGTTATTCCAGTCATAAAATGTAATTGTTCAGGTAGAATCAGTTAAGTGCGCTTAGCAGCTTCGCTCCGTGGCTTACTTCACTCAGTTGCCACTCGTGCGCCGATAACATGACGTGACGGTCGATATTTGAAAATGTAAGCATAAATATCGTTTATAACCAAATCATGCAATAGATCCAGGCTATATCTAATAGACGATAAAAACAAGATTAAAAAGAAATAGTCGCGTACATAATAGGTATTGGCTGTAAAAATACTGGTTTGTGTATATCCCACAGGAAAGCATTTATGGCTGCGTATCTATTTGATTTAGCTTTACATAAGATATAATTTACCTCCAAACCACAAAATAACAGGAAACACTTATTAGTTTCTGAGTTTACATGACTTTACTGAAAATCTACCGAAGTATAAGCGGTTTTACCTGTAAAAAAATTTGGAACTTCTTGTTAAAGGCTCCTTAGTTTCACTGAATATTACTGATTACCGTGTTTTTTTATCAAAGAAAATAGTTTTTCTAAGCTTAGAATTCACGTAATAATAATTTTGTTGGTGTTTGAAATAAATAAAAAACTGAAATTTAATCACTGTATTAAAAATGACACAAAAAACATTCCTGAACCAATATTTAAAAAAAATGTTAATAGTCGTCTTCATCGCTGCTGGATTCTGATGCTGCTACATCTGGAACTCGGTCCACAACATCATTATCGCAGTCAAGCGAGCGAAACCAACCATGATACTCTTCGGGATGGCAAAACCCCCTTTTCTTTGCTGCAGAAATCGCCAAGGGTTTCTTATGCAATTTTTCTAAACGATGAGTAAAGAATGCTTCAGGAGTCGGTGGTGGTTCCAGCGAGGTGGGATTCGACTTGTTGCGTTGGTTTCTTGTGCTGTATCGAGGGCCTGATTGAGGTGTCACCATGTTGCAAGATGTTGGCGCAGCCCGTGTGAATAAGTTGAGGTAATCTTCCGATGCGTCGTAATTGAAGTATATTTTTGAGCTGCCTTTGACGTATTTTATTTTTTTAATCTTTAGCCACAGGGTATTGTTCCCATTACAGTCTTTTGTTTTATTTTTTAATATATGTTCAGCTAGTCGTTTTAGGTCGTAAAACTCGTTGTAGTTAAATTCTTTAACATGGCAACGATCTTTTTACACCTTTTTTTTGACAGTTTTGTAGATTCCTCTCCATCTAGCACTCTTGTAAATATATATCCAATCCGTTATTGAGAAGACATCTGCTGGTGTGCATGGAATCGGCTTCCATGTATGAATGGCCAGACTCCAGAAATTTCTGTTCAATGACCTCCAGATGGTCTACTTCGTTAACAGCCCATAGTAAAATAGCTTTAACGTTGGTTCCGATTTTGACCACCGCAGATTTCGGAGAACAAGGAAGCAAATACCATGTTCAAAGATTAGCTTGCTTTATTACGTACGAAAACTAACTGAATACAAACAATTTGACCGTACTTTACCCAACAATGCCTTTTGCTTTTGTTGGTCCAAGATACATGGCAAAAAGGGAAGCGCCGAGATTGGTACAATTTTGATCCATTACTTGTCAAATTGTATTTCAAAGGACGTAACAAGTATATCCTTGTTCTCCGATACCTGCGGTGGTCAAAATCGGAACCAAAACGTTACAGCTATTTTACTATGGGCTGTTAACGAAATAGACCATCTGGAGGTCATTGAACAGAAATTTCTGGAGTCTGGCCATTCATACATGGAAGCCGATTCCATGCACACCAGCAGATGTCTTCTCAATAACGGATTGGATATATATTTACAAGAGTGCTAGATGGAGAGGAATCTACAAAACTGTCAAAAAAAAGGTGTAAAAAGATCTTTGCCATGTTAAAGAATTTAACTACAACGAGTTTTACGACCTAAAACGACTAGCTGAACATATATTAAAAAATAAAACAAAAGACTGTAATGGGAACAATACCCTGTGGCTAAAGATTAAAAAAATAAAATACGTCAAAGGCAGCTCAAAAATATACTTCAATTACGACGCATCGGAAGATTACCTCAACTTATTCACACGGGCTGCGCCAACATCTCGCAACATGGTGACACCTCAATCAGGCCCTCCATACAGCACAAGAAACCAACGCAACAAGTCAAATCCCACCTCCGTAAAACCACCACCGACTCCTGAAGCATTCTATACTCATCGTTTAGAAAAAATGTATAAGAAACCCTTGGCGATTTCTGCAGCAAAGAAAAGGGGTTTACTCGGTCTTTGCAATAAAGGTGTCATTCCCGAAGAGTATCATGGTTGGTTTCGCTCGCTTGACTGCGATAATGATGTTGTGGACCGAGTTCCAGATGTAGCAGCATCAGAATCCAGCAGCGATGAAGACGACTATTAACATTTTTTTTTAAATATTGGTTAAGGAATGTTTTTTGTATCATTTTTAATACAGTGATTAAATTTCAGTTTTTTATTTATTTCAAACACCAACAAAATTATTATTACGTGAATCCTAATCTTAGAAAAACTATTTTCTTTGATAAAAAAACACGGTAATCAGTAATATTCAGTGAAACTAAGGAGCCTTTAACAAGAAGTTCCAAATTTTTTTACAGGTAAAACCGCTTATACTTCGGTAGATTTTCAGTAAAGTCGTGTGAACTCAGAAACTATTAAGTGTTTCCTGTTATTTTGTGGTTTGGAGGTAAATTATATCTTAACTAAAGCTAAATCAAATAGATACGCAGCCATAAATGCTTTCCTGTGGGATATACACAAATCAGTATTTTTACAGCCAATACCTATTATGTACGCGACTATTTCTTTTTAATCTTGTTTTTATCGTCTATTTGATATAGTCTGGATCTTTTGCATGACTTGGTAATAAACGATATAAAATTATGCTTAGGGATTTATAAATGCTGTGTAAATTTGTTCACGTTTTGATATAGAAAATAACAGTCAAACTTTCAAATGGCATTATCTCGAAACGTGTTTTTTGCACTTAATAGGTATTTGCAGTAATAGGACGATATTACCGCATATCTCTCAACCGCTGACGGATTTAGACAATTAAGGTATCATTAGAATCGCCCCGACATTTTTCTTAATGTTTAGATTACACTACATGTAGCCGCGATTTCATATTTGGCCGGTTTTTTATAACCATCAATCCCCATCAAAGAATGCAAAGTGGTTCAGATTCACTCACTTAGCAGTTGAAAAAACTAAAACACTGCTTATGAAAACGAAGCGTTTTTTGAGTTTTATCGTGCAGCTTAAAAAGATAACTCTGCAAAAGACTGGCCTTTACACGCTTTGAGCACAAACACACAGATAGTTCAGAAGACAATCTCCATACAAGTGCGCTCGAGCAACGCACACATAGACACTGCTCACGGACACGGTATCTCGGGCCGGTTGGGACCAGTGCGAGCGCGAGTGCCATCCGCTTGAGACACGTGTCTGTGAACTTTTTTGTGCAATAATGGAGCAACAAAAAAAAGAAGTTATTATAACTGTTCACGACGGTTGTTAAAATTAAATAATCGTGAATTTCGCCAATAACGAAATCGTCGCAAGATATTTTCTGTGACAAATTTATAATATAACAATGACACTAAACTTGAAATATTTTAGTTATTAACGTTTCATTCTCAACAATAAATCAAACAACTAGATACGAGTGCCACTACCACGATAGTTTTTTGGTGCATAAGCTATAGTTGACAACCTTAGAGCGACCGCCGAGCGTAGGTATGAAAAGTGAAGTACATACAGGAGATTGACTTGTGAACTATCTGTAATTTTGTGCTTTGCGCGTTTGCATTTAGGTACAGACAAGCAACGCGCGATGGCATGCATGCACTTCATCCTCTGCACTCACACTGTTCAGGCAAAATGCTTCGTAATAGAAAAACACAACCCAAAAACGTTTTTCGTGGGTTTAATAAAACTTAAGGCCACTTCTGTCACCCATGCATTAGAGTACTTCCCACCGCCATCTTTCATACGTAGTGATTCTATTCTCTTTGGCAGTTTAGGGATTATTTTCGGGACCAAAGTTAAACTGTGAATGCCTTTTTGTGATTGCACAGTTTTTTGAATCATATGATCTCAATGTAATAGGACGATGTTGTGAGAATCAGCGGTGGGATCACTAAATTAGTATGAGGCGTGGGTACACTTAGTATACATTTACAAAATATAATATATTTTTTAACTTAAATGTTGCTTTATCAACACTATCGAAAGCTTATTATATCGTTGACACATGAATGTACTGCACTTATGATTAAGAGGCACTAGGCAGTGGGTTTTAGTAGAATGCACAGTGATGTAATTATTTAAATTCGCGGCGGTCACTTTTCGGCTCTTCTCTCTCGCCTTACCTAATGCACAGGAAAGATGGAAGCGTGGCCCGGTCCCGCGTCACGTTTAATTAGCGGGAGCTGTTT